>NC_089510.1:26324790-26937217 GCF_036850995.1 Saccopteryx leptura
AATTCATGGTTGAGAAAAATTAAATAACACGCATTCTGTATTTTATAGTTGGCAATGTACTTGACTAAAGGCGTTCATAGCACTCAGTGTTATTCTAAGTCAGAAATACTGTTTCAGGCAAGAGGCTTGGAATTGGGGGAATTAGAGATAGGAGGCCGTAGAGGTGGCAATAGCATTTGCATTCTCTGAATTGGAGGAACTCAACCTTAATCCACTGGTTTGTCTGTATTACTTGTAAAACACATTAAAGACAATATAGAGCTAATAATAAATGATTGATGTTTATGAATATTTTTTTTATAAAATATTGGAGAGCTACCAAGATTGTCTCTGTAACATCACTCATGTATCCCTGTGTGTGAGAAGAAGAGGCATTATACAGAACTGGGACAGTATCAGTGACTGTTTCTCAGGACATGTTATTATGGTGCTGACTTTATTGTGTCTTTACCCTAAAAGTTTTTGGCATTTTGAAAATAATTTTTTTACAACCTTGGGAGTGTTTTGTGCATGTTAGGAGTATCTTGCATGTATGTCGAAGTAGAAAATAGTTGAACTACTGCTCAGTTACCTTTGTTTATAGGAAAAGAGGTATTCTGGGTAGCTATAATTTTGTTGAGGGGAGAGAAGATAATCAACGTGTCTTTGTATCCTTCCTTGTACCTTATCAGTGCCTAATAGACAGTATGATCATAAAATTGTCTTTCAAATGACAATTAATTAAATATGTAAGTGGAACAACTTAACTAGCATAACAAGACCCTATAAGATGTTCTATCAATTGAAAGAATTAACTTTGGTGGTTTAGACTTTTAAAGGGTAATTATATCTTTTCCCTAAAGTGCCGCATTGTCAATTTAGGGAACTCCTACTAGAAAAATGAGATTAGAGTCACTATTTTTATCAGTGACTCTAACAGGGTGCAGAGACTTTCCTGAGTGGGTATTGTGCTTTACAACAACTTTAGGCCGTTCTTTGCAAGCTTCACTTAGATACCACTATTCCTTTTTCAGCTTGCTACCCTTTTCACTCCCTACTGTTCTTTACTCCTATGATAAGAAATAAGTGCAGCAAACAATGTTATTTACAGGAGTTAGTCATTTTCCTCTGGCCTTTAGGAACTGTTATGGGACGTAGTGTGTCTGCTATAGAGATAGTGAAGTCCTAGTCCCCAGTACGTATGAATATGACCTTATTTGGAAATACTATAGTGTCTTTGCAAGTGATTACTTAAGATGAGGTCATTAGGGTGTGGCTTAATTTAATATGACACATGTCCTTGTAAAAAAAAAAAAAGATTTAGACACAGAGATAGATGCATGTAGGAGAAGACAGTATGAAGACACAGGGAGAATACTATTTTATAAGCCAAGGAACTAGGAGGGAGGCATGGAGCACTCTCCCTCATGATCCTTAGAAGGAACCATTTCCACCAACTCCGATATTTTGGACTTCTAGATTTTGGAACTGTGAGACAATATATTTCTGTTATTTAATCCACCCAATTTGTGGAACTTTGTTATAGAAAACTAATCAAGGAACAGAAACAAATTGAGAACCATGGGTTAATAATAATAATTAATTGAACTTTAAAATATTCAGTTAGTTATTAAGAGTATAAATAGAAAAGTATATCATGCCTGACCTGTGGTGGCGCAGTGGATAAAGCGTTGACCTGGAAACGCTGAGGTCGCCGGTTCAAAACCCTGGGCTTGCCTGGTCAAGGCACATATGGGAGTTGATGCTTCCAGCTCCTCCCCACCTTCTCTCTCTGTCTCTATCTCCTCTCGCTCTCCCTCTCTGTCCCTCTCTCCCTTCTCTCTCCTCTCTAAAATGAATAAATAAAATTATAAAAAAAGAAAAGTATATCATTATTAATGATGAAGTTATTTGCAAATACTTTATATGAATTACTGTAGACAGTGTTGAAAAGAATTTCAGAAAATAAAATTTGCCTACGACAAGTGGCAACTTGTTGTCTGAATGTCAACTGTTTTCAAACACTTCTTCATCTAACTGTATATTTCTGTATTTGGCATGGAACCAGTTGGCACTTAAATGAACCATGAATTTTTTCTTAGGTATAGGAGGCTACCATGATATATGTTTTGCTCACAGCATATAGGCTTTCCATTCCAGGTGTCAGATTAACTTTGACATCAAAAGCTCTATAACTCTTGCAGCATAGTTGAACAAAATGCCCTCTTCTTTTTAGCTTACCTTCTGTTTTCTCATTTATGAGGATATACTGTTGTCTCTTTTATATTTGGCACTCCACACCACATATAACTTAGATTCATTCAAAATAAGAAACTATAGATCCATGAAAGATCTATGATATCACATCTTCTGTATGAGATTGCTTTTTTAATTTCCCCCCAAACAGGTCAGGGAATCCTTGGCAGCCAGATTGTATAATTTTTATAAAACTTATGCATTCCCTCTATTCCATGCTTTTTAAATCAATGTCATATGAATTAATTAATATATTAAAAATGCTATAACCTCTCTCCTAATAGTTTCATCTAGTTTCTTTTGAATATCACCTTTTTTCTTTCCAGAAAATTTTAAATGACTATTGAACAAAAGAGTTTTACAGAAAACAATGCACACTTATTTCCTCAAATAAAGGCTGAATCAAACTTCTACTCAAACTGGAATCTCTTTAAAATGAGTCCTTCACTTGAAGGTAACTTTACTAGTTGGAGATCCAAGGAGCAGCGATTGTCAGAAAGGTGCAAAATTAACTTATTCAGCCCTATTATTCATACTTAAATTAGGAATGAATGTGATCTAAATCAAGTGCTATAGACTGAAATTTCATAACTCCTCAAAATTCGTATGTTGAAGACCTAATCCCAAATGTGACAGTATAGCAAAAGAAACTAACAACAAAAAGACAGCCAACCAAGTGGGAGTTGATATTTATAAACAATAACTTTGACAAGGGGTTAATATATAAAATATATAAAGAGCTCAAAAAGCTTTACACAAACAAGCAAATATTCCAATTTAAAAAAATGGGAAGAGACCTGAACAGACACTTCTTTCATGAAGACATATAAACAACAAATAAATATATGAAAAGATGTTCACTTCACTAGCTATTAGAGAAATGCAAATTAGAACTATAATTAGATATCACTCCACACCTGTTAGATTGGCTGCTATCAACAAGACAAGTAATAACAAGTGCTGGAGAGGTTGTAGAGAATAAAGAAACCCTCATTCACTGCTGGTGGGAATGTAAACTGGTACAGCCATTATGGAAGAAAGTATGATGATTCCTCAAAAAATTAAGACTAGAGCTATCGTATGACCCAGTAATCCCCCTACTGGGTATCTACCTGAAAAACTCAAAAACATTGGTATCTACCTAAAAAACTCAAAAACGTTGGTACTCAAAGATACATGCATGCCCACGTTCATCGCAGCATTATTCACAATGGCCAAGATATGGAAACAACTTAAGTGTCCTTTGATAAAGGATTGGATAAAGAAGATGTGGTATATATACACAATGGAATACTACTCAGCCATAAGAAATGATACATTGCCATTTGTGACAACATGGATGGATCCTGAGAACATTATGCTAAGTGAAATAAGTAAATGAGGAAAAGCTAAGAACTGTATGATTTTACCCATAGGTAGGATATAAAAATGAGACTTATGGACAAAGACAAAAGTGAAGTGGTTACCAGAGAAAGGAGGTTAGGGGAGGGGAGTAAAGAGGGACAAATATACAGTGAAAGAAAATAATTTGACTTTAGGTAATGGACACATAACATAATCAACCATTCAAGTGCTATGGAGATGTTTGCCTGAAACCTATGTGTTTTTATTGACCAATATCACCCCATTAAATTTAATTTCTGAATAAATAATTAAAAATATAAAAAATAAATTATCCTGGGAGAGTGGACATTATAATAAGACCAAAGATACTTGGATGGTGAGAATCTCAGTTGAATTGAAAAGTCACCTTTATTCCCAAGATTTCTGAACAGTATAAGAAGACAGAGACACATTATGACCTTAACAAAGGGGAAAAGGCCTGCCAGTGAGGCAGGTGGGTATTCAGAACCTAATTTAATTGATTCAGAAAGTAAGAAACTAAAATGTTTAAGTTATTTTCACCTTAGTAAGTGTAGGAAATTGCTGTTCATTTTAAGAGTCAGCATAATAAAGTGTAATGTATTAACCGCTTCCTCAGTTAAAGTTTCAACTCAGGGAACGTAGTGAGTAGTCACTCACCTCTGCTCATTCCCTCAGAATGAAGAGGAGTTTTAAATGGGAAGATATCAGAGACTACTGATGAAGTCTTCTTATATTCAGTGTAATCATTATTGATGTAGCTTTTATTGATTGAGTGCTGACCACTCCAAAAAAATTAAAAATATTTGTAATGTCGTTTCTGTTTAAAAGAGTTTTATTTGAGGAAACATGTTTAAAGATATTAAGTCACTTGCTAAGGTCACGGAGTTAATAAGTGGAAGCCCTGAGATTTGAGTTGAAGTTTGTGATTCTAAAGTTCATACTGGAAATTCAGTCTCTGTAACTCCTGAACAATTGATCTTATCAACTTTAATGGCAAATGCTAAGCAAGTATTGTTGTAAAGTATCGTACCTTAATTCCATGGCTTATGTAGAGACACCAAGGCAGGTTACAGAAGAATTTTTAGGAGGAGATTTAAGAAGCCGACTGCATATGACTTACACGGGGTATAGCTAACCCAAATCGTGTGTGTGCAAAATAGCCCTGCAGCTTGTTATATAGACTTGATCACATACAGGTTGGGGGAAAAGGAGGGGGAACATGACACAATAATCAATCATTAACAAGCTTGTGTCATTTGTCTATAGGATTTATAAAAAACATTCCTAGATATTAAAACTTATAAGTTAACACAATAGTGACATCATTTTACATATCAAAGACATTCACAAATCTTTTAGTGTCTACCTCCCATTCCTTTGTCTAGACTCTAGAGGTATATGTTACTCTCAGGATTCCAGGAAGGGAAGAGGAGTTAAAATCAGTGTAGGATATGTAAATATTGTCTCTTATTGAAAGGGAAAGGAAGTTCTTTAGATAAGCTTTATTCTTTCAATGCCTGACATTTCCTCTTTAAGATGGCGTTGCCAATGCTAAGTTTTTCAGTTCTTTGGTACCTTACCACAGTATTACACATGTGAGGTCAACAGGCCTTCCTGGGACTCACTCTTCTCTGTTCTTAGATACCTATTGCCGTTTTATCAGCTCTGTCCATCAGGTCTCTGGACAAGGATCCCTGAACCCTAGCTGTAGTGCTTGCTAGTATGTACTTTCCTGTTTCATTTCTATTTCTCACATTTCTCCATTTGATAGCACAGATATCCTGGAACACATTTTTCTTTTTTAATTTTAATGGGGTGACTTGATCAATCAGGGTATATAGGTTCAGAGAAAACATCTCCAGTTTATTTTGACATTTGATTATGTTGCATACCCATCACCCAGAGTCATATAGTCTTCTGTCACCTTCTATCTGGTTTTCTTTGTGCCCCCCCCCAACCACCACACTCTTGTCCATGTCCCTGAGTCTCATTTTTATGTCCCACCTATGTATGGAATCATATAGTTCTTAGTTTTTTCTGACTTATTTATTTCACTCAGTATAATGTTATCTAGGTCCATCCATGTTGTTGTAAATGATACAATGTCATCATTTATTTATGACTGAGTAGTATTTAAATAATTTTTGATAAAGGGGCCAACAACACACAATGGAGAAAAGAAAGCCTTTTCAACAAATGGTGCTGGGAAAACTGGAAAACCACATGCAAAAGAATGAAACTTGACTACAGTTTGTCCCCTTGTACTAAAATTAATTCAAAATGACTCAAAGACCTAAATATAAGACCTGAAACAATAAATTACATAGAAGAAAACATAGGTACTAAACTCATGAACCTTGGTTACAAAGATCACTTTATGAATTTAACTCTAAAGGCAAGGGAAGTGAAGGCAAAGCTAAATGAATGGGACTATATCAGATTAAGAAGCTTTTGCACAGCAAGAGAAACTGACAACAAATCAAACAGACAACCAACTAAATGGGAGATGATATTTTCAAACAACAGCACAGATAAGGGCCTAATATCCAAAATATACAAAGAACTCATAAAACAACAACAAACAAGCAAACAATCCAATAAAAAAAAATGGGAAGAGGACATGAACAGACACTCCTCCCAGGAAGAAATACTAATGGCCAACAGATATATGAAAAGATGCTCATCTTCGTTAGTTATTAGAGAAATGCAAATCAAAACTGCAATGAGATACCACCTCACACCTGTTAGATTAGCTATTATTAACAAGACAGGTAATAGCAAATGTTGGAGAGGCTGTGGAGAAAAAGGAACCCTCATTCACTGTTGGTGGGAATGAAAAGTAGTACAACCATTATGGAAGAAAGTATGGTGGTTCCTCTAAAAATTAAAAATAGAACTACCATATGGCCCAGCAATTCCTCTACTGGGTATATACCCCCTTAACTCAAAAACACTGGTACATAAAGACACATGCAGCCCCATGTTCACTGCAGCATTTTTCACAGTGGCCAAGACATGGAAACAACCAAACAGCCCTTCAACAGATGACTGGATAAAGAAGATGTGGCACATATATACTATGGAACACACTTTGTATTTGATGTTTCTTTTCTCTCTGTGTCTGCTTCACTTCAAACTTCCTCTTTTCCTCCTGCTGTTTGGATTATTCCCCACCGTAGATCTCAATGCCTGCTTGGAAGGGCACTCAGTTTTCTTAGTCCCTTTTTGCTTTGATTATCAACTACTAATATCTCCTCCCAGGATCGGTGTCCCTGGATCCTCCAAATGCTAAACACCAGCTCATTTCACCAAGGCTTGGACTATTCAAGGGACCTAGCTAAAAGCAGCACCTACCTGTGATACTCCAGACACTAAGAAAGTTTAGGAAAATATTTATTGGTAGTTTAGCACATCATCTTTTCAAGGGCACATTGAATGTATTTTATAATCAATAAGACACTGAATAGATGCAGGCCTTAGGATTAGAGCAGATTCCTTAACACCCTCTTCTATGCCAGGATTATTTGACAGATTTGGGAGAGGTTAAGACAAGGGAAACCAAGATAGAGAGCAATGTAGTAGAATGGTCACTCAGGAACTTTGATTACCACATACTTACTAATTAGTAAAGACTTTAACAACCTGTAACATTCTACTAGTAAGTACTAGCTGAATATAAGTTCTGACTCATAGGTGTCTGAAAAACAATTTTAAAATCATTATGAAAAATTGATTTGTCAATGTCAAATCTGTTAGTGAGATGCTGAATGTTATATGATCTTGTCATAGTCCACTTTTCTAACCATTGATGAAGTAACTTAAGTTTTACAAATTAAAATAGTGCCTGAATCCATGGTCTGTGGATTTATTTTTCTGTAATAAGTTTTATCCGGTGATGTTTTTAATGATGACTGTCCACAATTTGAAATTTGTACAAGATAGATTTCCCCTGTGATGTTCCCTCCAAAATGAAGAAAATTCTAGAGTCTAGAAGTCTGTCGTTTTCTACTTCTGTACATTGTTTACAAATGGAGTACCCAAACATTGAAATCAAAACTATCCGGACCTATTCTATGGATCTGAATGTCAGTAGCTTTGAACCCTATAACATGTAAATGGAATAGAAATCTTTTGTCATTATTCACATGCTCCACAGCAGGACCACCTTTCACTTTAGAAATCTCAAAAAGTGAAAATACGATTTTTTTTTCTGTGCATTTGTTAAACCCATTAAACTAGAACCAGTTAGAAAGTTTAGCGATTCATAAATTTCATGTCTACCTCACTTCAAAAACTGATGTAAACCTGGTGCAATGCTGGTTTAATTGAGAACACGCAGGAAGATTATTTTCACCACTTCCAGAGGGAGGAACAGAGCAGTATAAATTATATTCAGATTTTGTCTGTGTGTTCAATTGCTGAAAAGAATACTGAAATCGATTGTTTAAGTACTAATTATTTAATATAATTATATTTAATTATTATAATTACTCTTCATATCTTGCATCCTAATTGAGACATCAAGGGCCTTTTCTACAAAATTATTATATTCTCCTTATGCTAGAAAAAAAGAATCAGGAATTTATCTTGGTTTAGTTGAAACAAGCTATTGCTACTTCATTTATTTCAAAATGAAATTAGTTACTCATTCTTTTGTCTTTTGATTACATTTTTGGACCAGGATATTTTTCAATGAGTGCCATGAAACACTTTGAAATTTAAAAATAAAGTAAAAATAGCATGGATTTTTTTTTAACATATTGTATATACATTTTCTTGTAGGTAACACTGTAAGTTTACATCTTTTTCTCTTGTCAGGCATTATAGTATAATGAAAGGGGTAGTTAGACATTGTGAATTTTTTTTACTCTCAATTTTATACTGCGTGTCAATATATTCAAGTCAGTAAGTATGTAAATTACAGCACATACAAGACTTGAAAATCAAGCAATGGAAGAGAAAAAGCAATCTAAAAAAACATTCTCATTTATGACCTGAGTTTAATTTGTTTACATTTCACAAGGGAAATGCCTATTTACCATGTTCTCTTTTATATACTACATATAAAGCTGAAATAGTGTTTTTCAGTTTGGATAATGGAGTCATTACCTCAACTTTAAATATGCTGTACCTGAAATTGGAATTTATGGTGGACTTATTGGCTAAACAAAAATACCGCAAGTAAAAACAATTTCTAGAAAGTTAACAACTTGAGATTTATTTTTACAAATGCTGCCTTAGAGAGTATGGGGAATAGACTCAAGGAAATTATAAAGATTATACGTTTAGAATCAAGATATATGTAAATTTATATGTTGTAGAAAATACAAGAGCTAGATGTTTATAACATCTTGCTATAGCCACTAATAATTATAATAATATCTAACATTTATAATTTGCAGATGCATCAATTTGCCAAAGTTTTATGTGTATTATTATATTGAATCTTCACAGCAGCTCTGTGATTAAAATATTACTTCTTTCCATTTTACTGGCACAAACAGTATTTTACCAAGAGAATTGAGCCATATGTTTTTCTATTCTGGCCAATTTTAAGACAGTAGAGTGGTTTGCAAAATAGATTTTCACTTGATATTTCCTAAAAAATGGGGAAAATAGCCTCTGAAGTTTTGGGGTTTTTTTCTTACTCTGAACATTGTTTCCAAAAGGAGCTAACTACCTGACCAGGTGGTGGTGCAGTGGATAGAGCGTCAGACTGGGATGCAGAAGGACCCAGGTTCGAGACCCCGAGGTCACCAGCTTGAGCGTGGGCTCATCTGGTTTGAGCAAAGCTCACCAGCTTGGACCCAAGGGAGCTGGCTTGAGCAAGGGGTTACTCAGTCTGCTGCAGCCCCATGGTCAAGGCACATATGAGAAAGCAATCAATGAACTAAGGAGCTGCAATGAAAAACTGATAATTGATGCTTCTCATCTCTCTCCGTTCCTGTCTGTCCCTATCTATCCTTCTCCCTGAGTATCTCACTGTCACTGTAAAAACAAAACAAAACAAAAGGAGCTAACTAATGGGAACCAACAATATTGAGACTTGTTCTGCTGTGGATCAGAATATTAGTAACAATAAAATCGGACAAATATCTGTGGAAATCTGTGTACACTGGATTATGTATTTCAGATGGGCCCAAACAGAACTAATGTTACCATAAGAATCTAAGCAAATCAGACAATGTGGAAAAAGAGTACAGTTATTTGTATTCTATTGCAGAACTCCATACAAAGGTTTAAAAGAGACTGTATCTAAGAGAGAAAAATTGAATGTAGGAGTTACCATTTAATGACTTTATGACCTTGGGAAATATACTCAATCTTTTTAACCTTCAGGTTTTTATTCAGTGAGATTAGGCTATTATCTAAATTAAAGAAATATTATGAAGCCTGACCAGGCGGTGGCGCAGTGGATAGAGCATCGGACTGGGACCGGAAAGACTTGGGTTCGAGACCCCGAGGTCGCCAGCTTGAGTGTGGGCTCATCGGGTTTGAGCAAGGATCACCAGCTTGAGCCCAAGGTCACTGGCTTGAGCAAGAGGTCACTCGGTCTGCTATAGCCCTCCCCCCGCCCCAGGTCAAGGCACATATGAGAAATCAATCAATGGACAACTAAGGAACCACAACGAAGAATTGATGTTTCTCATCTCTCTCCCTTCCAGTATGTCTATCCCTATCTGTCCCTCTCTCTGACTCTCTCTGTCTCTGCCAAAAGGAAAAAAAAAAATTATTTTGAAGATTAAAGGAATAGAATGGCCATAATCTGCTTAGTGTGATCCACTGTACACTCATTGAATGTTAGCTGTTTATTATTATATTATTTTTTTAGTTGTATGGGTTATATACAAGGTGAGGCAAAAGTTGGTTCACAGTTGTGAGTATACAACTGTGCATTAATATTTATTAATTATTGTATTATTTTCTATATAAACAACTATAAACCTACTAATGTCCTACCCTGTATTATTGTTTCTGTCAAGATGGCTCTCAGACTACTGTAATAGCATCACTTGTGGTACTTTAGGAAAAAGAAATGTAAATCTTTAAGAAAGAGAAATGCCCAGCTTCTATCTCTATAGCTACCAAGTTAATGGTGTGGTGTGCTTGCGAGGAAAAAAGGCTCAGTTGATTCTGATGGGTTGAGAACAACTCTAATAGGAAATTTGGTGCTCAAGAATATTCTCAATTAAAAAAGTTTGTTTTTTCAATGCATTATTTGGTTAACAGTTCTTTTCATTTAAAATTCATCACTACTACTTGTAACTAAATAAATAAATGGAACATTCACTCTGGAAAGGCATAACTTTGATTGTACATATTCTTATCACATAAACTGGGTTTTTTTTTAACCTGAACAATATGTGTATAAACCCCCATTTTATTATGCTAAATGATGGGCATTCCATTGCTGTAATGGGAGTGGTGACAGCAGATAAGGTTATAGATATTAATATTTAAATAGAGATCAATTTCAGTCCCATCAGTATATGGATAGCATTCCCTAAACTCCAAATAGCCAGTGTCTATAAATTGTCTTGTAGGGCAAGGGTTAGACCTGGGGAACATTGATGGGCCTGTGTCTCCCCTGGAATATAGATTTTGAGTTGTTTTTTTTTTCACTGAATTTGGTAGTAAAGTATGTCAACAGAGTTGTCTGAGTCTATTTATTCAACATGTGTATTGTCATCATCATCATTATTGCTTGATGAGTTGCTAACATTTTCTTCTCTGGCTATATAAAAAGCTGGTTCTTAATGCTATTGATGCTCTATTCAATTTGAAATGTAAGTCCATGATGGAAGAATCCTTATTATAATATTAAACAATTCTACTCAGACTTGTCTAGGAGTATCAGGACACAAAGGGCCAATGTGGGCCTTGGAATCATAGGAACTTAGGCTCTTTTCCTTGTTGCATGGCTATCTGGCTATATTACAGTTATACTGTAGCAGAAAAAAAAAAGAATATCCCCAAATATCTGTGGATTCACACTACAGAAATGTAATGTAGCTATACTCCATAAAATGAGTCAGGGACCTAAGTCCCTGCCTCTCGTAACTCCCATCTCCTTGTACCACCCCAGAGTCTTCCTCATCCATTCGGTGGATCGAGTGAGGACACATGAAAAAGGCCTACGAACTTATTAAACATCTTGACCTTTACAAGACAAAACCACCCTTATTCAATGGCAAGAATCAATCAGCAGCCCTATCTGCATAAAAAAGGAGACTGAGAAATGTAATCCCTGGTTGTACAGTTACTTCTTAGCTGTAATTCTACATTTTGAAAAACAGAATACAATTTTTTTTTATCTAGCCATCTTACCAAACTGTATGATTTTAACAAGTGAATTTTCATAATTCTGATTCCTGATTGAAAAACAGAGAATAATACTCCAGAAATACTGGAAATGAAGATGAAATAAGGTAATGCACATAAAGTATTTGACATATGGTCAGGTATAACGTGAATTCTCAATATACGGTGCATGCTGTAATTATCATAATTATGTGCTCTGTGCTCCTTATACATAAGATGAACACTTACTCCTTCCTTTCTTTAGTAGAGTGATGTACTGTTTCTATTTCATTTATTATCAGTGTAATTAAATCTCTATTTTATAAAATTACAACTAGTGATATATGCCATTATTTTATGAGCATTCTTTCCTACAGGAGTAGTAAAATCAAGTGTTTCTTTTTTGTGTCTAGGCTCTTTGTCAGGACAGAACAGCTACTTTCTGGGATTACAAATTGCTCTTTTGGGTTCATCAGCTTCATTGGCTTCAGACAAGGCAGGTTTATAAGCAAAGGAGTTTCCTTTGGGCTTGCCTTCCCTTCCTGCTACTGACTCTTGCTGCCTTAGAAAACCTACCCCGTCAGAATATAAGGAGTGCTATGTAGCAGCAAACTCTTTGGGCCTTTTAGTAAAGTTTATTTTCTTCTGTGTTTTAAAATATATGGTTACTGATATTATTATGTTATGTTTATATTTGTTAACTTCTTAGCATATTTTTTGTTTTATATGGAAATCCTAAAATGCTAAAGCAAATGCTCAACTTCTATTAGGACTCTGTCAATAAATATTTCCAAGATATTTGAGAAAAGATTCAGTGACTTTAATAGAGTTGAATATTCTTATCAAATTATAAAAAGTTAACTTTTAATCACTTTCCATTTTAATTATAGTTCTTGTTATACCTATTATCTCAGTTTTTTAAACTAAAGAATAAATAATTTAATATTGATTTCCTGGCCTCTTAAAGATTGTATCGTTTAACTCCATATCAAAGTTTAGAAATATTAGTCCCAGGCAGCTATTTATCTTGAGTTATTAACATTTCTCAGTTATTAAAATCTGGTTACTTTTATGTTTTAATGATTGAAATATAAACAAGAAATAGAGGAAAATGTCAAGTGTGTCTCATTTTGATTAGTAGTATAATTGTAAAGTTCTTTTAGTAGTATAATTGTAAAGTTATTTTAATTGTTAAAATAATAACAGAAATTATTATTTTAGCCTGCACATTTTAAAAGACTTCAATGTTTCTATGGGGAAGATTTTTTAGGAAAAGTATTGGGGGGGGGGGGCAGGGAAAAATGTAAAACTAAGGTATTGAAACATTAAGAATAAAGAATGTGGCCCTCATTAAATAAATGTGAATGTGAAAGATAAGTGACTTTTGTTAAAAGAACCTGATTTCAAGGTTTGACTCTTCTTAGCCAGGTGTTTTACGTCTTAAGTAAGAAATCTATAATCTGGGCCTGACCAGGCAGTGGCGCAGTGGATAAAGCGTCAGACTGGGATGCAGAAGGACCCAGGTTCAAGACCCCGAGGTTGCCAGCTTGAGCGCGGGCTCATCTTGCTTGAGCAAAAAGCTCACCAGCTTGGACCCAAGGTCGCTGGCTCGAGCAAGGGGTTACTCAGTCTGCTGTAGCCCCACGGTCAAGGCACATATGAGAAAGCAATCAATGAACAACTAAGGTGTTGCAATGAGAAACTGATGATTGATGCTTCTCATCTCTCTCCATTCCTGTCTGTCTGTCCCTGTCTGTCTGACTCTGTCTCTGTCCCTGTAAAAAAAAAAAAAAAGAAATCTATAATTTGGGAGTCTCTGTTTTCTTATCTTTAAAATGGGAACAAAAATAGTCCCCATTCCCTATGATTATTGTATGATTTAAAAATTGAATAAGAGACTGCCATTGAACAATAAATACCTAGAAACATAATGCTATCTTTTTAATGAAAAAAAACTTTTTTCTTTCCCTAACAGAAGTAGAATTTTTAATAAGGGAGGAGGAATCTATCCTACTTTTAATAGCTGTAATCTCCCAGAACCCAACCTTTCTTTATAAAATGTGACCAGGCTGATAATGTTTCCCATTATTCCAACTCCCAGTAGACTAATAGAATCCCTGTTTAGCTGGCCTTCTTGCTATTTAAAATGTAACTACAGCCTGGCCAGGCAGTGGCATAGAGGATAGAGTGTCAGACTGGAATACAGAGGACCTAGGTTTGAAACTCCGAGGTCACTGGCTTGAAAGCGGGTTCATCCAGCTTGAGTGTGAGGTCTGGGTTTGCTGGCTTGAGTGTGGGATCAGAGACATGACCCCATGATAGCTGGCTTGAGCCTAAAGGTTGCTGGCTTGAAGCCCATGGTTGCTGGCTTGAGTCCAAGGTTACTGGCTTGAGCAAGGGGTCACTTGCTCTGCTGTAGCCCCCCAGTCAAGACACATATAAGAAAACAATCAATGAACAACTAAGGCGCCACAACAAAGAATTGATGCTTCTCATCTCTCTCCCTTCCTGCCTGTCTGTCCCTGTCTTTACCTCTCTCTGTCTCTGTCTCTCTCGCTAAAAAAAAAAAAAGTTTTTTTTTAACACTTTTTTTTATAATTTTTTTAATTCATTTTAGAGAGGAGAGGGAGAGACAGAGAGAGAGAGGAGAGACAGAGAGAGAGAAGGGGGGAGGAGCTGGAAGCATCAACTCTCATATGTGCCTTGACCAGGCAAACCCAGGGTTTTGAACCGGTGACCTCAGCATTTTCAGGTCGACACTTTATCCACTGCGCCACCACAGGTCAGGCAAAGTTTTTTAATATAATGTAACTACATTTTCTCACTTCATTTTATGTGTGGCTACGTTAGAATGCAAGGGATTCTGGATTATCTCCTTTGAGCGGTGGTCTTCAAACTTTAGTGTGTATCAGCACCATTTGAGGGGCTTGTGAAAAACCAAACAGCTGGGTGCCATCCCAGAGTTACAGACTCAGAGAGTCTTGAGAGGAGCTTGAGAACTTGTACTTCTCACAGGTTCCTAGGTGATGCTGATGCAGCTAGTCCTACGGCCACAGTTTGAGAACCTCTGCCTTCTTGTGCTTTCTCCCACCCTCCTGCCTGGGGTAGGAATATGATCGTTACTGCTGCATCTGCAGCCATAAACTGAAGGGTCACATCCTAGGAACTCGTATGAAAGGTGAAAGCCTGCTTACAGGAAATTGCAAAGATGCTATTCTAAACTTCCAAATTGTGTCAGTCCTATTAACGTTCTGCCACACTAAACCAAACTTAATTCTGACTAATAAAACATATTAGATGGAACTGGAGCCACACTCCCCACTTCCTAACCCCTGGTTTCTGACAGTGGGCTCCAGTAGTCTTTCACCCAAACACCTACGCACATCAAGGAGTTTTTAAGACTGATACCTGGTGAACAACTGAGGGACTGAGGTCCTAATTTGAAATTCATTATATAATGATTAGGACATTTTTATTTATTTTTATTTTTTTTATTTTTTTCTGAAGCTGGAAACAGGGAGAGACAGTCAGACAGACTCCCGCATGCGCCCGACGGGGATCCACCCGGCACGCCCACCAGGGGCGACACTCTGCCCACCAGGGGGCGATGCTCTGCCCATCCTGGGCGTCGCCATGTTGCGACCAGAGCCACTCTAGCGCCTGAGGCAGAGGCCACAGAGCCATCCCCAGCGCCCAGGCCATCTTTGCTCCAATGGAGCCTTGGCTGCGGGAGGGGAAGAGAGAGACAGAGAGGAAAGCGCGGCGGAGGGGTGGAGAAGCAAATGGGCGCTTCTCCTGTGTGCCCTGGCCGGGAATCGAACCCGGGTCCTCCGCACGCCAGGCCGACGCTCTACCGCTGAGCCAACTGGCCAGGGCATGATTAGGACATTTTTAAGCTGCAGCAATTCTTGTTATTTCTAATTTTGATCTAATAAACCAAGTTTATATGTATATGACTATATGGAGAAAAATATATTTGTAAAATGTATGTTTGTATGTATATGTTTAACCTAAGGAGATATAAATATATCCTATACTTGATTTTTGACTTTTTATAGCAAAATTAAAATATAATTTAATTTAAGAGTAATTTAAAAGTATGTTGTATACATATTAACATATAATCAAGTTTGCTAATGTATATACATGTATACATATTTTAAATCTATAAGCATTTTATAGCAGTAAATAAACATGCTCAAGGATAATGATTAATAATAGATGTACTGATTTACTAAGTGTTGAGAGAGCTTCACCTTTACCTCATGCCTTTTGATTTTTCTAAACCACTGAATATAACTGAAAAGGAGCATATAACCTCTCGTGGGTTATGCTGACCAAGGCATTTAAAGTCTAACTGGGACATTTAAGAATAGTCAGCATATTTAGGTATTTCTTACAAAAAGCTAAAATTATTGGTGAGCTTTAGCCATTTTAACACAATTTTTAAAGGTCTGAATGAACAGAAGTGTTTTAATGTCAATTTTAATTGAAAATTGGAGGTTAGTACTTAATTTTATGTAAGAAATATAGGATAAGCTTTTGCCTTTGTATTCAAATTTAGTCACTTACTGAGAAAAGCACACAAGTCAAATAAAGCCTTTATCATCAGCTAACCAGCTGTTTAAGTTATAAGTATATCAAGATTAGATTTCTATTATCTCCTAATATTTTTCCTCATAGTATTGATAGTTCCCTGAGAATATGTAGTCATAAATAATCAGTTAAACAAAATGAAAATTTTAACAGAAACATTTAGTTTTCATACATTTCAATGCTTTTCATTAAAATTATTATATTTTTATATTATGAGCAAAAAGAATACAGTTTAAGAAGCTACAATAATTTTTTAAAATATAACTATTGAATATGTAAAGTCATATATGTGTTCCATGAATATTAGGTGATTTATAAAAATAACATATAAAATAATAATAAAATAGAAAATATACAAAAGCAAAATTATAAAGGAAAGCACAAGCTTTTAAAAAGTAATATATCCCACTATACCACAGCTGCAAGTTCAATCTCTGATCAGGGCACATAAAAGAAGCAACTGATGAATGCAAAAATAAGTAAAACAACAAATTGATGTTTCTCTCTCTCTCTCTCTGTCTCTCAAAAGAATTAAAAAATTAAAGAGTGATAGAAAGAGTAATTTAAATGATTATACCATCAAGATTGACATCATTGCTATAGTTTGTTTTCTGGCAGTTATAACAAACAATCACAACCAGTTACATAATTATTATTAACATTTTTTCTGAAGGAAGGAGATATACCAGGTCCTAACAAAAGCAAAAAAATACTGAAAAACAAAAAAATACTGTAGATGTTTAAAATGTTACTTTTAGCTAAATGACCGTCTCAAGATAAAATCACATTGTTTTCCTTTTTATAATGAAATTATCATGTGACACTTTTAAGATATTACTTTATATAATACCATATTAAATTATACAGTTAATTGGGTAAAGATGGTATTTAAATTACATCTCAATATAGTTATTAAAAATAAATTTGTAGCTTCCACATTGTTTACAGGATAAAGTCATTTATTTATTTAAAAGGTATTATAGGACTTTTGTTCGAAGCACTGTATTAATCACTTAAGATACATAATCACTGAGATGTGGTCTCTGTCCTGAAAAGGATAACTGCTGACATAGGGAGAAAAACAGGTGCATCTGTAATATAAAGCTACACTACCTGGCTTCAAATTATACTACAGAGCTGCGATAATCAAAACAGCATGGTATTGGCAGAGAAGCAGACACTCAGACCAATGAAACAGAATTGAGAGCCCAGAAATAAAACCATATATATATGGATAAATAATCTTTGACAAAGGAGCCAAAAATGCACAATGGAGAAAAAAAAAGCCCCTAATAAATAGTGCTGGTAAATTTGGAAAGCCACATGCAAATAATGAAACTTAACTACAGTTTGTCTTGCTGCACAAAAATTAATTCTAAATGGATCAAAGACCTAAATATAAAGTCTGAAACAATAAATTACATAGAAGAAAACATAGGTACTAAACTTATGGATCTAGGCTGCAGAGAACATTTTATGAATTTGGCCCCAAAGGCAAGGGAAGTAAAGGCAACAATAAATGAATGGGATTATATCAAACTAAAAAGCTTCTGCACAGCAAAAGAACCTGAGAACAAAACAGAAAGGCAGCCAACCAAATGGGAGATGATATTTATAAACAGTAGCTCTGATAAGGGGTTAATACCTAAAATCTATAAAGAACTCACAAAACTCAGCAACAAACAAGCAAACAATCCAATTAAAAAATGGGGAGAGGACCTGAACAGACACTTCCCTCAAGAAGACATACAAATAGCCAACAGGTAAATGAAAAAGTGTTCATCTTCACTAGCTATTAGAGAAATGCAAATCAAAACTACAGTGAGATACCACCTCACAGTTGTTAGATTGGCTGTTATCAACAAGACGGGTAATAACAAGTGTAGGAGAGGCTGTGGAGAAAAAGGAACCCTCATTCACTGCTGGTGGGAATGTAAACTGGTACAGCCACTATGGAAGAAAGTATGTTGGTTCCTCAAAAAATTAAAAATAGAACTACCATATGATACAGCAATCTCTCTACTAGGCATCTACCAGAAAAACTCAAACACATTGGTATGGAAAGATGCATGCATCCCAATGTTCATTTCAACAGTAGAAGACTTGATAAGTCATCAAAGAAGTGGTTAGAGAAAGGGATGAGGCTTTCCATTTAATTAGGTGAGTAAGGGTGGGTTTACCAAAGAAAATGTGTATAGAAAATTTACAATCCTTGTAGCTTCAAATCTACCATGCTCCATACTCATCCTAGGTACCCAAAAGTTTAGTGAATGGCTTAAGTAAATGAAGGCACTAGTCTCATACCATACTAGTATTCAGGTTCTATATATGTTAATATAATAGTGTATGTGAGTATTGACAATTAAATGGCATTTTCATTGAGATGTATTTTACATTAGAGAAAAAGTTTCCTAAAGATTCAGTAAGTTAATAGTCCTGAGCGGAACTGCTTGCACAGTTTTATCTGGCCTTCTCAAACTAGTTTTCTACCTGGAGCCCCTGCCTCCATTCCCGTTCTCTTTGATGATCGAGTCATGTTACATGATACTGTCTATTGACGTGTTTGCTATACACAGCTGTCCTCATTGGACGCCTTTATTCAAAACTGTTGTTTTCCCGTTGCCTTCTGAATCAAATCTAGACTTCTCTTCTTTTACTAAAAGGCCTTTCGTAAGCTTAACCGACTTGCGTTAAGGATAGTTCTTTGTAATGGCTGAACCTTGGGTCTGTTTTCTATACAAATTGTTCTGACTCTTGTTTGCATGTGGCCATCATGATGTTTCAGTTCTGAAATGCACATTTCCAACTTTAATGAGTCCAATTTATGCCCATACCTTCCATGAAGATTTCCCTGATTCTGACAGATTAGGAAAATAAAGCATACATTGCATTATTTATTACTGAATGGATGTTATCTTTTGGCATTCCTCATTGGTTTTCTTCTCGTTTTTTGTTTTGTTTTGTTTTGTTTTTTTCTCAAATGGAGTATAAGTTAGTTCAGCCTAGCAGTCTCATTTTAGTTGCTAGCAGGTCGTTTCTTTTAAAGTGAAATTATGTGTTGTATAGTTTAAACATTTTATTTTAAAGCTTATATTCTCACATTTTCAAATAAGACTACATGATACTTTTCTAAGTACCAGAACTGTTATTGTACATAAGAAACCTAAGTTTCTCTCACTGTGTTTGGCCTCATTCACAGCATAGCAGGATACCTTTTCTTGTCTTCAAAACCTTTGCAATTCTAGTTGGTACTTTCCAAATCATGTCGTGCAAAGCCAGGTAAATTGCAGGCTAGGTAAAAGCTGTCATGGTGTTACCTACCATAGCAGGTGGTAGGAAAGGAGTGTTGTTGACAGTGGAGAGCTCGTAGGAGAAAGAACACATGAAAACAATGTGCTGGTTGTTATCAATAGTTAAAACCAACTGGATAGCAAGTGTTCCCATTTAAAATCAATTAATGGATGCTAAAATAGCTTAGTCAGCATGAACCACTGATAATTGAAGATTATTTTCCTTCTAATTCTGGTATGGGATAAGACAGTAAGTGACATTGAAAGGATTCCAGGAAATGGCACAAAATTTACTGCATTTGTAAACTCTATATGCCTATTTCTTTAAAATATGACCATATCGCCAGGAAAAAAGGCAGTATACATAGGAAAAGGACACAATGCTTGGCTCAAAATATCTGTGTAATGCTGTTATATGGCATTATAGATTTTTGAGATCTAAGAGTTTAAAGGCATATTTTTCTTTCCTTTTTTTTATTCAGTGAGAGAAGGGGAGGCAGAGACAGACTCCCACATACGTCCAGTTGGGCATCCACTCAGCAAGCCCAGTACGCGGTGATGCTCTGCCCATCAGGGGCCCTTCCTCCGTTGCAACCCAAGTCATTTTTTAGCACCTGAGTCCATGGAGCCATCCTCAGTGTAAAAGGCATACTTTCCAATAAACCTCCCTTCCCATTTTCTTTACCTTTGGCAAAAGTCACCGTTTGAGATGATACAGGCAGAGAATTTACCAACCTATAAGGTAGACTACCTGATTTTTGAATAGTTTTGCTCTACAATCTGTATCCTCCAAGCTATCCCAAGAATGCGTAGACAGTGCAAGCATTTCAAATGTAATTAATTTCTGGTATTGCTCTTACGCTTTTTGGGACTTTGACTTCTACAAATACTCTTTTTATTTCTGGAAATGTTCAAGGGTTAACACTAATGACACTTTTTTGGTGTGTGTCTGTTATATTGCAGTCAATGTTCTTTCTTGCTCTGCCTTCCGGCGTTGATGTCCAAGACTCTGGTGGACACCAAGTATAGGAGCCATTCTAGTGGCAAGTATAATGTTTCCAGGACTGAGCATAGCACAACTAGAGTGACAGATGACAGGCCATACTCATAACCACCTCTTTGTCCTCTTGTACTTAGTATACTCCTTTGTAACTATTGATTTATTGTCAATTTTTTTCTATGAGAGTTTAAGATAATTGAAAGCAAAAAGTATGATTTGTTTGATTTAGATTATATTCGTTGAATGAATGATTCTAAGATTCCATCTTCAATATTATACAATAATCAATTTTATATGAGTGAATTCCTTTCTTAGGGAAGGCTTCCTGATCAAACATATAAGTGGACTTCACAGTCTTGATCTTTATAGAAATGCATGGCTCAAATTTAGGATGAAGACTGTTAAGGCTCAAGATGGAATCTGGGCTAGATTTATACAGTTAGTTTTAGTATAAAATGAAGCTATCTCCCATGGCCCTAGTTCACCATAGTAGAGCTAAACAGAATAAAACTACCCTTGTAGGGGGAGAAGAGTAGTGATATGGTCTTAATATAGCTTCCTGAACACTTTTAAGTAAAATGTAAAGAGGGTTGGAAAAATAGTTGTAAATAACTCCTTTGCTTGTAGTAAAAAAGTGAAGATGCAGAGAGCCGATACTTTTTCAGCCTTTATAAAGTACAGGGCTTTTTGTTGTTGTTGTTTGTTTGTTTTTCTTTTGTGCTGAAGAAGGAAGCTAGGAGCAAAATTGCGAAAGGTAGAGATCTTGAAGATGGATATATCAAGATGATGTATAACATTCATTCATTCAGAATATTTATTGAGCAAAGGCAAGGCACTGTGGCAAATGAATATTACGTTGGATTGGAGGGCATACAAAAGATTGTACTTAATCAAATCATTAATGATAGTTGTGGTGAGTACAGATGTGATTATATGCTAACCTGACAATTTCAACCAAAATAATTATTGGCACTGAAATGACTGGAATATAGGGGAGGCATCATGTTAAGAAACATATTTTAGACCAATAGAAAATGAAAATCTAGCAGATATTATACAATACCAAAACGTTTTTTTCTTTTTTTCCAAGTGAGAGGAAGGGAGATACACAGACTCCCACATATGCCCAAACCAGGATCTACCCAGTAATCCCTGTCTGGGGCCAATGCTCTGCCTATCTAGGTTCATGCTCACAACCAAGCTATTTTTAGTGCCTGAGGCAAAGGCTCCATGGAGTCATCATCAGCACCCAGGGCCCATGTGCTCAAACCAGTTGAACCATGGCTGTGGGAGGGAAAGAGAGAGAGAAGGGGGAAGGAGTGAGGGGTGGAAAAGCAGGTGGTTGATCTCCTGTACGCCCTGACCAGGAATTGAACCCAGGAATTCCACACGCCATGTTGACACTCTACCGCTGAGCCAGAAAGCCAGGACAGAAACATTCTCTATTATAATTCTTACTTCTTGGGGAAATGAGAGGGTAAAACTAACTTTTTATTTTAACATTTACCTATATAGATTAGATACTTTACATAGTGATTGTATTTTAATTTAATATCATTCAGTGAAAAAAGGTAAAATTATCTTTATACATAAAGTGACTAAGATATTTGCAGGTGATGTGGGTGATGGGCACAGATTACCAAAGCATGATAATGGTAATACCTCCATGATAGTAATTTGCCACTTACACAACACTCAATTAGGAAAAATGTCAGATACCTCCTACAGGTACACAGCTAAATAGTAGTCAGAAATAAAACTCAACTCCATATGATCAGTGTGTCTGATTCAATTTCTTTTCAACCATTATTTCCCATGGTAAACCACATTGTTCCAGACTTCATGTATTATTGTTGTTGACTTAATTTAGAAACCCAGAAATGTTAAATCACCAGTGTGAGCCCTTCATTCTACAGAAGAGGGAACTGGAATCCAGAGTGTGGTGACGTGCTCAGAGTCTGAGTGAGACTGGACCAGCACTGTCTTCATTTGCAGGAAGCACTTTAAAAGATACGATTATTTCATCAATTTAAACAAATAACTTGTATGCTAGTGAGAAAGCAACATTCTTTCTAGAAATTCTCTTATTGGAGATATTTAGACAAAGGTTTGAAGAGAGCTTTAGGTATGAAAATGACACCCCCTAGTGAGCTCAGCAACTTTTTGTGAAAATCCCCCAAACTCAGCCAAGGATTAAAGGCTTTTGAGGTTATGTTCAGCAGCAAATACAATTAATTTACAAAAGTGGGATTTTCATGTGAAAACTTTAATTTTAAATTTGTTAATTTTTTCTTTGCATGTTATATAGTTCCTTAGAATTGAGTTTTTAAGATCGCTTATTTTGGTGTTCATTTGTTGTGAGTGAATTTTCTTTAAATGGTACTTGACATGTACCTCGTTAAGTACTTGTTTTTAGCGTTTAGCATAATAAGCAATGTGTGCGATCATAACTTCAATTTTCCTGCCAAGCTAAGAGTGACAGCTGTGTGGCAATATGTAATGCATAATTTCATGTACAGATAAATTGGAAGGAAGGAAAAACAGCTTCTGGGTGGGCAGGTCACCATAATTTAAATGAATCGTTAAAATTATATTTTTCCCTAGAAACAAAATTGTAATTGATTTTCTGGTTAGTTACACACTGTGAAAGGCCTTATTTACATCATTGTAACATACTTTGTCTCAATTTACAACTTTTTAAAGATGCTTTGAATTTTTTCATTTTTGTTACTTTTTTCCATTTAGGCAATATGCACTTATTTCACTGTATAGCTCCCTAATATTTGCATAAATGTATCCCTGAAGGACAGAGCTGCTCAGTACATAGCATTGTGAGCCCCTTGTTCTTCCATATTCATTTGATTGACAAGTGAGGGAATTGAAGCTCTAAGCAGACTGCCACTTACAGAAGGTTCTCATGCTCACCTCCAGTGAGGAAAGGTTATAGCCACCTGGTCAGTATTTTAAATGTGCTATCTTTTCACTCAGTTTCAAAGTAGAATAAGAACTACCATTAATTATCACTGTTTCCATTTCATAATTTTATACTTATCACTATTAAAATATCTTGTTTATCTCCAAGAAGGCATAAGAGTGCCATAACTTATCTTTTCCACTCATGTTGTAGTGTGGAAACTGAAACTTAAAATCCTCTCACCAGACCCTGGCCGGTTGGCTCAGTGGTAGAGTGTCAGCCTGGTGTGCAGGAGTCCCAGGTTCGATTCCCGGCCAGGGCACACAGGAGAAGCGCCCATCTGCTTCTCCACCACTCCCCCTCTCCTTCCGCTTTGTCTTTCTCTTCCCTTCCTGCAGCCAAGGCTCCATTGGAGTAAAGTTGACCCGGGCACTGAGGATGGCTCTGTGGCCTCTGCCTCAGGCACTAGAATGGCTCTGGTTGTGACAGAGCGACGCCCCAGATGGGCAGAGCATCACCCTCTGGTGGGCATGCCAGGTGGATCCCGGTCGGATGCATGCGGGAGTCTGTCTGACTGCCTCCCCGTTTCTGGCTTCAGAAAAATACAAAAAAAGAAAAAGAAAAAAAAAAATCCTCTCACCATTATTTTACCTTACAGTACATGGTTTGGAAACTTATGGTATTCATTATGGTTTGCACGAATAGCAAACAAAATGCAAATTTCTTTTTTTTTTATAGATTTTTATTTATTCATTTTTAGAGGACAGGGGGGAGAAAGAGAGAGAGAGAGAGAGAGAGAGAGAGAGAGAGAGAGAAGAGGGTAAGGAGTAGGAAGTATCAACTTCTCTATGTGCTTTGACCAGGCAAGCCCCAAGTTTCGAACTGGCAACCTCAGTGTTCCAGGTCAACGCTTTATTTCACTGCGCCACCACAGGCCAGGCCACAATGCAAATTTCAATCGCTGTCTTTTCTCGTATGGTTGTGTATGAGTGGCATTTATGCATTTTATGTGCTTCCATGTGTTTATTTTGAAACTTCCAAAAGGTTCATCTGGGTTAATAATTTATGTGAAAGCTGTTGCTTACCAAAACAGCACAATTATTCAGGAGTTCCTTGATACTCTGAGTAAATTTAATTTTACTTGGGGCTTGCATGAGGTCATTTTGCGATTAAAAGAATATTGGAGAAATGAGTGTGTTATCTCTGGTGATTACTTCCTCGATGCTTAGGCCTATCAGACTGATCACATTTGGGAACACTGATCAGCTTTGGAAACTTTAGAAAGGGAGAGGAAGCGAAGTGCTGTTTCTCTAGTGTTCATTTAGGATTTGAGCATTTTATTGGTTCAAAGAAGAGAATAGTCTCTGTTCCCTAAGTGTATAATGAAGTTAACTTTGTATGTGAAGCAATAATAAGTATAATCTAACTTTCTGGCTGAAAACAGTAAACCCTGGGAGAGTTTCTTCCAGTTTATCTAATGCTTTTAATATACATTTTGGAGTTTGTTTGTTTGTTTTTTACATCCAAGCGATATTTTATAGGTCTTTGTTCAGAGGATTCAGCTATAGATCTGCATCTTCTTATTGGGCTTTTTAATGCATGCTGCTTTCAATTTTTTGCCTTATCTTGAAGTTTTCATTATAGAGTTAATACTACTGTTTCCCCCCAATCATCATTATAAATAACTGACAGTATAGCCTTAATACTTTCTTAATGGTTCATGGGAAAATCATTGTATTTCTCAGGCAGGTTTGTAAACCTCAGAGTTCAACACCTGGTTTTTCCAGCTCACTCATCTTGTACTTCTAGCATACCTGACTTGCTTTCAGTTATTCCTAAAAACATGTATCCATTGGAGTCTTCACTATGTGTCAGGCCTTCGTCTCAACTACTTCTGCTGTCCTCGGGCTCAGCATTGGGCTCTATTAAATAATGATTTTCTAGAGTGGTTATATATCTAAGCTATGGCACTCTGAAAACTACCCATATAATCATTGTTTTGATTTTTTTTTCCTTTCATTTTTTTGAAGCTGGAAACAGGGAGAGACAGTCAGACAGACTCCCGCATGCGCCCGACCGGGATCCACCCGGCACGCCCACCAGGGGGCGATGCTCTGCCCATCCTGGGCATCGCCATGTTGCGACCAGAGCTACTCTAGTGCCTGAGGCAGAGGCCACAGAGCCATCCCCAGCGCCCGGGCCATCTTTGCTCCAATGGAGCCTTGGCTGCGGGAGGGGAAGAGAGAGACAGAGAGGAAAGCACAGCGGAGGGGTGGAGAAGCAAATGGGCGCTTCTCCTGTGTGCCCTGGCCAGGAATCAAACTCGGGTCCTCCGCACGCTAGGCTGACACTCTACCGCTGAGCCAACCGGCCAGGGCCATTGTTTTGATTCTTGAGACTTGTTTGGAGGTTCTAGCAGGGGAGCTCAGCGACTCTATACCCTTGACCAAAGAATGGTCCTCTCCTCTAGCGGGGAAGGTCGTCCACTTCGACCAAGTGCGCAGCTTCGGGAGGGACGCACATGGAGCGGTGAGGGAGGAAGGGAACACCCGCCTAGCCAGCCAGATCAGCCGAATCAACCCTGGCAATCAGTGGGGTGACATCTTCAACCCTGGCAATCAGTGGGGTGACAGATGTCGCAGCCAGATCGCCCTCACATCCATTGTTTTGATTCTTATTCATCTTCTATTAGGTCAGAGTCCTTGGGACATGTCCTGAAGCAGCATTTACTGGGGAGTGCTCTGCAACACATGTGAGGGAAAGGGGCTTCACCCAACCCCACAGACTGCTCGGGAGCTAAAATGGCCGTTCAGAGATATTCCTAACTGGGGCAAGAGGATCTTGGTCCTCTTCATCAACAATTCACTAGAGTGAGCTGCGGACCCCACCTTATGCGAGCAGCTACCCTTTTCCTTGAGGGTGGGTCCCAAGGAGGTGCTCAGCTTGCTTTCATCAGCAGCAGCCAACACTCTTGGCAGCTGAAATCTGAAATAATGAAGGTCTCAATCCACAAAAGGGGTCTGTAGGCATACTATCGTACCTTCTAAAACATCTGGCCGAGCATTTTCCTTTCTACATGGAAGTAATACTAATCAGTGTCTGTGTCTGTGTGTCCCCTCCCTCAACCCTCTTAGTATTTCATCTGTATTTCTGTTGTGACATCGGTTTCATTTGCCTTTTATTATACCTTTTCTAATGTATATAAGTTAGATTGATAACTACAGTGTGTGGGTATTTTAAAGGTAGAAGCTGTTTTAATTATACTTCTTACTGCCACGCGCATGCAGTTAAATCTTTTAAAAGATAGAGTTGTTCTTCATAATTCACCCATAAAGAAAATTAAAACAAAGACTGTACTTTATGCATATGTAAAGGCAGATATAATGATAGAGTTAATCACTTTTTATTTCATTTGTAGATTAAATCTAGACATTATTTTTCCTAGAATACTGCAGAAATATTACTGCTTAGCTTGGGATGTGTTGGGACAGATGGACAGTTTCTGATCACCATGAGGAGGAGATGACTACTACCTTTATCATAACATTTGCTGCGATTATGTTATTCATTTTGAATATAAAAGTAAAAACTGGATGTAGCAAAAGCAGGCCCCGTCTTCTCTATACCTACAATTAGACACTTTATAACCCTAACCACATTTAGAAAAACAAATGGCTATTAATTGGTATGGACAGTTCCTTATGTGTAAAGATTTTTAATTTTACCAGCAAATACAACTGTATTGATATACATCAGAACTATTAGATTAATTTTAAATGTCTCTCACTGTTATACAAAAACAAAATCTTACCATTTGTAAGAGCATTTGCTTAGATCATCATCAACACTCTTTTATTATTTCACAATATCAGAATTTTCCTATGATGACTCTAGGTTTGGTATAATTTTATTTTCAAATTGTCTTTTTTTTCCTCAGTAAGTATGAATAAATAACAATCACTAGGCTCCTTTATCTTCTCATTTAATATATATTCAGTATTACTTATCACTATAGCTTATAATTTTCATTTATTAAGATCATATGAAAAGAATTTTTTTTTTCTGTGAGTCCATTCATTTATTCAAAAATCATCTTGGAACTCCTAGAAGATTGAAAGATGAAAAGTCACTTTTTTTTTCTCTCAAAGTCCTCACAAGTGTGGTGAGGAAAACTTACATATAAGCTGATCTAATGCAATTGAATAAATGCTTTCTGGTACTATGAACATGCTATTGTGAGTACTGAAAACAGAACTAATTCTTGACAGATGATTTACTGAAAATAAATGAATTAAGTAAGTCACATTTGAACAGATCCTTGACAAATAGCCCTGCTTTCTGATCTGCATCACGAGTGTGCAGGAAAAATAATTTCACTATACCTGGGAAATAGCTATATGAGAAATAGTAGAACATGACAAGGACCGGAGAACCTTAAAATAATTTTACCTTGTATTTAATGGATTTTTTTTTTTTTTTTTTGGTTTGTGTTGTTTTTGGGAAAGGGGGTTAATCATATCTTCATTTCAGAAAGGAAATTTTGGTTTTGTATGTTTGACAGATTATCAGTGGAATGATAAATGAGACACAATTTATATAATTCATGGACAAAATTGTTGAACTACAAATGAAGACAAGAGAAACTATCACAGATATTTATTGCCAGCCAGATGAAGAAAATGTAGGAAAGGAGAGGTTTAGAATTACTGGAGTTTCTAGCGTGAAGGATTGAGTGAACAGTGATGGAGTAATTCATAGAAGTTATGCAGGAGAAAGGGCTGAGGGTGGCAGGAAATATTACTTCATTTTTAAAATGTGTCATCTTCTATGTGACTGGCACAACCAAAGGAAGTTGGAAATTTACATCAGTAATTCATCACCATGAGTATGGAGGCAGCAGCCACAAGATCATTGAAATGAATGAGAATGCTGAGAGAGAGAGAGAGAGAGAGAGAGAGAGAGAGAGAAGGAGAGAGAGGAGAGAGGAGGGGAGGGAGGAAAAGAGAAATAACGAAAGAGAATGAAAAGAGGGAATGATTATAGAGAGGCAAAAAATTGAGGACTAGTCATATTCTTTGCAAGCACCTGTCCCTTTATGTAGTTGAAATTATTGTATATGCTTACTTAACATTTTGCCTTAAGTACTTTGTTGTTTTGTTATAGAATGAAAGGCTTTTTAGTATGTGGGAGTTAACTTTATTTTACAGGCACTGTCATTATATTTTATCTAAGTATATCAATAACCACATATAAAAGGCACTTTTAAACACAGTCACCTTATTACCTAATTCTCTGAAAAAGAATCACAGTAACTAATTGTCTAGTTTTAAAAATGATCAATTATATAAAGAGTTTGTTTGCTTGTTGGACCAAAGGTGAGTTGGCACTGGAATCTTTCTTTTTCATTTTCTTTTATAACAAAGAAGATTTTCTTCTGCAGTAAGATCACTTGGAGAGAAAGAGAAAAAACTAGGAGGCAAATAATTTGCATGTATTTAATTTTAAAGTGCTACCCACTTTTAAATATTTTGGAGTAGAGGATCATGCTCTTCAAAGAAATGTTGCAAACTTGGCTGTTGTTCTTCTACAATCAACTACACATTTAAATCTCACAAAATTTCTTATGCAAGAAACTAATTTGATCACAAGGAAAAACCAAGTGTTAGATGAATGGTGAAACATAATTATTTCATTGTTAAAATATATCAAAATATATTCCTTACATTTGGTAGTTACTTCATATACAATGAACTATGTATTATTTGATATTATGTTTTTCTCTAGTGTTTAGCACAATGTTAGAACCTAGGAATGTCTCCTTAAAAATTTCCAGTGGAAGGAGTATTACATATGTTTAAACTTCATCTTGATCTTCAAATACTGTATCAAAAAATTAGGATGTGCCCTGGCCGGTTGGCTCAGCGGTAGAGCATCGGCCTGGCGTGCGGGGGACCAGGGTTCGATTCCCGGCCAGGGCACACAGGAGAAGCGCCCATTTGCTTCTCCACCCCCCCCCCTCCTTCCTCTCTGTCTCTCTCTTCCCCTCCCGCAGCCAAGGCTCCATTGGAGCAAAGATGGCCTGGGTGCTGGGGATGGCTCCTTGGCCTCTTCCCCAGGCGCTAGAGTGGCTCTGGTCGCAACAGAGCGACGCAGGGGAGGGGCAGAGCCTCGCCCCCTGGTGGGCAGAGCGTCGCCCCTGGTGGGCATGCCGGGTGGATCCCGGTCAGGCGCATGTGGGAGTCTGTCTGACTGTCTCTCTTCGTTTCCAGCTTCAAAAAAAAAAAGGATGCTAAGTGTTCAAATTCATTAATTTGAATAAAGTCATTAAGTTATTTTACTGGATTTAAGATTTAATTTTGTTACTGGTTCAGAGCAATTTTAAATAAAAAGATTATTTCAAAGCTGTCTGGTTCTTTTGAACCTGTTTCCAAGCACCAATCAACGTCTGATTCGAATGCTGTATAGCGTCAGTATATATATTGTTAAAGAGATACACTGGAATATCACCTTCTTTTCTCATACTTAAGCTTTCTGTTTCAGTTCTGGAATTCTTTCAATTATAAATATTGTAGAACCAGAAACTTTTTTAGTTGAAAAATACCTTAAGAACTGTCTAGTGCAATCACCTGCCTAATGTGTGCAGTACATTTAACAAATATTCATTCAGCCTGTGCTAAACCTCCCAGAGTCCGGCAATTCCCTATTTTTTTTTAAAGCATCTCAATATAAAGATTTTATCTAACATGAATCCCCTTTTGCTTAGTCTTAACACATTAGTTCCTCTTCTGTTGGGGGAGGGGTGTGGCTTTCAGTTTCCTGACTGAATTCATCTTAGTTTGGATACCTGCTTCTGTTTGTCTAGTGTAAAACCCATGCTTTGGATCACAGAAACATGGCTTACTGCACTATTTTCAAGCTTTAGTACCTGTGATCTTAGGAAAATTGCTTAACTTCTCTAACATTCAATTTTCTCTACTGTAAAATGGTAGTGGAAGCAAATATCTCGCAGAGGTTATTGTAAGAATGAAAATTTAAAACGTCTAAAATATTTCCATATAATACCCTAGTAATTAAATACATTTCCATTTTCTTGTCTGACTTCCTATGGTTACTGGTAGGTCATTACTCTCACCTGAAGTATTCTAGATACTTGTCAGTAATACCAAGATTGTATTATTAGCTCATTGTGATATTTACTCACAAGAAGCTATCAAGGAAAAATTTAAGTCATTTTATATTCACATTATCAATGATATAATACTTGATGTTAGAATCTTCCTGTCACTCCGGCTTGTTAAGCAAACTTTTGGAATTTTATTCAGGTAGCCAAGGTGTTGACTAGATTCCCAATTTGTCTTTTGTGAATTTGATAATTGCATCCACTTCCAATCTATCTTACCTTACCCTTATCTAATACATTGCTCTAGCTGCATGTTGCCTATAAAGTTATCATGAGGGACATTCCTTGCGAAAATGCATAAAGCAATTATACTTGTTTATTTTCTCTGGGTACAGTTCAGTCAGGGTCATCAATTAGTGGGCTAGTGATAGACAGCAGTATCTCCAAGAAGACAAGGCAGGAGCAGGCACAGTAAAAGCTGAGCCAGATGATAGATTTTACAAAATATTAAAAGTCAAAACCACAGCAAAAGTGTACCAACAGAAATGAAATGGAACGGGAGGAGACTGGGGAAAAACAGGAGGAGTCGGAGTGATCTTTATGAGTGGAAAGGGGGAGTATTTTTGCTCTGCCTACATGAATGAAGTCTGAACTTGTGAAAAAGGAAGAGAATGAACCTATGTACATAGTTTCCCATATTTTTGTATTGTTTTAGTTATGAACTCTACCTTTAAGTAGCGGGGGAGATTGTTTAATATTTCAAATGTTTTTTTGGTAAGCCCATGTTGACTCCTTGATTTACTACCCTTCCTCTGCAGAGGGTCTTAACCATTCCGTTTCTAGTGTGTAATTTCATTCAGGATCAACATAAAGCCGGTTTACAAATGAACCCTTTTCTCCCTTTTGAAATCTGAAACTCATTTGCTCACTTCTGATGTGGCAGCCTTGTTGTCCCAGCCTCATTATTTCCTAAAGGTTATTGATAAAATCTTTGACTCTAATGCAAGTCTCCTGGCAACACTGGGATGTAATTAGTCTATGTAAGAAAATTTGAACTAAATTAGAGTAGTTAGATATCTGCTTAAGATTCCGTACTAATTGAGATTCAAATTGTTTTTCTTTTGTCTATATAGCTGATATTTCTTTTGGTTCAAAAAATTATTTTTTCTATTAATAAGCAATATATGAATTTAGATACTTTTTTGCATTTTATAAAAATTAGTGCTTTGATGTGGATATCTGGTTTTAGTTTTAACTTGTATATTTTTTAAATAAATAATAAGAGTTCTTAATATCCCAGAAACAGTATTTTTTTTTTCTTAGAAACTGGATACAGGTGAGCTTTATAACACTTGCTGTGTCAATGTTATCTGTTTTTGTAAAAAAAAAAGAAGTTTTAGAAAATTTTTGTGTATATTGCTCATACTATGTAGTCACTCAACTTTGCATGATTGGGAAAATGCAGAAGCACAAAAATTAGTAACCGCCTAGGCAGTTTAAAAAGATAAAGTGGTAATGAACTGACTCAATCTGCAACTGTTAACATGAGTAATGCATTTTAAAAGTGATTTATCTTAGTTAAAAGCCATGGTTGATTATTAAAAGGTATTATTTCTTGCCATGTTATATATTTTTTATATATATTGCAAATATTGAGTTTTTCCCTATAATTTATCCTTAAGTTGGCCTAAAAAATTCAAATATATTTAAAAGAATTTTATTTTCTAGATCATAACACCATGACTATGGTCTTGGGCAATATGTGAATATGATTATTAGTGTTTTCTCTTAAGAAACAAATGGAGCTTTTCAACATTCATGGTGTATTAAAAAGTAAATGTAAACATATTGTATTGGCACAAAAGAGTTTTTTTGTATAAGTAAAAATAAACAATGGTTTCTAAATAATATTTAATTAATCTAAATTAAGATAATTAATACCTCCTCCTTCTTCTTAAATGTTTTTAGTTTGTGATTTTATAAATGACAAAACAAATTCAGAAATGTTATGTCCTTCCAAGATTACCTAACTATTGAGAGAAAAAGGAGTTAATCTAAAGGCCATATTAATATAATAAGCTTCTTCAAAGGAAGATATGCCCATTTCACTTTAAAGTGAGGCCTGGTGATATCATCCAAGTTCACAATATCATATAGGAATAGTTTCCAATTATTTTGAGATAGTAACACCTTAGTGAATTTAATAAAAAATTATGTACCATTATTCTTGAAAAATTTATAAATGCACATTCATGAGCTGTATTTAAGTAGTTGCCTGCTGAATAGTTGCCCAATGTGCTAATCTAGGAGTACCACTGAAATGCTGCTGGGAATATGTTGAAGTAAAGATTGCTCTACAAGAATTCTTCTTAAGGATAATCGTATATATAGCTGGAGGGATTATATTTATAAATCTACTGAGGAAAGAGAGGTGAACTCAAAGATTGGGCCACCTGTAGCCTACATAGCACTTTGGTGCACATTCCCGGCTCAAGATGGAGCTAGTTGGACATGTTGGACAGCTTTGGGAATCCAATACGAACGATACTCCCTCTACCCCCAACTTGTCCTTCTGGTTGGGTGCCGTTGCAATCGTCATAGAGACGTTGCTCAAAGGCAGAGGCTCAGGTAGCAACAGAAGGCTCTATAGCTGTCTTCCCAGAGGTTGGCTTCAGTTAACAGCAAGATTTAATTTTAACTCAAAGGATTATGCTAGGGTAGGGCTGCAGTCCAGGACAGGAGATCAAGGATGACTTTTGCAGTGAGTACCCTACTTCTTTACTTTCCCTAGAGCGGAGAGATCTGTTCCAGCCCTAAAATAATGTGGGGTAGATATACTGAAAAACATCAAATCATCAACCTTCTCTGCTTTTCAAACTGTCTGGGTGCTTAGGTTTATTGATCTAGCCTGCACATACGAGAAATATTTCCATACATTTTCAGGGAGCTTATAATCACTTGATGCTTATAGATGTTGCTTTGTATTTCCTCATTATTTATTTATTCAATGAGAAATATATTTTGTGGTCAGAGACTAAACCTGTTTCAGATATGTCTTCAATAGCATGGGAAATAATTAGCATATTTGATAATATAAGACTCACAAGTTATTATAAAATTCACATGATATCTTATTTAAAAAAAAACAAAAACAGTGAGTAGAAACTTCACTCTGTTCCTCTCTCATTTGAGCTGTTCCCCATTGCTTCTCCGATGTCACCAAGCTGTGTGCTTGCAGGGGAAATCAGCTTGAATTCTGTGCCTCTATACTTAACAATAAAATCTCTCTGACAAAAAGTTATAGAATAGAGTGCCTATGCATTTACACATTTTAAAAAAATCATACTATTTTAATGGATTATAGAATTATTTGCTATTATTCACCATGTTTCCATGTAAGCATGAAAATCTACTGATTTTATGTGTTCCAACTTTTCTGAAAGTAATCCGTTTATACAAAAAAATGTATTTCAGTGGTAAAAAATAAAACAGCCTAGCCTGTTAGCTCAGTCGGTTAAATGCGTCATCCCAAAAAGACGAAGTTGTGGGTTCAGTCCTTGTTCAGGGCACACACAGGAAGCAATCAATAAATGTACAACTGGCCCTGGCCGGTTGGCTCAGTGGTAGAGCGTAGGCCTGGCGTGCAGAAGTCCCAGGTTCGATTCCCGGCCAGGGCACACAGGAGAGGAACCCATCTGCTTCTCCACCCCTCCCCCTCTCCTTCCTCTCTGTCTTTCTCTTCCCCTCCCGCAGCGAGGCTCCATTGGAGCAAAGATGGCCCGGGTGCTGGGGATGGCTCCTTGGCCTCTGCCCCAGGTGCTAGAGTGGCTCTGGTCGCAACGGAGCAACGCCCCGGAGGGGCAGAGCATCGCCTCCTGGTGGGCAGAGCGTCGCCCCCTGGTGGGCGTGCCGGGTGGATCCCAGTCGGGCACATGCGGGAGGCTGTCTATCTCTCCCCGTTTCCAGCTTCGGAAAAATACAATAAATAAATAAATAAATAAATAAATAAATAAATAAATGTACAACTGAGTGTAACAACAAATGAATGCTCCCCTTACCCTCCCTCTCTCTTCCTTTCTCTCTCTATCTCTCTAAAAATTGATTGTTAAATTAAAAAAAAAGTTAAGCCCTGGCCAGAGATCTCGTTTGTTTGGAACGGCATCCCAGAGCAGAGTTTGCCAGTTCGATTCCCCAGTCAGAGCGATACAGGAGCAGCTCCATGTTTCAGTCTCTCTCCCTGCCTCTATCAAAGAAATATGAATAGAAGGAAGGAAGGAAAGGAGGGAGGGAGGGAGGGAGGGAGGGAGGGAGGGAGGGAGGGAGGGAGGGAGGGAGGAGGGAAATAGTATAGTACAGATATCAGATATCTTAGGCTGAAAAAATTCTCCTGGAATCAAAGAAATTGAGTGGATTTATTATTAACTAGTATACAGTATTTCATTATTAGAAACCTAGCAATAATAGAAAGCTGAAAGATTGTAAGAGATTATATCATCCAGGTAGAACATATGTTTTTGTTACCAGTAGCCTTAACAGCCATGAATGAAAAGTGTTATTTGTATGAAATTCTTGACATATAAGTCTGTGAAAATGGAAAGTACAAAATAAAATTATGTAATTAAAATATAAGTATATATGTATAAAGTACATATATTCATAACATAAATTCTGCTATTTGTAAAAATAAAATGGATGATATTTGATGTATTTGAAAACTATTCATAACACTTTCTATTTATATCTGTCTACAAACCATTTTTCTTATGTACATGTTGACTTTTTTCAGAATATTTTTATTTTATCTGATTTACAAATAACTATAACCTGTGCTACATTTAAGAATTATATAAAAGATAATGCTAAGATATGTTATCATTTTATTACATATGCAAGGACAAATTAAAATCATAAATTAGGTACAAATTCACAATATAATTGGTAATTTAAAAATGTGAAATAATAGCATACGTAGCTGGTGCTAGTACTTGGATTGCAAATTTAGTAATGTATAAAATATTTAAAAATTTACATAGGCTGCCATACTATATCTCCATAGCTAATTATTCATGTATATAACACTCTCACTTCTCACTTTTTTTCTTTGTATAACAGCAGTGCCAGAAAGGAGTTCAGTCTGCCTTAAGCAGCATTCAGATTTTGGCTGGGCTGGGTAATGCTCAGGTTTGTTGTCCTTAACTTCGCTCCTTCCTTCCTTCCTTCCTTCCTTCCTTCCTTCCTTCCTTCCTTCCTTCCTTCCTTCCTTCCTTCCTTCCTTCCTTCCTTCCTTTTTTCCTTCCTTTTTACAGAGAGAGAGTCAGAGAGAGGGATAAATAGGAACAGACAGACAGGAACGGAGAGAGATGAGAAGCATCAATCATCAGTTTTTCGTTGTGGCATCTTAGTTGTTCATTGATTGCTTTCTCATATGTGCCTTGACCGGGGGCTACAGCAGACCAAGTAACCCCTTGCTCAAGCCAGTGACTTTGGGTCCAAGCTGGTGAGTTTTGCTCAAACCAGATGAGCCAGCGCTCAAGCTGGCTCAGGGTCTCGAACCTGGGTCCTCCGCATCCCAGTCAGTGACCTTGGGTCCAAGCTGGTGAGTTTTGCTCAAACCAGATGAGCCAGCGCTCAAGTTGGCTCAGGGTCTCGAACCTGGGTCCTCCGCATCCCAGTCCGATGCTCTATCCACTGCGCCATCGCCTGGTCAGGCTTGCTTCTTCCTTTAAATTTAGCAACACAGGAAGTATAGGCTAAGTCAATAAGATACCCCCTTGAAAAATTAAAATTAGGAACAGAGGCATTAAAATATTAACCCATATAGCAATGGGACAACCATTTTCAGGCATGTGCATAATGGTAATCTTCAAAGACAATCAGAAGGATGAATTGGATATGTAGAGAGAAAAACCACTGTGGCCCAAAGCAATAGTATACATACTGAAGATAGTTTATTCCATTTCACAGGAACCAGTCGCCAAATTTTGGGGAGTTTTTGGAGGCAGAAAACTGCCATGGTGGTATATTTACAGCATAGAACCTGGCAAACATGCCCTATCAGAGCTTCCTTGTCCCTGAGAGCTAGTGGTTATACATTTAGCGACATATGCTGCCAGAGAGACACAGAAAGAGACCAGGAGAATAGGGTTCCCTGGATTGCTGGCAGGTTCCTCACTCTAAATTCTTGCTTTATTTCTGTGAAATGCTTTCATAGCCTTCTAATAAACTCCATATTTATATCACTTTACTTAGCAACCCCCCCAAACCCCTTTCCACACATCTTGACCATGATAGCCTTAGGAAGGGAACATCCCAAATAATAAACTAATAGCCATAATTCTAATCAATATAAGTGCAAGATAAATAAGGTTAGTAATTCATCAGATTCGTGAGAAATGTCTTATATGTACATATTTAAGGCTCTGTGCTTCTTCACTGACCTGATATAATTTAGATTCAGTCCCAACTAACACTGAATGACAAATTTGTTGGCACCATGGTGAGACCTTTTTCATATGCGTTTCATTTGTTAATCTGATCATCACCAAGAGGAAATTTAGGGATGGAGGAGTAATGAGAAGAAATGTTGTATCCTAAGCGATATATTTTATTAGGAATTCTGTGATTTTTTTTTTAATAAAAAGCTCTGCCAGTTTTTACCATAACAGGCATAAAGAGAAGCTGGATATGATTAGTCAGAGAGCCAGGCTGACTTTAAAAAGAGAAAGATGCTAACCTGGATTGCCTTTCCGGGTTTTTCTCAGTCTTGCTTTCACATTGCTTCCTCTAATGTTGTTTGGAGTAAGGTTAATACCTTGTCAAACATTACCTTGAAAAGACTCATTCTTGGACATTATTTTGAGGGGGGGAGGCCCACTTTCCCCTCTCCCTGTTCCATTTTTTTGTCAGCTGAGCTTCTGGAGGTAGATAAAATGTAAAATTCTGAGGTACAGTTCTGTTCATCTTGCAAGCCATATCGAAAATTATGTCCTTAATCCTGGGAGTTCCTCAGGTCACTGTAGCTTCCGCTTCAGCCTGTCTTTACTGACCTCAGAAATTGTAAGGTTAGGTATCAAATGTCAGCAAGGGGCCTGAACAGTTCCAGGTCTACTCTTTATCTTGCTGGAAGAATCTTTGTTAAAATACAGTGACTGACCCACTTTTTAAGGCTTTACAAATATTAATTGGGAGCAGCTTGACCCCCTAAGTGCCAAAGGAAGGATTTTACCTCATTAGAAGAAGTCCAGCTGTATTGCTTAGAGAAATGCAGGGTGTCATAAAGGACTATTGGAAAAGGACATACCTTTGGGCTATCAGATTTAAAGATAGAAGAAACCAATGTCTTACTTTTTTTTGTATTTATTTAGAAAAATGCCAACAGAAGAGACCATTATTTTCCTCCTTGGACTTAATGTCTAATGATGTTTTAGGGCAATTGTTAACCCTGAACTGAGAAAATATTTAGTTTAAAATATATTTGAAACATGCTTCTATTAATTGCTTCTGGCATACTGCGTGAAGTACAGAACATATAGGAATTTCTATAGAAGAAGCTAACTCAACAAGGCTGGGTTTGTTTTTTTTTTCCAATTAGACTAGTATGAAATGGAAATGCTCCACTAACCATATAAATAAGTAGAAATATTTCTAGGAAATTTAAGATTACATCTGTTATCACGGTGTATATTTTTTTGTTACTTTTCCCACTAATGCAAGAATATGAGCAGGTATTCACTGGAAGACAATATGGAGCTGCATAATTTGCTTTCCAGTTTGTAAGGATTTCAAACAGGTTATTTTACAGAATCTTAATTATTTTAAATTTAAAATAGGTGCCAGATTATTCTTTCTTTCTCTTAGAGAAATAGAAATAAAGACCATAAAGCACTTATAATTATGTGGTGTTAAGAAACAAAATTCAACTGATTTAATCTGAAGATCCAATTCACTTCATTCAGTGAGTCATGAAATGGACAGCATCCCACCTAGGCAATACAGAAGAGCTCCAAAGAGCTGCAGATAAAGGAAAAGTCTTCAAAGCCAGAAAGGGGTTGGGACAAGAAGGGATTATTTCAGGAAAGATCACCTTCCTTTGCGGGAAGGTGGAGGGATTGAGGGTTCTATCAAGAAGACTGTCTTCATAGTGCTGCTGGCCTGGAGATTCCAGCTTGACTGGTCTAAGATGCCATTCCTGAGGACGATTCAGGCTGCAGTCAGAAGAGGTATTGTGGGTAAATTTGGAGACAGGTTTAGCACAAGTGGGCCTATTGTTTTTAGCTGTGGATAAACAAATAACTAGAATGAAAGAAATATTTTCAAAAAATATAATTTAAAGTGGTTTAATTTTTGTTATCAGTAAAATCACAGACTGCTGATCAAATACCTAGGAAATAGTCACACACACACACACACACACACACACACACACACACACATCTCTTTCACTGAATTTCACACCCAGTATAAATGCTTTCAGATTGTTTTAGAGTATTCATTGCAGTTGTAATAGGAACATAAGTAAGGCTAGTTACATAGTTTATAGAAGACTAAGAAAAGTCTTTAGAGTTACTCCTCCCACTGTTCTTTGGTTTAGTGAATAGATTACAAAATGTAACTTATTTGAGATCAAATGGCAAGCAGGCTTGCATCCTAAGGCTGTGATTATGCAACAAAAGCTTATCTTGGTGCAGGCATGAGATTTCCTACTAATTTAAAAGACTTTCTTTTATTTTTTTCTTTTATTTTTTTTTTTTAGTTTTCACAGTATTGCTGGTTTCTTAAAAAAAATTTTTTTTTAAATAAATTTTTATTAATGGTAATGGGATGACATTAATAAATCAGGGTACATATGGAATACTACTCAGCCATAAGAAACGATGACATCAGATCATTTACAGCAAAATGGTGGGATCTTGATAACATTATAAGGAGTGAAATAAGGTTTCTTAAAATTTTGAAACTGCTTTTTTCTTTGACCCAGGCTTGAGAATTATTGATTTAGTCCTGGTGAACACCTAAATCATTACCCCCACCTGATTTTAATGGCCAGGAATTATAGTTCTGTTGTCTCTGCATCCACATCAAAGCACTGACTACTTGGAGCACAGCCCAGGAATGTTAATTCTAGGTGTGAGGATTTAGCCAGCATTCCCTAAGTGCAGAAGGAAACAGTAATTTTCCTGTTTTTCTGAACAGCTGTTTCAGTCTGAAAACAAGCAAAATAAAAATATAAAATTAATTCAAAATTGTTTTATACTTGGCATTTAGCAAAAATGACATTACAGCTCTATAAAACTACCTCCAAATAATTACAAAAAGAGACATAGTAAGACATAATTTTTTAACGTATCACTACTAAACAACTTTCTCTTGGAATGTAGATATTCTTTTAAAAAAGAATATTAATGCCACTCATTCAAGATGGTAAGTCAGACTTTGTTCAAGGGGACTATTTTGATAGGACTACTGGGGTTACTACAATGGGGTTTTATGGTAGGAGAGAGAAATAGGGCTCAACTACAAATATAACAAAGAAAAGTGGGAACTGATAGCCCAGGAATAGGTTTGGGGCTCAGTGGATGAACATTACAAAGAGGATTCTGGCTAAACTAACCTTGTTACCATACAGAAAAAGGTTGTCCACCTGGTGCTAGCAGAGTCAAACACTAAATACACAGACTTGCAGTGGAGAAAGATTGGCTATTATATTATGAGCGGTGCTACCCAGAAGAATGGCAACCTAATGCTCAAAAACCTGAATTCCTCCATGTTGTGTAGGTTACAGATTATATAGGGCAAAATCTCAAGACATTCTGGGTTAAGGGTTTTGGGGTTATACTGGAGCTGATTGGTCAGAGATGGAGCAAGGGTTAATGGCTCATTTCTTCAGGTCTTGAAGACAGCTCTGAGGTCCTTTCTGGCATCCCTCTGTCCAGCCTTAGGGGAAAGTAGCTATAGAGTCATTATAACTTAGGGCCCAGGTACTGAAACAATAACTAAGGTCAGTCAACATGTTATCATTAACCTGGCAGAGGTCCCGACAATGTATCCATTAGTCAGGTCCAGGCTACTATCTTCTGCTGCCTTGGGGATTGTTGATATCCAAAGGAAATGCTAGGTCTCTGAGGGGTATATACGGAGATATGATTTCTAGAGGTAGGATTTAAAACAATCAAATTTAAGTTTTAAAAATCAAATTTAGCCTGACCAGGCGGTGGCGGTGGCGCAGAGGATAGAGCGTCGGACTGGGTTACCAAGGCCCCAGGTTCGAGACCCCGAGGTTGCCAGCTTGAGCGTGGGCTCATTTGGTTTGAGCAAAGCTCACCAGTTTAGACCCAAGGTCGCTGGCTTAAGCAAGGGGTCACTCGGTCTGCTGGAGGCCTGTGGTCAAGGCACATATGAGAAAGCAATCAATGAACAACTAAGGTGTCACAATGTGCAATGAGAAACTAATGATTGATGCTTCTCATCTCTCCGTTCCTGTCTGTCTGTCCCTGTCTATCCCTCTCTCTGACTCTCTCTCTGTCTCTGTAAAAAAAAAAAAAAAAAAAAAAAAATCAAATTTAGTCAAAGTCGTAAGGACCCTCAGTTACAACCTACCAAAATTCTTTTGATGGCAAGCCAAAGTCATCAGAGTTCACCAGGGGAATGGTGAAGGGTAGGGAACAGAGTAAGATCTAAAACAGGGGTCCCCAAACTTTTTACACAGGGGGCCAGTTCACTGTCCCTCAGACCGTTGGAGGGCCGGACTATAAAAAAAACTATGAACAAATCCCTATGCACACTGCACATATCTTATTTTAAAGTAAAAAAACAAAACAGGAACAAATACAATATTTAAAATAAAGAACAAGTAAATTTAAATCAACAAACTGACCAGTATTTCAGTGGGAACTATGCTCCTCTCACTGACCACCAATGAAAGAGGTGCCCCTTCCAGAAGTGCGGCGGGGGCCGGATAAATGGCCTCAGGGGGCCGCATGCGGCCCGCGGGCCATAGTTTGGGGACCCCTGATATAAAAGATGATCAGCTATTAAGGGTGGCGAACTCTGGTTAAACTGAATTAGTAAGATTCTTGTTAAAATTGAACAATGCAGAGATCATCAAGGGAACTCAAGTCAGGTCTTCATTGAGAAGAGAGATCAGAGAAGCCTGAATAGAATTTGGTGAAGAATGTTTGTCAATACATTATACCAAAAGATGACAGAGTCTTCCCATCATGCTTAAATAACTGCTATTAAACTCTTGCAAATGTTACATCTGTTTTGCTTTTTATTCTGTACTAAAGAAGAGTGAAAATTGAGAATCCTCTCTTTTATCTATTCAGTCACTCTATGTATTTTAGTTGGAAAATTTAGCCCATTTACATTCATAGTAATTATTGATAGATATGTGCTTACTGCCATTTTATTCATTGTTTTCTGGAAGTTTTATAAGTTATCTTCTCTTTTCTTTTTTCTTTCCTTGTGGTTTGCTGATTTTCTTTAGTGTTATATTTAGCTTCCTTTTAAAATTTTTTGTTAGTGATTACATATAACATCTGATAAACAGTCTATTTTATAAAGTTGATAAAAGCTTAAATATGAACACATTTTAAAACTCTACAATTTACCTTATTAAGATTTATCTTTTTTTGCCTGACCGGGTGGTTGCATAGTGGATAGAGTGTCAGACTGGGATGCAGAAGACCCAGGTTTGAGACCCTGAGGTCACCAGCTTGAGCGAGGGCTCATCTGGTTTGAGCAAAAAGCTCACTAGCTTGAGCCCAAGGGCGCTGGCTCAAGCAAGGGGTTACTCGGTCTGCTGAAGGCCCGTGGTCAAGGCACGTATGAAAAAGCAATCAATGAATAATTAAGGTGTTGCAACATGCAATGAAAAACTAATGATTGATACTTCTCATCTCTCTGTCCGTCTATCCCTCTCTCTGTAAAAAAAAAAAAAAAAAAGATTTATCTTTTTGATATAGCATATTTTGCATCTTTCTGTGTATTCCTTTACTCATTATTGTAATTTTAATTAATTTTATAGCTTTTGTCTTTTGACCTTCATATTAGCTTTATAAGTGATGTTCACTATATATATTGTATATATATTTCTCTAGATATGTGTATACTTTTTCCAGTGAGAGTCTTACTTTTATATAGTTTATTGTTATTAATTAGTATCATTAGTTTCATTTTTTTTCAGGTCAAACAATTCTCTTTAACATTTCCTGTAAGGCCAATTTAGTAGTGATAAATTCCTTTAGCTTTTGCTTATCTTTAAAAAAAAAAAAAAAAAAAAAAAAAAAAAGCCTCTCTTCTTCAATTCCAAATAATAACCTTGCTATGTAGAATATCCTTGGATGAAAGTTTTTACTTTTAGTACTTTAAATATGTCATGCTGTTTGTTCCCTTTTGGCTTGCAAAGTGCTAAAAAATCTGCTGATAGCTTTGTAAGGATTTCCTTGTATATAACATGTTATTTTTCTCTTGCTGCTTGAGTATTTTCTCTTTATCTTGAACTTTTGACATTTGGATGATAATGTTTTGATATGGATCTCTGGTTTCATCTTATTTGGAATTCTCGGGAATTTCTGAACATGAGTTTCTGTGTCTCTCCCCAGATTAGGGAAGTTTTCAGCAATTATTACCTCAAATAAGTTTTCTGACTTCTTTTTCTCTTCCTCTGAGACCCCTATCATGTGAATACTATTCTGCTTAATGTTTTCCCATTGGTCTCTTAAGGTATCTTAATTTTTAAATTTTTTCTCTTTTTTCTGCTCTGTCTGGTTGAGGTCCACTGATTTGTCTTCTATCTTCCTGATCCAATCTTCTGCTTCATCTAGTCTACTTTTGAACCCTTATTTTTCAGTTCAGTTATGATATTCTTTTTTTTATTTTTTTTTATTTTTGACAGAGACAGAGAGAGAGTCAGAGAGAGGGATAGATAGGGACAGACAGACAGGAAGGGAGAGAGATGAGAAGCATCAATTTTTCATTGTGGCACTTAGTTGTCCATTGATTGCTTTCTCATATGTGCCTTACGGTGGGGCTACAGCAGACCAAGTAACAACCCCTTGCTCAAGCCAGTGACCTTGGGCTCAAGCTGGTGAGCCTTGCTCAAACCAGATGAACCCACACTCAAGCTGGCAACCTCAGGGTCTCGAACCTGGGTCCTCCGGGTCCCAGTCACTGCGCCACTGCCTGGTCAGGCCAGTTATGATATTCTTTATCTCTATGACTTCTGTTTGGTACTAATTTATATTTTCAGTTTCTTTTTTTTTTTTTTTTTTTTCATTTTTCTGAAGCTGGAAACGGGGAGAGACAGTCAGACAGACTCCCGCATGCGCCCGACCGGGATCCACCCGGCACGCCCACCATGGGGCGACGCTCTGCCCACCAGGGGGCGATGCTCTGCCCATCCTGGGCGTCGCCATATTGCGACCAGAGCCACTCTAGCGCCTGGGGCAGAGGCCACAGAGCCATCCCCAGCGCCCGGGCCATCTTTGCTCCAATGGAGCCTTGGCTGCGAGAGGGGAAGGGAGAGACAGAGAGGAAAGTGCGGCGGAGGGGTGGAGAAGCAAATGGGCGCTTCTCCTGTGTGCCCTGGCCGGGAATCGAACCCGGGTCCTCCGCACGCTAGGCCGACGCTCTACCGCTGAGCCAACCGGCCAGGGCTATTTTCAGTTTCTTTGTTGAAGTTCCCCTGTGTTTATCCATTCTCCTCCTGAATTTGGTGAGTATCTTTATGACCATTACTTTGAATTCTTTATCAGGAAGATTACTTATTTCTATTTTATTGAGGCCTTTTGCTGAGATTTTCTCTTATTCTTTTGTTTACATCACACTTCTTTGTCTTCTCATTGTGCTTGACTCTCTGAGTTTATCTCTATGTATTAGGTAAGACAGCCACCTCTTCAGTCTTGAAAGAGTGGCCTTGTATAGGAGATAACCAATGGGACGGAGAAGTTTAATTCTCCCTAGACTCCAGAGCCAAGTGCATTATGGGTATCCCCTGTGTGGACTACTTGCATCTGCCAGCTCTGGGGCAGGAGGGTGCGGCTGTGCCATGAGAAGTGCTGCACATTTACCTGTCTGGGTTGTGTGTGTGTGTGGGGGGCAGATGGGACATATTCCCAGCTAGTTGATTTGAAGTGGTAGACAAGGCACACTCATCAGCACGAGCAAATTAGATGGAGAGGACCAAAATGGTGGCCACCAGCGCTGGTACCTGCAACAGAAAATGAGACTGGAGAATAGTGCCTACAAGCTTCTTTGTGCCTGAAGAGAGTCCGAGAAGGTTTCTGCCTCTTCGGCAAGTTCTTTAAGTAAATGGGTCTCCTTCATTTCTGGTCTAATTACTTTTCTGAACATCTGTTTTTGTGCTTTATCCTGAGGCAGATGCGTCTGTGTGTGACCCCTTGAAGACTGTTTTCTGTTCCCGACAGTTCTATGGCTCTTACACATGTAATCCCCACTGGTTTCAGAGCCAGAGGTTTTGGTGGTTTGCCTCTCCAGTGCTGGACCCAAGGGTTGAGGTGCCTGATTAGTAACACAAACTTCTCACTTTCCAAAGAGAAGTTCTGTATTGTTTTTAGATTCCTCCCTATTGAGGATCACCCTTCTGCTGTGGGATTTTTAGCGAGGCCATGTGTCTGCCTCTTCTAACTATTTCAATGTGGCCTTTTATCTTGAGCTCCCTGCCACCTCACTCCTCGCCTCTTCTCTTCCCTGTACTACACAGCTCTCCAGTAGTCACCATATCAACTCGGTAGAAATTCACTTCCTCCTCAATTTTCTATACTCAATTTCATGCATATCTTACAGATTCTACCTTCTAAAAGCAAAAACAAAAAACAAAACTCCATCTCTATTTCATAACCTCATTATTTTGTCATGATTATTTTCAAAGTTTTCTGCTTATTTCCTGCTTCTAGTTTCTTTTCCCTCCAGTTCACTATACACACCTGTGGACAGAATATTCTTTCTAAAATGTAAAATTTAAAAAGAAGACGAACAGTAAAACATTTGCAATATGTGGAGTGATTTAAGTTGCTCTTTTAATGAGAATAATTCAATACATTCAGAAATGAAATTTTTATTTTTTTGTTCTGTTACTTAAAATCAGAGAGGAAATAACCCTCTCTTTACTTTTCTTCCTCATTTCAATAAAATCCAAAAGACATTTGCAAGCACGCTAGCATCGCAGGCTCCAGCCACACTAAAGCACTGGCTTCCTTTGCCTGCATCTCCACTTGCTCATTTCTTCCCCTGGTGAAACCCAAGTCATTCTGAAAACCTTTCTTAGGATGTTACCCCTTCTGCCTGAGAAGATTTTTTTTTCCACATCTCTTTCTAAATTGAAGTGTAGATAATATTCATAAAGATAAGATATATTTGAACGTGTTCAGTTATTTTGCAGTCATGACTATCTGCCTTTGTGAACATTGTGTTATAGGGATAGCTTTAACATTAACTCTCTCACACTCTGTCCACCAACTCCTTTATGACAATTTCATGTTTACTTAACTTTTCCCATTTTCCTTGTATATTTTATCTGAGAAAAGAAATTGCATCTTTTATTTCTGCATGTCCCCTACAAAGTACAATGCAAAGCACAAAGTAAACATTCAGTAAATGCTTATAAACTTAATGAAAAAAATCACATTCTAATGACTTTTCTTGTTATAAAGTTCTTTGATTAGTAGAGAAAGTTTTGCCAAGTCTTTCTGGCAGTACAACTTCCTCTTCTTAGTAATGAAAAAAAAAAAAAAAACAAGCCCTGGCCGGTTGGCTCAGTGGTAGAGCGTCGGCCTGTCGTGCAAGGGGTCCTGGGTTCGATTCCCGGCCAGGGCACACAGGAGAAGCACCCATCTGCTTCTCCACCCCTCCCCCTCTCCTTCCTCTCTGTCTCTCTCTTCCCCTCCCACAGCGTGGCTCCATTGGAGCAAAGATGGCCCGGGCGCTGGGGATGGCTCCTTGGCCTCTGCCCCAGGCGCTAGAGTGGCTCTGGTCGCAACAGAGCGACGCTCCAGAGAGGCAGAGCATCGCCCCCTGGTGGGCGTGCCGGGTGGATCCCGGTCAGGCGCATGCAAGAGTCTGTCTGACTGTCTCTCCCCGTTTCCAGCTTCAGAAAAATAAAAAAAAACCCCAAACAAACAAATGAATGAATGCATGAATGAACTGATTGATTTAATTGAGTGATGGGTTACTCAACAGTTGCACTAGGCAAAATTATACAAAAATCAAATTAATGGATTTAAAAAGTATTTGTGTAAATCCAGACTGGGAACATTGTAAGGATATCTGAGCAGTGCTTCCTAATATTTTCAAGGTCATGAAAATCAAAGATTATCAAACTGTCAGAGACCAGAGTGACATGACAACCAAATGCAATGTGGCCCCTAAGATTGGATCCTTGAAAACTGGTGGAATCCAAATAAAACCTATAATTTAGTTAATAAGAACACGCTAATATTAGTTTATATAAGATAATAATTCAGGAAACCAGGTGAGGGATATATCAGAATTAATTATTCATATTAACATTACAACTTTTCTGTAAATCTAAAATTCTAAAATTATTCCAAAAGATAGTGTATTTTCAAAAAATGCAATTATAATTTAATAACCTAATTGTTAACCAAATACAATATACAGATTTTGTTAAACAGCATGTTCATTTAAAAAACACTTGCAATAAAATCTATATGAATTTTAAAAATGCCAGTCTTTTCAAAAATTCATTGTGAAGTTATAATGTTAAAATGTAATTTTTTTTTATTATATGCTACTTTCTATAAGATTGATTTTAAATTGAGGTGACCTAAATGCTTTCATGATCACACACTAGTGTTAATTTTCTGTTTTATATCAGAATTTTAAAACATTTGTATAGGTTTCTGTCAACATTTTTGTGTAAAATTTGACCTTGAAATAAATGTAAATTTATACGGACTTTTGTCAACCTGAATATTAGAAATCATTTTTAATTTTTATATTTTTAAAATTGCTTACAACAAAATGTGCAATTGGTCTTTTCTTCTATTACAAAGATGAAACATTCCATTTTCTGATATCAGGGGACATGTTTAGGAGTGGGCGAGCATATATTTGTTTTTTCCCTTTTATTAAAGTTTTGCTGGAAGGCAAATGTCAATTTAGCCACATTCACTTTTTTTTAACCCCTCTTGCTGAAAACTCCAGTAGGGAAAATCTGCACATGGGTTTCTTTGATGATTCTTTTTATTTTTATCTCCTGCTGTGACTTTGCCAGTCAGACTGACAGTAGAAGACAAATAAAAAAAGAAGTCTTAAAGAAATGTTATAGCCTCATGCTGTGAATTTAGAAGATGACAGATTTTTTTTGGCTTGCTTCCTCTGGCCCATGACTAAAAGAAGAACTGTCACCAGGTTATAGGGCTAAGGAGAAGTAATGAGAACATATTTTCTCATGCTGGCTACAAGGGGACTTAAATGGCCCGCTCAAGTCCATCTGAGACTGAGGCTAAAAGTTGCTTTGGCTGGTTCCACAGCCACATTACTAGGAAGGGAGGTTGACAGTCCTCTGTGTACAGGTTCCACACGGTAGACATGTAATGTAATAAGCATGTATTCATGATAATGGCGTTTAAAAATTCTTTTTATACCATTGTACCAGCAAAGAGTCTATAAACAGTTTGTCTTTCTCTACTGTAGCTATGTATTCTTGAAAAAAGTGATGAAATCAGTGTAGTAGATTCGACCTTCTCATTTTTTGTAGGACGATGTCTCCAATGCTTTGTTAGGCAGCTGGGATTACAGTTCCTATAATGAATATCCCTAGGGCTGTGCAATAGTTGATATTTCTAATTAGGAAACTCAATAATTGCCTCTGTAAAGACTTCAAAGTGTGAAATTCCTTAAGTTTACCATAAATCTTGAGAAATGTGTAAGAGTAAAATTACTTAAAATAGAAATGAGGAAGAATTAGCCTGTCATGATTATAAAATAGCCAAATTTGTTATCATTTTAAATACATACAATTTTTTAGGTAAGATATACCTAATTTTAAAAGTGTTTGGTTTGTAGGAATGATATGTATGTCAATGATAGGTAGTCAATGTTGTTAATTTTTTTAAGAAAATTTTAATATATTTGGAAAACAGAATCTAGAATTTTACAAAATTACATAACATATTCATATATATATATATATATATATATATATTTAAGTATATATGATAAAAATGAAATGGAATGTTGTCCTTTAGATATTCAAACATGCAAAACAAATTTTTGAAATTGTAAAACTGTATGTTCCCTAGAAAAAAGATGAAATATTCCTGAATATAATTATTTTAGAGTTGGGATCTGTGCAAAGTTGGAGAAACAACAGTCAACACAAGATCACCCTCACTTCTAACATCAATTGCAAGTTCAGAGTTTCCCAAAACCATCCTGACATTCAAAAATTTACTAAAGGAGTCACAGAATTCATTGAAAGCTGGTATGCTCATAATCACAGTTTATTACAGCTAAATATTGCAGGTTACAATCAGACAAAAGAAGAGGGTGTAGGAGAGTTCCAAACAACGAGATTCTATTTCTCCTCTTCACTGTGGTCAAGACAGTGCTACACCCCCAGTATCAATGTGTTACAGTACACACAGTATTGCCAACCAGGGATACTCACCAAAGTTTGATGTCCAGAATTTTAACTGGGGCTCCATCACATAAGGATGATTGATTTCCCATGTGATCTCAATCTCTGCCCCCTCAAGAAATCAACTGATACTAGGCAATTGATACATCTTAAATTATCATATTGTTGGTGTGGCCCAGAGCCCCTACCCTAAATTGCATTGTAACTCTCTGGTTGGCCCAAGTTCCCCAAGCAAAGATATTCTTGTTGAACATGACATTACCTTTTAGTTTAAGATCACCTTTAGGAACTGAGGAGAAAGGCTAGATTTCATTTTCGGTAGTATTAAGTTAAAAGACCCAATTGTTAGGTCCCCAAAGTAGGGACGCACAAGGCCTGATGAGTTTTTAATAAATTTACTTATGCATCTGTGAACAGGTGGGCTGAGACACTAGTGGCGTCAGCCCAGAGGTAGATTAAGGTCGATTGAGGTCCCGGGCGCAGAAGAAAATATTGGGCCCCTTAAAAAAAACAGAGACAGGGAAAATAAGAATACATATTTTTTAAATAAGAAAACCATATTTTTAAATCAATAAAAGTATTATGTACTATTAATGTTAAAATTGCACATATAAAACCAAACTTGGTGTCCTTGAAAAAAATGTGTTAAGTTGGAGTTTCGCGGGGCCCTTCAGAAGACGGGGTCCAGGGCTCGCACCTGGTGCACCCGCCATTAAATCTGCCTCTGCGTTAGCCCCGGAGAATGAAAAGCCCCAGCCTATAGGACTGAATTTGACTGTATTTCCCTCTGTCGGAAAAAACTTCTGTTACCTGTGGCGGTTAAACAATGGAGGGGGTGGTGAGTAATGACCAAGCAACAGAATGTTCAGATAAGTGTGGGGGGAATGACTAGCTGGCAGGATGTGTGAGGGTGAGGCAAGATATCAGTCAGGATTGCTCAGGTGGAGAGTTATGGGGACTTCCCTGGAGCCGGGTCACCTAAAGTTCAACCTGGTTAGTTGAGGCCTTTGGTATAAGTGCGTGGCTGTGTTGCTTCAACTTTGTTCTTTAAAAGGTCAGTTATACCTAAAAGTATCTATAAAATACACATAAGGAGAAAAGCCACTACTATATTCACAGCTCAGATCAAAGCATACTGACTCTGATATTTTAGTGTATTCACACAATTGATTCATCCTTTGCCTTAACTACATAAGTGATAACAACTCATGAATAGATGATAGATGATAGATAGATAATAGATGATAGAGAGATGGAGAGATAGAGATAGATGATAGCTAGATAGATGATAGAGAGATGGAGAGATAGATAGATAGATATCTGATATATATGTATAATGTATATATTAGATTTTGTCAAGATGATAGAAACTCTCCTCATAGAGTTCTGTGAATTTAACTCCCATCTTCAAAAAGAAAGTACAGAAATCTTAAATTCTGACATAATTTATTCCTGGAAGATGTCAACATTTCCCTCCTAGGTTATGATGAACTATGGGATAGAAGCAGTGAAGTAATTATCTTTTCTACTGCTACCGAGAAAGCCATGTAAAAAGGAATAGTCTCCTGCTCTAGTTAAAAATGTGATTTGTGCACTAAATAAAAGCATAGAAACTTTCATGAATACAGTAATTATTGTAATGGAATTTTCACTACCATCTCCTAATTCTGGCCTTCACTATTGGGTGACAATTCTCTATGGCTTTCTCATGTGTTTGCATATCTTATAAGCTGCCTTTGATTTGGACTATCTTCACAAAGATGTTTGTATAGTTAACATTTGGGATGAAAGAGGTTCTCTCTCTCTCTCCCCCTTTCCCCCCCCCTCTTTTTCTCTCAAAGAGCAGTTTTACTGTCCAGTGTTATAAAATCAATGTTTCATTCTGGGGCCAAGTTTTTGCACCCTTACCGCCTTATATAAAAGATTCAGTTTCTTCTTCTGTAATGCAGCACACTGAATATTCATGTCAGTTACCTTTGTGGGAAATGGGGCCTAAGGACCCAACACAAATGCTAATATGTGGTTACCCCTGTAGTTGTAATTAATAAAGTTTCTCCCCCCATCCAGGAGTCTTTTGTCTTCTGTCAGCACCCGTGAAATTGTGGCAGACTAATATGTAAGCTTGAAAGATAAAACTTAACCCCTTCACAGGTTTTCACTCTTCTTTTCTGTCATGAAAAGTGTTTTGGTATTTTTTAGTCGCTCCTCCTCAAATTCTGACCTCTTTTTTTATTATTCAGAAAATTAAATTTAAACTCTTTAATTTAGGATAATATGCCACCATATGATCATTCTTTCTAAAATCCACCTCATGCCTACCCATCTTATTGATTAAAGTAAAAGCTTTAATTGATTAGCTCATTCATTTACCAAAAATTTAAAGCATTGACTACCTACATTTTAGGCACCTGAAATAAATGGTGGGCGTGTTAGTCATGCAACTGGGCCCCAAAAGCTTAAGGACCCATGCGGTGCTTTAACCTGGAACTCTCCAGTATGGGCTTAATGTAGCTTCCCTGTCTTATTTTATTACACTGTAGCCTTCATAGAACCTATGCTCCAGCAACCTGGATTAAGTCCCAAAATAAGTCAGATGGTTATCAAACCCAAAGCCTTTGTTCATTTCTATACTCAAAATCCGGTGCTTCAGGATCTCCAGCTATTAGCAACCAGTCTATGTTCTATGGCCCTTCTTATAATACAAATTTTTTAAATTAAAAAATGTATTATTATTATTAAGTGAGAGGAGGGGAGGCAGAGACATACTCCTGCATGTGTGATTCCACCCGGTAAGCCCCCTACTGGGGATGCTCTGCCCATCTGAGGCATTGCTTCCTTGCTCAGCAGCTGAGCTATTTCTAGTGCCCGAGGTGGATGCCACAGAGCCATCCTCAGCAGTCAGGGCCAACTCACTCCAATCAAGCTATGACTGTGGAAGGAGAAAGAGAGAGAGAAGCTAGAGGGGGACAGGTGGAGAAGCAGATGGTCACTTCTCCTCTGTGCCTTGACTGGGAATCAAACCCAGGATATCCACATGCTGGGCCAACACTCTACCACTGACCCAACTGGCTAGGGCAAATTTTAAAATATTTTAAATTTTAAACTCCACTTAAAAGTGATTTTTCATGTTTATCTTCTTTTATATAACATTCACTTATATTACATCCATTTCTTTATCTAGTGCCAGATGATGGCTACTTGAGAAAATAGAAAATATCCTGTATATCTTTTATGTCTTACAGTGCCTTATGCTTAGTAGGTGCTCAATAAGATTGGGGTGAATAAGAGACTAAATATGGATATGAAAAATATCCCAAGCCTCGCAAGCTGATCCAAAGACTTTATTTAACTGGCATCATCTGCTAGACATGCAATTGATGGATAGACTTTCTTCAGACTTGGCCATTTGAGCATTAGCACACACACAAGGCATAATGCTTGCTGGTCTAAGATTGCACTGTTTTGGCCTTATTGGTCTTACTTTTAAGGACTAGATAAAGATTGTAATTAGGTTTTGTGCCTTGCTGAGAGGACCTAGAGCTTCTTACAATTAATAAATAACCTGAAACAAATACAGAAAATCATTGCATGAAAAGTTTCATGTTAAAAATGAAATAATTAATTTCTATTTTAATCAATATAATAAATATAACTTTGTGGCATTGTTATTAAAATTACTATAATTTATATTAATATAAATTAATTTGTTATTGTTAATATTAAGGTTTCATAATAATATAATAATATATATAATAAATATAACCATGGTGTTTTTAATAATAAAATTTATTGAGTGCTTCCTATGTCAGCCATTATGTTAAATGCTGTATATACAGTAACTTCAATAGAATCTATTATTATTTCAATCTGTAATTTAACAAGATAAATTAAAATCTAGAGATACAAAGTAACTTGCCTGGGGACATAAGTAATCTTGAACATTAATAACCATAATAAAAACAAGATATCAAAAATTAAACTTTACTTGAGAACTGTGCTCCTATATAAAGGCTGTATATTATTAAATGTAATCCTCGATAAGAGAAATAAGAAAAGTTATACTAACAGAGTTTGGGGTTGTTTCTCCCAAGGTTTTGAAAATCACAGAAAGAAAATAACAGTTTATATTGACAGGTAAATAAAACTTAGTATTGCAACAACTCTCAACAGCTCTCTAAATCTCTTTACCATTTTATAATAAAAATCAATTATGAAAAATAGTTGATTATAGTAAATCATCTCCCAAAATCATAAACTAATTTGTTTAGTCATTCTTGGAAAACAATATATATGAAATATATTAATAAACAATTTTGAATACTTGAACAGAAAGTCTAAAATATTATAGAACTAACATTAAAAATATATAGAGGAGCAAAATTAAGATATCATTGTTGTCTCTAGTTTTGAGTAAGAAAAGACAATATATGTTGAAAAATATATAAAGGTACACTTTATATATTACCTTGACCAGTAGTTCAGTATTTTACTCAGTATCTATTCTTGACTTTGGTCTGACTACACAACTAATGGTTTCTTAAAATTAACTATTAGACTGGTATAATGATTAGTTCTTTTCTAATAATTTCTGTATTACTTCATTGCCCTTTTCTGTACCTCTACAATTACAAGGCAGTAAGAATGGAAGTTGACTCTATGTCTTTTTCTTCTTAGGTGAGACAATAGGAGGCTATACTAGGATTAAGTTGCAAAACATTCTGGGCAGAAGTGTCTCTTATGAATTTTCTTCTATTAATGCCTTACCTGCCTTGTATTATATTATGCTACCAAGATGTTCCAATACTGTGCCAGTAAAAAAAAAAAAAATAGTATATCATTACCGAAGAGTCTAAATAGGCACAGATATCAGTCACCTTTGTAAATACCTAATAAAACTTTAAATTAGAGAACTTTAGGATACAGAAAGAATTGTGTTTAATTACTATAATGTATATCTATAATCCTGCCAAGTCAATAGCTATTTTAAATAGCCATTATATACATTTTTGACCATAAAGTCAATGCATGTTATTTTCTGATAAGATCTGAATCAACATGTGGCTTTCATATATCATAGTTTTTCTTCAAAGTGTTTGACAGGTATTAAATGACAGATCAGAATCATAATTTTAGACAATAAAATTAACACTGTATGAATAACTTAACCCAAAACATAAAATAATCCATCCATTTCATTTCACTCATTACAATAAAACTACTCCTGTTATCATTCAACCTTGAATTTCCAAAATGATTATTATTAATATTAAAATGAAGTGACGTCTTTAAGTTTTCTGAACAGAACATGAACCACATTCAAAAAGGTTGTAAAATGCCCATTTTTAAATAAGTTACCTAGATAAATCCCCACTTTTAAGCATAATTGGTATTTGATGAATGTTTGTTGACTATAAACCTCAGTAATATAGTTAGTTCAACAGGGAGGAAAAAAGATAGTTGTCTAAAGAGGATTTCTTTTTCTTAAAATTTTTGGACCTGTGGTGGTGCAGTGGATAAAGCGTCGACTTGGAAATGCTGAGGTCACCAGTTCGAAACCCTGGGCTTGCCTGGTCAAGGCACATATGGGAGTTGATGCTTCCAGCTCCTCCCCCCTCTCTCTCTCTCCTCTCTCTCTCTCTCACTCTCCTCTCTCTCTCTCTCTCTCTCTCTCTCTCTCTCTCTCTCTCCTCTCTAAAATGAATAAAAAAAAATTGGGGGGAAAATTGATATCTAATACAAATATAAATTTCTTTATATCTAAATTTTGAGAATTTGTGCCGTGTGGAATTTTATTATATTATATGGACTCTTTCAACTAAGAGAACAACTCTGGGACTGGAAGCCATGCTGCACCTCACCAGAATTAAATTTCTACTTCTGGCTGCACCAGAAATTCCAGTATGATCAATTCTGGTAAACACTGATGGTCCAAATAAAATGTTTGCCTTTTTAACCTAGTGAATTTTAATATCTCAGAAATTTATATCACTATTTCTTCTTCTAATAGAATTTATAAACAACCTAAACATAGAGTGAAAAATTTTATCAAACCTTGATTTAAACTTATTTACTTTAGTTATGAAACACACAAGAAGACTAAAATATAAGGTCTACTGGAAAGTTCTTGTCCGTTTTTGGAATAAAACAAAATACAAATTTTTCTTACCGTCAATAAACTTTATTAAATAATATAATTGCCATTATTATTAATGATTTCTTGCCAGCGGGAGGGCAATTTGTATATCCCATTTTTGAAAAATGTTTTATCTTTTGATGTGAAAAATTGACCAGTGCTTGTTTGATATCTTCTTCCTTTTTAAATTTTTTGCCCTTCAAAAAATTTTGTAAGGATAAAAACAAGTGATAGTCGGAGAGTGCTAAGTCCGGGGAATATGGTGGACATGTCAGACATACTTCTGTAGCATTTCTTCCTTGTTGAAATTTGTAAAAATTACAATGGCGTAAATGAACTTTATCAGTAGCCATGGGTACACTATCACTTCACACATAAGACTAATGTGAATCAACTTTGTTTTAGTTAATTTGCTACGTCAGTATATATACATTAAGTAATAAAAGTAGAGAGGCACACATGTGCCAAATAAACGTGCTTACGTGTCGAAACTTGTGACAGAAACGGACAGAACTTTCCAGTAGACCTTATATAAATAGACTTTTTTATTGTGAAAATATTAAAAATATAATGACTGTAATCTCTTACAGAAGCTGTGTTTGTGTTTTTAGAAGAATATTATACATTTGAACAGAGATGATTTTTCAATTTAGGATATTCATTATATTTTTTTAATTGATCAAGGTGCAGTTAAAGCAAAATGTACCAAAAATATTTCAAATATCAAAAAATATATAACTTTTGATGGAAACTATCAAGATATTGATATATCTAAATTATCACACTGAGGAGATATGTTTATCACCTTTTTTCTAAACATTAAAAATCAAGTTGTAATTTTCATTTTCTTCTATGTATATTTGTGCCTTTAAAATTTATTTCTTGTTAAATAGACCTATAACACTTATAGGAATGCATTGATTGCTATTATGCACCTACTTGATCAGATCTTATGAAAATTTAACTCTATTATTTTTGGAAAGGCTGGCTACACCTTCAAGAACAATCTCTATTGGGTACTCTCGAGGCTGGCGATTCAAGAGGCATAATGCTGACATCACATGAAATGAAGGATGCCAAACCATCTGAATTAGTTCAGCAATTGAACTAAAACATACATTACGTATTCATATTATTACACAATATTAGAATATGTAAATTAGATGGGTATACAAGAAAACCAGACTGGTTCTATATAGAATATAATTAAAATAGGGAATATATAGTGTTGCACTGTCCTATATCTTTTCTAGGGAATTTAAGCACTTTCAGACTTCAATATTACAGTTAATTTTTCTTAAATAGAATATTAATTTTTTTCTTATCTTAAAAATAGAAAAGAATTAACTAAGCATTTTTTTTTAATTTCAAGAAAGGCAATATAAGAAAATAAATAAAAAAGGCAAATAAGAAAAAAATAAAATTCCAACTTCTAATGTTACTCTGCATTAACAATACTATCAGATTTATTATTTTTTTTTTTTTGAAATTTAAACTAAAACTTAAAAAACCTGGGTGGGATTTATTTCTCTGTGGTATGCTGTACAGAATCTTTTAGAAGTCATTTTATTTCTTCTTTAAGACCTATTATGTTCACTGAAAAGGGGAATAATGATGCCCTTTGCAAATAACTAGATGATTATATATAAACTTCGTAACAAATATCAAAATTGCCGAATTTTAAAATACTGCTCTTGCTATAAGGAAGTAGCACAAATTTAGAAGTTTAAAACGACACAAAATTTTATCTCATAGTGTTATGTCAGACATCCACATTGATTTCACTGGTTTCTCAGCTCTGGGTTTTATATATAAGTCTAAAGCCAAGTTATTGGCTGTCAAGTCTGATGGGGAAGCCTGGGCTTTCAAATTTATTTATGTTGTTATCAGGATCCAATTCTTTATGGTTGTAGGACTGAGGTCCCAATAACCTTCCAACTGTCAGCCAGCGACTGCGCTTAGTTCCTAGGGGACTTCCAAGTTCTCGTATATGGGTTGCCGTGATTCACAGTCAGCAACAACATGTCATATCCTGCTTATTTTTGAATGTTCTCTGACTGCCTCTTCTGCCACCTTTCTCCTCTCTCTCTACCTTTTTAACTCCAGTCTCTCTTCTCCTTCCAATTAGAGAAAATGTCCTACTTTTAAGGGCTCTTGTGATTAGATCTGGCCCATCCAGATGGATGGATAGTCCAGTGCATTTTCTTTATCATAAGATTTTAACCTTAATTATATTTGCAAAGTTCCTTATACCATGTAAGGTAACATATACAGTCACAGGTTCTCAGGATTAGGTCATCAACATCTTTGGGGTGCCATTATTGTGCCTACCACATACTATAATACAAATGGGAAATTATTAGCTCTGTGACTAGAAATAGGGGAATGAGCTTGGGAAATTTAAATAATTTTTTTTTTTTGGTTTTTTTCTGTATTTTTCTGAAGCCGGAAATGGGGAGAGACAGTCAGACAGACTCCCGCATGCGCCTGACCGGGATCCTCCCGGCACTCCGACCAGGGGGCGACGCTCTGCCCACCAGGGGGTGATGCTCTGCCCCTCTGGGGCGTCGCTCTGTTGTGACCAGAGCCACTCTAGCGCCTGAGGCAGAGGCCAAGGAGCCATCCCCAGCGCCTGGGCCATCTTTTGCTCCAATGGAGCCTTGGCTGCGGGAGGGGAAGAGAGAGACAGAGAGGAAGGAGAGGGGGAGGGGTGGAGAAGCAGATGGGCGCTTCTCCTGTGTGTCCTGGCCGGGAATCGAACCGGGACTTCTGCACGCCAGGCCGACGCTCCACCACTGATCCAACCGGCCAGGGCCAATTTAAATAATTTGATCAGAGTCAAGGAAAAATTTATGTTAAGATTGAAGTAACTAAATTTCTTTTAATTAAACATGAGTTTGATAAAAATTCTAATCAGGATGCTGGAGGAAAGGCGATTTGTGAGATCAATGGAAACAACTGATCAGACTTCAACTAATAAGAATTAGTGGAAGACTATTCTTAACATATTAACTACAAATGAATATGCAGTTGACACTTGAATAAAGCGGGTTTGAACTTCCCCGGTCCACTTTTATGCAGATTTTTTAAAAAATATTTTCAATGCTTGTTTAGTGATCTGTTGACACAGGAAGACAAAAGTTATAAGTTTTTTCAGTCAAAACTTATATATGGATTTTTGACAGCACAGTCAGTTGGTGCCTCTAATTCATGCATCCTTCAAGTGTCAGCAGTTACTTAAACATCGTCTCCAAAATGTAACTGAATAAAATCAATGTTAATTAAGCAGATGAATATGAACATGTCATGTATTCTCTATAATTATTTACTTTGACAAACAGAGCTATTGATCTCAATTTAAAACAACCTTGATTAATGTGTGGTCAAAGATTTTAGAACAGAGTGTCAGAGGTATAATGAAATAGAATATTAATAAAAGTTATTTATGAACAAGTTTATGTCATGATTAAAACTATATATGCATTTATGACACAGGCACATTTGCTTTCATATAGTTTTTAGTTACTCTGGCATTAACATAAATGCTTTATTATTGACATTTTAAGTTATGTGATACTGAAGAGGTCATCAGCACTTCTTACAATTGAAGGACGTTGCTTATTTTACTCTTACTTGTTTTTAATGTCAGTTTAACATATTCTCATTTATTTAAGAAAGGATCTAAGTAGGACTACTTACAGGAATACTTGGTATTCCTGTGTTATTACACATAATACACAGTCCTAGTTTCTCATACACATTTGAAATGTACTTTTTTTTTTTTTAGTTAGAGGTGAGGAACTTACCTAAATGAAAGAGTATAAGAAAATTACTAACCATGTGCTTAATATTTAACATAGCAACTTTCAGAGTTACCACTATTCTTTTGTAAAAAGTACAGTTTCATATTGAGAAACTGTATAGAGTTTATTTTTGAAGTCTAAAATGTCATATTGTTGCAATGGATCTGAATGATTCTGTCTCCTTATAATTTATAGAGAAAAGATTAAGTTTTAGAGTGGTCAGTAAATCCTGCAGTCTTACTCAGTGTAACTTTATATTGTCACAAATATGTCACCCTAAAGATTGAAAATTACTAAAGTTTGTGAATGTTGGGAAATCATAAACTATATTTTTAACATAGTACCTTTTGTAAGTACTATAAGTAGGTATAGAGTGAATTTCTAGAGATTGTTTCTATGGTGGTTATTTTGTTTTCTTTTGGCATAATTTTCCAAATATGTCCTTGTATACCTTAAATGCCATTTTATTGAGCAATATATACTAATATTCAACTATGTATTTCAATCCCTGAGTTTCCTGAGTCTGTACTTAATATGGCCTTCTGTATTAGTCAGGATTCCGTAAAGAAATAGAACCAATAGGATAGGTGTGTCACAGATTAGAAACATAGATAGATAGATGGATAGACAGACAGATAGGGAAGGAGACAGATTGATTAAGGAATTGGTTCATGTGCTTTTGGAGACTGAGAAGTCCCAAGATCTGCAGTCAGCAAGCTTGAGATGTAGGAAAGTCAGTGATATAATGTCTGAGTTCATAGGCCTGAGAACCATGAGTGCTGACTATGTATGTCCAGTCTGAAACCCAAAAGGATCAAACCCCAAAGAGCCAGTGTTACAGTCTGAGTCCAAAGGCTTTTTTTTTTCTCTTTTTTTTTTTCATTTTTCCGAAGCTGGAAACAGGGAGGCAGTCAGACAGACTCCCGCATGCACCTGACCAGGATCCACCCAGCATGCCCACCAGGGGGCGATGCTCTGCCCCTCTGGGGTGTCGCTCTGTTGCATCCAGAACCATTCTAGTGCCTGAGGCAGAGGCCACAGAGCCATCCTCAGTGCCCGGGCCATCTTTGCTCCAATGGAACCTTGGCTGCAGGAGGGGAAGAGAGAGACAGTGAGGAAGGAGAGGGGGAGGGGTGGAGAAGCAGATGGCCGCCTCTCCTGTGTGCCCCGGCTGGGAATTGAACCCAGGACTCCTGCACGCCAGGCCGATGCTCTACCACTGAGCCAATCTGCCAAGGCCTGAGTCCAAAGGCTTTTTATAAAAGTCCAATGCCCCTTTTCAAGTAACTAGGGAGGAGAGGATCCTTCTTATTCATCCTTTTTCTTCTATTCTGATATTCAATTGATTAGATGAAGTTTAGCCTTATTAGGGAAGACAGTCTGGTTATTCAAATGTTAATTTGTCCAGAAAGGCACTCTCAGACACACTAAGAATAACAGTGGAATAAATGATAGGGCACTTCATGGCCCAGGCAAGTTAAAACATAAAATTAATCATCATAATTTCATCCCTTTCCAACTTGGCACACATAAGGAAGCTTAAACTATTCTTTATCTCCAAATAAAGACAATACCAGGTCACAGTTCCATCTAACATCCTGCATACATCCAAAAACACACTACTCCTTCCCTAGAAGAGGAGGTCAAGTCCTGAGTGATATTTACTCTTCTCCTTGATGTCCTAGGTCTTAAATACAATGATGTACATAAAAGTCAATCTCTTATGATGTTACCAGAACAAACTGGGATTCATGTTGTTTGTAGCCCTTTTTTTTTGCCAATTTCATGAGAGACAGGGACTGAGTAGGTATAAGTCTTTAATTTAACTTGCAGCAACTTGAGAGGAAGGGGGACTCCTGTCCAGAAGAAGTGCCTTTATACTCTCCTGGTGCTGGCGGTTTTTATAGAATTCAGGGGCTGTTAGTAATGGTGTAAGGGGAAAAATAAAGTTGGTGCCGTTAGTCATGTCACAACGTGCAGGAGGTGGAGGTTTAGTTGGAGGAATGTCTTCTCTGCAAGTTCTTCTGATAGCACAGGTCAATTAGCACGGTCCTACCTGGTGTCCTTAGTAAATCTTCCAGGCAGCTGGGGCAGGTGTCTCCCAGGAACACCTGGGACCTGGTGCCTCCACAACCATCGGCCTCTGACTTGTCCATGAGAAGACTCCTCGTTTTCTTAGTATATAAGGTCAAGATTTAGGATTAGTGAACTAAGTTTCTAATTAATTTACAGGCCTTAACTTTTCACAGTAAATCTTGAGGCTCGGCTTTTACAAACAGCAATTGTGATTTGAACTCCCCTAGTTGTCAGGTCTCTTCCCAATCTAAGCTTTCCCCACATTCTGCAACAGTAAACTTTTTGCTGCATTTCAAAGTTAAGGCCAGGGAGCCATTAAGAGAGAGAATAGCAAGCAGATGAACTATTTCCTAACTGTTACATATCTCCTATTCATTAGAACTAAAAAGTTACTATTAATGAAGTGAAATTTCTAAACGTTTGGGCTCCCCTATCAATGACCCATGATAAGAGAATAAGAGGTAAAAGAAAACAAAGATGTTTGCTATACACAAATACATATTTATAACAAAGAAATGAAGATATGGCTATGACGGTTCTTATTTCTGTAACTGATCACATGCCGATAAGCTGGTATTTTTAACTCCCTTCTTCCACTGCCCAGTATGGATCCCCTTTGCCTTCAGCAAGCATCTCAACTGATCATAGTACTTTACCTGGTGGAGTGACCCCAACTTTTCCTGAAGGGTCTGGGCTGTAGAAATCCTGCCTGGGTTAGATTGTTGCACTTTTCCATTACTGTGAATCACAAAGCATGACAACACTAAGAGACACACAACAGGATTTCCTGAGTAGCAAACATACTCTACTGTGGAGTACTGTCCAATTTCTCTTTGGTAATCAGGATCAGTCAGCCAGCCAGGACAGTAACTCCCATTTTTGTCAGTTATTTCAGAATCATAAGGAGCCCAAAGTGCCTGGGCTATTGTCTTAACTTCCAGTTCAATGGAATCTCTATTGCCCTCAGGTGAAAGCGTTTCTCTCTTAGGAACTAAGACCTCTAGTCCAGCAGAGTATCAGACCGTTGGAACAGAAAACAAACATTTTGCTAGTGGGTCACTAGGAGTCATAGTGAGTGGCTCCATTCTCATTTCAACCCCTTGATTCCTGCACTCTTGAATTGTAGCTATGAGAGAAACAGCGCCATATATCTGATGCTGAATTGCAGTATATACACTCTACTAGAGAATCTTACCTTAGCCCTACAAGGTATTGCCATGTAGCAGGCACTGTAACTGAATTCCCAAAAGGCCATTCCACCCGTTTAGTACTCAATCCAGCTGCTTCAGCTTGGTGGGAAATATAGGAGGACTAGTAAATTCCATGAGTATGAGTTATTGCCACACTTCTTTTGCTGTTAGACGAGTTTTTTGATAAGAAACAATGTTTCATAGAATGCTATGCTGGTGGATGAAACATTCTGTGAGTGCACAGATGGTATGTCTGGCAGAATCATTGTGTTCAGAGAAGGCTAATCCCTACCCAGAGTGTCTGTTCCAGTGAGGACAAAATGCTGCCCCTCCCATAATGGCGGCTGTCCATTGTAATCAACACGCCGCCAGGTTGCTGGCTGATCGCCTGAAAGAATAGCGTCACAACTCAGTGCTGGTCTTTGCTTCTAGCAGATTTGGCACTCAGCAGTTGCACTGGTCCGTGTGGCCTTGGTGAGTGGAAGTCTGTGTGGCCTTGGTCCATGTGTAATCTCCATTGTTGCCACCATGACCACCTTGTTTACAAGCCCACTGAGCAATGACATGGGCAGCTGGGGAAAGAGGCTGCCTGGCATACACGGAATGGACAATCTTACTTCTTTGCTGAGGTCCCCTTTTGATACACATTCACATGGGATATAAATATCTTTACTTTTTTTATTTCCATTCAGAGAGGTCTATTGACATACCTCTTCCCAAATTTCCTTATCACTAGTTTTCCAATATGTACCTTCCAAGTGCCTAACTATTCAGCCAAAACATGGACCATTGTCTGTAAATCACACATTTGGCCATTTTTTCTTCAAGCAGAGTGAAAAAGCAGGTACATTGCTTGAAGTTCTGCCCAATGGCCATGTCCTTCAGGAATGTATCCTTTACCACTATTTTTAAGGATGTCCCAGAAAGGGTCTGTAGTGCTGTAGCTGCCCACTTTGGTGGTACTTGAATATTATGCAGGAACATCTGAAAACCAGGCTTCAGGCTTCTCTTTCTGTCAATCGATTGTAGAGAACTCACCATGGCCCATAGATACAGGTTGGGCAAGAGAACGCAATGCTTCAGGAAGAGGAACTATTGGCATTTGGGTCACTTCTTACACATTTAGGTAGCTTGCTTGTACATTTAGGGCCTGACCACATGCTCTTGTGCATGCCCAAATCTATGGCTTAGTGTGTCAGATAGCAGCCAGGTCATGACGGCCACCTCAGACCACATGGTAAAACACTGGCCAGTGGTTAAGCAATCCGTTTGTTTTTTTTTTTTTTTTTTTTTTCATTTTTCTGAAGCTGGAAACAGGGAGAGACAGTCAGACAGACTCCCGCATGCGCCCGACCCGGATCCACTCGGCACGCCCACCATGGGGCGACGCTCTGCCCACCAGGGGGCGATGCTCTGCCCATCCTGGGCGTCGCCATGTTGCGACCAGAGCCACTCTAGCGCCTGAGGCAGCGGCCACAGAGCCATCCCCAGCGCCCGGGCCATCTTTGCTCCAATGGAGCCTTGGCTGCGGGAGGGGAAGAGAGAGACAGAGAGGAAAGCGCGGCGGAGGGGTGGAGAAGCAAATGGGCGCTTCTCCTGTGTGCCCTGGCCGGGAATCGAACCCGGGTCCTCCGCACGCTAGGCCGACGCTCTACCGCTGAGCCAACCGGCCAGGGCGCAATCCGTTTGTAATAAGGCTTAGTAGCAGTCCAAAAGCTGTTTCTCAGAAAGGAAGTAATTCACAGAGACTGGCAGGACTTTCCTCCCAAATCGTAAGGGCTTACGTTGAGCTTTTTCTTCTGCCACTGACACTTCAGGCTCCACTGGGATTGCTAGGTCATATGGCCCAGTGGCAGAACAACTCGCACAGTCCTGGACCCACTGGGATTGCTAGGTCATATGGCCCAGTGGCAGAACAACTCGCACAGTCCTGGACCTGTGCCTTTTCTTATTCTGGGCCCTACTCAGAACTCACAGCTTTGGGGTTATTTGCTGAATGGGATGGAGTAACAGACCCAAATGAGAAACGTGTTGCCTCCAAAAACAAAACAGGGGTCAGTAGATATTCTGCCCCTTTTTGGGTTGTAAGTGGGACCAGGTATAAGAATTTGCCCTTCACATTAGAAAAGAATCTCTCAACTTGCCCCTCAACAGCACTCTATCCCTAGAAATATCACTGATGTAGAAGGACCCTGAACTTTTATGACATCTATTTCCTAGCCTCTGATATGCAAATACCTTCCCAATAAGGCTAGAGTAGTTACAACATCTGGCTCACTAGGTCCAGTCAGCACAATGTCATCAATGAAGTGGACCAATGTGACATCTTGTGAGAGGGAAACACTATCAAGATGACCGAAAACTAAATTATAATGGTGTTTTCCTGGTCTTTCCAGCAGCAAGCTAATTGCTTCTAGTGATCCTTCTTGACAGACATGGAGAAAAAGGGCATTTGGCAGACCAGATACCAGGGGATTTATTAATTTGCTCTGGCAGTGAACCTACATCTGGCATAGCAGTGGTAATTGGAATAATCACCTGGTTAAATTTATGCTAATCCACTGTCAATCTCCAAGATCCATCTGTCTTCTAATACAGGCTAAATAGGAGAATTGAATGAGGATGTTCTAAGAATCACCACCCCTGAGTCTTTCAGGTCCTTAATTGTGATACTAAAATCTGCAGTCCAACAGGAATGCACTATTATTATTTTTCTAAATGTTATTTAGAAAATGAAAATTTTAAGGGGTGACATTGATCAATAAGACTACATAGGTTTTAGTTAAATATTTCCATAGCATTTGAACTGTTAATAATGCTGTATACCCATCATCCAAAGTCACAACCCCCTCCGTCACTCACGTTTGTCCCTCTTTAGCTCCTCCCCCCACTCTCTCCTCCAAATCACCCTGCCTCAGATAAGCACTTCACTTTTATCTATGTCCAAGAGTCTCAGTTTTATACTCCACCTCTGTGTGAAATCATATAGTTCTTATCTTTTTCTCATTTACATATTTCACTCAGTATGTTACCAAGCTCCATCCATGTTGTCGTAAATGGCAATATATCATAATTTCTTATGGCTGAGTAGCATTCCATTGTATGTATGTAACATCTTCTCTATCCAGTCCTCTATTGAAGGACACTTTGGTTGTTTCCATGTCTTTGCCACTGTGAATAATGCTGCGATGAACATGGAGGTGCATGTGTCTTTACATACCAATATTACATACCCAAGTTATTTGGGTAAATAACCAGTAGAGGAATTACTGGGTCATATGGTAGTTCTATTCTTAAGTTTTTGAAGAATCACCATACTTTCTTCCATAATGGTTGTACTAGTTTACATTCTCACCAGCAGTTAATGAGGGTTCCTTTTTCTCCACAACTTCTCTAACACTTGTTACTACCTGTCTTGTTAATAATGCCAAACAGGTGTGAGGTGGTATCTCATTTTAGTTTTGATTTGCATCTCTCTACTAGCTATTGAAGATGAGTATTTTTTACATATCTGTTGGCCATTTGTAAGTCTTCTTAGGAGAAAGTGTCTGTTCAAGTCCTCTCTCCATTTGTTAACTGGATTGTTTGCTTGTTCACTGCTGAGCTTGGTAAATTCTTTATATATTTTGGATATCAACCCCTTATTGGAGCTGTTGGTAAATATTATCTCTCATTTGGTTGGCTGCCTTTTTGTTTTGTTGTCAGTTTCTTTTGCTGTGCAGAAGCTTTTTAATTTGATATAGTCCCATTTATTTATTATTGCTTTTACTTCCCTCACCTTTGGGGTCAAATTCATAAAATGTTGTCTACAGCCAAGGTCCATAAGTTTAGTACCTATGTTTTCTTTTATGTAATTTATTGTTTCAGATCTTATATTTATATCTTTGATTCATTTTGAATTATTTTTTGTTCAGGGAAACAAAGTGTAGTTAAGTTTCATTCTTTTTCATGTGGCTTTTCAATTTTCCCAGCATCATTCATTGAAGAGGCTTTCCTTTTTCCATTGTGTGTTTTTTCGTTTGTTTGTTTGTTTGCTTTGGATTCTTTGTTGAAGATTACTTGTCCATGGATATGTGATTTTATTTCTGGGCTTTCGATTCTGTTCCGTTGGTCTATATGTCTGTTTTTCTTCCAGTACCATGGTGTTTTTATTATTGTGGCTCTGAAGTATAATTTGAAGTCAGGTAGTGTGATACCTCCAGCTTCATTCTTTCTTCTCAGGATTGCTTCGGCCATTCAGAGTTTTATATGGTTCCAAACAAACCTGGTGATTTTTTTATTCTATTTCTTTAAAAAATGATATTGGGATTTGATGGGTATTGTATTAAATATGTATCTTTATTTGGGTAATATGGCCATTTTAATTATGTTGATTCTTCCAATCCATGAACATGAATATTTTTTCATTTCATTGTTTCTTTTTCAATTTCTTTGAATAAAGCCCTGTAGTTTTCAGTATATAAGTCCTTCCTATTCTTTGTTAAGTTTATTCCTAGGTATTGCAATGGTAAAAGGAATTGGGTTTTTGTTTGTTTGTTTGTTTGAGTTTATTTTCTGAAGTTTCATCATTGGTGTATAGGAAAGCAATAGACTTTGTATTCTGCAACTTTACTGTATTGGTTTATTATTTGCAATAGTTTTAGGATCATATAATTTGCCAAAAGTGGTACCTTTACTTCTTCTTTCCTGATATGGATGCCTTTTATTTTTTTCTCTTCCCTGATTGCTCTGGCTAAAACTTCCAGTACTATGTTGAATAAGAGTGGAGAGAATGAACAGACTTGTCTCATTCCTATCTTTACACAAAAAGGCTTTAGTTTTCCACCATTTTCATTATATTGGCCGATGGTTTGTCATATATGGCCTTTATTATGTTGAGGTACTTTTCATCTATATCTTGTATTAATATTTTAAACATCAATGGTTGTTGTATATTATTGAATGCTTTTTTTCATCTACAGTGTGCCTGTAAAGTTATGGTGCACTTTTGACCGGTCACTAGAAAGCAACAAAAGACGATAGAGATATGAAATCTGCACCAAATAAAAGGAAAACTCTCCCAGTTTCATACCTATTCAGTGCAGTTTGATGTGGGCTTATGCACAGATTTTTTAGGACTCCTTAGGTAGCTATCCCGTATAGCCTCTGCAGACTCATCACTGACTGATGGCCTACCAGAACGGGGTTTCTCCACCAAACTGCCGGTTTCCTTCAACTGCTTATCCCACCGAGTAATGTTATTCCTATGTGGTGGCACTTCGTTATAAACGCGCTGATATTCACATTGCACTTTGGTCACGGATTCGAATTTAGCGAGCCACAGAACACACTGAACTTTCCTCTGTACCGTCCACATCTCGACTGTCATGGCTCTGGGCTGCTCCGCTGTACACACGGTATTATATCATCATCTGCGCATGTGCACATGCTGCCACATCATCCTACAGAAACTGGGAGGGTTTTCCTTTTATTTGGTACAGATTTCACATTTCTATTCTCTTTTGTTGCTTTCCTGTGACCTGTCAAAAGTGCACCATGACTTTACAAACATACTGTATTTAGAGAACCATATGACTTTTGTCCTTTATTTTTTTGATGTGGTGTATTGCGGTGATTTATTTACATATGTTGAACCATCCTTGTGCTCTCTTTTGTGTTTCTGACAGTAGTTTTTGATTGATGGTATTTCATACTTCTTTCCCTGTTTCTTCTATATTTTTAAGCTATTTTTTAGTAATAGCCTTTTCATGGGTGATTTCCATTAGATTAAGAGAAAAATGTTCATATGTACACGAGTCCTTTGCTTTATGAGTGCTTCTGCATTCTGTTCTCCTTGACTACTGCAGATCTTCATCCTCTCCCCTTTTATGTTATTGTTGTCACAGATTATCCTTGTTTTTACTGTAACATTGTTGGAGCTTTTACTTGTAGTTTTGATTTGCTTTATTCTTTGTATCTGGTTTTGAGTATTTCTTGTAGTGCTGGTTTTCTAATGATACATTCCTTCAGCTTATCTATGTCTGCAAAAGTTTTTATTTCTCCTTTATATTTGAAGGATAACTTTGATGGGTATAGTATTCTTGGCTGGTAGTTCTTGTCTTTCATTATTTTGAATGTTTGAGTTCCTCTGTTTTGACTTGTAAAGTTTCTGCTGAGAAGTACAATGATAACCCAATGGGCCTTCCTTTATATGTCATGTTCTTCTTTTTCCTAACTGCCTTGAAGATTCTTTCTTTAACATTGATTTTTTTATAATTTTATTATGATGTTCTTGGAAAAGGTCTGTTTGGGTAGGGGTAATTTGGCATTCGATTTGCTGCTTGGAGTTGAGGCTCTCTTTCCATAGGCTTGAGAAGTTCTCATCTATTACTTGTTTAATAGTCTCTCCATTCCCTTCTCTCTCTCTTCTTCTTTTGATATAGCTTTTATTCATATATTGCTCTTTTTGATAGAGTCAGACATTTTTCACACAGCTCTTTCATTTTTACTAATTCGTGATTCTCTCTTCTTTCTGTAGCACTTATAGTTGCCTGTCTTCAATGTCACTGATTCTCTCTTCTATCTGGCTTATTCTATTAGCTAAACTTGCTACCTCAGTTTTCAACTTATGTATTGAGTTCTTCATCTCTGTTTTTAAAGTTTCAATATCCTTGATGAAGTATTCATTTTGTTCATTAATTTGTTAATTTGTTTTTTAGTTCATTAAATTACCTATTAGTGTTTTCTCATGTTTCATTGAATATATTCAGAACTTTAATTTTAAATTCTTTATCATTTAACTCCAAGGTTTCCATATGATTGAGCTTCTTTTCTGGAGATTTTTATTTTATTTTTTTCTGAACTATGCCTCTTTCTTGTATAGCCATTGTATATAATTTCTTCTACCTTGAAGACATTTGAGAGTGGTATTGTTAAGAACCCTAACAAAAAAAACAAAAACCAAAAAAAAAAAACAACTAGAAATATCATTTAATATTGAGAGTTGGAAATACTGAGTATTTGGTGTTTTGGGGGGATATGTTATATTCATATGGCATATATGGTGTCTGGCAGTCATATAACCAGATGCTATTTAGAGAGATAATCTTTTCATTTTTCTTTTTTTTTTTAATTTTCCTTTTTTTTCTTAAGTGAGAGGAAGGGAAATTTTGAGACTCCTGCATACACCTCAATCAGGATTCAGCCAGTGACCCCTTTCTTCAGCCAATGCTCAAATCAGCTGAGCTATTGATAGTGCCTGAGGCTGATGCTCAGATCAACTGAGCTACCCTCAGCAGCTGGCCAACACTCGAGTCAATTGAGCCACTGACTGTGAGAGAAGAAGAGGGAGAGAAGGGGGAGGCACAGGAGAAGAGAGGCAGATGGTCACTTCTCCTGTATGCCCTGACTGGGAATCAAACCCAGGATATTCATATGCCAGGTCAACACTCTATTTACTGAGCCAGAAGCCTGGGCTGGTAATCTTTTCTTTTTTTTTTTTGTATTTTTCTGAAGCTGGAAATGGGGAGAGACAGTCAGACAGACTCCCGCATGCGCCCAACCGGGATCCACCTGGCATGCCCACCAGGGGCGACGCTCTGCCCACCAGGGGGCGATGCTCTGCCCCCTGGGGCATCGCTCTGCCGCGACCAGAGCCACTCTAGCGCCTGGGGCAGAGGCCAAGGAGCCATCCCCAGCGCCTGGGCCATCCTTGCTCCAATGGAGCCTCAGCTGCGGGAGGGGAAGAGAGAGACAGAGAGGAAGGAGGGGGTGGGGGTGGAGAAGCAAATGGGTGCTTCTCCTATGTGCCCTGGCTGGGAATCGAACCTGGGTCCCCCGCACGCCAGGCCGACGCTCTACCGCTGAGCCAACCGGCCAGGGCCAATCTTTTCTTTATGATTAAGTAATCTAACTCTACCCTTTCTTTCTTTCTTCTCACAAACAATTAGTTGTCAAATTCTATCAGCTCTGCTTTCTTGATGCTACTCACAGAACTTGATTTCTGTTACACCCATCCTACTGAAGGACTAACTCTTTCTAGAACTTTTATTTAATCTTTCTTTCTTCAGTCGCTTCTACCTCCAATCTATTCTGAGGCCAGTTTAATCCTTTAAGGGCAGAACTCTTCGCAATTATCTTTATTTCTCATCACTGACAACTAAATTAAACATGAAATCCATAGCTAAACATATAAAACCCTCCACACTATGGTCTCAGCTCATCTTCTCAAATATATTTGTTACTGCTTTCCTAAAAATACAGAACTAAAGAAAATCTGGCCACTTTAATTCTTAATTAAACAGTGCCTTTATTTTTGCATTTGTTTTCATTCACTATTACTTCCTTATTCCTGACCAATAATCTCTTTCTTGGAGATACTGTCTATATACCAAGATTTCCTCAAATGTCTCTTGATTCCCCAGCTAAACATAACCTTCCTATTCTCTGAAATCTCATACTAGTTTGCCTAAATCTTAACTTCAGAGATTGATAGTGTATTATATTTCCAATATTAGGTTACAAGTATTTTTTATAAATTATCCCCAATAGTGTATCTTCTAGAAGATATACACATTGCTTTCTAAAGGACATACATATTACTTTAAATTTACAAGGTATATAATAAGCATTTCTTAAATTCATTGACTGTAGGTGTTTGGTGAGTTACATGTTGCAGGTTGCATAATGATTATGAGGCAATGGAAATCAGAGCAAACAAATGTACAGTGTCTGGCTCTAAAGAGTAATGAAAAATGTTTGAGGCTGGTAATGAGCAGGGAAGAGTCAGGGTGTGTGGACTGAAGTGAGAAAGACTGGAAGTGATTGTTATTGCCTGGGATCATTATAGTTCTGCCTAATAGGTTTTCTGCAGAAGGGAATAAAGCTTTCACTGGTATCAATGTGTACAATTGGGTGGAACAAATTATCTAGAAAGTACTAGTAAAGAGTTTCATATTGGGAGTTTAAATGGTATCTTTTGATGGTTAATAATTTCTTTGAAAGCTTATTTTAAATATTCAATAAAAATTGCAATGTGTCTTTGTCTATTCAAAGACAGTTTGTGATGCTATCTGACAAATATACTTTTGATTTCAATTTAAAAGACAAGTACATGAATAGATTTCTGCACACCTATGAAAATATGAGAAATTATCTCCTCTATTTAGATTAAGTTTGCTTTCTAAGGGACGGCTATGTTTCTTTAATATTGAATCTGGGTGATTGTGTTGTTGTAGAGAGCAGTTACTCTCCCAAAGGAAGTTTTAAATTTAATAGAATAAGCATTTGCTAATACCATCTGCTGTTATTATGTGGAAACTTGTAAGTACAGCTATGAAGGATACTACATGGGTGGCTCTTAGTCCTGAACGCTTACATACTCGAAACAATGTGCTACTTTATAAAATATTTTTGTAGTTTAAAAAAATGTTTGCTAATTAGCAAGACATCTATGCTTTTACCCTTTGTAGTTATGGTAGAAAAGCTGAAAATGTATCAAAAAGACAAAGGTTTCTGTAGGTGGAAAAAGCTCTGCCTGTGATCTTAAATCTACTGAGAAGGTAGTTTATTACACTGGGTTGGAGGGTCAAACTAGAATAGAAATTAAAAGTGTTCTCTCTTTCTCTCTCCTCTATTGAAAAATCAATAAATAAAAAATCAATAAATAAAAAAAAAAATAAAACCAGACCTGTTGTGGCATAGTGTATAAAGCATTGACCTGGAATGTTGAGGTTGCTGGTTCAAAACCCTAGACTTACCCAGTCAAGGCACAGATTAAAAGCAACTACTACGAGTTGATGCTTCCCGCTTCTCCCCATTCTCTCTCTCTCTCCCCTCTATCTAAAAAAATTAATAAATAAAAATTTATAAAAAAGTGCTCTTTGATGATTAAAAAACCCATATTTGTTTAGATTTGGCAGATATTTTTAAATCATTTTTATTTTTTTCTGCCAATTTCCCTTTACTTTTTTTTCTTTTTTCATCAAATTTTCTATTCTTTTTTAAAATTTTATTTATTTATTTATTTATTTATTTATTTATTAGTGAGAGAGACACACACTGACAGACAGACAGGAAAGAAGACAGATGAGAAACATCAACCCATAATTGCACACTTTAGTTGTTCATTGATTCCTTCTCAAACGTGACTTGGCCAGGAGAGCTTTAGCCAAGCCAGTAACCCCTTGCTCAAGCCAGCAACTTTGGGCTTCAAGCCACCAATCTTTGAGCTCAAGCCAGTGACCATGAGGTCATGTATATGATCCCACACTCAAGCCAGTGACCCCTCACTTAAACTGGTGAGCCTGTGCTCCAGCCGAATAATTCTGCTGCACTCAAGCCAGTGACCTCAGGGTTTTGAACGTGGGAACTCAGCATGCCAGGTTGATGCTCTATTTTATATGCCACTACCTGGTCAAGCTAATTTTTAATTTATTGTGTTGACATTGTTTCCACTGTGCCATTCAATATAACACCCTCTGCAAACTGCATGGTGCGTGGGGCCAGGAGGGGAGGGCACAATGCAGGGTGTAAAATCATTTGTTTTAAAGTTTTTGAAGAATACTGAGTTAGAATGCTGTTCCAGGGCTGCTAAGCATAGCTTTTCAGCTGCAGACTGCATAATTCCATGGGCCCCATGTACCTTAGAACAGACTGTGTAATTCTGCAGTATTAAATGGCCCCTAAGTCAGAATGGATTATCTTAAAAAAGTGTTTTTCTCTTGCTCATGAGAGATGACCACTGCTGATCCTCTGCTGCAAGTTACCTTCATGCCAGGTACTAGGCATGAAGATATATTTCCCATTATGAACTAACTTCTGGTAGAGATGAAAGCAGAGAAAGGAAGCATAGAGAAGCACATCCATGCCCCTAAAACTTCCACCCATAAATAAGAAGAATTTTTGCTTATATTTTATTGGACACAGTAAGTCAAATGATTACAATCACCAAAGCATGGATATGTAATTTTCTCACAAGATAGGAAAGGAAGTTTTAGAGAACAGTGACATAGTCTACTAGAAGACCATTCATATACATGGATAATAAGGCTTGTATGTCTTGTTTCACTTCACTTTTGTTTGGAGTCTTCTTATACGTTTTTAATTTCTTTAAAACCTCTACTGTGTGGTGAAGTATGGATATTCAGATTTTTAAAATTTTTATTTTAAAATTATGTCTAGTTAAATTAATTGGACAATTTACTTAGATCATTAATTTTGAAGTTCAAATCTCTGAATATTAATAATGAAGCTAGCCCTCTGTTAATTACCTATGCCTTTAGATATTTTTTCTTTCTTTTTTTTAGCGAGAGAGACAGAGACAGAGTGAGGGACAGATAGGGTCAGACAGACAGGAAGGGAAAGAGATGAGAAGCATCAATTCTTCGTTGTGGCACCTTAGTTGTTCATTGATTGCTTTCTCATATGTGCCTTGACCAGGGGGCTCCAGCCTAGCCTGTGACCCTTTGCTCAAGCTAGTGACCTTGGGCTTAAGCCAGAGACCTTGGGCTTCAAGCCAGCATTTTTGTGGCTCAACCCAGCAACCATGAGATCATATCTATGATCCCACACTCAAGCCAACAACCTTGCGCTCAAGCTGGTTAGCCTGTGCTCAAGCCAGATGAGCCTGCATCAAGCCGGTGACCTCAGGGTTTTAAACCTGGGTTCTCTGCATCCCAGGTCAATTCTTTATGTACTGTGCTACTGCCTGGACAGGCTCTGTATTTTAGGTTTTAAGGTATCATAAATTATTACTTTTGTTATCTTTTATGTTATACTTTAAAGAATATATTTATTGAGGTGTTTTCTATGGAAAACAGCTCAATTTATCCAAGGAATATGTTTAAAATCAACAGTATTATTTATTAGTAATTAATTCTATTGGATAATAAGTTTTGAAATAATATATCATAAATTGAGGCCAGAAGTTACTTAAAGAAGAAAGAGAAAGCTCGGAGCTTCATTAGTTCTATGCTATCAATTTTAGTGTTATGAAGCTTTAATTACTTACTTCATTACTATACAAATTAAGATTTTAGACTGATCTTCTTGATTTCAGAAATAGCAATACTTAAATAATATTTGGAAATTATAATCCCGTTCTATTTTAGATGGATCTAGTCATGGGGATCCACTTTAGATTTTATTTTAAAATACTGTATATAAGGTTTATTAATTCCATCTTTTTCACATGATAGCATACAGCCTTAAAATAATTAATTCTGTTTATAGTGTTGCTGGCAGGATTGGAAATATCAATGGATATGAAGTCATTGTAAAATAATTATCATATTATTCTTGCTGTGACTCAAAATTTTGAGTTTATTGATTCTGACATTCACCTTATCATTCTCATCAGGAATTTTAACTTTGCTGTTCTTTATTCTAAAGCACTTTTTTTCCCTAATACACATGGACTGGCATCTTACGTTGGTGTTAGCTTACTATATACATCAATATTTATGTGCCATAATGAACTCTGCCTTAAACTCTCTAAATACATCCAATATAGTCAGTTTTTCTCAGCCACTGAAATGGGTTACTGTTTCTTCATTTTAGCTCAGAATGGAGTTGGTTTCTGATGTCTAGTGGCCGATGTGGGGTGCCCATCTTCAAGCACTCTGATCATATTCAATGTGGAATTACATTTGCTGAGGCTAGATGTGTCAGAGACATGTAGCTGATTAGATAGATACCTTAAGACACAGAGATACAATAGCAGTTTTTTTTTCTATTTCATGTTCAATCTAGAATACACATTCATTGGTGCAGTGGCTAATAAAATTACCTTCAATGTTTACATAATATGCCTTTTTATCTTTCCCTATCCTCTCTCTCCCTACCATCCTTTTCCATCTAGTTTAAATATCGTCAGTTATCTTGAATGTATAATATAATTCCACTGTATACTTTTTTAGATGCTTATTATGGCCTCTCTTTGACAGACTCACTCTCTGACACATCTTTCCACTTCATTTTCTGCTGTATGGAATTACTGTCAAATTAATGTAAGTGCACAGATACATATTGACACTAGTGCTTCATAAAATGCGGCCATGTATATATTAATTCTCTTCTTCCCTCTTTCCATCATTAACCTCGACTTAGACCTTTGAGTAGATGAACTGACTTTCCTATACTAAAAGCAAAGTTTGTAGATTTTAACCCTCTTTGTATTTAACTATATAAAATTGATATGCAATGCAAAATGTAGACACAAACAAAGACTCTGTAAAAAGCCAAAGTAGAAGAAAAATGCAGGTGTTACGTGCACTTGAAGAATACTTTAAGCAACTTCAAGAATATGTCAGAGAGCCTCATATATGATGGGATGGGAAAGGGATACAGTTTTGTAACTGAAGGCAGTGAGCAAGTGAAAATTATTACCATGAATGCAACTTCATTGGTACACACAATTGAATTTAAAAACTACTTTCTATAGACTGAGAGGTCTCTCTTATGAGACTTCTTTTAATATGTCAAGTATAATCTGTATGAATGAATACTTATTGAAGCTATAATGATGGATAAAGCTGATAACATAAAAGCTTGTGCTGAAAAAGAGTAGGCGAGATGGGACCAAATCAGAGAGAAAGTAAGAGGAAGAAATTCCAAGGAAGGACACATAGGCATTCTTGCACCTTGCTATTTGGAGGACCTGAGAGTCCCCTGCTTTATTTTTATATATAAATAATGCAGTAAGCAGTAAATAATAACTATTAGTTGTATAAAATAATTAGGAAATAAATCTGCCTTAGCTAGAGAAAAGGGTACTAGAAAATAGGAGGTTAGTATCAGCTGCAGGTTTATGAGCGATAGAAGGCAATTGATTTCACACAGTATGGAGACCAATGTGTTAATTCTGCGTTTCTTGGATGAATAAATGAATGTTAAAAAATTAAGTACAAACATTTATTCCAAGGGGTAGAAATCTATCATCTAATGAATGAAAGGTGAGAGAAATAGCTAAAGCTTGAAAGTTTGTCAGTCATGGAAGAAATAGGTAGAAGATCAATGTGTAGGAAAGGGATACCAGTGGGTAAAATTTAGGAGAGAAAAAGTGGCCAGGAATCCAATCAGCTATGTTTATAAGAAGCAAGAGATAATGAAGATAGAAACAACAGGAACAGAGTGAAAGACAAGACATACAAAGATATTGCAAAGAAAGCTGATGGATCTTGGAACCCGTTTGATGTGGTATCTGGGTGAATTTGGAGCCATGGCTAACTCCAAGGTCCAAGCATGAGTTACTGTGAGAATGGTAGCTCTATTACCAGAATTACTGAGGAGGAACAGATTTAGCTAGACAGGCATGTATGTAATTAGTGGTTCTTACTCATTCTAAAGTCCCTGATAGTACTTATCACATGGAGAAAACAACAGCTGCCGAAACACAACTTTCAGCTAGTAAAAATCAGTCATATTGTTAGATACAATACCAAATAGGTTTTTTTTTTCTTGGACTGAATTAAATTTATTTCTGTGTTGCTTCTGACCCATTAATGTTTATCACTGTAGGTTTGCATGCATCTGCTTTTATTGTAACACTTTAAAAGTGCCATGTCCTAAAATAAAGGAATCACTCTAAAGCTTAGAGATGTACTTACTGAGCACTATCAATAGCTCAGCTGGTTTCCTTTGAATAATTGCATTTTCAATCTCCTACTGCCTTCTTGCTCAAATGACCAGTTGCACAGCACAACCAAACTATTGTAGTTTTAGGAAAACAAGAATATTTACATTTTTATTGAGAAAATTGCATATTATTTATGACTTTGACTTTGGGTAACTGATAATCTGAAATGTAAATTCAAGGTCAACAGAAAAAAAATTATATCATAAGCTTACAGATTTCCATAGGATATGATTTAATTTTGTCTTCCTTGCTTTATATTGTTATTTTCTATTATTTCTCATGCTATATACTGTATAAATATATTGAGCATGTCTCAAAAGCTTTTAAAAGAGGTTTTGACCAGATCAGGACTTAAATGTTGAGAAGTTAAATAACCTACTAGTGGTAATAAATATAGATATTAAATGTCATAAACTACTTTTGAAATCTATTAAAACTTAAATGTCAAAAGTGACGTGCATGCTAGTGTTTTCAGAGAAAAAAATCTGGAATTTATATTCGGTGTTTTCAATATTATTTTCAATATATTTAAACAAAACATAAGCTTATCAGTTTGGTAGGGCTGCTACAACAAAGTGCCACAGACTGGGTGGTTTAAAAACAGAAATTTATTTAATCACAGTTCTGAAGGCTGAAGTCCAAATCGAAGTGTCTGTAGGTCTGGCTTCACAGTTCACAGACCTCTCTCCTTGTCTTGCAGATGATTGCCTCCTCACTGTGTTCACATGGCCTTTCCTCTGTATGCATGCCTGCTGTCTCTCTCTATGTCTTAATCTCCTGTCATAAAGATATCGGTCAGATGGGATTAGAGCCCACCCTAGGGCCCTCGTTTTAACTTAATCACCTCTTTAAAGTTTCTATCTCCAATTATAATTGCATTTTGAGGTATTGGGTGTTAAGGCTTTAACCTACAAATTTTTGGAGAGCACAATTCAGTCCAAAACAGTGAGCTAAAAATACTGGTAGAAATTTCTGTTCATCCAAAAAAAAAATTTTTTTTTTCATGATTCTGACAAATGTGGAAAATATTATGAAACACATATATATCTAATAAATCCTTTGTGGAGAGTATACAAAAAAGCTACTACATTGTAGTAAATTAAAGGTTAAATTTATAACCAGATTATTTAGAGTCAGATTTGCCTTTTTTGGGCATGGACACCAAATCTGTTTAAGCATTCTGAAGCCTTTTCTTTTGAGTGTCACTTCTATTTGGGTGGATTCATTGCACCGTGGCTATCCAGAAGCAGGCCAGCTGGGTCAATTAGAACCCATCTTCTTTGAATTGAAACTTGAAATGGGAATGAGATAGCCAAGGGTTGTCGAAGAAGAGTCATGCTGGAAGCGATACCCAAGAGAAAAGGTACACAATCCCTGCTATAAGCGTCTCCAAGAAGTTGCCCTGGCCCCTGCCCTGTTGGATAAGGCTGTTCTAATGCCTTTTTAATATTACATCCTATATTAACTTATTTCATTTACTAGTGTGGCTTATATTGTCTATATCCAAATAACATTGATATATCTTTCTCTATATTCTCATTAACAATAGTTTAAAATTTTTCTGAGACAAATAATTATTTCCTATTGAAATGTTTTCCTATTGGCTTTTTCTTCCCAAAAGAAATTTTATTATAATTTCACAAGGGAACAGTATTGGAAAAAAAATTAAGAAGTATACAAAATTATCAATTTTATATTGATAGTTTTAATAAATTATCAATTGGCTATTTAAAATCTATAATTTGTTTTATTGTTTGTATATCATGTTTTCTCTACTGAAACATAAACAGTATTTTAATCTTATGGAAAATTAATGAATTCAAGCTAATTATATCTTAGTTTTGTTAGAAATAGTAGTAAGTCAATCTAGTTTCAACCAGCCCTGATGATTTTGTGCAAAAAGAATTGACTTCAGGAAGTCCATTCCCAAAGAAAATGTCTTTAGGAGAGTTGTCATTTTCTTCACTGATATTTCGAAAATAGATGATATCCTCATAGTTTTATACACTTTTTAAAAAACTGTAAATCGAATTCAGTGTATTTGAGTGATAAACATAGACCACAACTTTATTTTACTGAAACATGAGTGCTTCTGGGGCCATATAGCCATAGGTAATAAAGACAAACATTTTTAATAAATATGCTTTAACATGACTAATTTCCTCCTTAGTTTCTTATGAAGGAAGAACACATGCATGTTGAATCTATTTTTTTTCCTCACTTGAGTTTTACATTGTTTTCAACATTATTTGAAAATGCTTACGTGGTGGCATTCATCTCTTTTAATGTTTAGCTTAATTTCACTTAACATTTTGCAGTTGAAATTCATAGAGGAAATATCTCTCTAATTTTTATGTGATCTGAATAGTATGTTATCCTCATTTTCAAAAGAGAAGTTATAACAAAGCAGAACCAATGTAATTTTCCAAATATCACTGTCTTCTTTGACTAAAGTTTAAGTAAAAATCAAATAAAATTCTATAACCTTAGACAAATGTTGAGTATGAGAAGAAATCAAATAAATACAAATTAAAACAAGTATACAAAATTTTAAATTAAGAATTATTAAGTAGCCCTGACAGGTTGCTCAGTGGATAGAGCATTGGCACAGTTTGCAGACATCCTGGTTCAATCCCTGGCCAAGGTACACACAAGAAACGACCGTGTTCTTTTCTTCTCTTCCCTCTCCTCCTTCTCTCTCTTCCCCTCCCACAGCCAGTGGCTTGATTGGTTAGAGCATCAGCCTTAGGCAGGATAGCTTGGTTGATTTGAGCATCAACCCAGACAGGGATTTCTGGGTAGATCTCAATTAGGGCACATGCGAGAGTCTGTCTCTTTATCTCCCCTTCTCTCACTTGCAAAAAAACAATTGGCCTGACCTGTGGTGGCGCAGTGGATAAAGTGTCGACCTGGAACGCTGAGATTGCTAGTTCGAAACCCTGCACTTGTCTGGTCAAGGCATATATGGGAGTTGATGCTTCCTGCTCCTCCCCCCTTTCTCTCTCTCTCTCTCTTTTCTCTAAAATGAATAAATAAAAAATTTAAAAAATACAACCCCCCCAAGAATTATTAAGTAATATAAAAATGTTAATGCTCAGAGATAGTAATAATTGGCAAGAAAACTATTTATTTCATATAAAAGTATTGGAATCAGAGCCCTGGTGACATAGCTCAGTTTGTTAGAGCATTATTCTTACTTGCTGAAATTTCAGGTTTGATCCTCGGTCAAGAATTAACCAGTAAATCTATAAATAAGTGGAACAACAAATCAATGTTTCTTTTCTCTCTCTCCCCTCCTCTCTCTCTTTCTTCCTCTCAAAAAATCAACAAATTAAAAAAATATAAATCTCATTTAAAAAGCTATTGGAATCAATAACACCTTTTTGCTAGCACTTTAGCAAATACATTGAAACAGTGTTAATTGCTTACTATTACTAAACAGTACCATTAGAAATTTATGCTAAGCCTGACCAGGCAGTGGCACAGTGGATAAGAGAATATTGGACTGAGACGTGGAGGACCCAGGTTCAAAACTCAAGGTCGCCAACTTGAGCATGGGCTCATCTGGTTTGAGCAAGGTTCACCAGCTTGAGCCCAGGGTTGCTGGCTTGAGCAAAGGGTCACTTGGTCTGCTTTAGCCCCCCGGTCAAGGCACATATGAGAAAGCAATCAAAGGAAAACTAAGGGGCCGCAACGAAGGATTGATTTCTTCTCATCTCTCTCCCTTCCTGTCTGTCTGTCCCTATCTGTCCCTCTCTGTGTCTGTCTGTCTCTGTCACACACACACACACACACAAGAAATTTATGCTAAGAAAATAATTCTTAATGAGCATTAGGCGTTTTCCAACATTACATTTTGTTAAAACTATAAGAAAATAAAAACCATTTAAAGTGTAATAAGAGGAGATGGCTTCTTAATGTACTATATATACATCACATATTTAATATACATACTATACAACCATTAAAATGATTATGTAGAAATCTACCTAACACAAAAATATGTTCATATGTTATTAAATGAAAATAATGGTTTGTAATAGAGTATATATGTGTGTGTGTGTGTGTGTGTGTGTGTGCGTGTGTGTGTATATACACACACACACAAATGTTCACAAGTAAAGGGGGTTTTTTTGTATTTTTTCTGAAGCTGGAAACGGAGAGAGACAGTCAGACAGACTCCCGCATGCGCCGGACCGGGATCCACCCGGCACGCCCACCAGGGGGCGACACTCTGCCCACCAGGGGGCGATGTTCTGCCCACCAGGGGGCGATGCTCTGCCCATCCGGGGCGTCGCTATGTTGTGACCGGAGCCACTCTAGCGCCTGAGGCAGAGGCCACAGAGCCATCCCCAGCGCCCGGGCCATTTTTGCTCCAGTGAAGCCTTGGCTGCGGGAGGGGAAGAGAGAGACAGAGAGGAAGGAGAGGGGGAGGGGTGGAGAAACAAATGGGCGCTTCTCCTGTGTGCCCTGGCTGGGAATCGAACCCGGGACTTCCGCACGCCAGGCCAACGCTCTACCACTGAGCCAACCGGCCAGGGCCACAAGTAAAGTTTATTTACTGTGTTTACATAGAAAAATGTTTCAAGGATAGACATCATAATTTTAGCAGAAAATGTTTTCTTCAGTATAATTTAGAACAAATTTTTGTTTATACTCATTACATTTTCTGCACTGTACATAAGTCTCTTTTGTTATTATACCCATAAAAATTATTTTAATAATTTCATTTATATAAAATATAGATATTTTTATTTACCACTTTTATTTGAATGCTATATAAAGTGGTGAGTTAATGATCACAGAGCATTTCTGAATACCTAAAACCAGAACATAAAAGTAACATCAGTAATTTGTATGACTTCATTTACAATTAGAGCATTGTAAAAGATTAGACAAAAATAAGATTATACTAAATTATGCTATTGTCCAGCTGCATTTTATGTCTAATTTTATTTTATGAGTGAAAGCAGAATAATGGGACACTTTAATTTCATCTTATCAATTGTATATTTTGAGGCTAAAGCAAAGGATTACCTTATAAATTACTCATGTTCTTTATGAGGTTATATAAAATCAGGTAGGCTCTTCTAGATAGAATTTTATTTCCTCAGTGTCTTTTATCTTCTTTAATTAAATTGAAAGTAATGCCTAGCAATATATTAAATATTAAGGATATAATGTAAAAGATGTTAAAGATGTCAATTGTTTTTGTGTTTTGATTGTATATGTGTGGTGTGTTTATGTGTGCACGTATGTGCATGCATATGCAGGGACAGGTTTGATTCCCTGATCATAGCTTCTGGTATGACCCAGTTATGTCAGCATTGTGAATTTCTTGGTACTCCAGATCTCTCTTTTCTTTAAATTGACCAGTGAAGATCTAAGGTGATCAAAGAATTCTGTAGCTGCTGACATGCCCTCAGCACAGTTAAATAGTAGTATTTTTTCAGTTCTGTGTTACATTTTAAATTGAATGAACTCTTTTTCTCAAAATAATATACTTGCCTCACTATTTAAATATTTTATTTTATTTTTTCTGTTTATTCACTTTTATTTTCCTTTTTATTGAACTTATTGAGGTGACAGTAGTTAATGTAATCATATAGGTTTCTGGTATACAATTCTGTAATACATTATCTGTATATTGTATTAGGTAAGTATTAAAATATGTTCTACAGATAATATAATTTTATATATAGAATTATAAAAATATATACCTGAAATAATTTTCTGTATCATTATTTTGGAATAGTAGATGTATGTCTTTGCTATTGCATTTCATTTTGTACCTCATTCTCAAAATATTTTAAAATTAAGATTATCATTCCCAGAAAATGAAGATGTTATCACGGTTTTTTTTAAATTTAGGTATAATTAACATAGTGTTGTATTAGTCTTAGGTATACAACATAATGATTCACTATATCTATATATTGTAAAATGATCACAATAAATCCAGTTAGCATCTGTCACCATACATTGTTACAAAACATTTTTTTTCTTGTGATGATAATTCTCAAGTTTAAGTCTCTTATCAAGGTTTATTTAAAGCAATGGCAATTATTGCAATGTGATATTTTTTTTTTAAAGTAAGAGATCATCTTTTGTGTTTTGCACTCTGGAAATAACTTCCTACTCTACTATTTGCATGGCCCATGGTTTTGCCCCCTGGGATGTGAGCAGGTACTTGACAATATTTCTTTCTTTGGAGTGAAGCAGACCTTTCAGCCTGCTTCCTATGTGTAAAATATTGGGTCCAATGGTTGGTTTTAAGTTTTTCACACTTGTAATCCAGACTGGTAGCTTTCATGATAGTATAGCTCACAGCTTCAAAAACAGTGGTTAAACTCTAATCTCTTCCATGTTCTAAAGCCCCTAAATCTTTTTGAGACAATGCCTTTCTCTCAACTTAACTGCCAGTACCAAGACCTCATCAGGCTTCTTGGGAAAGGCCATGTCTATAGATCTTTTCCATGAGCTCTTCAAAATAATGACTTACTAGGTGCCAAGTTAATCAACTCAAAATTTATGTTCCCATATATGATGTGTATATCAAGCCAAACACCGAAACACTGGAGCTTTCAGATAGAGAATGGTTTATTCAATTTGGCCAAAACACAGTGGTAGAGAGCAAGATCTTTCAAATCTGTTTTCTCCAAAAAGCATAAGCAAAGAGTTTTTACACAGCTAGAAATTAGGGCTAGGGGAGTTTCAGGGAACCAAAGGAGACTTCTGTCTTCCTTCAGTGCACATCTTGTGCACCCAGACTTTTAAGCATCAGATGCTGGTCACAATGGTCTCAAAGGCATTTATGTAAAACACACTTATAAATTCTCCTCATGACCCTAAGTTATCTTCTCCTGCTTGAGAAACAGAACATCAGTAACTTAAAATTATATTGTGAGAAAAAGGATGCTGGATTGAAGAACCAAGATTCTGCAAAACTCAAACATGAGAGCAGAATTTATGAGGTCTTAAACATTACACCATGCTGCCTCCGGTTTCTCACGTATATTGTATCGAGGTAAATCCTTACTATCTTACAAGTTGACTGTGATTGATTGAATGAAATACTGCATGTATGATGTCTCACTGCACGCCTGATACACAGTAAGTGCTCAGTACGTTATGTCTTTCTATTCTATGGTGCTTTCAGGCTGGCAAGCTCGATGCTGTGTTCCCTCCAGCAATGCAAGCAAGCATGCACGCTCAGCATTTTTACCTGCACTGCTTAGTTACACACTGACTGACAGTCTACATTACCCAGCCTCTTAGGATAATTTCTCAGTCCACTCATCCAATTTAATTCAATGGATATTTTGAAAGCTTACTAGTGCTCAGCAGACCATGTAGGAGGCCCTCTGTGAAGTGTAAGAGAATATAAAAATAGATATGGCATACTCTTTACACTCCAAGAGTTTGCAATACAATGGTTGAAATAGACATATTCATATTCATAAATATATAATACTAAGTACAGTGTAGACATAGCTTTGATTGCCTACTGTGAGCATATATAAGGCAGATGTTAAAAATCTTATAGTTTCGCAGTTTGTTTTTTAATTAGGGCTAAGCATATTTGCTGATTTAAGTTGAAAACATTTGACAAAAAGCCTAAGGTACTTTGGTTCAGAAATTACACATAAATTATAATCAAATTATATCTTAGGAAATAAAGGAAAACATGTCTAATTGCTCAGTTTGTGACTTTTATTTATTTTTTTAATAACCAAACAAAGAAAAATGAATTTACCATTGGACATTTTAACTGCATTTCAACAAGCGTGTTTCCAAAAATATCAAGATATATTATTTTCTAGAATTCAGTAAATGAAACTTTTATTTCCTCTAATAAATTATTAAGCAGTAACCCTTTTCAGTTTTCTAATGTTTCATCTCAAAGCACTGAAATAGTTTACTCATTAAACACATTAAAGACATCTATAAAAATGACATCACTGATGAATTGTCCCAGAGAGTCTTCTGATTAGCTCTGTTCTGTTTGGTTCTGATTGGTTTTGTTTGTTTCATCAGTCTCAAATATTTAATTAAATATTTAAGGTTTTATTCATAGATACAGTCAGTATTGGAAAACTGAAAGTTTCTTAAAGCCTGAAATCTATGAATAGTTGTTACAAAAACTTGAATTCTTAATTCTTTTATCTTCCATATAGTTTATGCAAGTCACCTAATTCACATTATCCTGTCTCCTGAAAAAAATAAAGCATGCAACCATTTGTGTATTATTTATCATTAAAGAAAAGTAAAACATATCTGAAAATATTATTAATCAGGAAATAGAATTGAAAGAAAGCCCACAGAAAGGAAATACTTAGCTCTTTTCAATTATTTAATAACTCTTTTTTCTCATGTCAAAGAAAAAGAATTATATCTTGTTTATATAACACTAAAATATTGTAATAAGACTCTCACTTATTTATATCTCTCACTACACTGCATAGCCTCACTGTTTTCATCTGGAAGGCAATAATTCATATGAGTAAAGCTAAATTTGGCTTCCTATCTTAATTAAGAAAGTGCTGTTATGCACAGCAATACAGAGCCCTCACAATTCCCAATTCCCAGTATCCAGCGAAGACATAAATTCCTCACTGCCTGCATTAATACTGGTACATATGCACATTAAGGATAAGAATCTTCATTGCTAACTCATAATTTTTTATTGCTTAGTATTTACTGGCAAGGTACACTAACTAGGCATTCTAATGGGTACACATATAACCAAACATGCCAATAGTGTTGCTTTTACACCTGAGAGTTCCACAGGAGCAAAAGAAGAAGCCTCAAGGAGATGACAGAGTAATTGAGAAAATCATATTTTATAAAGTAGGAAAAATTACTGAAAACCTAGAAACATATGAATATTGCCTATCAGAAACAACTCATATATCTATATAAATATAGATAGATAGATAGATAGATAGATAGATAGATAGATAGATATAGATATAGGCTGTTTGTTTGTTTGTTTAGAGAAACAAGATTTGTGTTTTATTTCCACAGAGAAACTCAAAAGTGGGTAGCTCGTTCTGAAGAATTTTCAGTGTCTTCAAGTCACAAAATGGAGTAGGTGGAGAAAGTGGCTGGTTTATTTGATGAGGCTGTTGGTCAAGGAGACACCATATGGGGTGGGGAGAAACGAGGGACAGACAGATCAGGTCCCTAACCTAGGAAAAACAGATGTCAACATCCAGACCAAGCCTGGTACAGAAGGAGAGCTGGGGGAGGGGTATAGGCGGACCCCTTGATGACTGATATTTTTAGGGCTTCAGGCTTAATTGGAAGTAATTTTCAAAACTTCATCCACTTCTATAGACCAGGTAGTGCCTGGGATGCTGAGGGAGCAAGTTTGACTCCCCACTGTGAAAAAAAATTCAGAAGAGGTGATGTGGGGGGTACAGTCACCCTTCTGAACTCTGCCATGACTTCATAGCTCAGGAACAGCCCAGTGGAAGGGGCAGGCTCAGATCAGGTTGTCTTTGGTCTGAATGTGGACACATATTTGAAATTCATGCAAGAAATTTCTTTTTGATACTCAAAAAACAGGCTCTCTTTCAGTGAACAAAGATCATATTTATTGTAGAAATAAGAGAGAACTGCTGAAATTGAGAACACTATGAAGAAGTTTGAGGTTAAAGCCCTGGTAGAGGTATCCTGAGGATATGTTAGAGAAAGAATATTAAGGAATATATCTTCTTTTGTCAATCATGCTAACAATATATTGATAATTGTGGGGTTTTTTTTATAACTATCAGATAGATGAGAAAATAATACAGACAAATTAACTAATTTTCCTAAGGTCAAAAAGTTAGTAAGTAGATAAGTCAAGATTTGAATGAAAAGTATCTGGAACTAAGATCTCTGCTCCTAAGAGACCATTATATCTAAGGTTGATTAATAAAGCCTTGTATCCTTTCTTGGAGAATTTAACATAGAGAAGCAGTTCCTGGATTCCTGTGATATATTGTTACCTATCACCATGAGGAAAAGAACCAAGAAACTCAAATTCTGTAGAAAGAATTGTGAAAAAATAAAGGAGAATTTATGAACCAAAGACTTGATAAGAGATGATTAAGTATAGTGAGTATACAATATATTATATATTGCATAAATCCATGCTAGTATAGATTTTAAGTGGAATCACTTACAACAGGTAGGTTTTCCCCTCTAATCTTTTTTTTTTTTAGAAATTTAATTTAATAGGATGATATTGATCCTGCCAAAGAAACCCCTGAAGTAGGGAATCCAACTAACGTTATTATCCTGAGCTCAGCTGCCTTAACTTCCTAAACCTGTAACCTGTGGAGGGATTGCTAGGGTGAGGCTAGTCTGTTCCCACTCTACAATCTTTTTACAGAAGACTCTGTAGGAAGACCAGGAAGGTGCAAGAGGAGGTAGAACAGCAGAAAAGTAGATGTAAATGTTAAGGAATTTGGACCCTTTTACAGAGCTGTAGTCAGCTCTACTCAGGAACAGGCTGATACTTTTATACACAGGTTGACCCCTCCCATACACACACTAAGACATAGAAAACGCAAACAAAAACAGTGGACAGAATGGTAACTCCAGACAGGTTGCCCACAATGGGATAGAAACAATGTCTGACATCATCCCATACAGAAACCTGCCCAAAGGACCAAAAGCCAACATAACCAGTACTGGGTGGCAGACTGCACCAACACTAGACTCAGCTAGCCACACAAGGGGCATGTCCAAAGAAGGAATCCAGCAGGCACCACACCCTGCTGAGAATAACTAAACACCATAGGACAGACACTGCACAGCATCTAATACACATGATCAATGTTGACCCTTAGAGTCAGCCAGCCTGAAGAGATAATTTTATCTATAAGAGAGCCAACAGCATTCAAGACCCACGTACAACAGGAGAATAAAAATAATCCTCAAGAAACATTCCTAGAGCAAGGCCTAGAGGTTAATACCACTGAACCCATCTTCTTCATAGGAATGCCACAGCAAATTTGGGAGAGAGAGTAGAGCTACCTAATATAAGACAAAATGGGCAAACAAAGAAATATGACCCAAATGAATCAACAAGAGAAATGGGAGGACAATTTCACCAGTACATCTGATAAGGGGTTAATAATCAAAATTTATAAAGAATTTCTAAAACTCAACACCAGGAAGGTAAACAATCCAATTTAAAAATGGGCAAAGAAACTGAATAGACACTTCTCCAAAGAGGACATACAGATGGCCAATAAGCATATGAAAAAATGTTCATCATCATTAATCATCAGAGAAATGCAAATTAAAACCACAACGAGATACCACCTCACACCTGTCAGAATGGCTCTCATTAACAAATCAATAAACCGCAAGTGCTGGTGGGGATATGGAGAAAAGGGAGCCCTCCTGCACTACTGGTTTGAATGCAGATTCATGTAGCCACTATGGAAAACAGTGTGGCATTTCTTCAAAAAATAAAAAATGAGCCTGACCTGTAGTGGTGCAGTAGATAAAGTGTCGACCTGGATTGCTGTGGTTGCCTGTTCAAGGCACAGGTCAGAAGCAATTGTTATGAGTTGATACTTTCCTCTCACCCACCCCCTTTACTCTCTCTCTCTCTCCTCTCTCTGAAAAATAAATAAATAAAATCTTCAAAAAATTAATTAATTAAAAATGGAACTGTCTTATGACCCAGTTATTTCACTTCTAGGAATGTATCTTAAGAATTCGAAAACACTACTAATTTTAAAAAGGTTATGCATCCCCATGTTCATTGCACCATGGTTTACAATAACCAAGATCTTGAAAGAGCCTAAGTGTCCATCAGTAACAAGTGGATAAAAAAGTAGTGGTACACTTACAAAATGGAATAGTATATGCCCGTGAAAAAGAAGAAAACTTCCCTTTTGAAATGGGATGGAGGGACATGGAGATTATTGTGCTGTTAAATAAGTCAAGTAGAGAAAGAAAAATGTCATATGATCTCACTTATGTGTGGAATCTAGTGAACAATATAAACTGCAGAATAAAACAGAAATAGAGACAGGGTCACAGGGAACAGATGGACAGCTGTCAGAAGGAAGGGAAAAAAGGAGATTGAAGGGATTAGCCAAGTTATATGTGCATAGCATGTGGATACAGACAACAGGTGGTAATTTTCAGAGGGAAGGATGGATGGGGATTGGAGAGGGTGACCAAGGGAGATAAAATAGTAATGAAGGAGACCTTGAATGAGACATGACAGATACTATGTAGGAAGTAGAGGGTGTTATATTGAGTGAGACAATTAAAATCACATCAATAAAAATTAAAAAAAAATTTAATATAAAGGAGGAACCTCAAATAGAAGATTAAGAAGCAATTTAGCTCTTCATTTCTTACATGATAAAAAATATTGGGAGCAGTGTGTGTGCTGGGAAAAGCCCAACAATAACCATATAAGTGTGCATATAACATACATTATTTGGTTTTCATTCTCATTTAGTAAAATAAAAGACAGGCTATTCTTTTTTTATGGTGCCTTCCAATCTAAAAAGAGAGCAAAAGTGAGAGAAATGACTCACATAAACTAAATCAGAAATGAAAAAGAAAATGTTACCAGAGATATCATAGATATACAAAAGATCATACTAGAATACTATGAAAGATTAAAAGCCACCAAATTTAACAGTCTGAAAGAGATGGATAAGTTCCTAGAACCATACAATATTCCTAGACTGAGTCATGAAAAAGTGGAAAATTTAAATAGACTCATAAGCAAGGAGGAAATAGAAACAACTATCAAAAATCTCCCCCAGAATAAAAGTCCAGGATCAGATGCCTTTATTAGTGAATTTTACAAAACATTTAAAGAAGATTTCATAATCTTCTCAAAATCTTCCAAAAAAAGAAAAAAGAAAAAGAAAAGGCAATACTTTCTAACACATTTAATGAGGTTAATATGATACCAAAATTTGGCAAAGACAACAACCACAACAACAGCAATAACAAACTACAAGCCCCGACATCTTCACTGAATACTGTTGCAAAAATTCTAAACATAATACTAGCAAATCATACACAACAATGCACTAAAAAATAATATATCACAATCAAGTGGGATTGATTCCAGGAGCACAAGAATGGTTCAAAATATGCAAATAGATCAAAATAATACACCCCATTAATAAAACAAAGGTAAAAAATTATGTGATTATACCAATAAAAGTAGAAAACGCACTTGATAGGGTACATCTATTTATGATTAAAACACTCAATAAAATTGGTATAGAAGGAAAGTACCTCAATATAGTAAAGGTCATATATGACAAACCATCAGCCAATATCATATTCAATGGTAAAAAACTTAAAGTTTTTTTTTTTTTTTATAAAATCAGGAGCAAGGCAAGGATGCCCATTCTTTCCACTCTTATTCAACATAGTTCTGCAAGTTTTAGCCAGAGCAATCAGGCAAGAGAAATAAAAGACATTCATATTGGGAAAAGAGAAGTAAAGGTATCACTTTTTGCAGATGACATGATTCAACATAGAAAATTCCAAAGACTCCACCAAAATACTTTTAGAAGCAATAAATAATGCAGTAAGTCACAAGGAACAAAGTCAATATACAAAATCTACTGCTTTTCTATATGGCAACAATAAAACCTCAGAAAATGAAATTTAAAAAGGAGTTCTTTTACAATCACATCAAAAAATAAAATAAAATATCTAGAAATAAACTTAACAAAAAATGTGAAAAACCTATACACTGAAAACTACAAAGCATTATTAAAAGAAATTGAAAAGACACAATAAAATGGAAAGATGTACCATGTTCATGAATTGGAACAATCAACATAATGAAAATGGCCATAATACCCAAAGCAAATACAAATTTAATGCAATCCTCAGTAAAATCCCAATGTCATTTTTAAAAGAAATAAATAATTATTAGATTTATATGAAACCACGAAGGACCTTGAATAGCCAATTCAATCCTGAGAAAAAACAATGAGGCTGATGGTATCACACTACCTGACTTCAAATTATGCTACAGAGCCATGATAAAACAGCATTATGCCACAGAGCCATGATAATCATAACAGCATTATATTGCAGGGGAGAAAGAAGACACACAGACCAATGAAACAGAATACAAAGCCCAGAAAAAAAACACATGCATAGGGGCAAATTTTTGACAAAGGGGCCAAGATACACTATGGTGGAAAGAAAGTGTCTTTAATAGATGGTGCTGAGAAAATTGGTAAATCACATGCAAAAGCATAAAACTTAACTACAGTTTGACCCCATGCAAAAAAAAGAAAAATCAACTCAAAATGGATCAAAGACCTAAATACAGTGGTCCCTCATCTATCATGGGGGTTAGGTTCCAGAACCTTCTGCAATAGGTGAAAATTTTTGAAATAGCGACTTTATATTCAATTATTTATATATACTTTAAGGCTTTATAAACCCTCACCACATTCTTATAAACCTTTCCCACACTGTTATTAACCTTTCCCACACTTACTTTGCTTATTTTACCACAAAAATAATTAAAATAATAAATATTTTAAAATACCTATATACTGCAAAATCCTGCAGTATAACAAAAACACCATGATACAACATTAGGTATATACAATTTTAAAATCCGAGATATAGGGAGATCATGAAAAGTGAACTGCAATATGGCAAGGGATGACTGTATAAGATCTGAAACAATAAATTACATCAAAGAAAACATAGGCACTATTCTTATGGACATTTTATTAATTTGATCCCAAAGGCAAAAATAAATGAATAGGACTGTATCAAACTAAAAAGCTTCTACACAGCAAAGGAAACCAACAACAAAACAAAAATGACAGCCAACCAAGTGGTAGATGATATTCACAAACAACAGCTCTGAAGAGTTAATATCCAAAATAAATAAAAAACTTACAAAGCACAACAACAAACAAACAATCCTATTTAAAAATGGAGAGGGAAGCTGAACAGACACTTCTCTCGTGAAGACATACAAACAACAAATAAAGATATTAAAAAATGCTCCTCTTTGCTAATTATTAGAGAAATGCAAAACAAAGCTACAATCAGATATCACCTTGCACCTATTAGATTTGTTATTATCAACTAGACAGGTAATAACATGTTGGAAAGGTTGTGGAGAGAAAAGAATTCTCCTTCCATACTAGTGGGAATGTAAACTGCCACAGCCACTATGAAAGACAGTATAGTATTTTCTCAAAAAATTAAGAATAAAACTACAATATGACCCAGCAATTCCTCTACTAAGCATCTACCTGAAAAACTCAATGACATTGGTACACAAAGACACATGCTTCTACATGTTTATTGCAGCATTATTTACAGTGGCCAAGACATGGAAACAACCAAAATGTCCTTCAATATAGGATTGGAGGAAGAAGATGTGGTGCATATATACAATAGAATAATAGTCAGCCATAAGAAATGAAGATATATTTGTGACAACATGGATAGGCCTTGAGAATATTATGCTAGGCAAAATAACTAAATCAGGAAAAGCTAAGAACTATATGATTTTATACATAGGTAGGATAGAAAACTAAGACTCATGGACATAGACAAAAGTGAAATGGTTACCAGAGGAAGGGGTGTGAGGAGGAGGGCAGTTAAGGGAGCCAAACAGTGATTTATCTTTGGGTGATGGTTACACAACACAATGAATAGTTCACATGTTTATGGAGATGTATACTTGAAATCTATGTGTTTCTATGGACCAATCCCACTTTGTTAAATTTTATTTCTTAAAAAAAGACTATGCATTTTGTTGACCAAAACATTGTTTGTTGGGCACACATAACTGTATTTGGTTAACTATTATAGCTATTTGCCTGACTAGTATGGGTACAAGCAAATTACTTTCTTGGTATTGTGAATTTTTGTGAACAAACTGACCTTGAAACTTATGGATCTATCCTTCACCCATTGCTTATAATGAACTAGGCACCAGCTAAACACATTATATAAATTGTATTGTACATCATCCCAATAAGTAGGTCTATTTGCATCTCCATTTAATAGATAAGTAAATTTAGACTTGCAGAGGTTAAATAACTTACTGAAGGCAATATATTTCAACCAGATGGATTTGATTTTAAGATTTCTGTGCTCAAAAGTCCAAATTTTATCCATAAAGATACAGTCAACGTCATTGACTTTAAATGTTAAATTATTTACTAATTATGTTTCAACTGCACTCAATTTATACCTTGTTCTTGTACCATTTTTAATTAATTCATTAATTAGGAAGAGAGAGAGAGCAGGGACAGACAGGAAGAGAGATGAGAACCATCAACTCGTAGTTGTGGCACTTCAATTGTTCATTGATTGCTTCTCATACATGCTTTGATTGGGGGGCTCCAGCTGAACTAGTGACCCCTTTCTCATGCCAGCAACCTTGGACATCAAGCCAGTGACCATGAGGTCATGTCTATGATCCCATACTCAAGCTGATAACCCCATACTCAAGCTGGGTGAGCCCACACTCAAGCCAATGAGCTCAGGGTTTCAAACCTGGGTCCTCAGCATCCCAGGTCAATGCTCAAACTGCCTCCACCTCAGACCATTTTTTTTTAATCTTTTTTTTTTGCAATGTCACTTTTTCTTTTCACCACTACCACCCTCATTTAGTTGTTAATATTTCTTCTCCATATCAATGCATTGGTCTCCTCACTTCTTCATCTTATACTCTTCAATAAACTTGGTATACCATCAGAAGACTACAGTTTAAATCAATTTGTGTTTTCGTGTTTAAGGAATTCTGTGTTCTTTAGTGTAAATATTATAAAATTCTTTAAGCTGTCTCTTTAGACTCTTGATAACTATTCTCCATTAACTACTTTGTATCTCTCTGCTTTCCACTATAACTTTTCATTTTATCCAGGTAGGTTTTCTCTGTGTGTTTAGTAACTTGTAATATTCATTTTCATTTCAACATCTTTTTTTACTTTTTATTATTCTTCCCATTTTAACTTCCCATAGGGGGAAAAAAACAGTTAAAATGCTACATCTCTAGGCCAAGTTTTGCCATCCCATGTTAATATGTTTTTTCTCAAAACTCCAGGAATTTTATCTGTAACATTCATGAAGTATTTAACTACATAGTGATCCTATAGCCTGAGGTATATATTCATTACCTCTTCAGGGACTTGGTCTTATAAAATCTGTATTCTTGATTTCTTTATTATATGCTGAGTAAGTAGTAACTGCAATGAGTTATACATTTATCAAAATATTTTCATTTGAAAATAATCAAAGGTTATTATACTTGAAAATTCAGTATCAACTAAACAGTTTTTGCTATAGTGCCATTATTTTTATATTAATACTTCAGTTTGTAAAGGTGCGACAAAAATTATTGCATATGTATTCAAATTAAAATATGTAGTCAAATATGGGAGCTGAATGTATTCATCAGTATGATAATTTGAGACAATATTCTAACATATCAGGCTTCAAAATAAAAGTATGTATTACAATTTAAGATACATTTTTTAAATAGTCAATGCTTGAATATATTTCTTTAATAACAGACATAGGAAATTTTTATTTTAATTCCAGGTGTCTTTTGCAAGTATGTTTGTCCCCTTAAAGAAGCTATATCAGATACTTAAAAGTTAGTAATACTTATTAAATATAAGATTTGGTTTTGTTAGGTCAAACAATATCAAAGACACTAATTTACTTAACAAATACTTATTGAGGACCTGATATGTACTAAGCACTGTAATAGAGGATGAGAAATTGACACAAAAATATTTTAATCTCACAAGTGCTCACACCCTGTTGTAATCATGGAATCAAACCACTGCAAAACAATCAAATACCTGTTATAATGGAGATGTGTGTAATGTGCACTGGGAACAGAGAGGAAAGACAAACAAATTGGTGGTGTATGTTGATAATGCGATTCTTTTGGTCAATTAGCATTTTTTATCATAATATCTAGAATATGTCTCAATTTAAGGATATCTGCTATACAAATGTTTAAAATAGATTATAAAGGTATGTCTGCTAAGAATTGTTCCACTATGTTTAAAATATTTATGCAATACATATAAAAATGTTTACATAAAAGTATCTGGAAAAAATTTCACAAAATTTTATATGTACACAGCTTCTAATTAATGGAACTTATAGCTCGATAATAGAACTCTTTCTCTATGGTTCTAGGTTTTTCAGTAGAAACAGTTATGAATTTATGGAATGCTATAACTGGTTTTATGGAAGAACTACTGCTTACCATGAAAATTGGATTATCTGAGAACCAGCTTAGAAATTATCTGCTTGGGTGGAAGACAGTCAATTGGAAATTCAGGCTCAGGCTAACAGCATTAATATATGGAGTGCACTATATATGTAGAACTAGATATGAGTCACATTGAAACTATAATTTGATCAGACACGTTACATTTGTAAAAGTCGTGGAAACTTTCTGCTGATCACACAGCCATATAGAGCTATTGCGGGCAATGCATTGCATGTTCTGAATCTTGAGTATCTACTATTGCTGCATACAACATTTCATCCTTGAATGTGCCCTTGTGATCCATGATAGTCTCATATTTAAATCATGCTGGCTCAATATAGGTATTATACTTGTACTGGATAAAAGATGTTGTTCCAGTTTGCTTCAATATTTATAGAACAGTTCAATGAAATGATTTAGAAAACCGTTGGAAAATATTGTTAGAAATATACTAAATAAACTACTGTTATTTAACATACAAATATTAATTGTGATACTGAAAATAAAGAAAAACTGTAAAATAGAGAGCTCTTTCTGGTGGAAATATATAGGAAACATCATTTACGCTTTAAACAATGGTTTAAGTAATCATGTAAAGCTTCTATAAAAATAAGAAGAGATATATCTGAATACATATTTATGGGGAAGATAGAGTCAATGAAAAAGTTTAGAAATTTTAAGTCATAGTGTAGTATTTTATCTTTACAATTTTTATGGAAAGCATATGGCAAATATTTTGCTAAGCTTTATTCTAATATATATGTATATATATGTGTATATGTGCATGTTTGTGAATATATATATATGTATATATTCATATAATAACAATGCATTTGGATTAAAGAATCAGTGAGACCTGACTTCAAACCCTGGCTTGTTTTTATATCATCTCTGTAACTTTGAACAACTCATAGAATCTTTTTCTTCTCATTTGTGAAATAAAAATATTAATATCTACATCATTGATTTTATAAGACTTAAATCGAATAATGCTTGAAAAACACCAATTTTTAGTAGACAATAAAGTGTTATTATATTTATTATCAATATGCTTAGTAACTAAAAAAATGTATGCTTTTTTGTTAGTAAAATTTTTACGGTATATAATTCAATAATTTTTACATTAGTTTTCTATACTATTCTGCTACAGAAATGCCACAAATATATGACAGCAGGACATTCACAGTTGTCAGATTGAAGAATGAATTGTGAATTTGTTGCTAAGCCAGTAGAAGATATGGTTGTCAAATTTTACTGAGATGTCAGAATACATGAGACTTTGAACAGTAGTGAGAAAATGTACAAATCATGCATATAAACCATTTTATGATCAGTCTGTTCTTCAATTCTAGGTTGATAGATGAAATGTCTTGCTTCCTTTTTTCCATGAAGTGAGGTGGACACATAAAACATTTTTTATAAAATAAAAATTATAGAATACATTTTTATTTCTAATGATATGAATAAAGCTATATTTGTTTTGCTTTTTGCAAGAAAAGAAAAGTATCTAAGAGAATATACAACCACTAGTTAAAACTAGTTAAATATCTTTTAATTATGTCGCACAAAAGAGTGCTTTTTTATTTACAATAGTTATTTATAATCCAGATACCATCACCAGTTGCCTTTAAAAATTGTGGTTCACTTCTAGTTTCTCTACATGACAAAGTAGGCATTTTGTTCTAAAAATGATGGTTAACCAATGAACTCTATGATGAAAACTCAGATTATGGATTAGAATGAACGTAGGCCTTAACTTTGGCTCTCCTACATATGACTTCAAGCAAGTGTTCCTGGTACTCAGTGCTGCATGAGAAAATGTCCCCCAAACTTAATGAGTTGGAAAGACAACAGTAATTTATTTTGCTTATAAATCTGCAGTTTGGGCAAGGTTCAGTCAGCAAGGACAGCTCATCTGCTTCATGCAGCATCAGTTGGTGTGTCTTTACTGGGTCCTGCAGTTGTCTACAATCCAGGTAGTTTACTCACCTGGCTGGCAGGGAGCATTGGCTGTCAGCTGGGAGCTCAGCGGCCTAAATTCTCCACATGAGTCTCTCCACGGCTGCTTGGCTTTTGGGGGTGGGGGGTGATGGTGGCTAACTTTTAAGAGGAAGCATCCCAAAAGAAAAAAGCATAAATTCTGTCACCTTTATAATCTGGCCTAGGAAGTGAGACAGATTCACTGTAAAAACGAGTACATCCATATGCTATAGGAGGGAACATAAACCTGAAATCTTTATGTAAAGATTATGCATGAGGCATTGCCAGAAGCATGTGTTGGGTGGGCAATTTTGTTTTGAGGTTCTTTTTGAAAAGCACAAATCTGCCGTAGCAAGTTACTCAGTATCACTTGATTTTAGATCCCATCTAGACAGTAGTATGCTATGCACCCTTCTGTTTATTTTATACATATTAATTCATTAAATCCTTACAGCACTCTCTCAGGTATTATAATGTATTCCCATTTTACAGATGAGAAAAATGATGCATAGAAAAATCAGTTGCCTCAAGTGACAGTTAGTAAAACACAGGAACAGGTAAAAGTCATATGAACTAGTTCCAAAAACCACATTCTCCATTATTTGTAACTAGTTTTTATAAGAAGTAAAAAATTAAATACTTAGTGTGTTGGACAGTTTCTGGCTCATTCTGATTGCTCAATATTTATAAGTGGTTTTGCTATAGTTATTATTACTAATGTATCTTACAGTTGATAACTGGGTGTTTTCTCTATGGGAATTGTTTTACTTATTCATAAAAATAAAGGTATTCTGGCTTAAAGAGTATGCTAAAAAGAATATTGAAAGAAAAAGCTAAAAACAGTCACTATAGCATCTCTAAAAAAATAGCATTATAAGAATAAGAATCTATGATTAGAGGATAAAAGGTTAAATAGCATCTTAAGTCAGTGTACCTGGAAATATGATGACTGATTCAACAAGCACATTTTTTAAAAGCAATGCTAAATATTAAGGAAGTAGTATTAATGTAGGCTTAACTTGGTTACTAAAAATACCTGAGAGCACCAAATTAAATACAAGTTCCATTAGAAGACGAAAGCTGAAACACTTAAAATGTGATCTGTGTTTATAAAAAAATATGGTTAGCATTTCATGATGTGCCAGTATTATTACCAAAATAATCAAATGGTAATAAAAATAAAAATGAGGTCTAATTTTATAAACTACCAATACAAACATTTTTGTCTTCCTATCTTAAGTCTAGAATAAAAACTCTTACCTCCCTTTAAACTGGAAACAGCTTTAGTGTTTTCACCTTGCATGTCATCAGCTTCAGACTACTAAAGTATTTCTGACTTCATATTCTCAGTAATGCTCTGTCCGTAACACGTGTCCATCCCTTGAATGAATCTGCTCTTTCAAGTCATATTAAAATATAAATTAGGAATCTATAAATGAGAAAAGATGGTGGAAGACAAATTTAAGATTATTATATTCACTTTATGCTTGTTAGTGGTAACTTACTTTGGTTTGTCAGTATATATCCCTGTTTCTTTTATGTTTATGGTAAAAATGTGACATAATAAAAGACTAACACTTCTTTATCTAACCAAAACTTTAACATTTTACTGCTCATCTGAGACCTGGGTGGTAATCTCTTGGTTCAGTCCTCAAAGTCTTTGATATATGCAATGGAATCAGACCCACCTATGTGCAGTCTGGGAGTAAGCCCAGTTCATAAGCAAGAGTATGGGATTGCTTTGCCCAGCTGCTCCCTCTCCATGTTCTTCTGAGTACTATCTGGTTCCATATGACTCTTCTTTCATGCCTCTTAGTAGAAGGTTGGCTGGAGCTTTATTTACTGTACTCTACTGTGCACTTCTGCAACTGGATCTGCATGCAGGACCAAGGGAGAGGAGGACAGTCAGAAAAAAATGCAAGGGGCGAGGGTTGACACTGCCCTCTTAGAATCACATATTTAGAAGTTTCTTTTTTCTAAGAAGTTTGGCTCTTGTCAGCTCCCATTATTGGCCACCACCATCACCACTACCACATAGTTGCATGAGGACTGGGCATGAGAGAATAGAAGGGAAAAAAAGAGAAATGATGTTAGAAGGGACTTCCACGTTCTTCCTGTGATGAGTTCTATTTCCCACTTCCTGACTCAAGATGAGAAGAAGAGCAGCTTTGTCCTGGAACTCTGTCTGTGACCTGGTGCCCACTTTCAGTCTGTTCCTGGCAATAGCCCAGGCATTCGGGAAAGGGGCAGGAAGGGAAGGAAGAGAAGGTATGGTATACTTATCACCAGCTTGGTAATACTTCAAACTCTGGTCTTCTCTAGTATTCCTGCTTCTACTTACCTTTCAGAGGCTTTAAATATCTATTGGGATGATTGTGTCCAGAGTTTATAGAGGAGCGAGAAAAAGAGTGGCTTTATGTCTTGCTTTCCAGAACCAAAGCCTCTTTTTCTGAATCTTTAGGATGAAAGCTGTGTAACTAACAATATATTTTTGTATATTTGGTATTTCTATTTGCTTATTCAAGAGAAAACTCACTTTAAACATTTCTTTGGTAGCAGTGAGAAATTAGGATTAGTTACGTACATTATTTCATAGAGACTTTATAGTAACCACCCCCCTTTGCTTTGAAAAGGAAGGTTAAGTTGAATATTTTAAAGCATAAGTCACAATTTATTATCAATAGACTTGTATTTGGTCTTGAGATTTTCCTCAGGTTATTAGTAATAAGTTATTCTGAGGAAACACCATACTTACATTTATGTACCATAAGTTTTAGGTTTGTTTTTTCTTTCTAAAATATTTTTCAATTCTCTACTCTTTCCTGTCTTCCCTACTTATATGACAGCAAAATTTAGTTTGTATAACTGCAGAACAGAATCGAGGAAAACAATAATGATACTGCTGTCTTAAATACTTATATGTTTTGAATTCTAATGTTTTGAGAAATGATGTAGGATCACATACTTTACTGATAAGTCATTCAAGTTTTCTAACCTTACAGACTATGGAACATCAATGAGAGAAAGGTAGTCAAGTATATTAATATCAGTTCCTGTCACATAAGACACAGTTCAGTATTTCATCAAATAATAGAATGATTTGAACATTTCCTCATTGAATGATTTCATCATTTCATTAAATGATGAGAATGAGGAGAAGAGCAGGCTATGCCAACTAGAATTCCTCATGGTCCTTTCCCTTAGAGTTTTAGGATAATAAAAGTAAACCTGAAAAAATATTCCTAGCAATATATTACCTAACCATTCAATTTTTTTTTTTTTGTATTTTTCTGAAGTTGGAAACGGGGAGGCAGTCAGACAGACTCCCGCATGCGCCCGACGGGGATCCACCCGGCAGGCCCACCAGGGGGTGATGCTCTGCCCATCTGGGGTGTCGCTCTGTTGAAACCAGAGCCATTCTAGTGCCTGAGGCAGAGGCCACAGAGCCATCCTCAGCGCCCGGGCCAACTCTGCTCCAATGGAGCCTTGGCTGCGGGAGGGGAAGAGAGAGACAGAGAGGAAGGAGGGCGGAGAAGCAGATGGACGCTTCTCCTGTGTGCCCTGGCCAGGAGTAGAACCCGGAACTCCCGCACGCCAGGCTGACGTTCTACCACCGAGCCAACCAGCCAGGGCCTCATTCAATTTTTTTAAGTATATATATAATAGGTCATATATTTTTAAAATTTTGTTTTCGAGATGTGTGTGTGCATGTGTGCGTGCACATTCTAAATGTATTTTAATCAATACTCAGAAACTGTTCAATTTTCAGAAGACAAAATTTCAAACATCTATACTATAAAGTGTAGTACAAAGTATGCATTTATTAGTATTAGTGGTATTTTAATAACTATACTCATATTGCATATGCTTTTAATACATGATTTTTTATAAAAATTACCTTTATATTATGTACCTTTTATTGTTTATGCATCACATTTTTGAAATAGGAAATTGTTTTAACTTAGATTATTTAATAATTTTATGAGAATATACATATATATTGAATATATTGCATTTTATATATCCACTATATTACATTGTATTTATATTATATTACATTTGTATTCTAAGTTATATTGTACTTATTCTTTTAGCATTTTTGCTATTTTTTTTTGTATTTTCTGAAGCTGAAAACGGGGAGAGACAGACAGACTCCCGCATGCACCCCACCGGGATCCACCCGGCACACCCACCAGGGGCGACACTCTGCCCACCAGGGGGCGATGCTCTGCCCCTCCGGGGCGTCGCTCTGCCATGACCAGAGCCACTCTAGCGCCTGGGGCAGAGGCCAAGGAGCCATCCCCAGCACCCGGGCCATCCCTGCTCCAATGGAGCCAACCAGCCAGGGCCCATTTTTGCTACTTTTGTCAGTTGGTACATGGCAACAGAAAATCAAGAACTCATTTTACAAATACATCATAACTAATAACTTTTTGTAATTTGATTTTTTTCTACTGAATATATATACTCACTCCAATTATATGATTAGAAATTTACGAAAGTGTAAACTTTTTGTTAAATGTAGTTTATTAAACATATCCACTTACTTTCATTACCTCAGGCACTTCACCAGAAGGACTAAGGAAATATAAAAGGTTTACAGTAACAAGAACAAAGCAGAGGGTGAAGGGAGAAGAAAATATATCAAGTGAGAAAGGTCAACATGTCAACAAAATTGTATAAAATGAAAATCACGTGGAGGTGTGATAACTCACTTAGCAATGGTACTTGCTATGACCACCTGCAGGGAGAGAAGCTGCTTTCACTTCATACTATTCTGTTTGTGTGTGTCAAGGAGTGCAATTGCTATGTAAGAAGATATGTCTATTGAACAAACACTTCTCCCAAAAAGAAATATAAATAGCCAGTAGATATATTAAAAGATGCTCATTTTCACTAGCTATTAGAGTAATGCAAATCAAAACTACAATGAGATACCACCTCACACCTGTTAGATTAGCTATTATCAACAAGACAGGTAGTAACAAGTGTTGGAGAGGCTGTGGAGAAAAAGGAATCCTCATTCACTGTTGGTGGGAATGTAAAGTAGTACAACCATTATGGAAGAAAGCATGGTGGTTCCTCAAAAAATTAAGAATAGAAATACCATATGACCAAGCAATCCCTCTACTGGGTATTTACCCCCAAAACTCAAAAACATTAGTATGTACAGACACATGCATCCCCATGTTCATCGCAGCATTGTTCACAGTGGCCAAGACATGGAACCAACCAAAAAGTCCTTTAATAGGTAATTGGATAAAGAAGATGTGGTACATATATACTATAGAACAACACTACTCAGCCATAGGAAATGATAACATAGGATCATTTACGACAACATGGATGGACCTTGATAACATTATACTGAGTGAAATAAGTAAATCAGAAAAAACTAGGAACTACATGGTTCCATACATAGATGGAACACAAAATTGAGACTCATGGACATGGACAAGAGTGCGGTGGTTACAAGGGGAGGGGAAGGAAGGAGAGGGAGAGGGTGGGGAGAGGGGAGGGGCATAAAGAAAACCAAATAAAAGGTGAAGGAGGACAATTTGACTTTGGGTGATGGGTATACAACATACTCAAATGTCAAAATGATCTGGAGATGTTTTCTCTGAACCTTTGCACTCTATTTGATCAATGTCACCTCATTAAAATTAGTTGTCTAAATAATTTTTTTTAGATAATGAAGATATGTCTGTATTCATCTACAGTAGATACTGACAAATAGTTCTCCAAATTAATAGCACCAATTTAAACTTCTTCAGTAATGTGTAAGAGAGCGTATTTCCTCATATCCTCACCAGTTAGTTTTATGTATCTTTTTTACCTTAGATATTTTGATAGATGGTAATAATATTCACTGTACTTTAAAATAAGTTTTTAAAGTATGTCTTTAAGGAAGCATGTGTAGACCTGACCAGGAGGTAGTGTAGTGGATAGAACATCAGCCTGGGATGCAGAGGACCCAGGTTTGGAACCCCAAGGTTGCCAGCTTAAGCACACGCTCATCTGGCTTCAGTGTGGGCTCGCCAGCTCAAGCATGGGGTCACTGGCTTAAACATGGGATCATAGACATGACCCCGTGGTTGCTGGCTTGAGACCAAAGGTTGCTGACCTGAAGCCCAAAGTCACTGGTTGAGCAAGGGGTTACTGGCTCTGCTGTAGCTCCCCTGTCAAGGCACATGTGAGAAAGCAATCAATGAACAACTAAGGAGCTGCAACAAGAATTGATGCTTCTCATCTCTCTCCCTTCCTATCTGTCTGTCCCTATCTGTCCCTCTCTCTGACTCTTAGTCTCAATAATAAAAAAAAAGAATGATACATGCTGTACACCATTAATGCGTGTTATATATATAAAGCAAATGTTCCTGCCTAGAATAATGGTTTTCTAACTTTTTGAACAGCATAAATTTAATTTTTAAGTGAAATAACAGACTGAATCCAATATTAAAATACATAGAGTAATATTTAAGAATTCAAATATAGGAGTTCATTTTTTATTTATATGAGTTTAAATTTTAAGGTTTCAATGTCAATTTTGATATACATAAATATTTGAAATTAGAAATAGCCTTGAGAGTTCCAGAACTAATACGTAATTTGTATTTGCATCTTTTTGTGGCAGACAAAAATAAGTCTAAATTTACATGAATAATAATTTCAGTTGTGAAATTTTTTTAACAGCCAGCTCACCTTGTTAGAAGGATCATTTTTGAGTTGTAGTTGAATAGCTTTTAAGATATTTACTGCTTCTGTTCCTTACTTATAGTAATTCAGCAAGTCAAAAGAACTATAAATTTATATTAAGATGAGTTATGCCATGATCAGAACATGCAGTGAACAGACATGCATAATTCTCTGCAGGAATTTAATTAACAGAGTACTCATATGCTCTTCAATGAAACAACTATGTACTTAGCACCTACTTCCTGACAAGCACTATGCCAACCTGTCCTTGTGATACTTACATCCATAAAACAAGTAATCGCTAAGGGATAACTAACATGGAAATGGACAGGTTCTTGGAGAAACTTAACTAGTCTAGGAAGTGAGAGATGGCTTCTAAAAGAGATGAGATCTGAAAGATGACTAGAAGTTAGCAAGATGAATGGGTCATGGGTAGGAATGTAGAGAAGAGATTTTCAATACAGAAAAAGATTCAAATAGTAAACTTATGGAAATTAAAGGAGTCCTTCAGAAATTCATTCATTCATGCATTCATTCATTCATTCATTCATTCACCATATGTTCACTGAGGGCCAAATAAAGCCTGGCCCTGTCCAAGATCCTGGTTACGCTTCAGTAAACAAAACAGACAAAGATACCGGCCCTAATAGAACGTATATGTTAGAGGGACACAGCTTTAAAAAAAATTAAACATATCTGTCAGATGTTATGTTTTTTGGAGACAGGAAAAAGAATGAAGGGTACAATGGAATACTGTGGTTGGATCTAGCAGAAGTTGCAATTTCAAAAAGGGAATGCAATCTGGGAAGGCTTTATTAGTATGGTAACAGTTTGCAAAGGAACCTGATTGAAGGGAGGGAGCAAACCACTCAGATCGCTGGGTAAAGGCAGGTGCTGAAGGCCCAGCGGCAGGAGCAGTCTTTGGGGTCTAAGGTTCTGAAGGAGGCCACTGCAGTTGCAGCAGAGAGCCTGAGGAAAGGCAGAAGATGAAGGAAGCAGAATCAGGGAATGAATGGGGAATAATTTCATGCAATTCCTAGTAAGCATTTAACAGGGCAACTGGCTTTACTCAGGAAGAATGGAAAGCAACCGGAATGCTCTAAACCTGATGGTAACATGATCTGATATATATTATTTAACCATAAAGATGATGGAAAATCACCATTTTTTTTTAAACAGGAAGATATAATAAGCAAATGTATGAGTTAAAAAATTGCACTAATAGGTTAGCCATGTGAAGTTTTTGTCACTTTAAATGTGGCTAGTTTGAACTGGAATGTTCCATTAATGTAAAATATTTATGGGATTTCAAATATTTATCATAGAATAAAATTACAACAAAAAACTTAAATAACATAAAATATTTCAAAAGCTTGCTTATCTATTAAAATGAAAATATTTTGGATCTATTGGAATAAATTAAAATATAACATTTAACTTAACTTTACCTGTTTCTTTTTAGTTTTTGATGTGGCTACTATAATAAAAATTATGTATACATGACTCACTTTATATTACTATTGGACAGAGCAAGTTTAGAAGTTTTCTGTCCCCCGAAAATTAAAAGTGTGCAAAAATGGAGGCTGAGAGACCAAGTTGTCAGGCTGTTCTCAAAAGTTTGAATATCATTAAGCTATTCTAAAGTATTTTAATAGATATGCTAAGCATTTTAAGAGGATTCTGAAAGGAAGTGACAAATTAGCTGAAAATTCTTTGGATAAAAATTGCTTAAATTCTTCTTTTCGTTACCAAAGAAAATAAATAAAACACCAGTGTTTAGCTGCATAAAATTAAGTTGTAAGTGGCTACTTCATATGCTAAACAGTGGGTGTGGATGAGATTTGAATGGCTCATAACAGAAAGAAAACGAAATGTTTATAGCTTTTTTCTATGTGTCTAATAGGTTTTATAGTTGTACTTACAAAAAACCTTTATTTATTATTTTTTTCTAGTTTCATTGAGAAATAATTCACATACTTTACTGTATAAGTTTTAAGGTGTTCAGCATGACGGTTTTATTTAGATATATTGTGAAATGATTACCACAGTAGGTTTAGTGAATATCCATCATCTCATATAGAAATGATAGAAAAAAGAAAAAAATTATTTTATAAGAACTCTCTGGACTACATCTCAACAACTTTCATATATATCATATAGCAGTGTTAACTATTCACCATGCTGTTCAATACATTCCTCATAATTATTTATTTTCTAACTGGAGATTTGTACCTTTGACCTCCATTTTCCAGTACTTCTTCACTCCACCTATCCATCTGGTAACCACAAATATGATCTCGTTGTCTGTGAGTTTATAGTTATTTGTTTGCATTTTAGATTCCACATGTGAGTAAAATCATACAATACTGTCTCCACTGAACTCTTAGTGTAATATATTCCTAATAAATTTATTTTTTAATGAGCTTTTTCAAAACTGAATTAAAAGATCTTTATGATAATATTTAAATTATATTTAAAATAGTATTGAATACACAGATATAAGCTTCCCATTTAAATTTGCATATTCTCTAAATTGGTATATTTATAAATATTGTAACTGGTTACATTATTTATATTTATAGTTAAGTTCAACATTTTAAATTATTTGGCAAAGCGTTACAAATGTTTATTATGAAATATATTCAGTTTTTTAGAACTGCATAATTAAGTAGAAAATAATGATTTTACTGACAAAATATATATAAACTAGATTTGTTGAATAGTTTATGATACATTGTCTTGTAAGTACTGTCATAAGATTACATTTAGGAATTGAATATTTGCTAAAAAATATTTTAATTATAAAAATCTTAGTGGGGTAATTATAGATTATTTGTGTGCTCTATATTTTTACAGGTTTAGGGAAACTTTTTTATTAATTTTAATGGGGTGACATTAATAAATCAGGGTACATATGTTCAGAGAAAACATCTCCAGGTTATTTTGACATTTAATTATCCCAAAGTAAAATTGTCTTCCATCACCTTCTATCTGGTTTTCTTTGTGCCCCTCCCCTCCCCCCCTCTCCCTCCCTCTCTTCCCTCCCCTCTCCCGTAACTATCACACTCTTGTCCATGCCTCTTAGTCTCGTTTTTATGTCCCACATATGTATGGAATCATGCAGTTCTTAGTTTTTTTTCTGATTTACTTATTTCACTCCGTATAATGTTATCAAGATCCATCCATGTTGTTGTAAATGATTCGATGTCATCATTTCTTATGGCTGAGTAGTATTCCATAGTATATATGTACCACATCTTCTTTATCCAGTCACCTATTGAAGGGCTTTTTGGTTGTTTCCATGTCTTGGCCACGATGAACAATGCTGCAATGAACATGGGGCTGCATGTGTCTTTATGTACCAATGTTTTTGAGTTTGGGGTATATACCCAAAAGAGGGATTGCTGGGTCATAACGGTAGTTCTATTTTTAGTTTTTTTAGGTACCACATTACTTTCTTCCATAATGGTTGTACTACTTTACATTCCCACCAACAGTGGATGAGGGTTCCTTTTTCTCCACAGCCTCTCCAACATTTGCTATTACCTGTCTTGTTGATAATAGCTAATTTAACAGGTGTGAGGTGGTATCTAATTGTACTTTTGATTTGCATTTCTCTAATAACTAATGAAGATGAGCATCTTTTCATATATCTGTTGGCCATTTGTATTTCTTCCTGGGAGAAGTGTCTGTTCATGTCCTCTTCCCATTTTTTTATTGGATTGTTTGTTTGTTGTTGAGTTTTATGAGTTCTTTGTATATTTTGGATATTAGGCCCTTATCTGAGCTGTTGTTTGAACATACCATCTCCCATTTAGTTCGCTGTTTGTTTTGTTGTCAGTTTCTCTTGCTGTCCAAAAACTTCTTAGTCTGATGTGGTCACATTCATTTATCTTTGCCTTCACTTCCCTTGCCATTAGAGTCAAATTCATAAAATGCTCTTTATAACCAAGGTCCATGTGTTTAGTACCTATGTTTTCTTCTATGTACTTTATTGTTTCAGGTCTTATATTTAGGTCTTTGATCCATTTTGAATTAATTTTAGTACAAGGGGACAAACTGTAGTCCAGTTTCATTCTTTTGCATGTGGCTTTCCAGTTTTCCCAGCACCATTTGTTGAAGAGGCTTTCTTTTCTCCATTGTGTGTTGTTGTCCCCTTTATCAAAAATTATTTGACCTTGTATGTGGTTTTATTTCTGGGCATTCTATTCTCTTTCATTGGTCTGAGTGTCTATTTTTCTGCCAATACCATGCTGTTTTGATTGTCGTGACTCTATAATATAATTTGAAGTCAGGTATTGTAATGCCCCTAGCTTCGTTCTTTTTCCTTAGGATTGCTTTTGCTATTCGGGGTTTTTTATAGTTCCATATAAATCAGATGATTTTTTGTTCCATTTCTTTAAAAAATGTCATTGGAATTTTGATGGGAATTGCATTGAATTTGTATATTGCTCTGGGTAATATGGTCATTTTGATTATACTTATTCTTCTTATCCAAGAAAAAGGAATATTTTTCCATTTCATTGTATCTTTTTCAATTTCCCTTAACAATGTGTTGTAGTTTTCATTATATAGGTCCTTTACATTATTTGTTATGTTCATTCCTAGGTATTTTATTTTTTTGTTGCAACCATGAAGGGGATTATTTTTTATTTTATTTTAAATTGTATCTATTGAGGTAACACTGGTTAACATAATTATATAGGTTTTAGATACTCAGGTTTATAACACATCTCTGTACGCTGTATTGTGTGGTCACCTCCCCAAGTCAAGTATTCATCCATCACCATTTATCCTTCCTATACCCTCCTCCACCTCTTCATCCCCTCACCATACTCACGGGATTATATTTTTGAGTTTACTTTCTGATGTTTTGTTGTTGCCATATAGAAAGGCAATGGACTTTTGTATAATCACTATGTATCCTGCAACCTTACTGTATTGGTTTATTGTTTCTAGCAATCTTTTTGTGGAGTCTCTGGGTTTTTGATGTATAGGATCATATCATCTGCAAAAAGTGAAACCTTTACTTCTTCTTTTCCAATATGAATGCCTTTTATTTTTTTATCTTCTTTGATTGCTGTGACTAGAGCTTATAGCACCATGTTAAATAAGAGTGGAGAGTGTACAACCCTGTCTTGGCCCTGTTTTAAGGGGAAAAGTTCTCAGTTTTATGTCATTTAATATGATGTTAGCTGATGGTTTATCATAAATGGCCTTTATCATGTTGAGATATTTTCCTTCTATACCCATTTTGTTGAGTGTTATGAACGTAAAACTGTGTTGTATTTTATCAAATGCCTTTTCTGCATCTATTTATAAGATCATGAGATTTTTGTTCTTTTTTTGTTGATATGGTGTATTACGTTAACTGATTTACATATGTTGAACCATGCTTATGATTCTGGGATGAATCCCACTTGATCATGATGAATTATTTTTTTAATATGTTGTTGTATTCAATTTGCTAGTATTTTGTTTAGTATTTTAGTTTCTGTATTTATTAGAGATATTGGTCTGTAGTTTCTTTTTTTGTGCCGTCCTTGCCAGGTTTTGGTATGAGGGTTACATTGGCCTCATAAAATATGTTTGGAAGTATTGCTTCTTCTTCAATTTTTTGGAAGACTTTGAGTAGAATAGGAACCAAGGCTTCTTTGAATGTTTGACAGAATTTACTAGTATAGCCATCTTGGCCTGGACTTTTATATTTGGGGAGGTTTTTAATAGTTTTTTCTATTACCTCCCTGCTTATGGGTCTGTTTAGGCTTTTGCTTCTTCATGACTCAGTCTAGGAAGATTGTATTATTCTAGGAATTTATCCATTTCTTCTAGATTATTGAATTTGGTGGCATATAGTTTTTCATAGTATTCTACAATAATTCTTTGTATTTTTATGATATCTGTGGTGATTTCTCCTCTTTCATTTTGGATTTTGTTTATATGAGTCCTTTCTCTTTTTTCCTTGGTGAGTCTTGCCAAGAGTTTGTCTATTTTGTTGATCTTTTCAAAGAACCAGCTCCTTGTTTTATTAATTTTTTCTATTCTTTTTCTGTTCTCTATTTTGTTGATTTCTGCTCTAATTTTTATTATTTCCTTTCTTCGGCTGGTTTTGGGTTGTCTTTGTTCTTCTTTTTCTAGTTCCTTAAGATGTGAAGTTAAGTGGTTTACTTGGGTTTGTTTGTTCATATAGGCCTTTAGTGATATGAACTTCTCTCTTATTGCTGCTTTTGCTGCATCCCAGAGATTTTGCTATGCTGTAATGTTATTTTCATTTGTCTGTATGCATCTTTTGATCTCTGCTCTTATTTCTTCTTTGACCCACTCATTTTTTAAAAGTATATTGTTTAGTTTCCACATTTTTGTGGGGTTTTTACCTCTTTTTTACAGTTGAATTCTAGTTTCAAGGCTTTATGATCAGAAAATATGCTTGGTATAATTTCAATTTTTCTGAATTGGCTGATGTTATTTTTGTGGCCCAACATATGGTCAATTCTTGAGAATGTTCTATGTACACTAGAGAAAAATGTATACTCTTGTCACTTTGAGATGAAATATCTTGTAGATGTCTATCATATCCAATTGTTCTTGTGTTTCATTTAAGGCCAATTTCTTTATTGATTTTCTGTTTGGATGAATGATCTAGAGCTGTCGATGGTGTATTGAGGTCTCCAAGTATGATTGTATTTTTGTTGGTTTTTGTTTTTAGGTCAGTCAGTAGCTGTCTTATATATTTTGGTGCTCCTTGGTTTGGTGCATATATATTAAGAAGCGTTATGTCTTCTTGATTAAGTGTCCCCTTAATCATTATGAAATGACCATTTTTGTCTCTGAGTACTTTTGGTGTCTTGTAGTCAGCATTGTTTGATATGAGTATTGCTACACCTGCTATTTTTTTTTTGGATGTTATTTGCTGGGAGTATTATTTTCCAACCTTTCACTTTGAATTTGTTTTTTTCCTTATTTCTTAAATGTGTTTCTTGTAGGCAGCATACAGTTGGATTTTCTTTTTTAATCCATTCTGCCACTCTGTGTCCTTTTATTGTGAGTTTAATCCATTTACATTTAGTGTAATTATTGATACTTCAGGGTTTCCTATTGCCATTTTATATATTGCTTTCTGTTAGTTTTGTATCTTGTTTGATTCTTCTCTTTTGTTTTTCTATCATTTGTTTTTGTTTGGTTGTAATCCATACTTCCTTCCTCTGTTACCTCTCTTTTCAAGTCATGTGCTTCTGTGGTGGTTTTTTCAGGGTGGTTACCATTAAGTAATGGAAAGGGTACCTACCATGTTCATTGTAGTATCTAATGAGTGCTTCTGCACTACATCCTCCTTTGCTACTGTTAATCTTTGCCCTCTCTCCTTTTTTGTTTTTCTTGTCACAGTTTAAATTTGATTTTATTGTGTTCTTGGTGGAGCTTTTACTTGTGGTTTTGTTTTGTTCTTTGTATCTGGTCGGAAAACCCCCTTTAGTGTTTCCTGAAGTGGGGTTTTTCTGATAACAAATTCCCTCATCTGTTCTGTATCTGTGAATGTTTTTATTTCTCCTTCATATTTGAAGGATAGCTTTGATGGGTATAGTATTCTTGCCTGGAAGTTCCTCTCTTTCATAACTTTAAATATTGGGGTCCACTCTCTTCTAGCTTATAGTGTTTCTGCCGAGAAATCTGTTGATAATCTAATAGGCCTTCTTTATATGTTATATTCTTCTTTTCCCTGGCTGCCTTGAGAATTTTTTCTTGTTGTTGGTTTGTGCCAATTCCATTATGATGTACCTTGGAGTAGGTTTGTTGGGGTTAATATAACTCAGTATTCAATTTACTTCTTGAATTTGAGGCTTTTGTTTTTTCCATAGGCTTGGGAAGTTCTCATCTATTATTTGTTTGAATATGTTCTCCATTCCATTTTCTCTCTCTTCTCCTTCTGATATACCTATTATTCTTATGTTTCTCTTTTTGATGGAGTCAGATAATTTTTGTAGGGCTTCCTCATTTTTTAAAAATTTTTGAGTCTCTCTCTTCTCTCTGTTGTGCCTCAAGTTGCCTGTCTTCTATGTGACTAATTCTTTCTTCTATCTGGCCTGTTCTATTAGCTAACCTTGTTACTTTGTTTTTCAGTTCATGAATTGAGTTTTTCATCTCTGTTTGATTTGTTTTCATAGTTTCAATTTACTTGGTAATATATTCTTTCTGTTCATTGAGTTGTTTTTTGATCTCCCTAAATTGCCTTTCTGTGTTTTCTTGTATATCTCTAAGTATTTTTAGGATTTCTATTTTAAATTCTCTGTCATTTAACTTCAAGGTTTCCAATCTATTAAAATTTTTTTCTAACAATTTTTCCTCATCTGTCTATGCTACATCTCTTTTGTATCCATGACTTTTTATATCCTTTTCTTTAATGGCATCTGAGCATGTTTTTTTAATAACACTAATGAGAATTAATAAAGAATAAAAAGAAAAAAATAATTAATAAATACTATTTTTTGAGAAATACCGTGAAAAACTGAGAATTATATTTTGCTAAATGGAACAAAAACTACCTAGAATGGAAGGTCTGAGTTGGGGAGAAGTGACCAATGGAGAAGTGGCCAATGGGCAAAAAACATGGTAAGGACCCACTAAATGCAAAAAAGGGAAAAATTTTTGATCAAGAATAAAATAATTTGCTTGTATATGATAGTTGAGTGAGAGATATAGTGAAAGAATAAGAAGAAAAGAAGAAAAAGAAAAAAATACTATTCTTTAAGTGGAGAAAAAAATACATAGAATGGAGAACCGGGGTTGGGGGGAATGCTAATGAGTTAAAAAGTGAAGTAAAAAGCACACAAAATGCCACAAAGAAAAAATTTGAATCCAAAATAAAATAATTTGTTTTTTAATGAGGATCGAATGAGAGGAAAAGTAAAAGAGAAAAGAAGAAATTAAGATACAGGGATAAAAAGAAAAAGAAGAAGGAAAAAAAGGGTGAGAGTTAAGGTTTTTGGAGTGTAACCCTCATAGAGAGAAAGAAAAAAGAAAAAAATGGGAAATGTAGCACCTATGATAATGTAGTTCAAGATGAAGAGAAAAGAATAAAATGAGAAGAGAATAAAAGGAACAAGGTGGAAGAAAAAAAATAAAGATAAAGAAACAACAAAAAAAGTGGAAAAAGTTATAAAGACTGGATTATTCTTGATTTTAAGAGGTTATCTTCCTTTTTCTTTCTTCTCCCTCTTCCTGGTCAGTGGCACTGTACCCCAGGCTCTGCCCCTGTGGCATGCTTAGATAGAGATTTGCAGTTGATGTGTCACTATGGCAATGTCATATACTAGGCCTCAGTCTCGTTGGTAGTCCAGGCTTGTTAGCGTTTGCAGGCTCCAACAATGGGAGAGTCCATTTTCCTGGAGCCTCTCTCCAAGTCTCTCCTTCCTGAATTAGCAGCCTGGTGATCCAGCTATGAAGTTGCCCCTGCCACTGCCTGGAGAGTAAGAGGCCCTAAGAGCTTGCAAATCCCCACTCTATCCCCACTCAGTGCAGGGCTCTGGGTAAGGCTCTGTCAGTCAGAGCCGCCACCATAATCAGGCAGGGCTGGGAGCCAATTGCTCTCAAAGTGTCTTTCTATGAGCCTCCAGGCGTGTCCAGTATGCCTCAGCACTCTGTGGGACCACTTCCCCCAGGCTTTTTGCACATTGTAACCTATATTGGCAGGGAAGAAGATACCCTAGTTGCTGCTTGCAGAACAGGAGGTCTTAAAAGCTACCAACTCCCTCCTTTTAGCACACAGCCCTGAGTATGAAAGCTCTGCTCATCAGAGCCACCAGCTTAAGCAGGTAGGGGGGCGGGTTGACTTCTGTTCAGGCTCCTTTCTAAGGTTCCCTGGGTATGTCTAGTTAAATTTGCCATAGTGCTCCGTGGAATTGCTCTCTGCAGGCTTCTCCCTTGTTAAAAAGCCTACAGCCTAGCCTGCCCAACTTCTGCAGTGTTCTCTGAGGTCTGTTCTATAGGAATTTGTTTTTCATCCTGTATCGGCTGGCATGAAGTTGCCCCATCTACTGCGAGCAGAGCACGAGGCCCTAAAAAATATCATGTCTCCATCAAGTTCTCTTGGATCACTGACCTGAGAAAGAAGACCTTGTCAGCCAGAGCCACTGCCGGCGTAAGCCAGTTAGGCAGTGAGCAGACTGTGGGTTAAACTACTTTCAGTGATTGGATCAGCGAATCTGCTCCAGAGACTGTCTGCAAGCTGTGTGTGCGCCCCTCTCCCTAGAACTTCTGTATTTTTTCTTCCCCGGGAATGTGCTTTGTTAGCCTTGGCGGAGGTGCCCCACCCCCCCAGAGAGGTCCAGGCATAGGAAACTCAGCTTTCGTGCACTCCCCATGTGATATTGTTCAGGGAGCAGGGATTACACCAAGACTCTGGTCACAGCCCACACAGAAGGCTACTGCTGACAGTTTCTAACCCTGCCCCTTGGTCCGGGAACGCCAGTGCCCATGCCCGGGACACTAGTAGGAACCACTCGCACATTGTTCCCACTCACTGACCAGGATATCGGGAGTAATGAAGGCAACTGCTCGCCTGCCTCTGCCTGGGTCCGCCACCAGCTTTAGCTCGTGTGGACTGAGCCGCTGTGGGCACACTCTTTCCTCTGCTTGAACATATCTGCCCCAGCCCAGCTCTTTCTACGCCCCCAGCCCTCACTTTCTCTCAGTTCCAAGTGAAAACAGCCCTTGCTCAGGTCAGTGAGGAAGACAGAGTGTTCTGTTCTCCATCTTATTTCCTTCAGGTTCGATTATATATTTAGCCACCTTTTTGCCCAATCGTACCTTTGTTCAGTGTGTGGGTCTTATAGATGATCCTGGGATCGGTTTTCTGTGTCTAGTTGTTGAATTTGTTGAAATTTTGGGGAGAGATTTTGGGAGTCCTCCTCACGGCGCCATTTCTCTGACGTCACTCTGGGAAATTTTTTTTTTTTTAATTTAAAAAATATTTGAAGTCAACCCATGACTTCAGGTCATCCTAATTTGCAGCCAGAATTAAGAACCAGTATTGCAGACTAGACCTGCCTGAGAATCTTGTCTGACTGTAGACTCTGATTCAGTCAGTCTGGAGAGCCTGAGATTACTTTTCCAACAGGAGATGCTGATGTTGCTCATCCAGGGAACAGCATTTGAGTATGGAAGTCCTTCCAAGACAAGAGTCACATGAAATTCCAAATGATTACCAAGCAGATAGAAGCTCTTTGCCCAATTTTTCTAATGGCAAGAGCTGCTTATTGTATTTGTATTTTTATTTTTTAAATCTCTGAGTGTGCAGGGGGGCGGAGCTGGCAGTAGAACTTGGGGTCCTTCATGTATGTTCATGGGGGAGCAACCTTGGGTGGAATGAACAGATCAGGCTCCCAAACTCTGGAAAAATGCTTCCTTTATACCTATTCCCCCACCCCGCCTTTGCTCTATTTAATCTTACACATTCAGGGTTGTTTTGTTGTTCATGTCCTGTCTTGTCACCATTTTTCCCCACTTCCCACCCAGCACCACCAGCTGATAGCCCTGCCCAGCCTGAACTTGAAGTGACCATAGCCAGGTCATCTGCACTGGCTGAGTCAGGGGTCAGAGGCCCCTGGACCAGTGAGGGCAGCCCCCAGCCTCTGAGAAGCCCACCCTCGGCATTGGTGTCTTTCCTGGAGGCCGCGGTGAAGGTGTGCTCCCAACATGGTCCACCCCTAACTGCCCTGCCCAGGTAATCACCTCCACAATCCGGCAGGCCTGGCCAGGCACAAAGGCAACAGCTGAGAGGCAGAGTGGAAGAGCGAGCACTCAGCCAGGGAGGTAAACTTCCGCCTAGAGAAATATTTTGATGATAGTGTTTTTATTGATTAGCCATAATAGTATTAATTAATTTATTATCAAGTTAGAGAAGAGGCTGTTATTTATGTACCACCACTCACGGCTTCATAGATATTGAATAACCAATTATTTAATAATAATTTTACTGTACAGAATTGATCATTTTACTTCTCTTGAACTATTAGATCATTTTTAAGCAGTATTTTTACAAAAGCAAAAATAAACTATCAAAAATAATTATAATGTGTGTGTGCACATTCATCTGGTGCATAGTATACATCTAATATCAATAGAATTGCATTTGTTTAGATTTGTATAAATATTCATCAACGTAAGTATGTAGAGAAAGATAGTAAATTTATTAGGACTCAGGTAGGAATCAAATTTACCTGAAAAAATTAAATGGCAGTTGGTCTTTCTGTCTTAAACATATAAGCAGAAGCCTTATATATAGATTTATTATACTTAAATTAGAATTTTTGTATATTTTTAAATAGAGCATTTTTTTAAAAATATGTTGAATTAAAATAATTTGTTAAAACATTTGTAACATAGGTTCTGGCCTGTTGGCTCAGTGCTAGAGCATCGGCCTGTCATGTGGAAGTCCCAGGTTCAATTCCTAGTCAGGGCACACAGGAGAAGCGCCCATCTATTTCTCCACCTCTTCCCCTTTTTTATCTATCTTTCTCTCTCTTCCCCTCTGGCAGCCAAGGCTCAATTGGAGCACGTGGGCCCGGGCACTGAGAATGGTACCATAGCCTCCATCTCAGGTGCTAAAATGGCTCTGGTTGCAAAGGAGCAATGCCCCAGATAAGCAGAGCATTGGTCCCTAGTGGGCTTGCTGAGTGGATCCTGGTTGGGTGCATGCAGGAGTCTATCTCTGCCTCCTTGCTTTTCACTTTAAAAAAAAGTACACACACACACACAAAACATTTTTAACATAATGTATGGCACCAAAAAATTACTTTTATTTTATATAGCAGTGTTAATTTAGAAAGTGGCCAGCAGTGGTCCCTTTACGACTAGAAACAACTAAGTCCCTTACCATGCAGGATGTTGGATGCACACCTAGCATAGGAAGCTTTTTGTTCAGCCTTTCATTCCTATAAAACTGCACTGAAAATAACAACATAGATTTAAGCAAAGAGAATATGTGGTTCTATAACACTTTTTGTCATATAACTTGACTCATTTACATTTCATGTTTATGATTTTTTTGTGAAAATGTAGTCATTTACATTCCATTTTCATGATTTTTGCCTTACATACAGTGTGTCCGTAAAGTCATGGTGCACTTTTGACCAATCATAGGAAGGCAACAAAAGACGATAGAAATGTGAAATCTGCACCAAATAAAAAGAAAACCCTTCCAGTTTCTGTAGGATGATGTGGCAGCATGTGCACATGCGCAGATGATGATGTAACACCGTGTATACAGCGGAGCAGCCCACGACCATGCCAGTCGAGATGTGGATGGTATGCAGAGGTCTCAAACTCACGGCCCACAGGCCGCATGCAGTCCGCCGAACAATTTTTTGCGGCCCGCAAACTAATCCACGAACTAGTTTCTGGTTGTTTTGTGACACTGAAAAGTGTTGCGTAACAGTTGCCTTTTGTAGACCTAGTGCGGCCCGCCGAACGGCTGTGATCTTGCTCTGCGGCCCACATGCTGAGTTGAGTTTGAGACCCCTGGATAGAGGAAAGTTTAGTGTGTTCTGTGACTCACTAAATTCGAATCTGTGACCAAAGTGCAACGTGAATATTGGTGCATTTATAACGAAGCGCCACCACATAGGAATAACATTACTCGGTGGGATAAGCAGTTGAAGGAAACTGGCAGTTTGGTGGAGAAACCCCGTTCTGGTAGGCCATCAGTCAGTGGATGAGTCTGTAGAGGCTATACGGGATAGCTACCTAAGGAGCCCTAAAAAATCTGTGTGTGAGCCCACATCGAACTGCACTGAATAGGTATGAAACTGGGAGAGTTTTCCTTTTATTTGGTGCAGATTTCACATTTCTACCGTCTTTTGTTGCTTTCTGGTGACCAGTCAAAAGTGCACCATGACTTTATGGACACACTGTATATAGCACATATACGTATTTACTTAATATTTGTCTATGCACTTTGTAACCAATTCAAAATTTTAAAGTAAACTTATTTTAATTTAATAAGTAGAAAAATTATATAAACAAAAAGTTATCACTGCCAATTCAACATCAACAGCATCCCTTGATTTTGAGTGGGGGTAAATGGGAAGACCATTCAATGGAAACAGATCGATTATAAAAACAGGCTGGCTGTCAAACAGTTCAATTACAGGGGTCGGGAAACTTTTTGGCTGAGAGCCATGAATACCACGTATTGTAAAATGTAATTCCACGAGAGCCATACAACGACCCGTGTACATTATATATTATCTAATAAAAATTTAGTGTTGTCCCGGAGGACAGCTGTGATTGGCTCCAGCCACTCGCGACCATGAACATGAATGGTAGGAAATGAATGGATTTTATATTTTTAATGTTTTTTTTTTATTATTAAAGATTTGTCTGTGAGCCAGATGCGACCATCAAAAGAGCCACATCTAGCTCACGAGCCATAGGTTCCCGACCCCTGGAGCAGATCCTCATAATTTGTTTAGTCCAAATAGCAGCATTCTGATTGGAAAGGATGGAGATATTCTGATTGGTTGGTGAAATGCAAATAAGGGTATATAGCTGCACAGCTCTTGTATGGGGAACGTTTCAATGTTATTGGTAGAATTTTGATCCTGGGAGCTCTCTTACAAGGGTCTACTCAGCAGGCAGAAATACAGCGCAGCAGGCTTGATAGTTTACTCTGTGGCTTTTCACAGTGTGCAAGAGAGGCATCTGTAAACAATGACTCAGACTCTGCGTATAAATTTGGGCTTGATTAACCATAAGGAGTCTTTCTTGTCAGGTATACACTTCCTAAGGTCAACAGTTTGCCATAAATAATATTAATAATTAAAAATAAAGCAATGTTTTACAATTATAGTTGAATCTTGCTTGCTAAGGTCTCTGAATATAAGGCCAGCTCTCATTTGGTTAAGAAAAAAAATTTTAGCCCCTAAGTAAGGTTTTAAAGATACCCCAGCACCAGACTGGGGCTTTCTCCTTGAATACTCAGAAGGACTGAGGAAGAAATGGAAAATTAATACATTTTTGACAGTGTAATTCAGTGCTATCTAATGCCATCTCTCAGAACTACACAAAATTATTTTTGTTTCTCCTACTTTCGGACATCAGCATACTTCGATAACCATTGCTATTTTGTGAATGTGTGTTTCAAGTATGCCTTTTAAAATTAGCAACCTTGGGTAAAATGGAAAGTCACTATTGTGTTACTAATTTTGAATAACTCATTTAATTTATTAAATATTACCATATATTGACTTGTCTGTGTATGTGTGACCCTGAACCCTGAGATCCAAAATGTGTTTAAATTAAAATATGTTATACAGGTGTGAAGAAAAGAACCCTAGCAATAAAAAAAATGTTGGGTTTTGTTTTTTTTTTGTATTTTTACAGCTTGCAGACCAGGATTCTATAAAGCATTTGCTGGGAACACAAAATGTTCTAAATGCCCTCCGCACAGCTTTACCTACATGGAAGCGACTTCTGTCTGTCAGTGTGAAAAGGGCTACTTCCGGGCTGAAAAAGACCCACCTTCCATGGCATGTACTAGTAAGTCTATATATTTGCAGTTGACAATATTTTAGATCCTTTTGGTCTCCTTATTTTGATTTTTTTAAATGTAGATATACAAAATCCTTACTGTCAATGCTATTTGTCTTTGGTCACAGTCAAGGAAAAAAGTTTCTCTTTGTTCTCAAGTGGCCTTCAACTACTTACAGAGAATGTGTCTGTTTCTCAAAATTCACATTGATCCTTGGCATGCAAAGACCACCAGTGGTTTGAAGACCTGTACATTTTCCCTAACCAGAAAAGGGGATATAATCAAAACTTCTCTGTTTTTGCTTCAATCTTTGTCCACTTCTTTAGGCACTTCAAATTAGGGCCATCAAGTTGACCATATGGAGAAACTTACAGTTGGAACAATAGCCATCGTGCTATTGTTATATGGAAAAGTTTGAGTTTAATTTAACATTTTTCTTTAAAGGAAGATATTTTTGAGTTTGTCCGTATTTCGTTTCTGACTCTTCAATTTTGGGGATGGAACTAATAGAATTTGAAATCTAAACGTTAAGGTCATCTTAATGCATGCACCAAGAATTTAAAATTTATGTATTTTCCTGTTATTAAAGCATTGTGAAATATCTGTACACTTTAAAAATAAAAGTGACTATATTAAGGCATTGCTAGTCTATGCAAAAGTAGATTGTCACCTCCTAGTTACGAAAATCTTGTTACATTCATGAATAAAATATTATCGTGAAATAATTTTGCTTATCTTTTTGATGAATTGGTGCCAAAATATTGCTTAGCTTATGTAATTCCTTAGAGGCAAAAATAGATTAAGAATTATGTCATGCCACATATTGCTAGGGCAAAAGAAAGTCCCGTTTTTTAAACTAATGCTTTTCTTAGATTTATCTATATTACTACAGGCTTCAATAAAAATATTTTTATGAACACATTTTATAAAAATGAAACACGTTCATTAGTAGATATAATTTTTGCTTTTGGGTTGTAAATGCTGAAAGGCTATTCAGAAATTTGTAGCCTATGAAATTCCTACCTAGATATTTTTTTCTCTAGGAAAATATTTTAAGTTAATAAATAGGAAAAGGAAAATTCTAAATATAATTTCTCAACAGATGTGGAAATAGTTTTGAACAGGGGGGCTTACTATTACTATACACATGTAATCCTCCTTGCTCAGTTGCTGTATATCTCTATATTATATTGTGGACGAGATGTTCCAGCTTAGGTAGATGGGACACTTTCAAATGGCTGCGGCACTGCCAGGCAAGTACCCCTCAAATCCTGTATCAGAAACTGATTGGAGCCCAGGTGAGTGATCCAGGAGCATGGCCTCTTCTATTGTCTTAGGTCATAAATAGACAGCTGAAAAGTTGAGGAAATATATAAGGTCTTATCAGCATCACCTGTAAGTGAGGTAGCAGCATAGGTAGTTGGCAAAGCTTACGGTTCTTTGGAGGGAGAGACCAGTTAAGGAAATAAATACCGGATGCCACAAGGTCTAGGAACCAGGTAAACTAGAGTCATTGTTGCATCAGATATGTGTACCTAGCAGCTTAATGTTTGAGGATACTTTAAAAAAATCATTTTGTATGGCTGGTATTAGAAATTTGTTATAAAATAGTTGCCTGCTGTAGCTATACTAAGTACAAGTAAAAAAAAAAAAAGAAAAGTTTAATTCTGGTCATTGTTGGGCAGTGCTTTAGACAAGGAACAGCATTCTGTGTTGCTATCAGGGATTAAAGGAGAGAAGCCCCAAGGAAAGGTGAAAACTTGTCAGTTCTCCCGAGTCCAGCCCCAGGCGGCCCCATCTCAAGGCTATCTGTACTATCTCCTTGTACTTCTTTGCCTTGTTTACCATAGGATCTTAGTAATTTACCATCTTTTAGAGTCCAGTTATCTGAGTATGAATCTTGGTTTTGGTGCTTACTAGCTATATAACCTTGGACAAATTAATTAACGTCTCTTAGCTTCGTTTGTGCCATTTACAGTGATGATAACAGTATCTATCTCATTCTTTGGCTATGATGACAAAATAAGTTCATATTTTTAAAGTGCTTAGAGCAATACTTAAGTGCATAGTAGGTACTACATAAATGTTTGCTAATATAAAAAGCTGTTCTCTTACAATTCATTTTTAAATAATTATTGATAAGTTAGTATTTAATACTTTATGTTGACACTATTATTAGGGACTCACAACTTCTATCATCTACATTCTTACTAACTGAAAAAAATTACTGTACAGAATTTTTAAGACATTTTAACAAAATATTTTAAGTCCTGTAATTCTGTTCCTGTCTGATGTCAGTTAAATTTTAAAATTATACTCTGTTTAAATGAGAGACACTTAGCATGACCTGTGGTGGTGCAGTGGATAAAGCGTTGATCTGGAATGCTGAGATTGCTGGTTTGAAACCCTGGACTTGCTGGGTCAAGGCTCATACAAGAAGCAACTACTGACCAGGTGGTGGCGCAGTGGATAGAGCATAGGACTGGGATGCGGAGGACCCAGGTTCAAGATCCCGAGGTCACCAGCTTGAGCATGGGCTCATCTGGTTTGAGCAAAAGCTCACCAGCTTGGACCCAAGATCACTGGCTCGAGCAAGGGCTTACTCAGTCTGCTGAAGGCCCGCGGTCAAGGCACGTATGAGAGAGCAATCAATGAACAACTAAGGTGTCGCAATGCGCAACAAAAAACTAATGATTGATGATTCTCATCTCTCCGTTCCTGTCTGTCTCTCCCTATCCATCCCTCTCTCTGACTCTCTCTCTCTCTCTCTCTCTCTCTGTAAAAAAAAAGAAGAAGCAACTACTACTAGTTGATGCTTCCTGCTTCTCCTCAATTTCTCTCTCCCTCTCTCTTTCAATCTTTCTCTAAAAACAATAAATAAAATCTAAAAGAGAGAGAGAGAGAGACCCTTGCAGAAATCCAAAGCATCATAACTTATAAAAAATTAAAAGATCAGAGTATTGGAGAAGACAAATCAAGAAAATGATAATTGAGGAGGTCTTTGAACAATTAAACAATTAGATCCAGGTTCATGGTGAGTTTACCGAGACATAGAACCTTTGAAGCTGCAAATCAAACAAGTAGTCAACATTTTGTCTTTCATTAAACAGAAACAATAGTCAAATTTTAATAGCTGTAACCTTTTTTTTAACTTCTAGATCATGTATCTATGAATTAGCTATTCCTTAATGATTTTATTCCAATAGTGTATTATCTAAAGGTTAGAATTCACTTCAGGTAAACAGTCAGTCCCATCATTTTCTGGTGTTTTTGTCAGTATAAGCACTTGAAACTGTGCTTTCAGTAAGTCTTACAGAGATTTAAAAGGAGGCATTTCCCCCCCCTACTATCAGGGACAGGGAAATTTTAAATGTGTGAGTTTAAAAGAAAATGTAACACTAAAATATTGGAAATGACTAACCAGGACTTTCAGCAGATGAGTGGCATAGTAAAGAAAGACCAGAGATGTATGGTATGTGATTATATAAAGGATATTATTTTAAGAACCCCCAAAAAGTCATTCCCTGCTTCTTGGTGCCATCAACACTTACGTTTCTGGTACAATAATGCATGTGATTTCACCATTAAGGATTCTAATGAACAAAATAAACAAACAAAATAACAACAGAGAGTAGACTGATAGTTGTCAGAGCGGAGAAGGGGAGGGGGTACAAGGTGAGAAAGGTGAAAGGATTAAGTAGTACAAATTGATAGTTACAGAATAGTCACAAAGAAGTAGATTACAGCATAGGGAATATAGTTCATAGTATCATGATAAATATGTATAGGGCTGGGTGGGTACTTGAAACAGAAGGAGGACCACTCTATAAAGTGCATGATTTTCTAATCACTTTGCTATATATACTATATAAAACTAATACAGAATAATACTAAATATAAACTTTAATTGAAAAAAAATGGGTCCTGGCTGTTTGGTCCAATGGTAGAATGTCAGCCTGGCGTGTGGAAGTCCCAGGTTTGATTCCCAGTCCGGGGACATAGAAGAAGCAACCATCCTCTTCTCCAACCCTCACCCCCCCCCTCTTTCTATCTCTCTTCCCCTCCTGCAGTCATGGCTCAAATGGTTCAATTAATTTAGCCCTGGCACTGAGAATAGCTTCATGGCCTGCCTTAGGTGCTGAAATAGCTCAGCTGCTGAACAACGGTGCAGTGGCCCCAGATGGGCAGTGCATGGCCTATAGAGAGGTTGCTGGGTGCATCCCAGTCTGGGTGCATGTGGGAGTCTGTCTCTGCCTCCCTGCCTCCTGCCTCTCACTTAATTTAAAAAAATGTATATATAAACTTTCTAAAACTTTTATAATTTCTTTGGGATTTTTTTTTTACTACAGAGATAGATATCTTTTTTTTATTTTATAATCTTGAGATATATAATATGCATAATTTATTTAAATAAATATATTTTTAAATACTGTATTCTTTTAGGGCAGTTTAGATTAACAACTAAGTTATTTGTTTTTCTTAATGCTGAATAATATCCCATTGTCTGCATGTACCACAGTTCATACATCCATTTACCCACTGAAGGACAGCTTAGCTGCTTTCCAGTTTTTGCAGTTGTGCTGCTAAACATGAATGTGTAGATTTTTGTATGGACATACATTTTCAACTTTTTAAGTAAATATCAAGTGTGACTGCTGGATTAAATGGTAAGGGTATGTTTAATCATGTAAGAAGCCATCAAATCATTATTTTGAATTTCCACCAACAATGAATGAGAGTTCCTGTTGTCCCACATGTATGCCAGCATTTGGTGTTGTCAGAGTTCTGGATTTTGGCTATTTCTAACAGGTGTGTAATGGTATTTCATTGTTGTTTTAATTTGCATTTTCCTGATAACATGCAATGTAGAGTGTCTTTTCATATGTTTATTTTCCATCTCTATATCATTTTTGGTGAGGTGGTGTTGTGTTGTTTTTGATGGGATGTAATTTGATCCTTTAACCCTCTAATGGCCTGGCTATTTTGTTAATTTCCTCTTTTGATATTTTGTATTCTCTAATTTCTTTCTCATAGACATATCCTCAAACTTATATCTTTTAAAAAATTCTCCTAGTTCAATATTTTTTTCTCCTCCAAAACCAATACCTTGGAAAAGCAGTCTTCATTGACTGTGACTACTTCTTTACTTTCCACTTAATTTTTATTCTACTGCTGTCAGATTTGTGCTCTTCACTACTACAATCAATTTTTTTTTTTTGTATTTTTCTGAAGCTGGAAACGGGGATGGACAGACAGACTCCCGCATGCGCCCAACCGGGATCCACCCGGCGCGCCCACCAGGGGGCGATGCTCTGCCCACCAGGGGGCAATGCTCTGCCCCTCTGGGGCATTGCTCTGTCACGACCAGAGCCACTCTAGCGCCTGGGGCAGAGGCCAAGGAGCCATCCCCAGCGCCCGGGCCATCTTTGCTCCAATGGAGCCTCGCTGCGGGAGGGGAAGAGAGAGACAGAGAGGAAGGAGAGGGGGAGGGGTGCAGAAGCAGATGGCGCTTCTCCTGTGTGCCCTGGCTGGGAATCGAACCCGGGACTTCTGCAGGCCAGGCCAACGCTCTACCACTGAGCCAACCGGCCAGGGCCACAATCAAATTTTTTTTTCACCACTTCCAGTAAACTGTCTAACGGGGTTCCCAAACTTTTTACACAGGGGGCCAGTTCACTGTCCCTCAGACCGTTGGAGGGCCGCCACATACAGTGCTCCTCTCACTGACCAACAGTGAAAGAGGTGCCCCTCTGGAAGTGTGGTGGGGGGCTGAATAAATGGCCTCAGGGGGCTGCATGTGGCCCACGGGCAGAGTTTGGAGACACCTGGTCTAAGAAATATTCACTAGCCATGGCCAGTTGGCTCAGTGGTAGAGTGTCGGCCTGGCACGTGGATGTCCTGGGTTCAATTCCCAGTCAAGGAACACAGGAGAAGCACCCATCTGTTTTTCCACCCCTCCACCTCTCACTTCTCTTTCTCTCTCTCTCTCTCTTTTTCTCTCTCCCTCTCTCTTTCTTTCTCTTTCTTTATCTCTCTCTCTTTTTTATCACTTTCTGTCTTCCCCTTCTGCAGCCATGACTCAGTTGGAGCAAGTTGGCCCCAGGCTCTGAAGATGGTGGCATGGCCTTCACTTCAGGCACTAGGAATAGCTCAGTTGCTGAGCAACAGAATAATGCCCCAAATGGGCAGAGCACTGCCCCTTAGTGGGATTTACAGGTAGATCCCAGTCAGAGCACATGCAGGAGTCTATTTTTCTGCCTCCCCTCTGCTCACTGAATAAGAAAAAAAAAAAGAAAGAAAAATTCATAATGATCTTATTTGCCATTTTGCATTAGAAACATTTTTGTCCTATTATTCATGACATTTAATTCTGTTGATTACTTCCTTTCTCTTGAAAGCACCTGTTCCCTTTCAGTTTAAGACATTGCAATCTTCCCTTCACCTTCTTAATTTTCTGACCATTGTGTTTATCACCATCGATGGTGATGGTTTCTCCTCTTTTGCTCACCTGTTAAATGTTAATATTTCTCATGATTTTTTTCTTTGCCTTATTGTTTTTTCACATGGTCTCTTTTTCTTGGCTTCAAACAGCACCTGTAAATAGATGCTTAAATGTTATCTTTATCCCAGCCTTCTCTCCTAAGATCCATAGTGTTCTAACAAACTAGTTATGGATCTGACAACCTATTTGTCCTATGGAAAACTGCCTGAATCTCTAGCCTCCTGCCATACCATACTACCTGTGGTTATTAAACTCACGGCCTTCCAAGATGAGCTTCTTCTCATCCTTAGTGCCCGCAGTTTCTTCTACTTGAAATGCCCTCTAGTTCTGCCAATGGCTGTCCTCTTTTTGCTTCTCAAACTCGAATATCACTTCTTAAGGACACACATTTCCTGACCACCCATTCCAAAAAAAAAAAAATGCCTCCCAGCCAGCAATTTTTTTTCATGTCACATGTTTTACTTTTTATGGATTATATCACCCTTTTAAAATATCAGATTTATTTGTATAATTGCTTCCTTGTTTATTGTCATTCAAACATATATGAGATTGCAAAGACCATGGAACCATAAGGTGCATCTTGACTGTATCTTTTGCACTAATAATAATAGTATCTGGCAGATACTAGGCACTAAATAAATATTTAATGAACAAATAAACTAATAATTTCAAGCTCAACCTACAAAAGCCAATTTCATTTTTTTCTACCCCAGCCTGCTCATACACCTCAGCTTGTTTTCTTATCCTGGTGAATACTTATCTACCTATCCACCCATGCCAGAATATCCAGGTTCCTAAATCTTCCCTGACCTCAACATATTCAAATGGTCACAAGTCTTTTCAGTTGTCCCTCTTAGCATTTCTTTAATCCATTCCTTCCTGTTGGTTCCCGGCCCTGTCCTTTTAGTCAAGGCCCTCAACTATCACTTAGACTAATTTAATAATATCTCAGTAAGTCCCCTTCCTTGTCTTTTATCCCTCAAAATATTCCAAACTATTAAAAAGGATTATTGCTAAACAAAAATAAAACCTTAATTATATTCCCACTTTTTATACCTAAAGTCTTTCAAAATCTAAAATTGGAAGAGTCAATTCAAGGACATACAAATGCCAGCCCTCACCTGTCCCTCCCTGTCCAATTTTAACTATACTGTATTAAGGTCTCTCAAGCTGTCCTAATTCCTAATATACAGTTATACCAGCAGCATCCTTCCAAGTTGCGTCTTTCTGATTTTTAAAAAATTTGTGTTTTTTTTGCATAAACAGAAAAATTTATAAAGAAATTATGAGTAAGAAATGTAAAATGAGCCTGACCAGGTGGTGGTGCAGTGGAAAGTGCGTCAGACTGAGATGCTGAGGACCCAGGTTCGAAGCCCTGAGGTCACCAGCTTGAGCACGGGCTCATCTGGTTTGAACAAAGCTCACCAGCTTGAGCTCAAGGTCGCTCGCTTGAGCAAGGGGTCACTCGATCTGCTGAAGCCACACGGTCAAGGCACGTATGAGAAAGCAATCAATGAACAACTAAGATGCCACAACAAAAAGTTGATGCTTCTCACCTTTCTATCTTCCTGTCTGTCCCTATCTCTGTCACAAATAAAAATAAATGTAAAATGAAATACTAAAATGTTTTCTCTAGTTTCTTAATCTACTTCATAAACTCAAATTTATTTCTCAGATGACTGATTCATGTATATTCTATACTTGAAAAGATAAAGCTGTGGGGAATACTCCACAATATCTAGCCTTGGTCAGTTAGGGCTGCCTCTGAGCGCGTTTAGAGCCCAGAAGACCCTACTGCCTGCCAAGAAGTCTGTTATCGAAATAACTGTCTAAGGCTTTTCCAGGCCAGAGGGGAAATTACTTATTGAGGTTGAAGAAACAAAAAATAAATAAATAAAAGTTACTAAGAAAGTGCTTGTTGAGCAAGAAAGTATGGAAAGGTCAAGAGAAATGGAGTGAAGGTCTATATATAGATGCATGAAAAGTTAAACAAGATATAATTTTACACTCACAGCATTTTTACTTTGATGTTTCTCGTGTGTTTAAATCAGTAGGGGTTTTTAAAGCTAAGGAACAGGTGTTGGAAGATTAATAGATTCAACCAACATTTGTGTTACCTACTTAGAAAAGTTCAAAAAAATAAAATCTAAATTGTATAGATAGATAATTCTAATGCACATCAGAATTTCATTATTTCGGTCACCTAAATATGCAAGCAAGTATTTTGTGTATAAATATAGTATTTTCAAACTTAATTCTTAATATAAGTCATATATCATATCTTTTTATCTTTATATATGACATATAGTTACACTGAATGAATGAAAATGTAAACATTGAGTTTACTTTTGCTCTGGGACTAACATTGGAGAAAATGACTTCCTTATTGCTGGAATCATTGGTCACCTGAGAATGTCATTTTGTTGTCATTCCTATTCTGAGTAGAACAGATTATGTGCTGAGATGCAACAGGAGCGACACTCTTCATTTCAGCTACCCTACTCCGGAATCCCACTTCTGGGTGGATACAGGATGCTCCCATCCACATACTCCTGCTCTGCTTGCTATTTCTCCCCCCCCCCCCCACCCCATCTCTTAGGAGAATTTTCCCCTCTCTCTCCAAAGCACATTTTGCATGGAGAAAACCTCTGGTTCCTTACTTTTCCAGCTTACACCTATAATACGAAAGCACAACTGATTGGTTGGGTAGCTCATTGCAAACGCAGTGTAGCCGCCACAGTCTTAAAAAGGCCAATACAGAAATTGTAAAGATGGGTTTTATGACTTCTAGCAGGCTGTTATATTCTAGACTTGTCTTTTTATAGAAAATAAATATTCACTCCATGTGTTGCAATGGTATATTTTTAATATTAAGATGACCTGTACATTACAGGATAAATACCTATATGTAATGAATCCCAGCTTCCCCAATACAGATCCCTCATGTAAGATGTCACTTGAGCTTCACAAAGTTTTCTGAGCCTAAATGCTATAATTTTCATTTCACTGAAGGTTTTTGTTGTTTGCTTGTTGTTTTCGTTTGTTTTTTTGTTTTTACCAGATCATCTGGGAGAGCTTCCTCTATAGGAAGAAATACTAAGTGCTCCTTCTGCTAACACTGCAGAATTCAGTTACCACTTGCTTCCTGTGTAAAGCTATTCCTGCCCTCTTTACAGTTGGAACTAAGAATTGTTCCATTCAGTATCATCTGCTTGTACACAACAGACCAATTACCAGTAAGCATCCATAATATGAAAGACAGCATTCATAATTATACCCACAATGTTATACATTTGGATAAAGGTTTATTGATTGGCTTTCATTTGTCCACTTTCTGCTTTTGCTTTTTCCTCCAAATCATAGCAGTGTTTAGTTTCTTTACATTTCTCTTTTCCATTTTTTTTTTTTTTTGTATTTTTCTGAAGCTGGAAACGGGGAGGCAGTCAGACTCCCGCATGCGCCCAACCGGGATCCACCCGGCATGCCCACCAGGGGGCGATGCTCTGCCTATCTTGGGGCATCGCTCTGCCACAATCAGAGCCATTCTAGTGCCTGAGGCAGAGGCCACAGAGCCATCCTCAGCGCCCAGGCCAACTTTGCTCCAGTGGAGCCTTGGCTGCGGGAGGGGAAGAGAGAGACAGAGAGGAAGGAGAGGGGGAGGGGTGGAGAAGCAGATGGGCGCTTCTCCTGTGTGCCCTGGCCGGGAATCGAACCTGGGACTCCTGCACGCCAGGCTGACGCTCTACCACTGAGCCAGCCGGCCAAGGCCTCTTTTCTATTTGTAATGCCTGTTAAACTCAAACACAGAAAGTGCTATATGTAGGTGTGTATGATTTCTCTTTTTTCATGGTATATGGGAATTAGGTCATTTGTAACTCAGAAGACACAGACTACCCTTTCATTATTTCATTTGTATTTTCCTGTGCTTTTATCATCATGTGGTTTTGAATTTTAGCTCTTGATCTGCACAGCTATAACACATTTCTATAATTCTATGAGTTTATTTTTTCCTGCATTAATGAGCACAGTTGATGACTATTTTTTTTTTTTTTGGCAAGGGAAAATTTTATTTATTCTCTATAGCAGGCGTCCCCAAACTATGGCCCGCGGGTTGCATGCGGCCCCCTAAGGCCATTTATCCAGCCCCTGCCGCACTTCCGGAAGGGGCACCTCTCTCATTGGTGGTCAGTGAGAGGAGCACTGTATGTGGCGGCCCTCCAACGGTCTGAGGGACAGTGAACTGGCCCCCTGTGTAAAAAGTTTGGGACCCCTGCTCTATAGCATAGACATTGGGCCCAAAATATTTACTTTTCAAGTTTTTGAGTATCTAAAGTTCTGTGTTTTGAGAAGTTTTTATTCCTTCATGGTAGGTAAAGATAGGTGGCTGCCCATTTGTTAGTATGATACATCTCAATTGTGAGAATACAAATATTTTCTTCCAGTTCTCAAGTGATTTTCAATTCATGTGGATCAGGCCCTTGCAAAGATTACAAGCTTGAACTCTGTTCTCCAATATTTGTCGATTTTTTTTTACTATGTGAAAAGTAATTGTTGAAAGATTGCACAATATCATGCATTCTATTCACTCCCTTAGTAGTTAAGACACGTTACCTTTGAATCAAGCCAGACCACAGTAAACATGTACGTGAATACAAACCAGTGTTAATATGTACGTTTGGTAAACATCAATCACCTCGTCTATAAAATAGAGGTACTAATAACTACCTTTTACATTTATTGTGATAATTGAATGAAATAGGTCATGTGAGTTATTAAGTATACTCTTTAGGGGGAAAAATGAGTGCTTAAAAATATATATTCACTATATTTCTGAATCCTGCCTATAGGGATAAAAGTGATCAATTCTGTTGGAGGACAAAAGGGGGTGGAAAAAAGGGGATTATTTAGTTTATTAAACCTAAATCAGACCATGAAGGGTGAGTAGGAATTTTCCAGAAAACAAAAGGAGGTAAAGAAACAATATGTGTAGATGATTGAAATGCAGCAAAGGGATCATGAGGCATAAGATGGGCCTGGTCATGAAGTCGCTTACAGACAAGACTGAGTTTAGATTTTATTCTGGAAATGAATGGTTATTTGGTCTGTTAGATTTATTTTTTTTATTCTTTTCATTTAAAAAAAAATTATTTAGAAAATTAAATTTAACGGGGTGACATTGATCAATAAGAGTACATAGGTTTCAGGTAAACATTTCTACAGCGTTTGAAATGTTGATTATGTTATATACCCATCACCCAAAATCAAATCATTTTCCATCACTGTATATTTGTCTCTCTTTACCCCCTTCCTCCCATCCCCTTACCCACACCCCTCCCCTTGGTAGCCACTTCACTTTTATTTATATTATTAAGTCTCAGTTTTATATCCCACCTAGTGTGAAATCATATAGTTCTTAGCTTTTTCTGATTTACTTATTTATTCTGATTTACTTATAATGTTCTCTTCTTTATGAGTTTTAGAAAGAATGGACAGCCCTCGCCGGTTGGCTCAGCGGTAGAGCGTCGGCCTAGCGTGCGGAGGACCCGGGTTCGATTCCCGGCCAGGGCACACAGGAGAAGCGCCCATTTGCTTCTCCACCCCTCCGCCGCGCTTTCCTCTCTGTCTCTCTCTTCCCCTCCCGCAGCCAAGGCTCCATTGGAGCAAAGATGGCCCGGGCGCTGGGGATGGCTCTGTGGCCTCTGCCTCAGGCGCTAGAGTGGCTCTGATCGCAACATGGCAATGCCCAGGATGGGCAGAGCATCGCCCCCTGGTGGGCAGAGCGTGGCCCCTGGTGGGCGTGTCGGGTGGATCCTGGTCGGGCGCATGCGGGAGTCTGTCTGACTGTCTCTCCCTGTTTCCAGCTTAAGAAAAATGAAAAAAAAAAAAAGAAAGAAAGAATGGAGAATCTTAAAAGAATTATCTAAGTCCTCATTAATAGTACTATGAAAACATTAATGGAAAAACAAGGTTTAATTTTAGACATCAATTTAGTTACTGAAAAAGGTACAGAATATTGGATATGAGACTATGTAGAATATAAAAAGAATGTGAAGGACACGTCTGCTGCTGTATTTTGAGCATATTTATCTTGAAGATTTAATTTTCAGTTGCTCTTCTGTTTATAAAATTCTGTTAACTGCTCTAAAATAACATTATTAAAAAGAATCTATGGTAACAAGGCAGTAAATTGTTTACTAATTTGTATGTTTTCAAAATTTGTATTTGAAAATACTTTCTAAACACAGCACTTTAAAATACTTTTTGCATTTCTTTACTAGAACTTTTCTGTCTCTAGGATGAATGGAATGTGGTAGAGCTAAAAAAAAATCTAAACATAAAAAGTCCTAGGTATCTTGCTACCACTAAGACACTGCATAACCTTGACATAATTATAGTACTTATCTGGGCCTCATTTCTGTTTCTGAATAAACTGATTTAGTTTCTTCTTTTCTGTGGTGAGGTCGAAACCCCACTTTTGTGATTTCTTGTCATCCACTTCCAAATATATAAATATTTAATGAACAAAACTTATAGACAGAACACAAATTGGTTTAGAGGAAAATACAAAATTCTGTTTAAAGATTATTCTATTAAATATATTCTTCAAAAATTATAAAGAAAGGACATTATATTAACAATATGAATGTGGATAAAAATTAAATCAATGGTGGTAGTACAAAAAATGAGATGACTTGTACAGTTTAAAATTATATGTAAATGCAGGTATGACAACTCATATTTTTAGTACAATATTTCCATCTAGTGAGGTACGTTTTCATTTGTTCATATATATTTATCTCTTTTTAGTGAATTTTACAATTTACTCAGTTACAAAAACATTTACCTAAACATCTCTAGATCATTCAATATTTTTAATGTTCCCTTTGACATATATTAACATAGAACTATTTTTCTCTCATTTGTAAATTCATAGATATGAAGAAATTTGCTTTTTATTAGGAAATGGTACTACTGCCTTCTTGGCAGTCATTAAATCAACAAACACATTTCAATTATTGACAGGTAGTAACTTAAGAACTGCTAAAATTTAGCTTAATAGGCAATAGCCTTTCATGACTTGATGTCCTCAATTATTTGGATCCAGTTTTCATTGTTCTTGAGGTTAAAAAATGCATCTGCAAACTGTAATCAGTTATAGAGTTAATGAATAAATAGTCATTCTCTAGTCAACATGAAAAAGATCCTGTTTGCTTATAAATTAATATATTTTCATAAATATAAACATGAAACGTAAATCTACAAGAATTGACGTCGTAACTGAAATATGACCCTTAAGTTTAAGTCTCCCTTTGTGTCAGCCTTTATTTAAGGGTGTTCTGCAGAATGCAAGTATTCCTCTAGAAGCTTCTGGGAAAATAAGGCCCTATGCACAAATGTTTGAGAAATGGTGGATTCAGCCAAGTGAAACAATTGTTTTACTTTTTTGTTTCAACATCAATCTGCCAGAGAAATCTTAATTTGATCACTGAGTTCATTTTTTTGTGTAATATCTCATGGGACTAAAGATATTGCACAAGATGTATTTTGGGAAATACCTGTTCTGTTTAAAAACATTTTTACATGGAAAAGAAAAACTTAAAATGAAATAAAACATCATCCACCTGCCCTCTGCTGCTCTAAGAGGCAGATGCGGGCTGCAGGGTCAGATGCTTCTCTGGGAAAGGAGACGGCACTGCCACAATCTTCTCCTTACTCTCCGAGCACTCTGTACTCCTTCATTCTCTACGAGTAAATGGGAAATCCAAATTGAAGCAAGGAAAAAAAAAGAAAGAAGGTTGAAAATATATCCTAGTGGAAATAAAATTGTACTTTTTTGGGGTAACGCTTATTACATAATGAGCTTGAAAAACAGCTATTTGCAAATCGGAATAATTGCCCTTTTTTTTTTAAAGAAGTCAGCCTGAAGAGTGAAGTGTAAAGATTGCTTTACTTCTATGCGAATTACTTGTTTCCTTTTGTAAAAAAATCAACATGAGGAAATCCCTGAGAATTTTCAATACAGATGTCTCCAAAAGGGTTATTATTCCAAGTGGATTTTCCCCCAATGTGTCACAAAATCTTTGTATAATTTATAAATGATAACAGAGCTATCAGGCCACCTTTATAAATGCCGAGTGCAATAAAATTTAGTTGAATCTGAGGATTAGAATTAATTGTCTCTTTGTTTCAAGTTCTAAATCTTAGTAAATGATTCACTGCATGTCATTACAGCTTAATATTTGCATGAAATCACAGTTTAGCTAGCATAATTTAACAGCAATTAAAAAACTATTTAATCAGCGTGCAAATTGATATGAGGGCCCTTGAGTAAGAAGAGTATATGCCATTTTTTTAAGTATCTCCAAGAGGACAGTTAAATACTTGCAGACACCCATAACATAATTGATAACATACTTCCTATTTATGGAAATATAAATGAATAATAATTCATGTTTTTCATTATAAATAAGACAAAAGAACAAAAATATGAATATGCCATTTGGTAGGAAGACATTATTATGGTAATAATAACGTACCTTTATCTCCCAGGCCACACTTGTCCTTGTGCTCTAGTTTATAATCCCTCCCATATTTTCATTCAGAAGGCAAACATTCCTGTAACTCTCTGGAACATGAAATGACATAAAGCAATGTATATAGACACCTTGAAAAAAAACTACCCAACTCACTTCTAGGTCTCGTCTTAGGTACTTCACGTATAAATGGCTGAGGACCTTACTCATCAGATTGCTGACGTTAGGATCTAGAAAAAGAAAAATATGTAATTACATTTCTTAATACCTCAAACCCAATACACAGTCATGCAGATTTGTGACTAATGTTCTGCTGCTCGTACACCATGTAACAGATCTCACTGAGGAGTCCACTGTCCTCATTCAGACTATTTCTTACACAGCGGTCAGAATGCTTGTTTTAAAAAAACACTACTTCATGGTGGCCAAGACATGGAAACAACTGCAATGTCCTTTGATAGATGATTGGATAAAGAAGATAAACATATATACAATGGAATATTATTCTGCCATAAGAAAAGGTGATATACTGCCTTTTGCGACATGGGTGGATCTTGAGGATGTCACGCTAAGCAATATGACACAGACAGAAAAAGTGAAGAATTTTTTATTGTTTTATTTGTGTGTGTGTGTGTGTGTATCTAGCCATTCAACTAAAATGTAAATAACAAAAAAGCAGGAATATCTGTCACATTTACACAGTAAATCCAAGATTTCACAAAGTATCTGGCACACCTGAAAGTCATTAAAATTTTTTTTCACTGTTCAATCAATTTTCTTTTTTTTCCTTTATTATTAATTTTAATGGGGTGACATTGATCAGTCAGGGTACATAGGTTCAGAGAAAACATCTCCAGGTTATTTTGACATTTGATTATGTTGCATACCCATCACCCAAAGTCAAATTGTCTTCTGTCACCTTCTATCTGATTTTCTTTGTGCCCCTCCCCTCCCCTACTCTCTCCATCCCTCCCCCTCCCGGAATCCACCACACTCTTGTCCATGTCCCTCAGTCTCATTTTTATGTACCACCTATATATGGAATCATATAGTTCTTAGTTTTACCTGATTTACTTATTTCACTCAGTATAATGTTATTATGGTCCATCCATGTTGTCGTAAATGATCCTATGTCATCATTTCTTATATCTGAGTAGTATTCCATAGTATATATGTATCACATCTTCTTTATTCAATCATCTATTGAAGGGCCTTTTGGTTGTTTCCATGTCTTGGCCACTGTGAACAATGCTGCAATGAACATGGGGCTGCATGCGTCTTTATGTACCAGTGTGTTTGAGTTTTGGGGGTAAATACCCAGTAGAGGGATTGCTGGGCCATATTGTAGTTCTGTTTTTAATTTTTTTTATTTCATGACTGAATGACTGTAAGCCAAAAGGAGCCTTTACAAAATTTGATTTTCTTTCTGAGGAGAAAATGTTGAAGAGTAATTCCTTCCCACCTTCTAAGCAAATTTTCTTTATTTCAGAAACTTTAAAAATTGGTATAAATTTCTTTAAAATAAGTCTAAAAATAAGCAGGAATGTTATTTTGTTAATTATTTATGCAATGAATTACTTTTCAAGAGATATAAGGATAGTATCTTTCAGAAAGGATTCTTTAGTATTTCACAAATAGCACATAGTACATTGTCTGCTATCCAGTAAACTTTCAGTTAATATTTGTTCAATAAATGACACGAAACTGAAGTTTGAAGGACACAGATAAGTGTTAAAGATTACTGACACAATTTTAATAAAAGACTGGACTGGTTAAAGGATTTAAGCATGCTATGCAGGGTGATCCATATGGAAAGTAGGACACTGAAGGAACCAGCTCATCCCCTCCTTCAGATCAACTTGGTTTCTGCAGAGTATTGATGACAAATAAGAGGATTGTGTGCGTCTCTGTACCAGCTTTCAGGAAGACACTCATGCTTAGGAAAGTTAGTCTAAACAAGGTCTAGTCACCATATCTTATGGGCTTTTTATATCTTGTCCAGAATGTTTTTACCTTATAAAATTCATAAGGCTCTAGTAAAAACCTTTCTCCTGCCTCCAATTTCCCTTTCTCTTCTTATTCTTCCAAAGTGTCTTCTCACCCTAAATTTATGGACATTTGTTTTCACCCCTTGAGAAACAAATACTTAGGAATTGTCAAAGGTAATGAATGGTAGTTTTAGCTCCATACCAATGTAGAGTGAAGACTGAAGGACTGAATACATGCATATATATGTATTGTTATAACATGCAAATATGATATTATTTCTTTTTCAAAATTTAAAAATGGTGAATTGTTAAGATATAATTAAAACCATAACAATTTAAAATAATATTTGATTATTATATATTTTCCGTCACCAAATTTAAAAAAATGTAATTACCATATCTTTTGGAGATCAGCAGCTTTTGATATTAAATATTGAAGTTCATGTACCACAAAGTTAGATTATAGACTATCTTCACCCCTAAAGACTCCTTTCTTATTGGACTTAATCAGATGTGTTTAATTAACCACATATTCTTCATAAGAAAGAGCACAAACTAATATAAAAGACCAATAAGAGTTTATTAATGAAGTTTTCAAGTTAGCATCATAATTCATTGTTCTATACATGTACATTTGTTTTTTAATTGCTTTTCTTTAGGGCCGCCCTCAGCTCCCAGGAATGTGGTTTTTAACATCAATGAAACAGCCCTTATTTTGGAATGGAGCCCACCAAGTGACACAGGAGGGAGAAAGGATCTCACATACAGTATAATCTGTAAGAAGTGTGGCCTAGACACCAGCCAGTGTGAGGACTGTGGTGGAGGACTCCGCTTCATCCCAAGGCATACTGGTCTGATCAACAATTCCGTGGTAATTCTTGACTTTGTGTCTCACGTGAATTACACCTTTGAAATAGAAGCCATGAATGGAGTTTCTGAGCTGAGTTTTTCTCCCAAGCCATTCACAGCTATTACAGTGACCACAGATCAAGACGGTAAGTTCACCGTTGTTTTCTCAAAACAGACTCATAATTCCCTTTCCATGCATAATATACTTGGTGGATTAAAGTGCCGTTGTATGCTCTACACCAATGGTAGTCAACCTGGTTCCTACCGCCCACTAGTGGGTGATCCAGCTTTCATGGTTGGTGGTAGCAGAGCAACCAAAATATAAATAGATAGATTTAACGATAATAAGTTGTTTTTATAAAGATTTATTCTGCCAAACATAGTGAAAATCCAACATAAAGTACTTGGTAAGTAATTATTATTATATGCTTTAACTTGCTGTAACTCTGCTTTATAAATATTATAAAGTAAAGTTATTTCCCTACTTTATAAATCACCATTACTGTGGAACCGGTGGGTGGTTAGAAAATTTTGCTACTAACAGAGATACAAAGTAGGTGGTAGGTATAAAAAGGTTGACTACCCCTGCTCTACACAATTTACTGGTTGTTGTTTCTTGTTGTTTCCCAAGGTGCAGAAAAATATTTCTGATATTGCTTCTTAGTAGTATGGTTAATTAGATGCAATGCTTCTCTCTGTTGTCTATGCATTTAAGATTTTATATAATCTTATACAAATATATTTTAATGAGTCAATTCATATTCATACCGATGAATGTTAGACATAAGTGAAATCTTAAATGAATTGAAATTCGGTTGCCCTATGTGTACTGCATTCCATTTTCCATATCAAATAACACAAATAGCAAAATGTATGTTAATTATAATTCATATCTATAGTGTAAAAAGATTTTAGCCAACATACTTAACTCTGACCCAGTCTGAAAAGAAATAGAAAAATAAAATCCAGGAATATGTCCAAATGCTATTGTTCAGGCACAGTTTGTATACAGCACTTAAACTGTCTTTTTAGGAAAAAAATCTATTTGCATTTAGTTGTGTTCCCTTTATAACATTATAGATTCTTACTTCAATGTAGTTAGGCACGAATAAGCATATATTCCTTTAATTCTTCCATAACATAATTTATTACAGAACATGATACAGGAAAATATTCAAAGCTTTTTAAAACTTCCTTTGAGAAGCATTCATAAGTTATGTACATAGACAAATGACTATCTTATAGAAGAAAGTATTGTATATAAACACATATATGAAACAAATTTATAAAGATAAAACTATTTTTATACACTGTATTTGTTTGCTAGGTCTGCTATAGCAAATGCCATCGACTAGGTGTCTTAAACAACAGATATTTATTTCCTCACAATTCTGGAGCTTAGAAGTCCAAGATCAAGGTATTAGCAAGGTTGAATTCATTCTGAAATCTTTCTCCTTGGCTTATATAATACATAGCCATTCTCTCCCTGTGCTTTCACTTGGTCTTTCCTCTGTGTGTTCTGTATCTTAATCTCTTCTTCTTATAAGGTTACTGTCATATTGGATTAAAGACTACCCATATAACCTCACTTTACCTTTATTAATTCTTTGAAGGCCCTATCTCCAAATATGGTCACATTCTGAAGTACTGAGGTTAGGACTCAACACATAAATTTTGGAAGGATGCTGTTAAACTTCCAAATCTGTAAGAATTTTTAATGAGTTTATCTGAGCCAAACTGTCGATAATTGCCGAGAAAACAAGGTCTCAATGGATTGAGAAAGTACTCCGGAATATGGCAGTCTCACCTCTTACTTTCTACATCAGAATCCAAGGGGAAGAGGTGAGAGGGTTCTGTGAGGTTGACTGGTGACAGATTAGGGAGGAGGGAGGAAGCAAAGCAGGGCAGTCTCTGGAATTAGATAAAAAGTAAAATGTACATGCTGAAAATTCTTTTACATCGGCAGGAACGAGCGGGTTAACAGTTAATGATTCACTTGGTAACAGTAACAACGAGGGGTTTGTTGGTTCCTCTTCTGGTGGGATGTCTGGCCTGAGGAGGCAGGAAAAGAATATGACCCTTACATTTTAAGTACAGCTGGTGCTCGACTTACAACCACGATTGGTTCCGACAGATGGGTCGTAACACGATTTGGTCGTAAGTTGACTAGGCTATATGTACAGTACTGTGAAATGATGCTATAAAAATCTTTAAGTCATATTGTATCATAATTTTCTTCCATTATTGTTATATATCACAATTTTCTTGGTTCATTTTATGACATTTGTATCATCTCTACACCATTTTGTTTCTTATTTTTACATTCATCAGGTTTAAGTAAAACACTGCATTACCAGTACAACTGGTTTAATATTTGCAAAGATAGTTTCCTCTTGGTAGACATCTTGGGAGGGGTTTGATGAAAAATATCCAAGACACAAAACACAAAATTGCTATACTGAGTCTGGGATAACAGTTGAAATGGTGCATGCAGAGATGGTAGTGCTGCCGGAAGTTGGTTCGCACTGTCATATGCCCAGCTGGGCAATGCTTGCGCCGCCAGACATGGAACAGTCGTGGCTAGCGATTGTGGTCGTAAAGTCGAATGGTTGTAAGTTGCATAGGTTGTAAATCGATCAATATTTGTACATGTTATCAAGTACTTTATTTTAGATGCAAAAGACGACAGGCTAGACTAAGGTAAGCATTGACCTTTTTTTTTTTTTTTTTTTTACAGAGACAGAGAGAGAGAGTCAGAGAGAGAGATAGACAGGGACAGACAGACAGGAACGGAGAGATGAGAAGCATCAATCATTCGTTTTTTGTTGTGCGTTGCAACTTCTTAGTTGTTATTGATTGCTTTCTCATATGTGCCTTGACCGTGGGCCTTCAGCAGACTGAGTAACCCCTTGCTGGAGCCAGCGACCCTGGGTCCAAGCTGGTGAGCTTTTTGCTCAAGCCAGATGAGCCCACGCTCAAGCTGGCGACCTCGGGGTCTCGAACCTGGTTCCTTCCACATCCCAGTCCAATGCTCTATTCACTGCGCCACTGCCTGGTCAGGCAGCATTGATCTTTGTTAGAGAAAAATACCTCCCTAGGACATGACTACCTGCCATGAATAGCTTTCAGTTAGAAAGCTTTAATTTCAGACCATCCTGTGTGGCTTCTTTAGCTGTCTGAGTCTGCAGGGCCACCATGCAGACTTTCCCTGAGTTTGTCAGGTTCAGCATGGCACCCTTTCTCATCCACACACTTAAAGCAGCAAATGATATTATAAATAAAAGTCTTAAACTGAACCAAAATATTGCCAAATATGTACTAATAGAATATTATGACCAGCCTTATATGCATGAGTGACTATCTCCATGCCATGTTTTCTAGAAATACTGTTGGGCAAATGTGTTTGTAAAATTCGTATTTTTTGAGTTTGCTCACTTCTATTGTTAGAAATGGAGCTGGGCAGCCACGTGTGTGCTTGCCCTCAGAGCAGGGCAGATGATTGCAAATTGCGGATTACCTTCCAGCTTGAGAAGGGCCATTGTTATGCTAATGTTTTCTGGTTGAGAGGTTTTGAGCCAAAAAATTTTTAAAAGAAAAAGAAAAGGAGAAGGAAAGAGGAAGCCCTGTTTTGCAGAATGAGGAAGGAGAAGGAAGCCAAGATGGCAGGGTGCTGAAGGAGAAGCCAGTCTGTGCAGAGAGGAGAAGGGAGAAGGTGCGCAGATGGGGAACCAGAGGTGACTGAGACTGAATGGTAGGGGCCTGTGATTCTACGAAAAACCAGAAAAGATTCTCCTGGTTGTGGAACTAGAGAATGTGTCAGGGTTTTGGAGCCCTGAGTATGTTTACTCGCCTGTTAATGCAAGGCTAGAATAAAGGAATGGTCCACCATTTTTTGGCTCCACTGTTACTTTACTTCAGGGGTCCCCAAACTTTTTACACAGGGGGCCAGTTCACTGTCCCTCAGACCGTTGGAGGGCCGGACTATAAAAAAAAACTATGAACAAATCCCTATGCACACTGCACATATCTTATTTTAAAGTAAAAAAAAAAACAAAATGGGAATGAATACAATATTTAAAATAGAGAACAAGTAAATTTAAATCAACAAACTGACCAGTATTTTAATGGGAACTATGCTCCTCTCACTGACCACCAATGAAAGAGGTGCCCCTTCCGGGTGTGCGGCGGGGGCCGGATAAATGGCCTCAGGGGGCCGCATGTGGCCCGCGGGCCGTAGTTTGGGGACCCCTGCTTTACTGTCTGCCCAAATCTAATGGGAACCTGCATCTGTACAGCCATGATGGTCACAACTACTGGCCTTACAGATACCAAGAAACCCCTCTCTTCTTGTGCCTAAAATTTTGGCATTAGAAAATCACATCTTTAAAAATACTTTAGGCAAATGTAACATTATGGAATAATTTATCTGTGGATGGGTCAGTTATTCTTTTCATATCAAAAGTGGTCCATGATCCTCCTGTTGGTTAAAAAAAAAAAAAAAAAAAAAAAGAGCTTATAGAAACTGGAGAGTCCAGGAAGCAAACTTCAGCTGGGATCATTGTATACAGCCTTGAAAAGATAATACTACTGCTGCTGATAGAAAAAGGATTTCTGATCATTTCACTTGGGTGTTTTTAAAAATTCTCTTTGAAGAGCCTGAGAAGCACTTTTCCAAAGTTATCTGATAATAGCACAATTGCCTTGGACTGAATGGACCAGAGTAAATGATTTATTACATTATCTGTAGGTTATACAGTGTGTCCGTAAAGTCATGGTGCACTTTTGACTGGTCACAGGAAAGCAACAAAAGACGATAGAAATGTGAAATCTGCACCAAATAAAAGGAAAACTCTCCTAGTTTTATACCTATTCAGTGCAGTTCGATGTGGGCTCACGCACAGATTTTTTAGGGCTCCTTAGGTAGCTATCCCGTATAGCCTCTACACACTCGTCACTGACTGATGGCCTACCAGAACGGGGTTTCTCCACCAAACTGCCGGTTTCCTTCAACTGCTTATCCCACCGAGTAATGTTATTCCTATGTGGTGGCGCTTCGTTATAAACGCACAGATATTCATGTTGCACTTTGGTCACGGATTCGAATTTAGTGAGCCACAGAACACACTGTACTTTCCTCTGTACCATTCACATCTCAACTGGCATGGCCATGGGCTGCTTCGCTGTATACAGTGTTAGGTCATCATCTGCGCATGCGCACATGCTGCCACATCATCCTACAGAAACTGAGAGGGTTTTCCTTTTATTTGGTGTAGATTTCACATTTCTATCATCTTTTGTTGCTTTCCTGTGACCGGTCAAAAGTCCACCATGACTTTACGAACACACTGTATATCATTGTTTTAGCAGTATGTGCTCTTCATAAACCTTTAATATTTTCAACATATGAACAATGGCGAGTGAGCCCTCATAAACCTTACGCTCTGGTGGGAAGGCTAATGATTCACAAGTAACTTGAACGACTATGTGATTAGTACTGTGGTTGATTCCCACAAAGAACTGAAAAGCCCAGGGTGCTCGAACAGCATCCATTCTCCAGGTCTGGAGTACGAGGTCTGCTCTTCCTGAGGACATGGCATTTAAATGAAGTTCTGTTCTGAGAAATGCCTAGAATGTGATTAGGTAAAATGAGAAATTAGGCACTGATGACTAATGTATCAAAAGCATCTAAGTAGTTGGTCTGTTGCGGAAGTACAGAAAGACTTTAGGAAGGATCTGGAGATTTCACCTAAAATTTGGAAAAATGAATGATGTCTGCAAATTAACCAAGACAAGTTAGAGAAAACAGCATTTATCAGAAAATGCTGGTATATTATTAGGGCTACAAGGAGGGGAAAGAATATTAGCATAAAAATAATATTGTTCATGAGCTGATGTTTGTATGAGCAAGGAAATGAAATATTAGAGACCGAAAGAAAAAGACCGCTGTGTTAATTATGCACTTCAGCTCTATGTATGCACAGCGTGGGACATGAGGAGAAAGAGCCAGTTTGCTCTGAATTACCTTTTCTTCATGTAATCTTTTCCATATTTAAGAAACATAAAGGAAAGTACATTAAACAACCTTGACTTAATTGTTTGTTATCTATTTACAGGTAAGCAAATGTAAGAAAAAACTTTGCCAAATCACTTAGAACCACTTAGCTGTAGATAAGTGAAACATTTCTTGATTCTTCTGATTCTAGTTGGGTAAATAAAATTATAGATTTAAGACTACGACTCTCATAATTAGAAATCTTTGCAATAAACCTTAATTAACTGACTTCTATTATCCCTAAGAGTTATATTTGTAACCTTTTATTTTCATAGTTTAATTAAATAGTCTTTAAAGGAGTTTGGAGAGCAAAAGTAGAAAACAGCACATAGGAAACACTTGATTTTAACCTTTACTTCATGATAGGAAAACTCGGGTGTGTAGCTCAGTAAAAGGAATTATTTTGTTCAGAGACAGTACAGGAAAATGTTAATCATGAAGAGTCAACCTGAAATAAATTGTGTTTGCAGACATTCTGACATGTGCAAAAACCTTTAGGGACCATGTTCAGAGTGGAAGACATGCTAAATTACAAACCAATTCTGCTGATATTTGCTAACGGATCTTTAAAGCAATTATTGTCGGAGACAGGTTGCCCAATCCATTGGCTTCTCAAAATGTAAATTCAGCACTCTTTATCTCCGCCATTGGCTGACTATTCTGTATAGGCCTTGCCTTAGTCTCACATGCTGATTGCTCATTTCATATAACGGCTCATAAATTAATTGAACTGACATTGAAAATTGATTTAAATCAACAAAATTAAACATACATTTATAAATTTGAGACGTCTATTTAATTTACAATTCATTGCATTTAAGAAATACAGTCTGTTTCAAATAGATAATTAGGGACACTGTAAAACATTAATTTTTATATCTGTATTTTAATGTATTTTATGTCTGGATCTCTCCCACAGTCCTCACTGTATTTTCAAAATCTTTGACAGAAAATACTCTATTTACTAAACCCTGTGTGAGTCTATTCAAAGTAAAAAAAAATAGTATGAAAGTTTATTTTATTTTATTTTTAATAGTATAAAAGTATTAAATGCTTACAAAAATACACTGAATGCAAACCACTAGCAGGATAACTTGACACAGGCAATAACCATAATTTAAAGTAACAGATATGCTGTACTCTTTGTATTTTCATTCTCTTAAACATAAGAAAATTACATATTCAAAAACAAAACACCTTACATTGAAGTGTAACATTTTTTATCTACTCAGGAAAAGTGTTTCTCTTCCGAAAGGTGCACTGAATATTTAATTTATGGAAGATAACTAAAATGTCAGTCTAGTTAATCATAACTAAATAACTTTATGGTCCACCCAAATATTAAATTATAATAGAGTCTGGACAGTTGTAGACTGTGTTTTTACTCCTGAGAAACATTAAATTACTTCAAAGTATGGTGTCATTTTGTGGCATGAATCTTTTGAATAAATGAATGGTATAAAAAAGTCCCTTAAACCTTAGCAGTTAATTCACTGAGGTTAGTCACTGGCTCAGCTCTCAGTTAAGTACAGAAATTGAACTGCTCCCAGTCACTTATGTACAATAGCCCACATGTTTCTCCCTCACTGGACCATAGCGATATTTTGTAATAGTTAGCTTTCCTGACCGGTATGTAAGTTCCTTGATGTATATATTATTTTACTAAGAATGTCCTTGACCTACATCATCTGTAATTTAATATATCTCTGTTAACCACATTAACAAAAATTAGAAATGGTTTGAATTAGTGTTTTATTCCATTAATTAATTAATTAATTCAAAAATATTTTTTGAGTATTTATTATTTGTCTGGAATTTTTCTATGTACTAGGGTCATAGCAATAAAGGAAAAAAAAAACCAAATACATTGTTAACATTGTCCCTGTCTTCATGGAAATTATATTTTAGTGTTGAATAATGATATGTTCCATGAAAAAGAAATAAGCAGGGTAAGAGATTTAGAAGTAATGGGGAGACAGGCATTTTTGCATAGGAAAACCAAAAACACCTTTCTTGATAATATAATACTTAAGCTGATCATAATGAAAGGGGAAAAAAATCTGTGTGAATATATAAAATAAGACTATGCTAGGCAGTGGGAATAAAAAGAGCAAGGCCTTAAATATAACCAGGAATTCCTTTAAAAAGTAACAAAATATTATTGTGTATGTATTCTTTAGCATGTACTAAGTTTTATGCTCACTAAATCTTCTGGTGCTGTACTTACAGAATTTGTAACAAAAGGTTTTAATAAGCAATGAGCCATTCTTTAAAGCAATTATGTTTTTTCTTGTTGATTATACATTGTTTGAAAACTTGTTTAATCCTAAATTTGATTTTAAGCAATTAGCTTTTAGAGTCATTAGCTGTTTCCCTGAGAAATTCTGATTTGCACATTTTTTTCAGGAAAGGTGACAAAGTATTTTCTTTTGTATAAAACAGTATCTTATTGTTCTTTTAATACTTCTATTACTACATCAACAATTTTAATGGCATTTGTACAGATTGAAAAATACTACTAGAAGTTATTTATTGAATATTTTAAATCCTATAAAAATAAACCTAGTTAGCAGTGAAAATAAGTATAAATGATAATATTTTACATAACCTATGTTATATAATGTTAGGCTCTACTTTATAATAAGAGAAGTGTCTACGAATTGTTTGCCTATTTCAGTGTCATTCTTTGTTTTGAAAATGGGACCAATTTAATTTCATCAATTAAATTCTGCCTACAATACAAATTGACTGATTTGGGTAACTAATTCATATGTGGTTAATATTAAACACCACGGTTTAAAAAAATATTTTCTAAAAGCCTTTTTTACTTTAATGTAAATATTAGTAAAAGTTGGAAAAAAATGCATAAGCAAAAGAAGCAACATCTGCTTCACCCCTCCCCTCTTCTCTGCCTCTCTCTCTCTCTCTCTCTCTCTCTCTCTATCTCTATATCTATCTCTATCTCTATCTATTCATCTATCTTCTTCCGCTCCCACAGCCATGGCTCAATGGTTCAAGGAAAGTTGGCCTCAGGCGCTGAGGATGGCTCTATGGCCCGCCTCATGTGCTAAAATAGCTTAGTTGCCAAGCAACAGAGCAGCGGCTCCATATGGGCAGAGCACCACCTGGTGGGGGGCTTGCTGGGTGGATCCCCATCCGGGGACATGCAGGAGTTTGTCTCTTTGCCTCCCTGCCTCTCATTTAAAAAAAATAAAAATAAAAATAAGTAAATAAAGGCAAGCCAGAAAATTAATAAAAAAAATAAGAATAAAACTAAAATATAAAGCTTTTTTCCTTCCATAATTTCTCTCTCAATTTGTCATTATGCTTAGTAATTGCCATTTGATGTCCTTCTAAGTAAAGAAAAACTAAATCTTTAGTTTTAAAACAACTAAATAAATAGCATAAACTTTACCATTCATCTTATATTCCTCAATGCTACTTTTAAATTTAGATATAAGATCATTTAACTCAGAGACATTGAAATCACACAATTCTTTTTCTGTAGTCCCACCCCCACCCATCTCTAATCCTCAAGGGTGTCTCAAGAAAATCAGAACAAACAAATATAAACCAGAAGTGGAAAGGGTGAAAAGAGGAGCAAAGCTTGTCCCCAGACACTGAGGCAGCCAGGGAGTACTCCATCTCTCCATCTACACTGGGATACCTGTAGGGAGAATAAAGGTAGCCCCAGTTTTCCAGGGACTTCTAAACCCACACTGGAAGGGAGAATCCCAAAGGTCTTTACATCTCATAACTGGAAACTGTCAACTACTTGCATGTGGTGGGTGAGAAGCTTTCTGCTTCTAAAGCATGGCCTCTGCAGAACAGAAATAGACAACACACGCAGAGCTCTACACTTCTCAGGGCTAACCCAGGCCCTTCCTGTGCACATGTTAGATCACTACGGGAGACCGGAGACAACACGGGAAAGTGGTCCTCCCTCCTCAGAGACCAACCCATTAAGAGCTAAAGCCTGGATCAGAAGACTGCACGTGGAGAGCAGGGAAGCATTCTGGGGGAAGACACATGCCTGGAATGTGGGGAAGTGGCCCGGGGCTCGACTTTACCTACAGCTCGGGCTTTAAGCTCCTAATGCATGCTCCATAGTCCCGACAGACCTCACTTACAAAACATGAGCTCAAAGATAAAATTATTAAGAATTTCAAGATGGCAGTAGCTGAGTGTTAAACTCTAAGCAAGGTCTGGAGCTGTGTAATTGAAAAGTAGCACACTCATCAAGCCAGCTAGGAAACATTTTACAAAATAGTAATGTTGTTTTGCCTATTTACCTGGACGTCTTAGTCAGCAGACACATGCAGGCTGTGGCCGTGGTGTGCCACGTACTCTGCTGTACGCCATGTAGTGAAAATAAAAGGCATGATTGAGTGTTTGAGACATGATGCTTATTGTCTACAGCCATACGACCCTGAACGCGCCTGATCTCGGAAGCTAAGCAGGGTCGGGCCTGGTTAGTACTTGGATGGGAGACATGATGTTTATTATGGAGCAACCAACTGTCATTCAGTCTCTAAGATTTAGAAGTGAGAGCTTGCCTCATTATAAACAAGACTAAATAAAATATGATATGATTCCGTACACATTTTTAAGAATTAAATGACTGATATTTTACTTAGTACACAGTCTTTAAAATACATGTAATGATTAGTGAAATGATAGGCAGTGAATGTTTATATTTAATTTAGTATTAAAAAGAGATCTTAGTTGTCTGACCACACATTTATTGTTAGGCATTGAGCAGTTTTTAGTAATGAAGCTTTAAAAATAAATGAATAAAAAAATGGAACTGTGGTTTCATAATTTTCCTAATGCTATTCTAATTATTTTGACATTCTAAAAGATCTAAACAGACTTCATAGCTATTGATACCTTTGTGCTCTGCTATGTATTTTACAAAACAGTCATGTCATTGTTTTTCTCATTTATCTCGATGTCCCTTGTAATGTAATTATTTTATTTTTTTCAAGTAATTATAACATGACGCATTAAATATTTTGTGTTCATTCTTTTAAAGTGTGATCCATATTACATATTATCAAGGATGATGAATATATCTATATGAGTAAAAATGCACTTTTCAGTCACTTCCAATTTTTTAAAAACTGATTTTACTCTTCTGCTGAATTACTAAATGTCTAAAATATGTATGGTAGGCACTTAGGACAGACATGAGTGGAAAAGGACGGTAAGCTGGGTAAAGAAGGTCACCAGGCTAGCAGCAGACACAACTGGAGAAACCAGGACCTGGCGCCCAGGTGACCTTTCCTCTCCTAGTGTATCTGTGGTCGTGGGGCTTAGACCCCCTGGCCGTTCCTACAGTTCCTCATGTGGATCACACCCTCCCCTGATCTTTCCTCTCCTAGCATGTTGCTAGTCATGTGGATTAGGCACCCTTAAAGGGGGAATGAACAGGGGCCAGATAATAACCCTCAAGCATTAAGTCCTCAGGACAGTAAGGTTCTGACCTACATCCAACTTACCTAGTCCTGAGGTGTGTTTCTAGGCCCAGACAAACTACAAAACCAAACAACGCCGTGACTGACATCAAAACCAGGTGCCTTGACTAAAGACCCTCTTCCCTGGCACCAACCAATCAGTGCAGACCAGGACCCTGAGAGGACACCTCGAAAGCTGATGAATATTCTTTTAGGCTCCTTCCTTGAGACCTCCATAAATACCCTCACGATGGAGGATACTGGACCTTCCTCCCTCCCCCAGGCACGGTTTTCTTGCCTCTCCCCTTCCCGAAGCTCCACGAGCCCTTCTCTTGCCTCTGTAACTTGTTTCCTGAGTCTATTTCTTCTACAGCTCGCTTCTTATACCTATGTGAATTCCTAAATAGCTTTCTCTTATAATTTGAGTCTTGGCTTTGAATTCTTTCTTAGCCAGAACTCAAGGAACGAGGTAGCTGAACCAAGTTCTGGTCTGATTCCACGGGTCTAACACTTGGTACTGTTTTACCACCAGTATATGTATTACATTTTATTTCATAATGCTCATGTAAAAGGATTCCCTCTCTTTTTGACATCCTATTTCAAGGCTTCTTTAAATAAAGAGTGGATGATTGACTCTTTTCCATCTATGAGTTTAAGATTAATTTGGATAAATTTATTTGAAATTTATCTCATAATTTGATATTTTAAAGTTTGGATTACATTTCATAAAGATAAATGTGTTGGTTAATTGTAGATATGACTCGCACACTAATAATAGGGAATAGTTTCCTCATTCTGTTTTTATGAAAATAAATGTTTAATGTGCTGCACAGTGTTAAATATTTAAAATACTCAACTGATGTTTTTATTTAGCTGTTTTACAAAATGTGAGATACTGGTATTAAGAGCAGAACAATTAAACACTACTTGAAATTCTACTTAATTATATGATTAAATTTAAACTATAACTAACATGCAGAATTATTTCCTGAAAAATATTTTTAGCCATCTGAATGTTAACTGAATTGCTGTCAGCTTATATTAGTTTTACACTTATAAGATTAATTTTTAGATGACTTAAAGAATATCAAAAGAACATAGACATTACAAGTCATCAGGAAGCATGCACATATAAATATTACAGATAACACAATATAAATATATTTTATATTATAGGTAAATGTTATTTTTATACCATTTCAAAGATCTCTATGAAATATTTTCAGTCTTCTTGTGTCTTTTAAATAATATCCTTCCATATATTTTACCTAAAACATTCTTTCTGCCTGTGGAAATGTTAGCCTATATAAGGAGAAAATAGAAAAAAATAAATTAATTGTGCTTCAGGAAATTGAAGTTTTTTGTATTATCACTCTATGCCTAGAAAGATCATCAATAAAATATTCCAATTAGATTATTCTTATTTATTTCATTTCTAATTTGTAAGTTTATCAACCCCAACCCAATTTCTTCAGCTGTTCACCAGTTTTGTATCTCTAGTAGTCTGAAGAAGTTTTAAGCATTTATGGTTACAAATCTTAAAAGAAGCTGCAGGAATGACATATCAGATTAAGGTTCTTTGCAAGGAGTACCTCTTGAATACATTTTGAAGATAATTTTAGAGTCTCTTAGTTATTTTCTTAAATTTCTATGGCAATATTGAGCTCCAGAGGAGAAGGTTTTTCTCTAAAAGAGAAATGATAGCCATAAAAATCAAGAAGGCTTTTTAAAATCTGAAAGCTTTCATCATCTCATCTAGTACAGAACTGATACCTCCAAGGAGCATTCATGCAAGAAAAAACAAGCAAAAAAACCTACCCTAAATAGTGTGCAGTTATTGCTAATGAATAAATATTCAGTTTAAATTCACTCTTACAGCTCAAACTCTTAATTTTTGCAATTCAGACCCTCAAAATAACAAAATGTTTATTCTGTAAAAATTATTAATTATTTTATAGTTTATTTTTGTAGCATCCACACAATAAAATTCCACGTTAAAGTATTACAAGGCACTTTAAGCTTCATATATATGATTAAACTGAATTGAAAACAGCGATGCTAAAAGCACATAAAACATTTCAATATATTAAAATAATTGGCACTTTAAATGTAGCATACTTTCAAATTATTTATGTAAAATTTAAATAAAATATAATGGGGAAATTTCTTAGCGATCTTGTTAAATAGTATTTCCTTAAATATCACTTTAATAAAACTACTTATAAGAATAGTTTCTTGTAAACATCATGCACAAAATTTATTGGTACCTTAAAAGTAAATGTTAGATATAACTAAGTTATTGGGGAATAATTTCTTTTTTAGAAATAAAATTTTAAAAATAAATTAATATCATGTGTCTTTATTCAAGTTTTCTTCATAAAAAAAAATCCACAATCATAGATAAAATACAAATAGTAACCAAATTGCATTTGCTTTCTAGTAGACCTTTTCTTATGATGTATCCTCTTACTTCATTTATGAAGAATTAGATAAAGTTTTAATGATATTTCAAGGCAGAAATTCTCATTCTCGTGCTATGATCTAGAACTGAATAATTTCCTCTAAATTGTCTTCTATAAATGTTTTACTTTTTAATATTCTCTCATTTATTTCAGTTTCATTCTTTACTTCCATAAATTTTTCTTTTCCACCTCTCGTGGCTCATAGTCAGAGGAGGAATAAAGCCATGTACCTGTGGCTTTTATACTAATTATAGCTTCTCAAGGTGTCAGAAGCATCATAAGCAAAGTATAAGAAGAATTACCCTTTACTTGACATAAATTTAGCTGATAACAGCTTGATTTTGTAGGTAAACAATTTTTGAGTCAAAAGAGGCTAAAATTATTGTTGCTTATTTATTTGATACATAAGAAGAGTACATATGTTTAGGATTTAAAACAAAAAGCAAGGCCCTGGCCAGTTGGCTCAGTGGTAGAGTGTCAGCCTGGTATGCAGGAGTCCTGGGTTCGATTCCCAGCCAGGGCACACAGGAGAAGCGCCCATCTGCTTCTCCACCCCTCCCCCTCTCCTTCCTCTCTGTCTCTCTCTTCCCCTCCTGCAGTGAGGCGCCATTGGAGCAAAGTTGGCCCCAGCGCTGAGGATGGCTCTGTGGCCTCTGCCTCAGGTGCTAGAATGGCTCTGGTTGCAACAGAGCAACGCTCCAGATGGGCAGAGCATTGCCTCCTGGTGGGCATGCTAGGTGGATCCCAGTCGGGTGCATGCGGAGTCTGTCTGACTGCTTCCCCGTTTCCAACTTCAGAAAAATACAAAAAAAAAAAAACCAAACAAAAAAACCCCAAAAAGCAAAAATTCAGATTCTACACTGTCTCAAGTTAATGCATAAACATGGCAATCAGATAGTATTATTAAATATTGTATAAAAAGCACTTTTATTTTCAGATTTTCACATTTTAAGATATAATTTCTTTTCTTATTATTTTATTTATTCACTGAAATTTTTTCTTAATTTTCTGTGTAAAAGTTTGCTTAGGAAGTATGGCAAGAGATTTCCATAATTCTCTCCAAAAATTCAGTGCATTTTGTTTGTATAGTAAAAATATCTTCTGTTGCTAGGATAATGAAGATGTTACATAAGTGCAAAAGTAGTGCCACTCCATTTGGATAAGACATTTTAAAAAGATGGATTCTCGCCTGACCTGTGGTGGTGCAGTGGGATAAAGCATCGGCCTGGAATGCTGAGTTCGCTTGTTTGAAACCCTGGGCTTGCCTGGTTAAGGCACATATGGGAATTGATGCTTCCTGCTCCTCCCTCTTCTTTCTCTCTCTCTTTCTCTCTCTCCCTCTTTCTTCCTCTCTTCTCTGAAATTGAATAAATAATGTCTTAAAAAAGTTATAATAATCATTTCTCTAAAAAAATAAAATGGATACTCATTTAAGAATATCCCCTTAAAACCTAAAAAGTGTATTTAATCAACTAATGAATAATTAACTTATATTTCAGGAATTTATTTTTCCAAGGCAAAGATAAAAACAGTTTCTGATCAAAAGAAGTGAAGAAGTGGCCTTGAAAAAACTTCTTATTGTGCAAAGAGATTTAATATGCAATTAAAATACATTTAAAAATCAATGGGAAAAATTATACATCATTGAATAAAATTTGTTAAGAAAAAAATATTATTTAAAATATTTTAAGTTATTCTTAACTAAGAAAATACCTTAAAACATATTCCAAGTAGCCCTGGCCGGTTGGCTCAGCGGTAGAGCGTCGGCCTAGCGTGCGGAGGACCCGGGTTGATTCCCGGCCAGGGCACACAGGAGAAGCGCCCATTTGCTTCTCCACCCCTCCGCCGCGCTTTCCTCTCTGTCTCTCTCTTCCCCTCCCGCAGCCAAGGCTCCATTGGAGCAAAGATGGCCCGGGCGCTGGGGATGGCTCTGTGGCCTCTGCCTCAGGCGCTAGAGTGGCTCTGGTCGCAATATGGCGACGCCCAGGATGGGCAGAGCATCGCCCCCTGGTGGGCAGAGCATCGCCCCTGGTGGGCGTGCCGGGTGGATCCCGGTCGGGCGCATGCGGGAGTCTGTCTGACTATCTCTCCCTGTTTCCAGCTTCAGAAAAAAGAAAAAGAAAAAAAAAACAAAAACATATTCCAAGTAATTAAACTGATAGATGTTAAACATAAAATCTTATGTAAAAGTAAATATACCGGTTCGAAACCCAAATAGTGAATGAAGAAACAAAAAATAAATTATAAAGCAAAGGACAGATGTGTTTAATAAAAATTTCATACTTCAAAGTTAGTATAAGATAAAAATAAGTTGTAAGCTGGGTGAAACACTTATGAAGAATAGAATATGGTATAAATTGGCAAAGGACAAAGACCAGCTAATTCTCCAAAGAAATATGTCACCTAATATGCATTCAAAATAACCTTGGTTTGCTAAAACTCAAAAAATGAAAATTAAAATGAGAGGCAATTTTCTATTACTGAAATTGGACTTGTTTTTCATTGTGTATGCCTTGTAAGTTTCTTTTTGTAAATGGTAATGCTTATGTCTGCTTATGGTGTGTTTTGGTCAAAACTCTCATAACACAACACAACAGGAATAATTGTGAGGTTATATGGTAGTATGTATCTAGCACCCTAAAATTATTATACTTTTTAAGTCCACTTCTACACTAGATTAAATCTGAGACAGGTAAGACATAGAAAAACTGTAAGTGTGTAAAAACATGCATTATTCATAAAGGGAAATGTATAGATGTCCTAAATGACCAAGAATAAATAACAAGTACAATGTGTTATATGTATAAGACAGAATGTTAAGTTTAATGAATGAAAATAATGCTACCAAAATTGTAAGTGCTGTAGAACTGGAAACTCTTTATATATCATCACCTATTTATATAAACAATTGCTATGCACATATAGTCAGAAGGAAATGAATAGAAAAATTTTCAAATGTTGACAGATTTATATGTGGTGGGATTATTGCTGATTATTTCTCTCAAGTGACTTATAAGGTCCTTTATGATCTGCCCTTTGTTATTATTTTATAGATTTTATATTTACCTGTCACAGTACTGACCATGTTCTATATTTCAATTTGTATGTTTCTATAGGATTTTTAAATTTTATTTTATTCAGTAAGAGTAGAGGAGGCAGAGAAACCGACTTCCGCATGCACCCCAACCAGGATTCACTCCACAAAACCACTAGGGGGCAATGCTCTGCCCATCTGGGGCATTGCTCCATTGCTCAGCAACTGAGCTCTTATTAGCACCTGAGGCAGAGGCCATGGAGCCATCTTCAGCACCCAGGGCCAACTCGCTCCAGTCAAGCCAAGGCAGCAGGAGAAGAGAGAGAGAGAAAAGAGGGGGAGGTGCAGAAGCAGATGGGAGCTTCCCCTGTGTTCTCAGACCGGGACTCAAACATGTCATGCCAGGCTGACACTCTACCACTGAGCAAACCAGCCAAGGCCACTATTGGAGTTTTGATAAATGTTTATAACCCAAATTCAAATATCCAAACATAGCACATCTCTCATAAAAATCCATGCCTTAAATATTTTTGCTAAGTATATTTGTGAATTAAGTATGTGGTTGTACATACATACATAGCTTCTCTACACACACACATCTACACACACACACACACACATACACACACATGCATAAGCAAACTTATACCATATTCAAAATAAAACTTTCAAAGCTTCAAAGCCATGATACTTTTGTCCCTTAGTAGTAAAGTGCCACTAAGAATATCAAAAGTGAGCACTCTATTTATAGACTCATTGTCCTGTAATAGACCTACAGAAGGCATAATGTTCAATTGTGTAAAACCTAAGCAGGAATGCCCTGAAAATATACAGGAGAGAGAGATTATTGTCCATTTGGTTTTATGGATATCTAGGGCCCAAAATTTTATATCCTGAATACATAGTTTAGTCTGCTGTTTACCATCTGCATAGTCATGAATTTATAGCTCAGAATACCATTCTCTTTTCCCTTATGAAATACCCAGTAGTTTAGTCATATATAGAGACAGAAAACAGCTGGTCAGAATCTGATTGACTCTGAGTTCATAGCTGCTGCTATCCAGCTATGTTAATACAGGCAAGTTATTTAATCTTTTTGCACCTGAAATTTTTCATTTGCAAAATGAGTAGATTACATTGGATAAAATAGTGAGCATTATTTTTTTTTTGACAGAGACAGAGAGTCAGAGAGAGTGACAGATAGGGACAGACAGACAGGAAGAGAGAGATGTGAAGCATCAATTCTTCATTGCAGCTCCTTAGTTGTTCATTGATTACTTTCTCATATGTGCCTTTACTGGGGAGGGAGGCTGCAGCAGACCATGACCCTTGCTCAAGCCAGTGACCTTGGGCTCAAGCCAACGACCTTGAGCTTCAAGCCAGTGACATTTGGGCACAAGCCAGTGACCATGGGGTTATGTCTATGGTCCCACGTTCAAGCCAGTGACCCGACACTCAAGCTGTTGAGTCCACGCTCAAACAGGTGACCTCGGGATTTTGAACCTTGGTCCTCTGTGTCCCAGTTCAACACTCTATCCACTGAGTCACTGCCTGGTCAGGCTAACATTCTAATATTCAATAATTGCATTGACTAAAATAATGTGCATTCTATGCACAGTCTTTTTATATTTAAAATCAGTTATCTTTAGAATTCCAAAGACTTGATCTAATAAAAAGTAAGAAAAGAATTGAGATATATGATACTCTTGACACTTCCATTAAAAATATACCTTCTCCTAAAATTCACTGTAACTTTTCATGCATACAGAAACTACTTTAGGTTGTACATTGTAGTATTCTAAACTATTTTTGAAAATTTGCCCTGGTGATGTCAAATTGTACAGTTATTTTTAGAAGATGAAGCAGAAGTATCTCAGTAATATGTCCTCCCGTATTCAAATCTATGCCTTTTTATTTTCATGAAGAAAAAAATTAAAAGTATTCCATTAAAAATCTGATGTTATAAAATAGAAATAGTTTTATCCTTTTTATTGAATTTATTGGGATGGCACAGCTTAACAAAATTATACAGGTGTTATGTGCACAGTTCTACAGCACATCATCTGTACACTGTGTTCACCACCCCAGGTCAAGTCTCCGCCCATCACCATTTCTTCCCCCTACACCCTCCTCCATCTCCCCAACACCTCTCCCCTGATGCTAACAGCTGGAGCACTCTCCTCCTTGAGGTATCAGCATGGGAGGAAGCCGCAGATGACAAAAAAAACAACCCCAAAAAACAATTTTCATTGTTTGAGCAGAACAATAAGAATGCCTCCTCCTCTTTTTTTCCCCACATTCAACTCTCTGTCACTTTCAAGCTTATCTTTTATTTTTTTTGTTTATCATTTGTTTTGATTGCATGTTTATTTCCCAAAATTGAACATAGATCACTTTCTTCAAAGTGATTTGGGTGTACTATTCATTCTATCACTTTCATTTCATTCTGTAATAAAACTCAAATTAATTGGATCTTTCAACAATAGAATTTAAACCCCATGAGATCGGGATGTTTGCACTGTATTTGATTAACTCTGTCTCTATAGCCTTGAACAATCTTAGGTAGAAAGTAGCTGCTCAGTAAATCTTTGTTTAATAAACAAATGAGCAAACACTACGTCATAATGTGTGATCTGTACTATGTTTCATCACATATTGTAGGTAAGAAAGGGAGAAGCTTGTATGGCTTCCTCAAAGGCTTTACTTACTCTGTTGGGAAGTCAAGATTAGTAGGCTTAGAATGGCTAGCAAAAAAAAAGGAAATATATTTATGTCAAGTGCTTATAATTAAACTGAAGTAGTTCCTGAAGGAGCTTTACCCTAAAGGAAGAATAGCACTTTGGATTGGCCATACAGGAGTGTTGAGCACTGAGACTAAAGCCATGCAGGAGGGACAAATTGTCACACTGTTTCTGGCAGGGTTGTAGAAAAGCCTAATTCTTCATGTACATATCTGAAGAAATCCTCACTTGAATCAAGATTTACACCACAGTCCTTGGTAAGAAAGTTACAGAGTCATACTCTTTTAATTTAGGAGATGATTTTGCATGCAATAGTGGGGACTAGGTCTTAGTAGCAGTATTATATTCAGCTTCCTCAAATATGAGCAATGCTGAATAAATGAATTTGAATGCCAAAGACTGAGATTTGCTAGAGAGAGATGCTTACTATTGGAGAGCGATTTCCTTTAAGGAAGCAAGTTTAGCAAAAATAATTTCCATCTGGTAGCAAATTTACATGACACTGTTACAAGATGCATAGTTTTGATAGTGATTTATAAACAGCCCTTAAAGTGGGATATTCGTCTTCCCACAGCAACATCTCTGAGCACTAAGCACTTATTGGTCAAGCCTCTAGGATTTAACTGCAGGGTGTTCAGTTTTAAAACCGTTTTTCATCGATCTGAGCTGTTGAGTTCTTAACTGTAGCTTATTTTCACTTTGATTTTGAAATCCATAAATGCCAGTCACAGCTTTTAGGAACTAAAACCACTGGCACAGGAATTTAAATGAAGAGTGATACATCAAGGCTGCCAGTGGCTACTGCCTCAGCCAAATGCAAACACCACAACCACAGTTTTTAATAGCCTTGCACACCTAATTTCAAATTAAGTGTGACAGATTAAGCAAGAAGTTAATGACTACCTTGGAACAAATAGTCTGCTGTTGATTAGAAAAGGCATCATAAAGCTGTGTTTTACCTTAACAGAACACTCTGAGGAAATACTAGAAAATAAAGAGGTACAAATAATGATTAGTTCAGATTAAATGGGGCGGGGGGGATTTTGAATCTGTTTTGATGAGTCCAGGTAAAATCACAAGGGGTCTTTCTTTTAAGAGTAGCTTTCCTAGTCTAAAAACTGGGAGTGAATTCACAGAGGCATCAGGATCTTCATACCTACAGGATGGATGAAGCAGGGGCAGGCTCAGACACATTGATCTCTCTACCACTGCTGACCGGAAATTCGAATGCTTGTCAACTCTCCTCGTAGCGGAAGTACCAAAAGGAACTTAAAGTGAATGGGACCCGAAAATGAATGTGACCTTAAAAACTCAAAGATGTTATAAATCATAAAATGTTTAACTAGTCCTGTATTTATTTTTCTGTCCTTGCACTTCATGGCCTTTGTCGTCTTTAGACAGTTATGGGACAGCAGCTTCTTCTTTAAGTGACTTTCTACTTGACTTCACGATTTTTCTTAGTGTTTGAGGAAATGTTGCAAGAACGAATCTGTTCTTTGGAATTTAAGTGGATTTTAGGGTGATATAATTCAATGTTCATTTAATGTGATCAAGTTACAAGTTGCTTACTATGTCAGACACTGTTCCTAACATTTATACTAAATCATATAGTAAATCAACACAGGAAGGTATTATTATAAATATTCTCCAGAAGAGGAAACTGACACACAGAGAGACTAAGTAAAATGTCAGTATCAGCCAGTTAAGACATGGACAAACCAGAGTCTGTAACCAGGCAGTCTGGGACCATTGGGTGACAGTGCCTTTTGAAACCTGGGCCTGTAGAAAGCAGCAATAGTTGTAAAACTCTAGTGATTTAGTCACAAATTATTCACACCAGTTATTTTGCTTCTCTATCTATGTATTGAAAACTGGAAACACGTCTTTATCATCCGATAAAGATTTAACACAGAGATTAAGATACGTTTTTAGTAGAGTCTATAGAAAGTACGGTGGGCCACCACAGTAAATTTATAGACTCCAGGGTAGCTTTTGAACCATCCTTGAAGTTCATGAGCTTTGCTAGCCTCTCACCACAGTATCTTGCCTAAATAGAAGACTATTTGTATTTTATAAAGTCCAAAAGAAACATATTTAATAAACCTCTACCTTTTCCACCCAGCCATGCTAGTCTTTTCACTGTGGCCCTAAACCCCCAAGCACATTCTTGCCCCATGACCTTTCCTTTTTGTTACTCGCTTTAGATCTTTGTTGAAATTGCTCTTTGTCACAGAAAATTTCCATTGCCACTTTATTTAAAATTGTGATTTTTTTTATGTCTGCCACTCCTAACTTTATTCTCTTCCTTCCTATTTTATAACACATATCACCATTTCCAATTTTACTCAGATGTGTTCTGTCGCCCACCAACACTTCTCTCATGTTAGTTTTCTATATTTCCATGCCTAGGAAAGAACCTGGCTCATACGAGGCAACTAGCATTTTACGATAATTTATTAACCCCTTTTTCACTAGATTGTCTTACCCTATTGATAAATTAGAATTGATATAAAATTCTATAGCGAAACAATTATTTACAGTTCATATATCTCTTATTTTGACAGTTTAACTCTAGTCAATTTTTAAAATACTTAATATAATCAGCATTTTATTTTAAATGCTAAGCAGAATTGATTTATATTTAATAATGACCATACCTCCACTATGAGCATAACTTGTAAGTGTGTTTCTGGGGAACTATACATATCAAAATTTTTTAAAGAACAAATGTTTAGAGGTATTGACATAACCAATGGAAATGATTTCTACTTTGTAAGTAGAAATAAATCCAATTCATTACTGTATCCCCAAGGCCTAGAACAATGCCTAGCATCTAGGAGGAATTATTAAATACTTACTTAATAAAGGAATATATGATTAAGTAAAGGAATACACTCTTAAGTTAAATTTTCATGATGCTTTACTAAATTTCTTCTACTTGAAGGAGATATGAATACCAAGGAAAATAAGATTTGTAAAGCACACATTCAGAGTACAACTACATTTCTTTCTTTATAACACCTAAAAAATATAAAGACATAAAACAGCTGTGTTATACTTAGGAACTAATTTTAATAAGAAATTTAACAATTTAAATTTATTAATATGTTTATAAAAGATGTAGAATAAAATACCTTTAAGTTATAGAATTGTGCATGATTATGTTGAAGTTGTTTTCTATTTTTTTTGGTTATAAAGTTATAACTTTTGGTATAATTGTGACACATAAAGTTAAAAGAAGAGAAATATAAGATGAGGTATGCATTGCTAGAGAGGAGAATGTAATCTGGTAGATAGACGTGGGAGTGATGGGCTACAACTCCTGCTTCTCGTTTTGATTCTGGACACAAATTTGCAACATCACTGTAGTTTTCTGTACCAAACATTGTTCATGACATAAATAGGACAGTGTCCAATATTAATTTCAAATTAAAAATGTGAGCATTCTCTCTCTTCCTTTCTGTCTTTATCTCTCTCTCACTCACTAAAATAAAAATAAAATAAAAATGTAAGTGTTCTATGTATGTAGATTTCAGACCTGTTTACATATTCCCCTACAATCTAATTTTGTTTTTTGTTTTTATTTTTTTTCTGTAAAGAACCAAATAGTGCCCTGGCCAGTTTGCTCAGTGGATAGAACATTGGCCTGGTGTGTGGATGTCTTGGGTTCGATCCTAGGTCAGGGCACACATAAAAAATGACCATCTGCTTTTCTTCCCCTCTCTTTCCCCATTCTCTCTCTCTTCCCTTCTTGCAGCCAGTGGCACCATTGGTTTGAGCATCGACCCCAGGCACTGAGAATAGCTCAGTTGATTCGAGCATCAGCCCCAGACGGAGTTGCCAGGTGGATCCTGGTGGGGGCACATGCGAAAGTCTGAGAGTCTGTCTTATCTCCCCTCCTCTCTCTTAAAAAAACAACAACCAAATAGTAAATATTTTCAGCTGTACAGGCCACCTACTCTCTGTCAGAACACTCAGCTCTGCCCTTGTAACAGGACATTTTCACAAACGCTACCAACACGATTTCTACCTCTCTAGCTCTAGAATATGAATATATATATAAAAGGCCCAAGAATATGTTGGTAAAGAATCTCCGAATCTCCTTCAGGGAACACTTTCATTTTTCCCCCTGAAAGGTTAAGAAATCTTTCTATTCACCCAGGACTTCTTTCTGTGCTTAAAGCATGTTAGCACAAAAATTAATATGTGTAATCTTGGTTTGCTATAGGATATATAACTACATTTGTAGTTTTCATGCTAGAAGAAAATATACTTCCTCTTTTGCCTTAGAAAATGAAATTTTCTGAGCAACTCCATTCTGCTTTTATGATTGATACACATGCCAAGTTTCCTAGCGTCACTGAGTTAGGTCATCCCACTTCAGCCCAAACAAGGCAGAAATACATCAAGACTTACTGCATGTTTTCAGTTTTTCTAATTATTTGAATTCAATAGCAGAGTTGCCAAGTTTAGACAGTCTTCACAAGACTCTCCAATGCAAAACCTATAAAGAATGTCTCCAGTGCAGACTCAGAATAGCTTTTTTTAAACTTCTGAACTCGACAAGTGCACAATTTTACAAACACATACAGTGGGTATCACTGCACAATAGACTGCCTGTAAGTCATTCCCTGAATTCCCAAAGTCCAAATATAGTCTGTTGCTAATGGTTTAATTTCTCCAAACATCTACCGGTGTTTGAACAAGTAAGGTGTCACAACAAAGAATTGATGCTTAGCCAATTGAATCTAAGTACAGGGACTGCCGAGGATTCAAAAGGCATATATAGCCCTCCTGGAGCACATCTCATATTTGGAAATTCAGGCACCCGTTACCTCATCACTTGTGATAGTTAGAGTGTAATGGCCAAGACGATGGGTGATCAAGGACTAAGTTGGCCAATATAATTTACATCTAAACTGGGACATTTCTGAAATAAAAGAGGAAGCTATTTATAACCACACCAGCACACTGGGCATTGACATGGACTATCCCAGGCAAAACTAGCTATAAATAGTTTGATATCCTGGTGGAATGCAGCTTCTGTCCGGTCACATTTCAAAATGTGTAACCTTTCTCAGCAAATCTGTGACTTCTCCCCTATGTGTATTAAAATAGATAATATTATTCCATGCTAAATATTTTACTGTGTTGTATATGCTATATTTTAAATTCCGTCAAAGGTGTGTGTGTGCTTTTTTGAAATTTATCTTTCAATTATAGTTCACATATTATATTAGTTTCAGATGTACAACATAGTGAATAGACATTTATTTATCTTACAAAGTGATCACCCGGATAAATCTAGTACCCAACTGGCACCATATGTAGTTATTACATTATTATTGGTTATATTCCCTATGCAGTACTTTACATCCCTTTGAATATTGTTATAATGCACAGTTTGTACTTCTAAATCCCTTTCATTCTTTCTCAGCCATCCCATCATCCCTCTCCCATGTGGCGAACACTAGTTTCTTTTCTGGGTCGATGAGTTTCTTTCTGTTTCATTTGTTTTTTTATTTTGTTTTTTAAATTATATATAGATATAGATGATATAGATATGTGAAATCATTCAATATTTGTCTTTCTCTGTCTAACTCTTTTTTACTTAGCATAATACCCTGTAGGTCCATGTCATCCTTGTTGTCACAAATGACAATGTTTTATTTTTTTAATGGCTGAGTAATATACTGCTGACAAAAATTAGGGGATATTTCAAAAATGAATATGAAGCTATAAAATATCCCCCAAATTTTGTGATGTATATATATATATTACATCTTTAATCAGTCTCTATGATAGACACCTAGAATATATTGTAAATAATGTTGGCTATTGTAATAATGCTTCAGTAAACACAGGTATGCATAAATCTTTTCAAGTTAGTTTTTTCAAAGATGAATTGCTGGATCATATGATAGTTTTATCTAATTTTTTTAGGGGGGGGGGACTCCATACCGTTTTCCACAGTGGCTGCATCAATTTACAACCCCACCAACAGTGTAAGAGCTTTCTTTTTCTCCAAATCTTCTATAACACTTGTTATTTGTTGTTTAATGATAATAGCCATTCTGAAAAATGTGAGGTGATAGCTCATTGTGGTTTTGATTTGCGTTTCCCTGATAACTAATGTTGTTGACCATCTTTCATGTGTCTGCTGTCCAGCTCTGTGTCCTCTTTGGGGAAATGTTTATTCAGGTACTCTTGCCCATTTTTTAATCAGATTTTTTGCTTGCCTTCTGTCTTTAAATTCTTCAAAGGTGTTTAAAGGTAGAAAAGTCCTATGGAGTTACTTTTATAGTTAGTGTGATATTTAATTTTTATCAATTTAAATGAAGTCATAATTGTCATATATTTTTTCAATTTTTTAAAAATTGAATTTTCACAGAATCAGTGCTATTTTTTTTTTCAGAGAGAGGGATAGACAGGGACAGACAGACAGGAATGGAGTGAGATGAGAAGCATCAATCATTAGTTTTTCATTGAGTGTTGCAACACCTTAGTTGTTCACTGATTGCTTTCTCATATGTGCCTTGACTGTGGGCCTTCAGCAGACTGGGTACCCCCCTGCTGAAGCCAGCGACCTTGGGTTCAAGCTGATGGGCTCTTGCTCAAACCAAATGAGCCCGCGCTTATGCTGGCGACCTCTGGGTCTCGAACCTGGGTCCTCTGCATCCCAGTCCGATGCTCTATCCACTGCGCCACAGCCTGGTCAGGCAGTGCTATTTTTTAAGGATCTTCATTAAGCATTTATTGCATTTCTTTCTTATTCTGGTCTCCCATAAGTTTCTTTATAGTAAATATAGTGAAAATTAGAATCTCAGTTTAGACTTAATGGATGCTAATTTATCATATTAAATATAAGTTCTTTGTATGAAAGAATAACACTACTTTAAATTTAGGACTAGTAATTTTATGCTACATTAGACATAAAGGTGTGTCTAAGACAATTGATAACTTAGTATATACAGACAGTTCTGTAATTTTTAGAAAAATAATGCCTGAAAATATGCTTTTAAGTGTATATTGAACGTTAACATTTTTGTGTGTGACAGAGACAGAGAGAGATAGAGAGAAGGACAGATAGGTACAGACAGACAAGAAGGGAGAGAGATGAGAAGCATCAATTCTTTGTTGTGGCACCTTAGTTGTTTTCTCATATGTACCTTGACTGGGGCAGAGAGGGAGGAAGCTACAGCAGACTGAGTGACTCCTTGCTCAATCCAGTGACCTTGGGCACAAGCTAATGAGCCTTGCTCAAACCAGATGAACCCGTGCTCAAGCTGGTGACCTCGGGGATTCAAACCTCGGTCCTCCGCATCCCAGTCTAATGCTCTATCCACTGCGCCACCGCCTGTTCAGGCTAATTTAACTTTTAATTTAATAAAGGGATTCCTGAGAGCTACATATTATAAAATATTAAACTATTTTTCTACAGACATGGTTTTCTGTAACCTAATCAAATCCATACTGGTGGGTAAAATAGCCAAAACGATAGTCCAGACATCCAAGTTTCCAATCTTCTCATAGATGGTTCTAGCACTAAGTTTATGTACAGAGGTTGGAAAGAGGTCTATATATTTTCTACTACCAGAAGGGCCTCCACATGATTTTCTGAGTGTTCTCATTTACCTGCCTATCAGCACTGAAGGGCACTTGGTCACTGTCTAAAAATGCTGAATCAGGATGTCTGGTTGGGAGAGAAAGCAAAGAACTGAGGCATAGACACCACAGAGGTCTTGCAGTCATAGATTTCCCATGGCCTGGCTGCCAGAGACTCCTGATGAGGGAAAATGAGGTTTGGAGGGTTGGGAAAAGCAACAGAGAATCCTCAGCATGCTTCAGATCAAGTACATGGATAGTGTTTTATTAGACAGTATTAACAGCCACTAATTCCTACAGTCAGACCTAAAAATACTCCTCTTCTTTACCTTTGATGATTAGGCAGTCTTTGGTCCCACCAGCATTGATGGGGTATCTAGGAATTGGATACCCAAAATATAGAGAAAGTCAAATTTGGTTCAACCATGATTTATTTCCAATTGTAAGTAGGTAATATAAGAAGTGGAAAATATGAACCATTACCAATGATTATGTTTTGTTCTAATCCTAGGAAATATTACAGTGACTATTAAATAGTTTAGGAACAGAGATATTAAGTCCAGCACAATTTAATAGTTTGTCATTCATTTTCCATGAACATAGTATCAATAAGCCATTTTTGTTCCTTGATAGGGAAATTCGATTAATTCAAAGTGGTTGAGTTTCAACACACTATAATAATATATCTTGCACCTACAATCTTCTCAGTGAGTTTTTTTTTTTTTTTCAGATATGTAGAATGTTTCTTAAGTTGTGGAGTAAGAAAAGGGCCAGAACATCTATACCTGGTTTTGTCATTACCTTCAATGTAGTCTAAGAATATTGTTTGGACAGATATGTGTTACTTTTACTCTATTAATATTGTTTAAAATTTAGAGGCAATGTTGCTACTGTGAATGTTAGAAAAAATAGTTTAAAAATCTTATGAGGCCCTGACCAGTTGGCTCAGTGGTAGAGCTTCGGCCTGGCGTGTGGGATTCACGCCAGGGTTCGATTTCTGGCCAGGGCACACAGGAGAAGCACCCATCTGCTTCTCCACCCCTCCCCCTCTCCTTCCTCTCTGTCTCTCTCTTCCCCTCCCGCAGCCAAGGCTCCATTGGAGCAGAGATTGCCCAGGCTCTGAGGATGGCTCTGTGGCCTCTGCCTCGGGCGCTGGAATGACTCTGATTGTGACAGAGTGACACCCCAAGATGGGCAGAGCATCGCCCCTGGGCGTGCTGGGTGGATCCCGGTCGGGCGCATGCGGGAGTCTGACTGCCTCCCCGTTTCCAACTTCAGAGAAATACAAAAAAAGAAAAATCTTACGATGTTTTGTTGAGTTGTACACTTGAAACTGGGATGGTTTATGAACCAATGACTTCAATTTAAAAATGTCTTATCTTACTAGAACTCCCCTACCAAAAGAAAATGCCACTCTAACTAATATGACTAAGAAGAAGAAAAAAAGGATCATTATAAGCATCATTTGAGTGTTATCAGATTGCTCAACTGAGGAGAATAGGGAGACCTATAAAGCAGAACAGATCAGAGCAGGGGAAGTAGAAATTAAAATCAGGTAAGACTTAACTGAAACGAAGGAGCGCTTTACAAGAAAGTCCAAATCTAGTTACACTGTATATCATAGGCAGGAAGCCAAGCAGAGAATCAATTAAAACTAGTTATGATCAGGTGGATTCAAAGATGGAAGAGGATAACAAACTAAATTATGTTGATTTTTACTGAAGACACGAGTGACATTTTCAGTCCCAAATTTTCTTTAGAAGAAGAAAGGTCAGCGATATTAGATAAAACACTATTCAATTTATAGGAATTATTAAGCCTGTTAAAGTGTAGAAATAACCATGAACAAATTATAGTTATTGAAACATCCAAAACATTTTGAAATAAAGATGAAGTAACTGCTGAATTTCTTTATCTATAAAATAAAGGTTGACAATAGGGCTCCTTAAAGGATCGTTATAAAGATTAAATGCAATGACATAAAGTTTCAGAACAGTTCCTACCATCGGTGCTCAAATAATACTGTGTTTACTATTAAGCAAACCAAAAGAATCTTAAATACACACACACACACACACACACACACACACACACAGGATTAGCCAGTAAACAAATGTTGAAACACAATAAACATAGTAACAATTATTGATATGTTCATCATAACTTTTGCTCTGCCATCTGTATGACCTGTCTGAAGACACATTTTTGAGCACTTTTATTCTGTATTTACAAAATTAAGAGATTGAACTAGAATATCCCTACTGTCTCTTCTAGCATCTATATGATTATTAGGACCTTACTTATCAATAATCTTAATATTTTATACAGTTGAGGTCTATCATACATATGTTCTTAAATAATTGTTATATGTACATTTTCCTTATATATCACTTCATAAGATTGTTAATTTCATATATTATACAAACATGAAGGCAAGTTTCAACACCAAAATATTTCTGGGAATCATTCTCAAAGGTGGAATCTTGAGTCACATTTCTAAAACCTTTTAATAATTAACGGTGAGCATATTAAACATGTTCTACATACCAGGTATACCTGTTTCCCTGTGTCAAGCAATAAACTGTAAAGATGATATAGTCTAGATTCAGCAATTATTCCTCTGAATACTAGAGAAATTTTGTCTTCCATCGGTATATTTGTATCTATATAATTCAGGCACTTGGCAATTTCTGTACTACTTTAAAATTAAGTAAAACTTTTTATCAGGATTGTTTGTAAACAAAATAAATTTACTTTGATTAACTTAAGTTTCTGTAGAAATCCTACAGAAATTAAAATAATTGAACTATAGATCAAGGAAAGTGCAGGCATTAAAGCACTCCAGGATCTATGAAACTAGGTGTTCTTCAGAGCATTGTTGTTGCGATGATTCAGCCCAACTATTTTTGTTCTTTGTCAGTAATATCCAGGTTCAAATTAACAAAATTAAGACCATGATATTCCTATAATGTGCCCCATACATCTATTTGGCAGTGGAGGGGAAGACATTTGGCAAAACACTCACAGACATGGAAAAAGGTCTCCTGAGGAAAAACGAGATGGGTGAAAAAAGTTAGGTGTTACAACCCTGGCTGGGTAGCTCAGTTGCTTAGAGCATAATCCTGACTTGCCAAGATTGTGGGTTCAATCACCCATCAGGGCACATACAAGAATCAACCAGTGATTGCATAAATAAGTGGGACAACAAATTGATGTTTCTCTCTCTCTCTCTCATTCTCTCTTTCTCTCCCTTCCTATTTCTCTAAAATCAAGCAATAAATATATCTTTTTTAAAGTTAGGTGTTATCATGTAATTCTAGGGAGGTATCATAAAAAAAAGAGTTTTGTATTCAGCTTGTAAAGATACACTCTAAATTACAGTCGTTAATTCAAAGTGTGTGTGTGTGTGTATGTGTGTGTGTGTTGTATTTTACTAAAGTGAAAAGCAGATAGGCAGAGAGACAGACTCCTGCATGCACCCGACCAGGATCCACCCAGCATGCCCACTAGGAGGTGGTGCTCTGCCCATCTGGGGAATTGCTCCATTGCAACCAGAGCCATTCTAGCATTTGAGGCAGAGGCCATGGAACCATCCTCAGCACCCAGACCAACTTTGCTCCAATGGAGCCTTGGCTGCAGGAGGGGAAGAGAGAGATAGAAAGGAGAGAGGAAAAGGTGGAGAAGCAGATGGGTGCTTCTCCTGTGTGCCCTGACAGGAAATAAAACCCAGGACATGGCTGGGCTGATACTCCACCACTGAGCCAACTGGCCAGGGCCTGTGTGTGTGTATTTTAGGGTCACTTCTTTATTAGAATTATCCATTTAAATATGATTAACTTATTTTCTCTTGGGGAAAAGGGAGCATATATTTCAAACGAAAGGATGGATCACATTATTATTTGTATTTAATCCACTCAATTTAGGGTTATTATTACTATGTACTTATTTATTGCCATTTTGGTCTTTAAAGCTATAATCTTTTTAGTCTTGTTTTTTTGTTTGTTTGTTTGTTTTTCCTATCCTCTTATAGCAGTCCCTTTTAACATCTTTTGCAGTACTGGTTTTGTGGTAATGAACTTATTGAACCTTTTTTTTTTTTGGTCTGGAAAGCTCTTTATTTCTCCTTGAATTTTAATTGATAGCTTTGCTGAATAGAGTAGTGTAGGTGGTAAGTTCTTTTTTTTCATCACCTTGAGTATTTCCTGCCAATCCCCTCTGGTCTGAAATGTTTCTGTTGAGAAGTCAGGTGTAAGCCTTATGAGGGCACTTAGCAGGTAATTAATTGCCTTTCTTTTGAAGCTTTTAGGATTCTTATTTTGTCTCTTAACTTTGGCATTTTAATTATGATGTGTCTTGATGTGGACCTCTTGGGCTTCATCTTTAATGGGACTCTCTGTGCTTCTTGAACTTGTGTGACTTTTTCCTTCAGTAAGTTTTCAGCTATGATTTCTTCAGACAAGTTCTCTGTCCCTTGCTCATTGTCTTCTTCTTCTGAAAACCCTATGATGCTGATACTATTTCTCTTCATGTTGTCACAGAAATTTCTTAGGAGTTTATAAACCTTTTGGGGCATCTATTCCTATTGCTACTCTTCTTCAGTGCTTACATTTATTTTGCTTTCTAAATCACCCATTCAATCCTCTGCTTCCTACAACCTGCGTCTGTTCCTTCTAGTGCAAACTTTGTTTCAGATATTGTATTTGCTATTTCTGACTGGTTCTTTTTTACAGTTTCAGTGTCTTTCTTAATACCTACTAAGTTCTCACTGAGATCATCCATTCTTGCTCTAAGAGCCTTGAGCATCCTAATAACCATTATTTTAAACTCTGCATGTGGTAGTTTGTTTACTTTCATTTCATTTCATTCTTTTTCTGGGGATTTCTCTTGTTGATTCATTTTGGTCAAATTTCTTTGTCTGCTTATTTTATCTGTGTATTACGTAGCTCTGTTCTGACTCACTTTTTGGTGTGACATTTTTTATGAGGAAGGTGGTCTCAGAGGTGCAAATCTCCAGGCCACTTGAGCTCCTTGCTCTAAGGTTCTTTCTTGGGGGTTATATGTACACTCTTGTTATATGTGAGCCATGAATGCTGTTGTCCTTCTAGTGTATGAAGTTAACTCTGTAGGCTGGCTGTCTCTAAGGTCGACCTTGATCGTGTGTATGGGCACTGTGAAGTGGCTGTTCCATGGGGCATAGTTATTCTCAGCAGGGTCTGTTGTCTGCTGGACTTCTCCTTTGGGCATGCCACTTGTGTGGCCACTCTGACACCTATTACTTGTTGTGTTTGTTCTGGGTCTTATTGGGCAGGTTTAGGTAGGAGTTGATTTCAGAGGTTGTTTGTAACACACCATGAGCTACCTGTCTGGAGCTACCACTCTGTTCACAGTTTGTGTCTGTGTTTTCTGTGCCTAGATGTATGTAGAAGGGGCCAACCTCTGTATGAAGATTAGCTTCCTCCTGCTTAGAGCAGACAGCAGCCCTGTAAAAGATTCCAAGTTCCTTAAGTTTTGACTCCACTTTTTAGCTGCTCTACCTCTTCTTGTAGTCTCTTGGTATAAATATTTTCATAGAGTCTTTTGTAGAAAGACTGTAGAGTGGGCTCAGATTGACCTCACCCCACTAACCCTTCACAGGTTGCAAGCTTGGTGGGTTAAGGCAACTGAGGTCAGAATGACAATGTGAGTGGGACCCCCTATTTCAGGGGTCTCTTGGTCAGGAGCTCATATGGCTGAAAGTGGCTTCTACTCTATAGCTTAATCGCTCAGTCAATTCTGACTCTGATTCTATTTATCCCCAGTGATGTGAGCAGCAGGTTCAGATTGGGTGATGATGACAGTCTCCTCTGCAGAAATTCTTTCATGTAGGAACCACTCAAGAAAGATTGAGAAAGATTGAGAGAGTTGCCCACTGGGGCTGATTAACCTACAAGAAGGTGGCTAAGCCCCTCAACCAGTCTCAACAATAGGCTCCAAGGAACTCACACTTTGAATGTCTGTGCTCTAAGCCTCTCTTCTTTCCCCCTGTGGAACATAGCCCAGCAGGGCAAGATATCCAGGACTTGGGCCAGCTGAGTCTGAAACTTTACCTTATTCAATGGGTGCAAACTGCTGTGCAGCTGTTGACCACAGAAAGCAAAATCTGCCTCAGCTGCTTTTGGTGCCAGATGAGCTCACCCTTTGTATATGCTGCTAGAAAGGCTAGTTGATCTTGCTGAGGTAGTCAGAGCCACTGGATATGTTGGTTCTGGGCCTCTTCAGAGGGAACCTGATGCAGACCAGTGTAAGACACTGCCTGTGACAGGCCCAGAGCAATGTTTTTGGAGCTATAAATGTTCCAGAGTTTGTAGGTGCCTCTGCTGGGCTTAGGTACATGAGAAAGGACCAAGCTGCACACCTAAGCTGGCTCTTACAAGCAATGGGCCTGGGGACAAGTCAGCAAAAGGCCCAAGGTTTCTGAGGTTTGCCTCCTGCCGCCTCTCTCTGCTGGGTGTTTGTTGGGCTTGGCCACTGACTCCAGAGCCTGGGCCAATTCAGGGATTAAGAAAGGTCATGAGTGTGGCTTCAACCCCAGTGCCCCAGGTGCCAGACTGTCCTGAGTTTTTTTCACTGACCTCAGTAGAGTGTGGCCAGTAGGACTCTGGTCAATGTGGCCTCTGAAAACAAGGGATGTCATCTGTCCACAATATAGGCAGTTTCTACTAAATCTCCTGTGAGGCAGAAGCACATCATATTCTCAGAAAAGGGGGGGGGGTAAACTTAGGTTTCAAAACCAGACAACTGAGTCACCGTCATGCCCCCTGCTTTATGGCCAAAGCTGCTTACTTCTCAAGAGGTCCAATCTCTACAAAATGGGGCAAGAGAGATTCCAGATGATGAGCCAGTTGCTTTTCCCCAGGCTGATGCCTCATGAATGGGACTGCTCCACTCAAGAAAGATGGTGACTGCAGTATTGGAGAATGATTCAGCACCGGGGTTCTGGTGGCTCTCCCCCATCGCACTCTCCCAAGTGCTTCCAATTTCATACTCTCCTCAGACAACTTTAGTCCTGTCAACCTTCCTTCTGCTGGAGCCCAGAGTAAGTGGCTGTGAATGAGATTTTCTGTATTGGCCCTTTAAGAGGGTACCTGCTTCTTTGAGATCTTCTGTCTGTTTCTTGAAGACAGAAACCTCGCCTCTTTTCACCACCAAACGCTATGTGAACCCCTCTTCTAGTCTCTGGTGATCTAGGCTAGGGTGTGGCTTAGGACCCACACCCCTGGGAAAAATCTCCCTGCAGCTGAGAGTCCCTTTGGACCCTCAGCCACTTGCTCCTGGGAGTGTGGGCAGCCCTTTTTGCATCTCCACGCTTTCTACCAGTCTCAATGTAGATTTTTCTGTGACTTGTTGGTTATAAAGTCCACTTAATCCTAAATTGGTTTTTCGGGATGACTTTTCTTAAATTTAATTATAACTCCAGTTTGGCCCTAGGAGTTAGCAATTGGAATGTTTACCTACTGTGTTGCCATCTTGGAATCAAAACAGATTCTTAATGGCTGCCAAAAGACAAGATCAAGCCAGGAGATGATTATTATTATTATTATTATTATTATTATTATTATTATTTGAAAGGGAGAGAAAGACAGGAGCATCAAGCTGCTCCTGTATGTGCCCTCACTGGGGAATCAAACTGGCAACCTCTGTGCTCTGGAATGAGGTTTCAACCAATCAAGCTACCTGTTCAGGACTTAATTTTATTTTTAAAAGACAGAGAGAGGAAGGTAGAGAGATAGGAGGGGGAAGGGAAGCATTTATTTGTTTTTCTACTCAGTCATGCATTCATTGATTGCTTCCCATGTGTGCCTTGATTTGGGATTAAACTTGCAACCTTGTCATTTTGGGATGACTGAGCTAAATAGCCAGGACCCAGATGTTGTTATTATTTATTTGTGTGATCCTGGATAATTAGAGTAATCTTTCCAACCCTCGGTTGTTTTATCTATAAAATAAAAGAGATGTACTAGATAAATTCTAAAAAACATATACTACCAGAATAATATATTTTCTGTTAATTCCATGAAAAAAATATATTAATCATGATAAAAGAATAAAAATTTTCCTGAAAGTGAAAGTTATTTTATCGTTAATATTTTTTTTCATTTACTTTTCTTAGAGTTACCCTTGCATTGAAATCATACTGGATTCTTATACAAACTCATAAACTTTGGGCTACTTTTTATACTCATCATTATGTTGGAGTCATTTTTTTAAGATAATTTATGCCCTCGATAAAACCAAATTTTTAATAATTTTGGCTATTCCTAATACACAATATCTGACATTTATCTGAAGAATCCTTCAGGACAAACAGAAGTAAATATGTAGTAGTTGTGGGAGATGAGATCATTAGAAAGAGAAGCCACTTCGTCTGTAATGATTCCTAGAGCTGCGTGGAGATCGGCCTCCCCATTGCAGGAGGAAGAGAGCAATGACAAAGTCCAAGACAATGTGGAATCCCAAAGAGCAACACGCATAGAAAGTGGAAAAGAACTGTTGGTGATAATCTAAGTATAAAGGGAACCAGTGGATCACATTGGTCTCCCAGTGAGTAGAGTTAAATTCAAGACCTGTAGAAAGTTCTGAAAATTATCTCCTCTTATATGCAGGTGAGTCAAGAGCCCGAGTTCTTGGTCTCAGTATATGCATACATAACTGAGAGTTTAGAATCACCAGGACTTATGTAGGAAAAATGTAAATCAGTAGAGAAATCACAGGCTCTTCAACTGAAGCAAAATAATATCATTATCGGGCATGAAAATGTTGAAGTCCTGAACGGTTTAAACACTCAAAATGCAAAGATGACAAATATAAGAGGACAGGGGCGTAGAGTGGAATGGGCTCTGACAAACTAACTGGAAGGCATTGTTATTTCATATCATTGACAAAGGAAAATTAACTTTAGACACTATAAAAGATTCACTTAAAATTAGTAATTTAGAGGCAGAGATTTGATTATCTAACAGCTCTCCTAAACCTTATTAATTCTTTTGAAAATAAAGTATTCTTTAACACCTCAGTTCTAGTTGGAACTCAGTTTTGATACCCATCCATCCAAACTAAACAATTAGAAGTTGATGTTAGTCCATTCCTTTATATTTAGAGTTCTTAAAAGAGAAGCTCTCTTACAGTATCAGCTACACATTTATTATTACAGACTTTTTCGTGAATAACTTATCTAAATTTGCTTTATTAAAACCATTGATCTAATTGCATCCTCTATAAAAAAAAAGTCTCTTAAAATTTCAGTTAAAGGATGATTTTAAATTTAAATAGAAGTCTATTTTTACATTATAAAATTTTAAAAATAATTTCTAATTTTCATTATCTAATCACGTCTATACTCTGAACTTTTCAGTATATCCATGATACTGTCTTTCCCTTCAAATATGGAATAAAAAATATACATACTATTTCACTTTTGTAAAGGAGGTAAAAAATTTATTTTATATATAAAATCTATCATTTTTAAAAAATATTATCTAAGTATTTCTATATTGTGATTCAGTTGAAAGACAAAACCATTATTAAAATTAAATGATACCATTAAAATTTTTAAACAGAAAATTAAAAATGTGACCAGTTATGTTATGATTTTAGGGATTGTTTAGATATTTGCATAACCAATGAATTAATTGAAAAAAAATTTTTTTTTGTGACAAGGACAGAGAGAGACAGAGAGAGGGACAGATAGGGACAGACAGACAGGAAGGGAGAGAGAAATGAAAAGCATCAATTCTTTGTTGCGGCACCTTAGTTGTTCATTGATTGCTTTCTCATATGTGCCTTGACCAGGAGGCAGCAGCAGACCGAGTGACCCTTTGCTCAAGCCAGCGACCTTGGGCTCAAGATGGTGAGCCCTGCTCAAAGCAAATGACCTGCGCTCAAGCTGGCGACCTCGGGGTTTTGGACCTGGGTCCTCTGCATCCCAGTTTGACACTCTAACCACTGAGCCACTGCTGGGTCAGGCAAAAATTTCTGATAACGCTAGGATATCAATCCATTTTTATGAAATCTCATTTTACAAACTTTCTCTAAAATCAAGACTAATGCTTAGTTCCCCCCATACCTTTTTCTTTTCTTTTTCTTCTTTTCGGTCATCATTTTGTTTAAATATTGTCTTGGGTTTATAATCTTACTAAACACTCTCAGAAAATTAAAATTTTATCTAATTTTAGACAAGAAGATATAGAAACATTTAGTGTTACACAATAAATTTCATTAGTAAACTGAATCTCCAGACTGTCTATGAATGGAGCATCTTTAGTGATTTCTATACTCCATGGCACCCTCCTATGATATAAATAGATGCATTAAAGCAGAAACAGAGGTAGGTTTTAGATTTGTCATTTTCTTTTCTCCTTGTTATAATACCTTAGCATATTTTTACAACATGGAAGGCAAATCATGAAGAAATATAACATGGATCTGAACACTAAATTCCTAATCTCCTGTCAGCCCGTTCATTCTGTATTCTCAAGTAAAGGTCTAAAATTTTTTCCTCAAGAAAGTTAATAAACAAAATAAGAGCTGGAGAGAAACATTTTATCATACTTCCCTTTCTTTTTCAAAAGCTCATGAAGAACAGGCCTCCTTACCCAAAGCATGAATTCCTTTTCAACTGTATAGCCTTCCCTCCTACTCCCCTCCCAAGTACATATAATTGTGGGAAGTTTGGAAGAGGATCCAAGTTTGGAAGAGGGCAAGTCTGTGACTCTGCCAACAGCATATAGCTGAGAATTGGAAAAGAAGGAGCCAAACGACACTCCTCTGAAGCCAAAGGCTGCTTGTCGTTTTCTGGACTTAGAAACCTAACATATTTCTGACCTTGAAGGGGCAGCTCATTTACCCCTTGCATCATTCTGTGTTTTCAGAGGGGAAAAAAAAAGTATGAATTTAATTATATCCTTGTCAAAAGGCAATTCCATCTCAAAAATTAATTTTCAGTGCTTTGGAGTTATTGCGCATTAAAAAATATTGTCACACAAAAAAACATGGTTGGCCTGTCACAAACATTATGAAACTATTGACCTTACATAGCTTCATCTGCACGACTATTGATTTTTTTTCTGTCTTTATTTTGACATTTCATATGATTTCATCTAAGATTCATCACTGTGGAAATGTCAGGTTTAAGGATGTGCTTTTATTGTTTGGGGAGAGCAATATTAAAAATGGTTTCCTACTTATCTATCTGAGGCAGTAGGCTAGATTCATCAATGTTGAAATGATTCGGCATCAAGTTATCACACTTATTTTGCCAGAGGTTTCCAGATTGCTCTTTTTCCCTTCTGACAAGTGAATTGGGTTGTCTATTTGGTTTTAGATGTCAATAATTTCTAAACTGGGCTTTAAAACTCAAAACCCATGAATACTTTTAATTTGAGGGGTTTGATCAACACGATCGTAAACTCAGTACAGTTTCTGTTGGGAAGGTGATGGGGCACACTAATACATCTCCAAATACCAATTACTCAGGACATGGTAAAAAAAAATCAGTATTTTAATGCAATTTTATTATATAAATACTTTGTCTTCTCCACATTTTTAAACTAGATTCTGCATGTTGTCTTCTCCCAACCCGTAGGATATAAATGAGTTTTAAAGACCTTGCATAAGGTCTGTGACCAAAATATATGAAAATAAGTGTCTCGTTTGCTTGGCTAGCTTTTATAAATGGCATGTGTAGTGTTTATATATATATATAAACTTCAGTTGAGCGGTGAATAATTTATGTGTAAATAGATTGCTTTTTATTGGTAAAAAAAATAAGAGGAGTTGACAAATTATTTGTGTTACTATAGACTAGTTTCAAACCAGTCAACATCACTTAAAAATCATATATTCAGACCAGGTGGTGGCGCAGTGAATGCCGGCCTGGGATGCTGAGGACCCAGGTCCAAAACCCTGAGGTCGCTGGCTTGAGCGTGGGCTAAAGGGCTTCAGAGTGGGATCATAGACATAACCCCATGGTCACTGGTTTGAGCAAGGGGGTCACTAGCTGGACTGGAGCCCCCCTACCTCTTGTCAAGGCACATATGAGAAAACAGTCAATGAACAACTAAGGTGCTGCAATGAATAATTGATATTTCTCATCTCTCTCCCTTCCTGCCTGTCCTCTCTCTCTCTCTCTCTCTCTCTCTCTCTCTCTCTCTCTCTCGCAAACTAAAAATATGTGTGTGTTTATATACAGTGGTACCTTGATATACGAACAGACCAACATATGAATTTTTAAGATACAAGCTGTGACTTGGTTTGTATTTTTGTTCGAGACCTGAGGGAAATTCTGAGATATGAGTCGTGATTCAGGAAGCTGCAGCTAGTTGGTGCGTTGGCGCATGAGTCCAGTATTAGCAGTTTGATATACTAGTTGACTGACTTACGAGCTCGGTTACAGGACAAATTAAATTCGTATATCAAGGTACCACTGTATATTCAGGCAGACCAGCTACATAATTTGCAAAACTCAGTGCAAAATGAAAATGTGGAAACCCTTTGTTCAAAATTATTAAAATATTCAACAACAGCAAACATTAAACTAAGTGTGAGACCCCCTCTAAGTATTGGACCAACTGCACAGGTGACATGCCCTTTAAAGCAACCCTGTTTCCAGGTCCTGTCCATGAAAATTTAACTTTCTAATTCCATTTGCTAATGAAGAACTCAGTCTCTTTACAGTGCACTTTCCCTTTCTAATGAAAGCAACCTCAAACTGAGATAATCCATATGCACACTAAAATACCATTAGCTAACTAAAATTAAGTTAAAAAAGTGAAAGTATGCAAAATCCAATTTTGCTTGAGTATATTTCTTAAGGTCTCAGAGTTAGAGAAATGTTTTAAATGTTGTACTGCTAGCAAAACTAAAAATGAAATAAAACAAAAACACATGACACTTAATCATTTTTATGCTAACATTTCCTATTTATGGGAGGCAAATCCAAGAATTTCAAGTGTCTCTCTATCTGTAAGCAGGTTTGCAGAGAAAGGTAGTGTTAATGTAAATGGCAATACCTACAAGATGACCTTTAGAAATTACCCAGTATTATCAAAATGACACTGTTTTGCATAGCAAATAAGAAACTGTTATCTGAGTTTCACGTTCTCAGCCACTTTCTGTCAAACAGTAATAATTGATTTAAAAAGGAAAGACAGCATTATACTACTGTTAATCCTAATCCGGAGGGACCCGAAACATTAAAGACACGAACAAGGTCCGTCGATTACACACCAAAGCTTTATTGTCTAGCTTGGCCAAGCAGCAGCAACTCCAACAGTGGTCTGAGGGAGAGCACATCGGTCCTTTGTTCTACTTAGTTTTTATAGTTTTGTAAGTGGGAAGTACAGAAGCAAAAATTGCAATTAGGAGCCCTTTACCACTATTGGTTATAGTCATATGTCCTTTAACATGATAGGACCATGTTCAATTTGCAAGCCATACATCTTTTTGGAGAAAACAAAATTTACAAGTCAACACAATGGCAGAAAGATATCTTTTTACATATTAAAAGGCATTCCCGTATTATCTAGTGTTCATCTGCCATCTCTGTCCAGAGTCACACGTATTAACCACATGCATTTACATAGGAGAGGTAGTTTCCATGGGGACAAATGCCCGCAAATGGCTCATAGTTATAAGAAAAGGTTTATTTTGGTTTTTCTCTCCCTGTACCTGGCTAGCCATTCACCTCTTTCCCCACCGGGGTGGTGGAATTTCTGGGGATCCATGTTTTCCTCCTCTTTGCATTTACAATACAATGTCAATCACACAGTACAGAGACTATTCTCACAAGCCTCCCAAAATATTAATATTAATTCTGTAGCTTTTGATACTTTACAACACCTGTAGGTGAAGTGGCTCAGAGGCTCCTCACTACTACTATATCTTATTGATTAAAGAAACATTTTTCTATTGGCCAGAAAGAAATATTATAGATCTTTTCCTATAAAATACATTGGGTGATTTATTTTGTATATTTCTCTAATTATGAGTGTTTGCAATGATTTAAAATCAAATCACTGTACTAAACTAAAATTACATTTTTAGTGACATATTTTTTCTTTTAATTGAATGTAAAAACTAAAACTTTTTTAAATCCTTAATGTTTTAATTATGATTTTTGATTCACTGCATAACAATTCTCCTAATGAGGTCTGGCCTACATAAAGACATTGTTCACTGTATTACTTGATCAGATTTTTCATACAGTCCCAGCATTTACAACTTTCTTCTACATATTCAAAGCAGATGATGTTATGCTAGCATATGGATTAATGTTAATTGAAATTATTCAGGTAAATGACAAAGAAAATTGGACCCCTTGGGGTCTCATCTTCCTTTGTAGTTAAAAAAAAAAGCTTTTAAGAACAGCATGTATAAATTCAAACAAAATACTCTATAGCAACTATAGATTTTCTAAGTATTTGATCATGCAACACAAACTGTCTCTGACAAGATACACTCTTATAAAAACAAGTTCAATAATGAAATAGGTTTACAAAATATTCTATATAAATTTAGTAATGTAATTTTTACTATAAAATTATAAGGAAAACATTTTAATAAATTCATTAATGTGTTAAAATTTTTATTCCAACAAAAGAAGGAAATACAAGGCAGGAAAAGGTACATGCATATGTGAAAGGAAAAAAAATAAATGTAGTATATACATTAGAACACTAAGAAACTGACGTGAGTTATGTTTAAAATAAAATATATATTCTTGAGCCTGACCAGGCAGTGGTGCAGTAGATAGAACATCAGACTGGGACGCGGAGGACCCAGGTTCGAAACCCTGAGGTGGCCGGCTTGAGCACGGGCTAATCCGGCTTAAGCATGGGCTCACCAGCTTGAGCACAGGGTCACTGGCTTGAGCAAGAGGTTTCTTGGTCTGCTGTAGCCCCCGGTCAAGGCACATATGAGAAAGCAATCAATGAACAACTAAGAAGACTAAGGAGCCACAACGAAGAAGTGATACTTCTCATTTCTCTTCCTTTCTGTCTGTCTGTCCCTATTTGGCCCTCTCTCTGTCTCTATCTGTGTGTCTGTCACACACACAAAAAAAAAATAAAATAAAAAAAAATATATATATATATTCTTGAGAGTGAGGGATGGAGGAACTGTGGAAGGAAAAAACACATTGGTTTAATGTGTCAAATAGCCTAGCTTATGTACATCAGTATCCAGATCTGTTTCTAAATCACTAGACTTTATTTTTAAAAATGTGTCCTTGAAACCTGTTATATATTTAAATTTTTTTCTATTCTATGAAAAAGAAAACTCCAGATGTCTGTTATCCAAATCAAGTGCTGAATTCTATATTCAAATCCACACATAAAAAATACTTTTAAAAGAGGTCTGATAAAATTGCAAAATATAAATGGTATCTATTCAGCTTAAGCAGAATAGATAAACTAACAATAAAATCAAATCTTTCCTTCCCCCAAAAAATACCATAGAGAGAAAGACATACAGTTTCAAAGCATAGCCTGACCTGTGGTGGCGCAGCGGATAAAGCGTCGACCTGGAAACGCTGAGGTCGCCAGTTCGAAACCCTGGGCTTGCCTGGTCAAGGCACATATGGGAGTTGATGCTTCCAGCTCCTCCCCCCTTCTCTCTCTCTCTCTCTGTCTCTCCTCTCTAAAATGAATAAATAAAAAAAAATAAAAAAAAAGTTTCAAAGCATAAGAGGAAATACAGAGACCAGTATTTTAGTGGAAATATTGAAAGCTGAAGAGAACTGAGAAAGTGTAACAAATGAAAAATAATTTGCTGTCTGCTAATCTAAGAATTACAAATTATTTATTCTGTTATGTTTAACTGAAAGTTTAAGCTTTTAGGAATTTCCTATTTCCTCAACTCGACCTAGTAAAAATGTTAAAGTATGTTGTTTTAAGTTACAAAATATTTTTCATTTCCACAAAATAATTCAAAGGATAGGGATGACTTACATATTTTGTGATTCAAGCAGTGTGATACAAAGGTGTATGGTAGAGTGTCAGCCTGGTGTGCAGGAGTCCCGGGTTCGATTCCCAGCCAGGGCACACAGGAGAAGCGCCCATCTGCTTCTCCACCCCTCCCCCTCTCCTTCCTCTCTCTCTTTTCCCCTCCTGCAGCCAGGGCTCCATTGGAGCAAAGATGGCCAGGGTGCTGATTATGGCTCTGTGGCCTCTGCCTCAGGTGCTAGGATGGCTCTGGATGCAACAGAGCTACGTCCCAGATGGGCAGAGCATCGCCCCCTGGTGGGCATTCCGGGTGGATCCCGGTCGGGCATATGCGGAAGTCTGTCTGACTGCCTCCCCGTTTCCAGCTTCGGAAAAATGCAAAAAAACAACAAAAAACTTATATGTATTGCATGTATGTTATATTTAGGAGAGAGACGGTTATTGGTATGAGTTGAAAGTGAAATACTTAAAGTTATTTTACCCAAGAGTCATTATATTAAGAATAATTTGTCACTCTGAGAGAATTCCAGATGGCACAATAGACATAGTATAATCTAGAAATATTCGCATGAAACTTCCTTTAGTTATAATTCTGTCCAATGACTGAGTTTTATTTCATGTACAGACAAGAAAAGGCAAACTGCTGCTAGTAGCTTTTTACAGAAATGTATATAATATTTAGAGTACTCTGTCTATAACTCTATAAATCAGCTACCCTTTTTCCTTATTTTCAGCATATCATATTAAATAATATAAATCTTTCCTTTTTTATCCCAAGTAAATGGTTCTAGCTAGCTCTGTAGTCACCATCAAGGGAAAAAAATCAGGAAAATAATCTAACCAAGATATGAAAATTATCCCATCTACAGTGATTTAACTACCCACAGCCCATTTCTGAGGAAAAGTGAATTAGGGTTACCCCCTTAGAAATGACTTAGAATTTAAAATACATAAACTTTTACAAATTCAAGTGGAAATGCCCTTTCAAGCAGTTTCAGTTTTTTTAGTTTTTAGTCAAGCAAATGGTATTGGTAGAAATTGGAAGCACACCTTATGAAACAGAAAAACTTTATTCACTGCAAAGGACAAAATAATTTTAAGAAAACTGTTGAACTGCTGTAATCATGATAGGAAGTACTGGAAATTTGATGTGATTTCTAAGAAATACGATTTGCCTCATTGCAGGTTCTCTGAAATTAAATGTAAAAAGTGCCTTAATTTGCATTAAAACGGCCTAACCGAGCCACTTACACCCCTTAGCACGATGTTGTTTATCAAAGTTTTATGAATTCAAACAAGGACTTATACCAATCACTTCCCGATTATAGAGTAGCCTCTCAGTGGCAAGTAGAGAGGTCAGTCTTCCAAATACTGAGAATAACACCCCTGCCATTGAGGCTCTTAGACTTTGTTTTATGAGGAAGGTCGAGCCTAGATCATTTCTTCTTGTCACTTTTAAATTCAGCTACGTTTTAAATGAACCAGGAAAGTTTACTGATAAAAGTAATAAGGAGTAAGTTACATTATAAAACATAAAAATACTTCTTAATGCAACTAATCTTCATCTATCACACATATTTACGAACTGTATGTTTATATATTAAGTTTTCTTAAGGATAAGTCTTCTATCCTAGAAAAATAATTCAGCAGTTGCCTTCTTTGAAATGTACATTAAGTTTCACTTTGTACATATTCACATAACTAGAGATAATAACGACAAGGCCTGACCAGGCAGTGGCGCAGTGGATAGAGCGTCGGACTGGGATGCGAAGGACCCACGATCGAAACCCGATGTTGCCAGCTTGATCACGGGTTCATCTGGCTTGAGCAAGGCTCAACAGCTTGAGCCCAAGGTCACTGGCTTGAGTAAAGGGTCACTCGCTCTGCTGTAGCCGCCCCCCCCTCAAGGCACATATGAGAAAGCAATCAATGAACAACTAAGGTGCCCCAACAAAGAATTGATGCTTCTCATCTCTCTTCCTTCCTGTCTGTCTGTACCTATCTGTCCTACTCTCTGTCTCACTCTCTGTCTCTGTCACACACACACAGAAAAAGATAACAAGGTGGGTGTTTTTTGGTCTCTGCTCTGATGGACTATCTACATCTCAAAGGCCTGTTATCAGGTACATTATTGTATTGTAGATGAAAAAAACAACAGACAGGTAAGCCTTAATCTTTGTTAGAAACAAATACTTCCCTAGGACATGACTACCCACCATGAACTGTTTTATAATTAGAAAGCTTTAATTTTAGACCATCCTGTGTGGTTACTTGATGCCTCTGAGTTTACAAGGCCATCAAGCAGGGCTCACCTGAGCATGTCTGGTTTAGTCTGTGGCCCCATCTTTCTTTTGTATTGTCCGTATCTCAAATGTAAATGAAATCATACAGTTCTTGTCCTCTTCCATCTGACTTATTTCACTTAGCATAATATTCTCAAAATTCATCCATGTTGTTGCTAACAGCAGTATTTTATCTTTTTTAGGGCTGAGCAGTCTTCCCCTGTATGCATGGACCATATCTCTGTCCAATCATCCATCGAACTATCAAATAACACAAACACACAGGATTCCTAGTGTTGCCCTCCACACCTCCTGTCCTCTGACAGACATTTATCTCTTTCATTTCTAAAATTGTGTCATTTTAAAAATATAATATAAATGAAAAAAAAATTAAAATATATATTATATAATATAAATGGAATCATATAGTACACAACCTTTTGAAACTGGCTTTATCACTCAGCATAATTCACCCTGGAGAGTCATCCCAATTTTATGAATACTATATTTTTATTGCTAAGTAGTATTACATGGTATATGTATCTCAGTTGGTTTAACTGTTTATCTGGTAAACACCTTGGATGATTCCAATTTTTAGCTATTACCCATAAAACTACATTCCTGTATAGGTTTGTGTGAAGTTTTCACTTCTCTGGGATAAAAGCCCAGAGTTAAATTGTGGGGCTGTACAGTAATTGCACATTTAGGTGTATAAGAAAGTGCCAAACAGATTTTTATACGTAGTGCCTGTGCCATTTTATTTTCTCACAAACAAAATATGAGCATTCCCATTTCTCTGAATCGGGATGTTTGATGTCATCACTGTTTTTTATTTTAGCCATTACATTAGGTGTGCAACTATTTCTTACTCTAATTTAAATGTACATTCTCCTAATGGCTGATAAAGTTGAATATTGTTTCATGTGTCTACTTGCCATCTGTATATCCTCTTTACTGAAATGTCTTATTCCTAATTTCTGATTTTTTTTTTTTTGCTGTTGAGTTTTGAAAGTTTTTTTATGTATTTGAAATACTACTCCTTTGGCAGATATATATTGAATAGTATGCAAATATTTTCTCCCAATCTGTAGCTTGTCTTTTCATCCACATGACATGAGCTTTCACAGAGCAAATGATTTTATTTCTTGGAGGTCTAATCTATTAGTTTTCCTTTTCTGGATCATACTTTGATGTCAAGTTGGGAATTTCTTTTTGAGCCCTCGATCCTAAATATTTGCTCCTATGCTTTTTTCTTAAACTTTTTATGTTTTACATTTTAGTAAATTTACATATAGATTACCTATAATTCACTTTTAGTTGGTATTATGTTTGTGTTGATGTTTATTGTTTTGTTTTTGAATGTCCACTGTTCCAATGTCATTTATTGAAAGAGATATGCTACCTCCAATGAATTGCTATTGAAACTTTGTCAAAGATAACTTGATCATATTTGTATGCTTCTATTTCTGTATTTCCTATTCTGCTTTATGGATTTATATATCTATATTTTCTCCAGTACTATACACTATCTTAATTATATAGCTATAGAATGAGCCTTACTATCAGGTAGACTATTTCTACTCTCTTTATTCTCTTTTGTCAAGACTGTTTTAGCTATTCTAAGGTCAGTGTCTTTCCATATGAAGTTTTGAAAAAGCTTGTCTATGTCTACAATAAAAGTTTTCTGGAATTTTGATAAGCATTATATGAATCCTATTGATTAGTTTAGGAAGAATTGATATTTTTATCTTGTTGCATCTTCCTGTCCATGAAAAGAGTATATTTCTTCATTTATTTAGATATTAGTTTGTTCATTTATTCAACATACAGATCCTGTACATGTAATTGTTAAATGTATATGTTACTATTCTATTTTACTTGGAACAGTAGAAATGGTATTTATTGAGTTTTTATTTTTGTTTTCCATGTTTATTGTTAGTATATATAGATATGCAATTGATTTTTATGTGTTGAGGTAACCTACAAGTTTGTCGAACTCACTTATTAGTTATAGGGTTCTTTTTTGTAATTTTTCAGGGTTTTCTCTGAGGACAGTCATATCACTTATAACCAGAAATAGTTTTATTTGTCCCTTTACACTCTGTGTGCTTTAAGGTTCTTTTTGTTACCTTATTGCAGTGGCAAGAATGTCCACTGATATGTTGAATAAGAGTGGTGAGAGTAGACATCCTTACTTTGTTTCTGACCTGAGTGAAAACATTCAGTTTTTCACCATTAAGTATAATATTACCTACATTTTTTCATATATGGTTTTTACTATGTAGAGATAAATACCCTCTATGACTATACCTATATTGCTGAGTATTTTTATCATGAGTGGGTATTCGCTTGGGAAGTGCTATTTTTTCTATTGACTAATCATATGATATTTATTTTTAGCTTGTTGATGTAGTGGATTACTTTGATTTTCAAATATTTAACTAGTTATGCATACATAGAATAAATCCTACTTGGTCATGGTGTATAGTTATTTTTTATACATTTTTTGATAATATGTTGAAAATTTTGCATTTAAGGTAATGAGAGATTTTGGGTTTTGTTTTTGTGGGGTTTTTTTTAACAGTTTTGGTATTAGACTAAATGACCTCATAAAATCAGTAAGGAAGTGTTCCTTCTTCTTTTGAAAGAAAAGATTCCTCTGAGAGAGATTGTGTAAAATTGTTGTTAGTTATTTAATTTTTCATAGAATTCCTCTGTGAAACCATCTGGGCCTAGTTCTTTTAGGGAGATTTTTCATTCATGCATTCAATCCTTTTAATGGTTAAGAGCTTTTCGGATTGTCTACCTTACCTTGGTTGACTCTGGGAATTTGTCATCTTTGAAAAATTGGTATATTTTTCTCTAAGCTATAATTTATAATTTTATTATTTTCAAAATTTTTGTTCAACTGTATTTCTCTATAGTTATTTTTTCAATATAATTAACTTATCCTTCCATTACTTCTTGCTTTGTGTTTATTTTACTCTTCTTTTGTAGTTTCTTGAGGTTGAAACTTGAAGTAATTATTTTGAAAGCTTATACTCATAACAGTTTTGATGTTATCAATCATTGTTTTTCAACCGCTGGTCCACAGATCATTGCCAGTGCACAAAAGACTTAACCACACTGATGTTGTATGAAGACTACAGAATCGAAACACTGGGTCTATAGTCTTCAGTTTATAATCATTGGGTCTATAAACTTGATATAACATCAGGGTGGTAAGCTCTTTCACAGACCAGCACTAAATTTCTGGCAGATGGGCACTGGCATGGACTAACAGTTGAAAAACACTGCTATAGACTTCTCCTTCGTCCCTGCTCTAGCTGCATCCCCAATATTTTGACATGTTGTGCTTTTGTTTTCATTCATTTTTGTACATATAAGGTCTACTGGAAAGTTCTGTCCATTTTTGGAATAAAACAAAATACAAATTTTTCTTACCATCAATAAACTTTATTAAATAATATAATTGCCATTATTATTAATGACTTCTTGCCAGCGTGAGGGCAGTTTGTATATCCCATTTTTGAAAAATGTTTTATCTTTTGATGCAAAAAATTGAACCAGTGCTTGTTTGATATCTTCTTCATTTTTGAATTTTTTGCCCTTCAAAAAATTTTGTAAGGACAAAAACAAGTGATAGTTGGAGGGTGCTAAGTCTGGGGAATATGGTCAATGTGACAGATATGCTTCTGTAGCATTTCTTCCTTGTTGAAATTCGTAAAAATTACAGTGGCGTAAATGAACTTTATCAGTAGCCATGGGTACACTATCACTTCACACATAAGACTAACGTGAATCAACTTTGTTTTAGTTAATTTGCTACGTCAGTATGTATACATTAAGTGATAAAAATAGAGAGGCACACATGCACCAAATAAACATGTGCTTACGTGTCGAAACTTGTTGTGATAGAAACGGACAGAACTTTCCGGTAGACCTTATACTTTAATTTACTTTGAGACCGTCTCTTTGACCCATAGTTTATTGAGAAGTGTGTTGTTTAATTTACATGAATTTTGATATTTTTTGCTGTCTTTTGTTATTGATTTCTTGTTTGCTTTCAATATGGCTACAGAACATACTTTATAAGATTTCAGGTTTTTTTTTTTAATTTGTAAAAGTTTATTTTATAACCAGTGTTAATAGGCTCTTTTTGTAAATGATCTATGGAATGTATTAGTTTGGATTGCTATAACAAAATACCATAAATTGGGTGGCTTAAACAACAGATATCTATTTCTCCCAGTTCTGGAAGCTAGGAAGTTCAAAGTCAAGGTGCTAACAGATTCAGTTCTTGGGCAAAGTCCTCTTCTTGGCTTGTAGATTTCTGCCTTCTCACTGCAAACTCTCTGATCTGTTCTTAAAAGGATTCTAATCACAACATGAGGACCTCATTTTTATGACCTCATCTAAATCTAACTACTTCCCAAAGATACCTTCTACAAATACCATCGTGTTGACAGTTAAACCTTCAACACATGAATGTTAGGGAATGCTTGAGTCCACAGCAGAGTGTTTGAACAAAGAGTATCTGCTGTTGTTGATGCAGTGTTATGTATGTCACCAAGATTTTTCTAATCATTAATTTATATGAAGGAAAATGACAGACCTAAGAAATCTGTCATACATTTTATCTTTATTGGACTTCAGTCTTATATTTAATATAGGACTTATGTATGCCTATATAAATTATTTCATTCTTATAGATGTCAGACAGCTTGTTGCATTCTTTCTCGTGAGAGGGGGCAAATTTTCTATTTCTTCTGTCTGTTCTTTCAGAACCGCTTACAAAAATTTTATTTTAGTATTTATTACTAAAGAAAGAGATCCAGGAATTATAATCCTATTGCATTTTTCTTGTCTAAGAGAGCTCAATGTCTCAGAGATCTCTTACCACTGACCTACAAGGAATGATAACCATTTATAGGCAGGGAAATTAATGCAGAAAGGATAATCATATTTCTCATTGTCATGTAGTCAAGAGGCAAGGCCCACATATTAAACTCATGTCTAGGAAATAAGTTGGTGCTTATTATGCCTGAGTTCTCGAGGCTGCAACTAAGTTTAACAGGTATTGTAATAAGACCCCAGCACTATAGAAAGAATGAAAGTAAAAATAGACATTTTATAAGATTTCTCATTATACAATATTCTTTCTTTATCTTATGTAATACTCTAAAAATGCCAGACTATCTCAACATTTAAAATGTATGTAAAACACAAAGAGAGAGAGACCCATATTAGGATGTTTTGAATTGCAGATTGATGGATTATACTGGCCTTTCAGAGGATGAAATAGGCAAATTGTAATGCTCTACTTTTATCTGCAGGTGAGGTACCTGATCTGCAACTTATTATAAAGGAAATTTGCAATATATTCAAAGTCACTGCTCATTTCAAAGGAAAATTTTTACATAGTAAATGACACATTCAAAGACCTATATGACCTTAGAATTTTTTTTATTAGTCTTAGATGCTCATTATTTTTAAGAGTGTTAAACTTTAATTGGCCTTACCCATTTATTAAGTCATTCTGTTTCTCTTCTTAATCATTCTTATTTTTTATCTTTTGCCCTCTTCACTAAGCTAAAAGAATAAAAAGAAATAAAATGAATTCTACTTTTCCTATGTCAAGATTTATCCAAGAAATAGTCCCAAGGAATACAAACAAAAGGATAGATAAAAAAAGCATTTATTTCCACAAACATGTCATTGACATTTGTTCAATATTTGTGCTATAAACTTTTTCTGTCTATGGTAGAAAAGGATAAAGTTAATTTCCAGGAATGCTCCAATTTACTACTCTTGAAGTATAATTGAGAAAAAGAATCTGTCAGCCCTGAATCATTCAGCTATGCATGAGAAGCACTAACTACATTATAAAAGATGAGTTTTATTAAAGTGAAATAAAATTGAAAGGTTTAGTTAGTAAACCAATATGTATATCACGGTTTAAACCATGAGAATCTATCCAAGTCACTCTTAGATGGGTTGGTTTCTTATGTCTGAATGTGCTATTCTGTTTGGGATGACTTAGCCATGTAAGAACTAAGAGGGCTCAATGAGTTAAGTTAGGGACCATGGGGCTAGATTGAAAGGGGAATCAAGAATGACTCACAGATATTTGATTTGAGCAACTGAGTGGGTAGATGGTGTAGCCATTTGCTAAGGAAGGGAAGACTGACAGAGGAATGGTTTTATTTTGGCCATACTAAATTTGAGATAACTCATGAATTTCCAAGTGAAGATGGATATATGAGTTTGGTTCTCAGTAAAGAGACCAGAACCATGGTAGTATGAGGAAATCTCAGATAATCGTTGCAAGGCTTATTTTCCCACAAACAAGTAAAGTCTTATTAGCCCCTGAAAGTGATCCCCTGGGTCCCTCTGCCCACATAGCCCTGTTACATTATCCAATTCTACATGTTTATCTCAGATTAGCTCTTATACCAGTCAGAACTAAACCCAGATCATAGTCACAAGTTCTGATTATAGTAACTGTGCAATTAAAGCTTGATGCATGAATCTATGCACTATTTTTTGTCACAAATCTGATACTTTTTGTTCCTCAGATGAATACTTTGGCACCTGTGGTGTGCCCAATGCATACCCTAACCCAGTGATCCCCAACCCCCAGGCCGCGGACCGGTACCGGTCCGTGGCCCATTTGATACCAGTCGCAGAGAAAGAATAAATAACTTACATTATTTCCGTTTTATTTATATTTAAGTCTGAACTATGTTTTATTTTTAAAAAATGACCAGATTCCCTCTGTTACATCGTCTAAGACTCACCTTTGACACTTTTCTTGGTCACATGATATATTTATACATCCCACTGTAAAGGCCGGTCCATGAAAATATTTTCTGACATTAAACCGGTCCGTGGCCCAAAAAGGTTGGGGACCACGGCCCTAACCTCTTTCTGGATATCTACCAAGATAACATGACTAAATATTTATTTATTTTGTAGTGTGTACCTGTATAGCCCTAGCTTGGACATAAATCCTGTTCAGCTGTGGCCTCCCTGAGGACACTAGACTTCTTTTTTCCCCTTTTTATTGAATTTATTGGGATGACATGGGTTAACAAAATTATAAAGGTCTCATGTGCACAATTCTACAGCTACACTATATATTATACACTACATTGTGTGCCCACCACCAACTCAAGTCTCTGTCCATCACTATTTATTCCTCCTTTACCTCCCTCTACCTCCTCTCACCTGACCCCACAATCACCACACTGTTGTCTAGACTTCTATTTCAACTCAAATGAAACATTTTCTGAATCTCAGAAACTAATATGCTGCTAGTCCTATTATATCTGACTCCAAGTATTACCACAACCTAGAAACTCTAGAAATCTTGCAAACATATGGAAAATACCTGAGATTTTGTCACTTGCCCAGGTTGTAACTTTATCATATTACTTTGAAAATTATAGTTTAAGATCAAGATACTGGCTGTATTACTCAGCCTCTGAAGTCTACTATTGATATAATCAGTATGATTTTGTGTGAATGACAGAAATGCAAAATAAGTTAGGTGAGACTTAATGGAAAGGCACTGAGACATTGCACATTAAAAACTCACCACAAGAAATAAATCATCCCTAGGTATCTTAGGAATTAGAACCAGGAACTCAATTGCCACTAAGATTGTCTCAGTCTCTGACTCTCTCATCTTTAGTCACACATTCTCTACGATTGCATATAGACCCTTTCTGAGAAGTTGGAAATTTGGCTTTCTATTGACATGGCTTTTAATGGTCTCTGCTTTTTAATCTCAGAGACAGGAAAGGACTGACCTCTCACTGTCTTTAGTGAATTAACGATCTGTGATTGACCTCATTTGGGTAAGACATCTACTCCTAGACCACCCATGGTCAAGGGAATGGAGTAATGTGATGGGTAGCACCACCAGAATCACAAGGAGGAAGCTAGAATATGCTATTTTAGGAGGAATGGAAGCAGGTATACGAGGCACATACAAACAATGGAAAGCTCTCTAAGGTTCCAGCATACTTTCTCACTGGAACCCCCTGCAAGGTCCAAAGCATAGATCATCAAAGATTATGGTCGCCTGATCCCTCAGGCTTCCTTCTCTTCTTCACTGCTTCCTGTTTCTCCCTTAAGGTCCTTTTCACCTTATCCTGGAGAGAAAAGAATAATATCCAAACACCCCTCTATTATGCAATATCTCACTATGGCAACAGATTGAAATATTTATCAATACTGGCTTTGGGGTAAGGCTGATCTGAGGTTATAGCCTCCCTCCACCGCTTGTTCCCTTGATGACCTCAAACAAGTGACCTCATACCTCTGTAAAACAAGAAACCCAATACCTACTTTAGAATAATTGTGAGAATTAAAAGATTTTGTATATAAGGAAGGCTTTTCATAAGGATGAAGACAAAATCAAATACATATTGTTATAGGCCTAAGCCACAAAACAGTTAAAAAACAAACAAACAAACAAACAGATTTTATGCAGAGGCAAATATTGGCTCACAGCTTGCCCCTGGGAATCCTGTTGCTCATGAACCTGCCCAACATCCTGCACTGAGCAGCAAGGACTGTTAGGTGGACAGGTTGCTTTCATTGATGTCACAAAGGGCATACAACAGCGTGGAGCTCTAGTAGCTTAGCTCCCATTGAGCTATTGAAGAACCAAACCTCTTTTGTGCCAAGCAAAAGGCATAGGCTGGGCTGGAACCAGATGGCTTGTCACAGGTTTTAGAGTCTGTGTGAAACAGTGATAACCTAAATATTTTTTTTTTCAAATTAAATTTTAAAAGATTAAAGATTTGAAATGGATAGTTATACTCTATTAAGGACAAACGCTTAAAGATAAGACTCATATTTACAAACCATGTATATAGCATGGCGTCCAAGAGTTAATACTGAGGGGCGTTCCAATCATAAAGACTGTTATTAAGGCAGTTCCTGACCAAAGGCTCTTGTGTGCACAGACAGTCTCTGTGTCTCCTATACTTCCACACCGTCCCACAGTTGCAGTCATCACTGTCACCATTACTGGAGCTCTGTCCATTGGGATGTGAGCAGGTAAGAATCCAACTAAGTGATGCCCTGGTTGGGTGGGGAGAGGCAGGTTTGGCTTGTACAGAAGTTTGGGAAATCATCAAAGACTCAGACTCTTTCTCTCCCACTGATATCCTCAGCGGGTATCAGCTTTTGCCCTCAGGCTTGCTCCTTCATAAACTCCAGATAACTGTGGAAGCTCCAGTCATCAAGTTTTCACATAGTTATCTGAAGTCTGGAGAGAGGAAATGAGTGTTTCCTAATGTACTAGTCTGCTAGGGCTGCCATTACAATATACCACAGGGTGGGTGACTTAAACAGCAGGCATTTCTTTTTTACTCTTCTGGAGATGAGAAGTCCATGATGAAAGCACCAGTAAATTCAGTTTCTGGCAAGAGATCTCTCCTTGTCTGTAGACGGCCACCTTCACATTGCCTCTCACGTCGCTTTTCCTTTACACTAGTGTGAAGAGAGTCTGGTCTTTTTTTTTTTTTTTTTTTTGTATTTTTCTGAAGCTGGAAATGGGGAGAGACAGTCAGACAGACTCCTGCATACGCCCGACCGGGATCCGCCCGGCACGCCCACCAGGGGCGATGCTCTGCCCACCAGGGGGCGATGCTCTGCCCCTCTGCGGCGTCGCTGTGCCCCTCCGGGGCGTCGCTCTGCTGCGACCAGAGCCACTCTAGCGCCTGGGGCAGGGGCCAAGGAGTCATCCTCAGCGCCCGGGCCATCTTTGCTCCAATGGAGCCTCCGCTGCGGGAGGGGAAGAGAGAGACAGAGAGGAAGGAGTGGGGGGGGTGGAGAAGCAAATGGGCACTTCTCCTATGTGCCCTGGCCAGGAATCGAACCCGGGTCCCCCGCACGCCAAGCTGACGCTCAACCGCTGAGCCAACCGGCCAGGGCCTGGTCTTTTTTAATAAAGACACTGACCTTATTGGATTACGACCCTGCTCTTATGACCTTATTTAACCTTTTTGACCTCATTATAGGCTCTATTTCCAAATACAGTCACATCGATGGGGATTAAGGTTTTATATGAATTTGGGAGGGGTAGCACACAAGTCAGTCCATAATATCTTACTCATGTCCCTTTCAAAGTATGATGAAAATCTTTGCCAGAAGCCCCAAGTCAACTTCTCTTCAATTAATCATTCACTGATCAGGTGAATAAAATTACATGACTGCTTACCTGACAGAGACAGAGTGAGCCCAGCCTTCCCTTAAGCACCTGAACACCTAAGGAATTAATAAAATTTAACTTTGTTAGCAAAGAAAAAGGTGAAAATGCCTATGTGGAGGTAATCAAACTCATTGAGTACAGTCTTACAAAAACAAGGTGGAACTTTAAGAGGTTTGGTACATTTAAAATTAAAGGGAAAAAGGTCCTGAGAGAAAACAACTTGGAAGAGCTGGCTCAATAGCTGAGACTCTTGTGGTATGGCGCTGTGCTCTCAGACAAAAAGATTAGTGTTTTCTCTCTCATTGCTTGATTTTAATAAATATTACATTTAATATCAGAATACAGAGCAAATGAATTTTACGTGTGTTTTTCAAAATAAGTCTTACATCTGCTACCCATTTTTTTAAATTGAGGTATAATTTACCTACAGTAAAGTTTGTCCTTTTTGATTGTACAGTTTGGTGAGCATTGACAAATGTATACAGTTGTGTAACCACTACCACAACTAACATACAAAACATTGCTACCAACTTAAACAAGTTCCCTCATGCCCCCTTGCAATCATCCTTCCACCCATAACCCCAGCTCCAACAATCAATGTTTTAATTTCTGTTTTTATGGCTTTCCCTTTTCCAGAATGTCATAGAAATGGAGTCATGTAGTGTGTAGCCTCTTTTAAGTCTGGCCATAATGGTTTTGAGATTCATCCATGTTGTTACATGTACCAGTGGCTTGTTTACTCTTATTGTTGAGTAGTATTCCATTGAATGAATTTTTTACAGTGTGTTTATTCATTCTTCAGTTAGTGGACATTTGAGTTTACCTCCACTATTGTACTATTTTAATGATATTATTAATAATATAAATATTATGAATACTAAAACACCCAAATATAGTGTTTGTGCCTAAGTCCTCAATTCACTTTGGTAGATAAATACTTATAAGTCAAATTGCTCAGTCGTATTGTCAATGTGTGTTTACCTTTATAAGAAATTTCCAAATTGTTTTACAGAGTGGCTCTATCATTTTGCATTCTTATCTGCGGTCTATGAAATTTCCAGTTTCTTCATGTCTTTGTCAACACGATATTTTTTGCCTTTTTTATTTTAACTATTCTAACAGGTGTGTAATGGTATCGCCTTACAGTTTTAATTTGTATTCCCTAATGGCTAATGATGTTATCTAGATCTTGGAAAGATTATAATGGGTTTTATGAAAGAGAGGAAGAGAGAGAAGAGGAGGAAAAAGGTGTAGTTGGAAGGGAAAGGGGAATGGAAGAAAAGAGGAAGAGGGAGAGGAAAATGAGAAAAGAAAAAGGCTGGATTTGCCAAACTTTGGTAAGTTTGGAGTAAATGTTTGAAGCCTAAGCAGGGTTATAAATTCTAGATTGTTTATTAAAGGAAAGTCAAAAAGTTTGGGAAAGAAAAGAGAAATGGTTATGTTTATTATCAATTGATACTATTTTGTTTTAGATAAGATAAAATGTATCATTTTCACTAGGGTAAGAACTATATTTGTTTAGCTCATTATTACATCTCCAGTGCCTATTATAAAGGTACAAAAGATATTTAGTAAGTTAATTGAATAAATAAAGTCACACAAAGAATATTTTGAATTTTTACGTTGGGTTCAAGGGGAAACAATCTGTTAGTTAACACAATAATTTTGAGAAGGATAATATAGTATAAGAAAGTGACTCAGAGTTACCAATGGAAATGAATTTGAGGCTACCTCTATTAAGTATCCACTCCAGAAGCAAATATTTGGAGGAGAAAATGGCCGTTGTTAAATAAGTCAAGTTTACAGATCCTAGAATAGTAATTCTTAAAGAAAGTACAATTGTTAGTCATTGCCTTTGAAAGTGGTGTGCCAATTTCCTTGCTAAAACTTTGCATGCTTTTTGGACCTTTTTTATCACTTGAAAATATTCTTTCCATAAACCAGTATTTCAAAAATGAATTTCTATATAAAGTACATTTTTCATATTTAAAATTGAATTTAAAACTGAACATTTTTGAGAACCATCTAACATGACAGAATTTTTTAATTAGGGAAGAATCAAGTTACAAGAATCTACAGGTAATCAGGAATGGTCTTATCAGATTTTCTAAAATTCAAACTTAATTTTTGAGCAATCATATTTTTGTGTTTATATATGAAAGAAAATCATTTTATATACATTGTTCCTATACTATATTATTAAATAGTAAAAAAAGTGTAAAATGACAACGTAGAAGAAAATAATATGTGATTTCTTATAATAAACACAATGCCATAGACCAAATATTGTTTCCAAAATTCTACAGCTATTCTTTAAAAATAGGGACTGACACCATTTGCTGGTCTCAACCCACTTGTACCCAGGTGTTTTTAGAATAAGCTTTACTTTTGGGGGGAAAAAAAGAAATAAAGAAAAGAAAAATAGAAATCTGATAATAAAGATTACCTTACTATTATATTGCAAATTCAGTTAGCTATGATATCTATTTACTGACTTTGGTCTAATTATTAGATTTTATAAATTTTTTTTCTTGTCTAACTTCAAAGTTTAAGACCAGGTGAATGTGTATGCCTATTAAAACTGGGCAGAAATAAATACTAGAGCTTTCTAGATTTAATCTTATTTTCCTCCAAGTTTTGTAAAAACAGTTGATTTCACTTGTGAAGTACAGTGGGTATTTTTTGATATGTAGTAACTTTTTCAGGTCACTTGAGAATCATTATACTAGGAAAGGTAAATTTATCATTATCTTATTCAAAAAGCATTTATTAAGCAACTAATTTGCATAACTGGGTTAGGTGAGTGCAAAGGTGGTTACCTAAATGTAATTTTTGAAATTATATAAATACAGGAAAATAAAAGATTGAGATAAAATATTAAATATATTAATATCAGGAAGGTACTGTATTTCATCATGTACTGAGCAACTATGTATCCGTTTAGTTTATCATAAGGTAGGTTATAGAGTGGGAGAGCTTAGGAACATACATAATTTGGATGGGACTCAAATGAATAATCATAGGTGTTTTTTCTTTGATAGATAAAGAAGTAGTATTTATGGAAATGATATGGGAAAACTGGCAGTTCTTTTCAGGCTTAGTAACAGTGGTAATGAAATTTCAAAATAAATGGATAATTATCAGAAATAACTAAAATACCTTAACAAATGAGTTACACATTTCAGTACCTTTGTCTGCTACTTTCCTAACTATAGTGATTTTATACTGCCTATAAAAGATTTTGTCTATCCTAACATTTATTTAGTACTTATCTGAATATTGAAACATTTCTCACTAATGCTTCATGTAGTCTTAAAATTGATCTTGGTTTAAGTTTTCATGAATTATTAAAATCCCCCTTCAATTTATTTTATATCAAAATTCCATTTTACTCTTATAAAAGTGAGGAATATTACCCTTAGACTTACCTTTTATCAGAACTTTAATTTTTAAAAGCTTCAATGGTCCATTATATGAAATGACACAAATCAACGTTCAGGCCTGTAATAAAGCTTTGCATAGATCTACTTGCAAGTATGTGAGTAATGCTTTGACAGTTGTAAACACCAGTGTTTATGTAAGAAAGGTTTAAACCTGTAGAGAATATTATAAGAGTTTATTGAGCCAAACTGACAACATGCTAGGAAACAAGACCCCATTTGCTCCAAGAAATGACAGTTTTGTGGTTCCTTTTGTACATTTGGAATGAAGGAGGGAGCATAAGGAAGTTTACAGGAAGACAGGAGAAAACAAGACAGTCAAATCTCTGTAACTGGATCATAGGATAGTTGACAAGGTTATGTGCTCCCTTGAGAGTGGTTATACCTCCCAAGGGTTTGTAAAGAGGCTTGATTACTCTTGGCATTTTAAGTGTCTTAACCTAGATGCACAAGAACAATGGACAAGGCTTGCTTAGGGCAAAATATAAACCTTTTATAAGTCTCGGGAGTGACTATTCACCATGACCTGCCCAATTAGGAATTTATGATCTGATCACCCTGTGAGGTTACATTCAGTTACTGAACTTGGACTTATCACAGAGCCCCTTTTTCATTCACACCAGATATACTTATTTTTCTCTTCAGGTTAGTGTACCACCCCTCACAAAGGTTGCTGTCAACATTACCAACTTATATTTATTGAGGCAGAAATGTGGAGCACTATGCATAATAATAGTGAGTCAAAGTTATATATAATATCTTCCCCCAGCTATTTACATTTTACACATGCATTCCCTTTATGGTTTCCGAGTTTTATTAAAACAAAGGAAAGTCATGAAATGAAAGCATAAAAATTGTGGCAGACACAATTGCTTTCCCAGCACAATGCATCCTTTTTTTTTTTTGTTACTGTGCAATTCTGTTCAGGGAGAAATGTTGCTCATCCCCAAGGGAAGGTGTCATTGTTGCCTAAATTAGTGCTTTCAATGAGACTTGTGAAGGAGAAAATCTTCATTGAACACAGTTTTCTGCAGATATCATTATGTTTACTATTTTTGGTCTTCATAATTCAAGTCCATCTTAATGTTCCAGGCACAGTGACAATTAAAAAATAAAAGCCTTCAAAGGTTTACGAATACCCCTTAGGGAATAATACCTCTCCTAGCTGAGAAATAATAGTCTAAATTAACCTTGTTAATCCCATCCTCCTTTGTCAGTTTTTGTCTAAAGGAAGCCAAATGACACAAGTTCTCATTGATGACATGTCAAGATAATTTTCTGGACTGCTTTTAGGAAATTGTTCACTTCTTGACAAAAGACACAGCATTGAGGGAAGAGCTTCGCCTTGTCACTTCCCCTCATACAACTTTGGATACTATTGGAAGAAGATGGAATGACAGGGATATTAGCAGCAGTTTTATTACTCTGAAGCAAAAAAGGCTGACTAAAAAAAGTCTTCACAGTGAGAGTAATAAAGCAAAAAGCTAAAACTTCCTAGGCCTGTGATGACGAACCTTTTTCTAAAAACTGCCCACTTTTGCAGTGCTGGTCAACCTGGTGTTTCCTGGTGGGCCAATCATGGCACTGTTTGGTTGCTTCGCTACTGCCCACCCTGAGAGTTGGAATGCTCACTAGTGGGCGAGAAACACCAGGTTGACCAGCACTGCAAAAGTGGGCAGTTTTTAGAAAAAGGTTCGCCATCATGGTCCTAGGCCCTTGAAGACATCACTGAATCACTGTAACAATTCACAAGATATGTCCAGGTTTTTACTGTTTAAGGCATAATTAGGCAAGTTACCAGTTACTGTAGATTAACAAAATGAAGAACCTATCTGATGCATTTGTTATATTAAATTTTTTCCCACATACAAAATTTTTGATTTATCAGTACATATAAAAGTATGTTGACACTATACTGTAGTCTATTAAGTGTGCAATAGCATTATGTCTAAAAAAGCAATGCACATATCTTAATTTAAAAATACTGTATTGCCCTGGCCGGTTGGCTCAGCGGTGGAGCGTCGGCCTGGCGTGCAGGAGTCCTGGGTTCGATTCCCAGCCAGGGCACACAGGAGAGGCGCCCATCTGCTTCTCCACCCTCCCCCTCTCCTTCCTCTCTGTCTCTCTCTTCCCCTCCAGCAGCCGAGGCTCCATTGGAGCAAAGATGGCCCTGGCACTGGGGATGGCTCTGTGGCCTCTGCCTCAGGCACTAGAATGGCTCTGGATGCAACAGAGCGATGCCCCAAAGGGGCAGAACATCGCCCTCTGGTGGGCATGCCGGATGGATCCCAGTTGGGCGCATGCGGGAGTCTGTCTGACTGCCTCCCCGTTTCTAGCTTCGGAAAAATGAAAAAAAAAAAATACTGTATTGACAGAAATGCTAATCATTATCTGAGCCTTTAGTGTGTCATAATCTTTTTTTGCTGGTGGAGGATCTTGCCTCAATTTTGATGACTTCTGATTAATCAGAGTGGTAGGTAGTTGCTAAAAGGTAGGGTGGCTGTGGCAATTTCTTAAAATAAGACAACAATGAAATGTGCCACATCAATTAGCTCTTCCTTTTTATAAATTCTCCATGCCATGCAACACTAACACTGTTTGATAGCATTTGCCCACAGGTGAAATTCTTTCAGAACTGGAGTCAACCCTCGCAAAATGTGCCAGTACTTTATCAACTAAGTTTGTGTAATATTCTAAATTCTTTGTTGTCATTTCAATAATCTTCACAGCATCTTCACGAGAAGTACATTTCATCTCTAGAAACTGCTCTCTTTGCTCATTCATAAGAATCAAAATCTCATTTATTAAAGTTTTATCTTGATATTGTATCAATTAAATCACATCTTCAGACTCTACTTCTGATTCCAGTTCCTTTGCTATTTCCACCATATCTGCAGTAATCTTTTCTGTTGAAGTCTGGAACTTCTCAAAGTCATTCTTGAGGGTTGGAACCAACTTCTTCCAAACTCCTGTTAATAATATTGACATTTTAACCTCTTCTCTTGAATCATGAATGTTCTTAATTGTATCTAAAAGTGATGAATCCTTTCCAAAAGGTTTCCAGTTGATGTTTCCCAGATACATCAAAAGAATCACTGCCAATGGCAATGGCTTTCTGAAATGTATTTCTTGAATAATAATACTGGAAATTCAAAATGACTCAATTCATGAGCTACAGAATGTATGTTGTGTTAGCAGGCATGAAAACTTTAATTTCCTTGTATGTCTTCATCGGAGCTGTTGAGTGACCAAATGCATTGACAATGAGCAGTAATATTTTGAAAGGAATCTTTTTTTCTGAGCAGTAGGTCTTGACAGTAGGCTTCAAATATTCAGTAAGCCATGTTGTAAACAGATGTGCTGTCATCCAGGCTTTGTTGTTCCACATACAGAGCACAGAAAGAGCAGATGTAGCATAATTCTTAAGGGCCTGAGGATTTTTGACATGGTAAATAAGCATTGGTTTCAACTTAAAGTCACCACCAGCCCATTGGCCTCTCATCAGAGTCAGGCTGTCTTTTGATGTTGTGAAGCCAGGCATTGACTTTTCCTCTCTAGCTGTGAAAGTTCTAGATGGCACCTTCTTTTAATATAAGGCTGTTTCATGTACATTGAACATCTGTTGTTTAGTGTAGCCACCTTGATTCATCATCTTAGATCTGGATAACTTCCTGCAGATTTGATATCAGTACTTGCTGTTTTGCCTTGTACTTTTAAGTTAAGGAGATGGCTTATATCCTTAAGTTTCATGAACCAACCTTTCCTAGCTTTAAACTTTTCTCCTGCAGCTTCCTCACCTCTCTGAGCTTCCAGAGATATGAGAAGAATTAGGGCCTTGCTCTAGATTAAGATTTGATTTAAGGAAATGTTGCGGCTGGTCGGCTCTTCTATCCAGATCGCTAAAACTTTCTCCATATCAGTGAAAAGGCTGTTTTATTTTATTATTCATGTGTTCACTGGAGTAGCACTTTCAACTTGTATAAGAATTTGTGCTTTGTATTCACAGCTTGGATGACTGTTTGGTCCAAAAGGCCCAGCTTTCAGTTATATTGCCTTTTCACATGCCTTTCTTACTAAGCCTAATTAATCATTTCTAGCTTTTGATTTGAAGTAACAAATGTGCCACTTTTCCTTTCACAACACTTAAGGTCATCATAGGGTTACTAACTGGCCTAATTTCAATATTGTTGTATCTCAGGAAATAGTGAGGCCTGAGGAGATGAAGATAGATAGGGGAAACTGTCAGTCAGCAGAGTAGTTAGAACACACACATTTATTGTTTAAGTTCATCACTGTATGAACATAGTTCGTAGCACCCAGAAACAAATATAATAATAACATCAAAGATCAACTGACCCCAGATCATCATAATACGTATAATAAGAAAAATTTTTGAAACATTGTGAGATTTACCCATATGACACAAAGTTAGCAAGTGCTAAGGAAAAAATGGCACTGATAGATTCGCTCAGTGCAGGGTTGACACAAACTTTCAATTTGTAAAACATATTATCTACGAAGCTCAATAAAGCAGCATGTGATAAATAAAATGTGGTATACATAGTGACCTTAAGAAAAGTATTGTAGAAAGACCACAGTGTAAAGAAGTAAATTGAAACTATTTATTTTAATATTTTATGAAGGTAGTACCTTTTTCATGAAGGTAAAGGACTCCATAGAAGAGAACTCATCAGACATCTAGTCCAATCCTCGTCATTTGCTTTTCACTTTTTGTTATAAAAGCTTCTTCAAATACTACAGCTTCAGCCTTTCACTTCCACAATATAAAACTTAATATCATGCCATCCCATTTCATTTTTGGACAGCTGTCATTAGAAAAATGTGTCTCAGCGTATTCTAAATCAAGCTCTCCATTGTTTCCCCTATAGAAAAGTGTCTGATCTCCCCATTCTTGCTGACCAGTTCTAATTGGGCAAGGTTAACAATAGGAAGACAGTGATAACCTGTACGATGAAACTTACGTCAGACAGTTCCAACTTGGTATATATAGACCTTGCTAAATGACCTTCTACACCTCCTGCTAACCTATTTCATCTCTTATTCAGCATCCATTTATCGTTCGTTTAGTACCATTATAGCTGCCATTCTAAGGCTTATTAATAAACAATATAATTCTTAGTTTATAGTCATTTTACTGGGACAAAAATGTGGCAGAAGTCCATCCTTCTGTTCATGCCAAAGTGCAATTCATCAATTGAAGGATTTAGTTGATACAGTGTAAATGGGCCGAAAAACCATTTTGGCATGTCAATATAGCTCTTACATAATGATTTTAAATTTTAAAAATAGACTGTGGTCAACTTTCAACTGATAGGTGACCTGGATCAGAATATTTTATGCTTATAAAATAGTGATAAAAAATATCATCAAACAAATTCTAAATCCTGACCTGTCTCCATGTGACTTTCTATAGATTCTATTTCTGTTGTTGTTGTTGTTATGCTTTCTTCTGTTTCTTACAGTGGAAAATTATTATCAATCCCAGAGAGTTATATTGTAACTCTGGTCAATTTGAGGGGAAAAAAATTAAAGCTTAAGTCTTACTGTGTTTAAAAACATTTTTTTAAAAAGATGTACATTGAAATTATTAATAAAAACAAAGCTATTAAAACCATTTCTTAAATGACTCAGTTTTGAATGATAAATAGAGGCAACCCACTCTGACGGGTTTAAAATTAAAAATGGGAATGGGTCTTTAATTTGAAGTAACTGACATAACTATTTTGCGATTAAAAAAAAAATCAACATCATAAGAAGGTGATTCTATATGATACAAGTTGGACTTATTTTTGCTGAAAAGAATGTTAATCTGTACGTGGCAGAAGGAAATTGCTTTTTTGTTCATGGCCATCTGTGTGTTGAGACCATGGGGTGGAGAGGAAAGGAGGATAGGAGTAAATATTTACCATTACCAATACAATGTAACTATTATCTCCTATATTTTGTTCATAATTAGAATTAAAAGCATATCATCACATTTGAAAAAATATTTAGTAATATATATGGCCCCTGGTGTTACTGAAACTATGCATAACATAGGTCATGAAGAAAAGATTGATAAGAAGAAATTACATAAACCATTACAATATCTGGAATTCTGTGCTAGGGTTAATCAGGACAATGACAAGAAGTCCATAGGGCAGACACTGAGCAGGTGAATTTAATTGCTCTAAAGTTTTTTATTATACTGTAATATTGTGTAAATAGTGTCTGTCTTCGTCAGTATTTCACACATTTATGAGAATGGTTATTTTCTTTAAAAACACTCTGTTTATTAAATGAAGAAAAAAATGAATGAATGGATCAGTGGATACCATAAATGAGAAAAAATATACATCAGTAATGTAGATTTTAAATTAATAGTAAGAACTCATTCTCTCTTTAATACCTGAATAACTTCTATTCAACTAGTTGTCCTACAGAAATAAACTGTAAACTCTGGATAAAATATTTTTTAAAAACTATCTAAAGGCTCTGTAGATCTGAAAGAGGACAGACACTGGGCAAGGTTGGCACCTAGAGGAACAGAACCGCACAAGATAAATTCTCATTTTATAGTTTTGGTTGAGATCATTCCCTGATCTGTGCCACGCTAGGCACCTAACCTGTGAGAGAACACCCTTAGTCATACCAGCATGTAGAACCAGAAGACAGAGTTTGGAGCAACCATAACAACTGGAAAGTGAGAACTGAAAAATACCAAAAAAGAGAACACCACCCAGGGGAAGCCCTAAATTCTCTAATCTCTGGTTGATTCCCAAACTGCATGTATTTGGAGCAGATAGCAAATAGCCATGCTGAGGCTAAAATAACTCTTCTTTTTTTCTTTTCTTTTGTTATTTTTTTACAGAGACAGAGAGAGAGTCAGAGAGAGGGATAGATAGGGAGAGATAGACAGGAATGGAGAGAGATGAGAAGCATCAATCATTAGTTTTTTTTGTTGTGACACCTTAGTTATTCATTGATTGCTTTCTCATATGTGCCTTGACTGCGGGCCTTCAGTCGACCGAGTAACCCCCTTGCTCGAGCCAGCGACCTTGGGTCCAAGCTGGTGAGCTTTGCTCAAACCAGATGAGCCCATGCTCAAGCTGGCAACCTTGGGGTCTTGAACCTGCATCCTCCGCATCCCAGTCCGTCGCTCTATCCACTGTGCCACTGCCTGGTCAGGGTAAGATAACTCTTCTGAGATTTCAGATGATACCAGAAAGGAAAGCATTTGCAGTTTCAATTCAGCGAAGTTATCAACTTCCAAAAATAGAAAAAAATAACAGAACTGAACACCAAGTCTCGCAATATATCATACACAATACCCAGGATACAATCCAATATTGCTTGATATATGAAGAAAAAGATCAATGTAGCTCAAACTCAAAAGAAAATGCAAGTAATGGATACATCTCAAATGACTCATTTTGAAATAAACAGATAAGTTTTTTTAAGTCATTATTATACTATGTTCAAAGGTGTAAAAAGAGCCAATGTAAATTATAGGACAGAAAAATAAAACGTATGAACTAAATAATTCACTAGAGGGGCTTACTAGTTGATCAAAACTGACAGAAAAGTTAGTGACCTTGAGAGGAGGGCATAGGGGGCTAAATGGTGATGGACGAAGACATGACTTGGGGGAGGGTTGGACACACAATATAGTGTACAGAAGTGTGCTGGAGAATTAGGCATCTGAAAGCTGTGTAGTTATGTTCACCAGTGTCACCCCAATAAAATTCAAGTAAAAAAATAGGTTAATATATATTATTCCAATCTAAAGAACAGAAAAATTTTAAATATATATATATTTTTAATAAAAGGACTGATACCTCAGGATTCATAGGACAGTACCAAAAGTATATCTGAATCTTGGAAGGAAAAGAGAGAGTAAATGAGACAAAAAAACAACAAACAAATGAAAAATAAAGGCAAAAATACTCTCCAAATTTGATGGAAAATATGAATTTAAAGGTTCAAGATGACCCACAAACTCCAAGCAGAATAATCAAACTTTGGCACATTATTGTCAAACTATGTAAAAAAGAAAAAAAAAGAAAATCTTTAACCATAGGAGAAAACAAGTCATGTGCTAGGCTACAAAACACATGTCAATACATATAAATAGCTTGAAATAATGTAGTAGATGTTCTCTGACTAAAATGAAACTAAATTAGAAATCTATAGCAATAGAATACTCAGAAAAGTATTACTTGGAGATGATAAAAACACACTTTATATAACACTGGGGAACAATTTTTTTTTTCATTTTCTGTTGCATGAGGTTTTAGAACTATTTCTATATATATCTGCATCGCTGATTCCAAATCTGAAATCCATTTTTTGGTGCATGTTTCATTTTTTATGCAATTTTAATTTCTTTTTGTTGCAGTTAATGGCATGCAGTGGTTTTTTAATTGGAGTGAAAGGGCAAAGACTCTTGGATTGAACATAACCACAAGGCAATTAATGTTTTACAAACATCACTTTTACATAATTGTAGTTGTTTTTACAAGTAAAAAAATTATTTCCTGATAAAACACCCTCTTATTTTGTTTTAAGGTTGAATCCTGGCTTCTTCTAGTAGGCATAAATGTAAGAATACTCCTGACACCTTCTGTTATATATGTGGCTGTTAAACACTTCAACGTCAAAGATGTAATATTTCACATTTGTGACACGTGCATATATTGCCTATTTTCAAGTTTCCCTTAGCGATCAAGACAAGAATTAGGCTCCTCATATTGTGTGTCATAATTCTGAGGAAATGCTTCATGACTGGACAAAGGAAAACACAAAGAAATGCCTTTTGATTTTCCCATGGTTTGGCGTGAACCTAAGGATCACAGCAGTGACTGTTATTTCTGTCTGACCCATACAAAGGGTATTGGCAAGAAAAAATGGCAAATGTATATCCTAATATTCCTTCAGCAATATGACCTATCCCACACTCTGAGACACTCCCAGTTCCAGTTTTCAATGGTTTTATTTCTTCTAAGGATGAAGAAAGTAAACATGGTGATCAAGTGTATTTTGATAAGATGCATGAGGAAATGGTTGTAGAATCTGAAGGGTCTTCTTCTGATGCCAAGCAGTCATGATCCCCTCAGCAGTTTAGCCAACCTGAATTAAATGACTTAGTAAGAAAGACATAAAAATTGTCCTCGACTTTCTGAAGTATGAGGAGCATAACTGGATCATTTTTGTGGATCTTAAAATGGTAAATTTTCTGCTAGGACAACAGAGAGGTTTCACGAAGTATCCTTGCTTTCTGTATTTGTGGGATAGCCATGCTTGGGAGAAACACTGGACACAGAAGGAATGGCCAAAATGTGAAGCTCTGGAAGTAGGGATGAAAAATATTGTGAATGAACCTGTAGTTAATCGAGACAGGATCATTTTTCTTCCACTTCACATCAAACTTGGCTTATTGAAGCAGTTTGTTCAGACTTTAAATAGAGAAAGTGAATGCTCTCAACATATTATTTCTGCTTTTCCTGTCTTGTCTTTCAAGAAGATAAAAGCAGGTATATTCAATGGACCTCAAATTTGAACCCTCATACATGACGAAGAATTTTCCAGGAAGATAAATAAGGAGAAGAAAGCAGCATAACAGTCTTTTGTGGCAGTTACAAAGAACTCCCTTGGCAACAAAAAAGCAAAAAACTATGAACTTCTGGTTCAGAGGATGCTGTTGGCTTTCTGTGACATTGGATGTAACATGAGCGTTAAGATTCACTTCCTGAACAGTCACCCTGATGTTTCCCAAAAATCTTGGATCTGTTAGTGATGAGCAGACTACTGCTGGAGCATGAAACAAGATTGTCCTCAACAAGTACACAAACACAAGCGGTACGAATGCAAACTTTTGCCTGACTAGAATTTAAAGAAGTTTTGCACAAATTTTATGATTAAAATTTGTTTTAATATGTTCTATTTCGATATTGTAGACAAATTCTGATGCAATCATATCTTTTAGTGTATTAGTGTATTTACTGCATTATGTAAATTATTATATTTTCACAAAGATGATTCCCAAGAAGACATTCTACTTCATTATGTTAAACTAAATGTTGAAAATTTTACAATAAGATGAAAACCTAAAATCTTGAGTTGCAAAAAAAAAACTGTAGCTTACATGGAAAAACCAATGTCAGCACACTCAAATTAGGTAAGAGCAAGTGTTTTTGTGGATGCAGCAAAAATTTTGTTCCTCAGTGAGAAGAAACATCAAAAGTATTATAAAATATTTGGAATTGAATAATTGAACACATCATAATTTGTAAGATACAACTAAAGCAGTACTTTAGGGAAATATGGAGTTTTAAATACATGTAGTATAAAAGGCGAAGTGTCTAAATCAATAACTTAAAGTTAAGAAGCTAAGAACAAAGGCTCAAAATAAAGCCAATGCAAGTATGTAAAAGGAACAATAAACATGAGAGCAGAAATCAATGAAATAGAAAAGAGGTACACAATACAATATTTTTTCCTTTTTATTGAATTTATTGGGGTGTCACTGGTTAACAAACTTATACAGTTTTCAGGTGCATAATTCTATAACACATCATCTGTACACTGTATTCTGTGCTTACTACCCCAAGTCAAGTCTCCGTCCATCACCATAGCTGGTTCTTAGAAAAAGCATATAACACTGATGCCCCACTACCAAGACAGAGAGCAAGAGAACAAGTGAGAGAAAACACAATAACCAAAATCATGAATGGAAGAGATATTTTCACTTCCTGATCTAATAAGCACTAAAGAGATAATAACAGGGGAATATTTTGAACAACATTATGCCGATAGCATTTAACAACTTAATTAAAATAGAACCTTAAGTGAACAATTAGGCAGTTAATCAGGAACTGGATCAAATGAGGGTAAAACAGGTGCTCAATTGTAGCCTGACACTACACCACAATGCCTGGCACTTTCATATCATTCTGGAGGTATATTGTCACACAAAGAACAATAAGTATAGTACAATAAGATATTTTGAGAGAGAGAAAACAGTCACATAACTTTTACTACAGTATATTAAATGTTTTATTTAATTATTAGTTGTTATTAATCTCTTACTATGAATAATTTATATGTATATATAGGAGAAAACCATAGTAGATACAGGTTTCTGCACAGCCTGTAGTTTTCACATTTTTTTCCAAATATTGTCAATGAAGACGGTCAGACATTTTGCAACATATTCAGAAAAGTGTGTGTGTGTGTGTGTGTGTGTTATTTGTATTTGTGTGTGATTGGAAGAAGGGGTGAGGTCATATGTTTTTGTTTCATGTTGTGACTCTAATAAGATTCTGCCCACATAAATTTTGCTCTGCTTTATTTATCTCAAAATGCATTTTATTCATGTAACTTGAGAAAATAAAATTTATTTAAAAGATGATATATATAACTCTAAATGAGATCATAGGAATCATATAAGACATAATCTCAGATGGTATAATTAATACCATAAAGAGAAAAGTAATTAAATAAGCAAACAAAAATATTAATTTGCTTGTCAATTTTTACTGTCTCCCCTTCTGCGTGCTGTAGCTGCTTAGCCTAGTGACCACAATAAAATGCCATTATGTATGCTTATTTATAAGACCCTATTAGCAGAAAGAAACTCACTGAGGAAAGTGGCTCTGGAGGTAACATTACTCAGCTCCCTTTTATCAACAAGATGTGCCCTTTTGAGTTGTTTTTCCAATACTGTCAATGTGATGCACTGTGCTGAGTCTTCCGTCCAATGGGGAGCAATGATTGTTTTGTTGTTACACATCCAGTAGGAGCCTCATTCTTTTTTAGTGTGTGAACAGCACAAAAATGTCATAGGTATGCCTCATTTTCTGAAACAAGGTAAGCAGCCTGCCTCATTAATGTGCACACCTAGCATTGCTGTAACTATCAGTAAGAAGAGGTGTTAAATTAACAGCTTAGTTTTTTCACCTGCTAGGTTCTAATAGCATCCCCAAAGTAATCCTGGTCTAACAGCTTGAGTTTTTTGCACAGGTGATCAAGAGATCAATTCTTTTTAGCACTAAGAAGTAAACTTCAGAGCTGTGCAGAATTGCCAGGTGCAGAAACAGTTGCCTTGAATGTAGCAGAAATTTAATATGAATGATACAATTTAGATTGGGTACCCACAAACAGATTTTCTTTTAAGTTGTTTCAGCATGTCTGAAAGAAATGAGGCAGTAGGCCTAAAGGAAATCTTAAAATATGTTTTTATTCTTTCATAAAATGTTTCTTAAACATCTAAGATTCCCCAGGGGTGTGGTAGGCAATAAAGAGAGGGCAATAAATACCGTTGATATGGCCACTGATTGCATGTAACATACAGTTTGGTAAAGGAGAGTACATGCAAATATCACTCAAGTACAATTTGATAGTAACTGTGATACAATAGAATAATTAATGGTTCTGAATAAGTTATGATTGAATTTGATAGAGATTGATGTATATAATTTTATTATTTAGTATTGCCAATCAGCATATTTATTTTTTAACATGCCCACATGTATTTTTAAAGAATTTCTTTAAACCATATATCTATGATAAAATCACAATGCAGTATAACTCAAAAGTCTTTGTTATAAATAATAAAACCCTTTTATTTGACTTTGGTTGATGGGTACACAACATAATCAACAGTTCAACTGCTATAGAAATGTTTATCTGAAACCTATATACTATTACTGATCAATGTCACCCCATTAAATTTAATTTTTTAAGTAAAATTATTCTTTAAAAATCCATTACAGCCTGACCAGGCGGTGGCGCAGTGGATAGAGTGTCAGACTGGGATGCGAAGGACCCAGGTTTGAGACCCTGAGGACACCAGCTTGAGTGTGGATTCATCTGGTTTGAGCAGAGCTCACCAGCTTGAGTCCAAGGTCATTGGCTTGAGCAAGGGGTCAATGGCTGTGCTGTAACCCCCCAGTCAAGGCATATAGGAGAAAGCAATCAATGAACAACTAAGGTGTTGCAACAAAGAATTGATGCTCCTCATCTCTCTCCTTTCCTGTCTGTCTGTCCTTACCTATCCCTCTCTCTGTCTCTCTCTGTCTCTGTCAAAAAAAACCCCAAAAAAACCAACTTTACATGCAACATTTGTAATTAAAATTCAAAAAATGGGAAAGTTAAGGTTTTCATAATACCTAATTGTCATTTCACATTACATATTTACACAATTTTTAGGCCCAATAGTAATATAAGAATAGAATTCGTGTATTATGTTTACAGGCTAATAAGACAGGATTTTATTTTTACTATTTCTGATTTTTTTACTTTAATTTTATAACCTTAATATACTGTTTTAATTTTATTTAAAGGAGTTGTAGCTGGGCATTTTTAAAAATATGGATATATCATGCCTGACCAGGCAGGGCACAGTGAATAGAGCATTGACCTGGGTTGCTGACAACCCATACTCAAAACCCAGAGGTCACTGGCTTGAGCATGGACTCACCAGCTTGAGCATGGGGTTGCTGGCTGACATGACCCCATGGCCACTGGCTTGAATCCAAAGATTGCTGGCTTGAAGTCCAAGGTCATTGGCTTGAGCCCAGTGTCACTGGTTTGAGCAAGGAGTCATTTGCTCTGCTGTTGCCCCCCGCCCCCATCAAGGCACATATGAAAAGCAATCAGTGAATAACAAGGTGCCACAACGAAGAATTGATGCTTCTCAGCTCTCTCCCTTCCTGTCTGTCCCTGTCTATTCCTCTCTCTCTCTCTCTCTCTCTTTAAAAAAAATAAAATAAAAAATAAAGAAAAAAATAAAGAATATGGGGATATTCTGTTTTATGGTATTTTCTGAAAAATACAGCAAAAGGAACCTTGTGGGTTAAATTAATCCACAAACATTCACACATTAATTAATTTGATGGAAAATCTATTGAAGTATGTAACCTCCAAATCAAGGTGTCAATTTCATTTTGATTTTAAACAGATTGTCTAATCTGTAAAAGTACTTTCGTCCTGATTTATAAAGTAAAAGGGCATATGGAACTTCATTAGAATTACTGTAATTTTTCTGAAAAAGAAAACAAAACAGAAATCTATGTTTAAAATTACAATAATTTAATTACTTATTTATAGGATTCCAGGACAATTCACTAGGGTTATTGATTGTAGATCTAGCTTTTCATGTGAATATAATTTATTTAGTGTGAGAAGTAATTTGTAGGTGTTAATCTTAAGGTTAATTCTCTAAAAACAACAGTGCTTAAACTGGTGCCCGGTTTTTTGGTAGATGATATCAAAAGCCATAATGCCCCAAATTGCCCCTGCAGTATACTTTTTAAAAGTGTCAGATGCTACTCAGACAAAAATATTTTCTATAAATATCTAAGCATATATTTTTTTCTAAAATTATAACAACTTTTTAAGCATCAAATTGATATATTGATATATGGGACACCCACTGGCCTGAAAATCAGGAGTAGGTTAAAATTAACCTCAAGGCTCTTTTAGTATGAAATTCTACAGTCCACAAGTGAGCATACTCACTTCTTTTTTTATCCTTTTTAACTTTTATACATTTTACGTTTTTATAAATGCCCCAAGTTAGCTATGGAAACAGTGTGGCAGTTTTCTAAATATTGAAAATAGAATAACTATAATATAGCAATTCTTTTTTTTTAACTCTCTCAGTTTATTGTGTTATCTGTTGGTTTCCCTGCATCACATTATATTACATATATAATAATTTCATTTTTGATTTGGAAACTTAGTTTCAATTAACGCCTTACTATGAAAAAGAAAATTATAAATAAACCCAATTTCTGCTTATTAAATGTCTCTGCAAGATATTTTAAATTTGTTCTTTAATTACTCTAGTGTTTTATATAAATATTAATGCCTATTTGTCTCATTAAATCATTGCAAGCAGTATATCTGTCTTTGGTTTCTTTTTAAGTAAGATGTGGAAAGTAGCACTCAAACTTCTTTCAATCTCTATTATTCTCTGATTGTCAAATTCTAGCTATTTTTGTTTGTTTTTACATTGGCAAGATATATAACTTTTATATAAAAAAATGCAACACCTTAGTGCCATGCTATTTGGAGCACAACTTTCTGTAGTCAATTCAGAAAACTATGCTTTTGGAATTTACTACTAATAAACTTTTTTAACCCACTGTGGGCTACCTGTCCACAGATTTTCTGAGTGAAATATAACCTAAACCTTTTAAAAAATATTTTAGAGCTTATATAAAAACTATTAAAGGCAGGGAAGTGATAAAAGATTTAAGGAACAGAAAACGAGATGACTGCTTTAAAATCCATAATTTAAGTCGCATGTACTTACATAACCAGATTTGTTTAGTATAGATCTAAATAAGCTACAATATGATACTGAGTTTACACAAAGACTTTTTTTTGTTTGTTTGTTTCATCAACTTGCAACCAATGTGCTCACAAGAATTTTTGAAATACGCAATACCTGATTACTTAGGGGCACTGACCTCTTTTATGTTAGAATGTCAAATTAAAAAAAAAAAGATAACAGCCAACACAACAACAGCCATCCAGTGTAAATGGATCAAAATGATACCTACTTTTTTTGTCAGATTGGCAAAAGATATAATATATGCTTTGGTGTGCTTTAGAATTTTAGTAATTAGTTTATGCGTGCTCTCAGATGACAAAGGTTGAAAATCGCTGTTTTATTCGAAAGATACTCCAAAGCAATCAAGTCTCAGCTATAGATAAACCTCGGGTTCTATAATATTATGTTTTATTTTATTTTTTCACCATTGCAGACATAATTAGCAAGCATTTAAAATATGATAGAAACAAATTATGAAGACATTTCAATAGATTATATTTTGCACTCCTCTTTTTTCTAATAGTGCACACAAGCTCCCTCCTCATATTCCTGTGGTTTTCACAGAAAGAATCCATGGCTGAATTTAATAAAACATTGTTTAGAGTTTGTTTGGTTTTGGTTTGGTTGGGTATCCCCTGGACCTCAGTAGATGTTCTGTGTTGTTCTTTGTCTGTTATTCTGAGTTGAGGAGTTTTATTTTGTTTTGTTTTTCAAAAACTATATTTTGTAATATTAAAGAGAATCTTATTTTTTGTGGGGAGTCATATTCCTTTACTCACTTAAATAAAACTCATTTGCCACTATCTGAATTCAAAACCTACCTTTGCACCATCAACATTTCTCCCTCAAAATATATAGTTATAGAAAATACTGAAATTTCAGCAGCCTCCTTCTAAATCAGCCTGAGAAAATTTAGTATGGTGTTGTTGTTTGGGCTTATAGTGAAAGGCCTCATTGAATTTAAGGCCTTTCTAACTATAGAACCTCCACACTGTGATTTATTGATTTTCTCTGTATTTCCATCTAAATCTAGATATTTCTGTTTTCCTGGTCTTTTAGTATTCTAGGAAGTTTAATTTTTGTATATTAATAAAAGTAATCTATTAGGTGGAACACATTTATTTATTAATTAATTAATACAAGAAATATTTTCTAGTACCTACTATGTACCAGGTAGCATTCATGAAGCTCACATCAATTCACTGAGGAAATCCTGTAGGCAATAGTTTTATATTTTGCCAATTATTGAATACTTAAAGAGCCCTCTTTTACAATTAGATTTAATCATTTAGATAACTAATGAAGAAGGAACTGTGGTTATATACACATGTATGAAAATGCTATTTTTGAGTAGGTTCATTTTTAATAGAGTAACTAATCTCAGACTGGAATTAATAGCTCACCACCATGGTATATACTTGTTCTTTTTTTCAAGTGTATGTTTGGATAAACTAAATAATAGACCATGATTATGTATGTAGTTATGTAGAATATGAAGTCATTGTATTGTAAGTCAGAAAATTCATTTCATGTGCTACCTCTCACCAATGGCCTTAAATCCCTAGAGTTCATTGAATTTCATTTCTGCCCCTGTAGAAAGAAGAGCAGGCATTTACTAAGCATTTACCACATGCTATGTACTATTCTGAGTGTGGCAATATACTGATTCATCAAATTCTCACAACACCCCAGAAGAAATTATCACTATTGAATAAATGATGTGTACATACATTAGAAATGTGTCAAGTTTACACAGCCGATGAACATAGGATCCATGCTTTTAACTGGGAGTGCTTTTTGAGGCCACACAGGAGTGAATAAATATGAAAGATATTGTAATGTGTTGTGTAACATACCCTAAAGTATAGAAATATTATTATTGAAGTGTGAAATAGTAACATATGTCCTTCTTTTTTACTAACTCATATTTAAAGTAAATAGAGTTAGTTAACCTAAATCAGCGAAAACCTGGTCACGTGCTCAGAATGGCCACTGGGAAATGACGAGGGGGAGTGGTGAGGAGTGAGACCCTGGCCCCTATTCCCCTGGCCCCTTCCTGCAGGGTGTCTCTGGCAAGCTGCTTTCCTGGCTGGCTGGTGACAGCTCCTTTCCAGGAAGCCTCTTTATGACTCTTCCTTTAGCTTTTTTCCTGGTTAACTTCCCTTCTTTTCCAGTAGACACAAAGATTGGAAGGGATTACCTGTGAAAGGAAAATTCAGAAGAGTTTTCCATTCATTTACTGAAGAGCTAAAGATTACTTGGACTGGTGTGGGGATGGAGAGAAGTGAATGAAGTCAGGATGTATTTTGAAAGTAGAGTTAACAGCACTTGGTGACTACAGTTGGGGTATCTTGGATCACAGGAAAAACTTGGATCTCAAGTTTCTGGCTCTGGCAGCTGGGTAAATGGTGGTTAGAGTTGCAGATGCAAAACTGAGGAGCATTAAAGACCAACCTGGCCGAAGTGGCTGCATCATCTTCCTCCCTTAAGTCTGATATGATTCTCATCTCACCTTCTGTTCCTTGCTCCGTGTTTTATGAGATCCATGAGTCCTACTAATTGATACTGTGATATATTTCATGGCTGTAATCTAAGTTCTTTGTCTTTATATCATTCATATACTAGTAACCTTTATATGCCCTTCCTATATTTTGTAGATTGTACATAATATCTAGTTACAGGTCCACTTATTTACCATATTTGGAGTATTTGCTTTTATTTTCAGGCTGCTAATATATAACAAGCTACCAGGTGAAAAAAAAATTCTAATTTTTTAAATATGCTATTCTCTCCATAAGAATGATAGATTTATGAAAGCAGGAACCATATGTAATGTAGTAGTCCCCACAGTGCCTAACCGTAAGAAACAAATAACTGGTGATTTGAAATTGACAAGGAAGCATTAGAGTGATCCTTTCACTGTCTCTACTTCCCCCTCCCACCTCCCCTTTGATCTACATTATATGGCATTTGCAGCTGGTATGGTAGGAAACTCAAACCAAATTGATGTTTGGAACTTATAATTCACTACTTGTGATAACTGACCAATGTACAAGTAAAGACTTTAGTGCTTCTATTTATGAAGAAGGTGATTTGATTCTTCCAAGGAATACTTTCCATCTCAAAATTCTCAATTTTTCTGAAATTTAACACAAGAAGAAATATTACTAATTGTTTTCATTCATCCATCCATTCATCATATAAGAATGCTATGTGTCAATCTTAAGAATATAAATATGAGTAATAAAAAGTCTCAACCACAAACAGTTTATATGATAGTATAACAGGGAAAAAGTATAGCCCCAACATATTTGTCTAATACTTTTTTCTCTGCCTCTTTTATAGTGTTGCTATATTAGAATCTGTCCAGCAAGTTAGCTGTACTTTGAATTTGCATACCATGTAAGGTGAAAGTATATTATTTTGGGGTTCTTCTTAGATAGTATTAAATGCTAACTAATATCATGCTATTAGTTTCAGTGCTACGGAATCTAAATGAGAGGAGAAAATATATACTGCCTATTAAATGTTAAAGGGCTATTATATATTAAAGTGGCTATGATATGTTAAACCTATTAATATATAATATTTTTTTAGCTTTAACATGACAGTTTTTCTAACTCTATACTGGGTGACAAATGAATTTTTCTAGGAACTTACTCTGTGTTAAGCATTGCATAATGTGTATTAAAAATGTTATCTGGTCTATATCTCTGAAGCAATTTGTAAGGCGACAATTCTAGTCACCATTTTTCAGAGGAGAGTCTGAAATTCAGAGAGTTTGATAAGTTGTAGAAGATCATGTAGCTAATGAGAGATGGAGCTGGGATATAGGCAGTCATCTGATTTATTTCCTCTCTTAGGTACTAGAGAATTCAATTCTTTCTATTTCTGGGATCATGTGTAAGGAGATGAGAGTGTTTCTGTCCATAGCTGAATTTTATTATAGCTAAATATGTTTGATCCATGACAGCAGATCTGCAATTATTTGAGGGATCTAAGGGTCCTAAAGCCGTTTCAATATAAATATGAAATTTAGCCCTGGCCGGTTGGCTCAGCGGTAGAGCGTCGGCCTAGTGTGCGGAGGACCCGGATTCGATTTCCGGCCAGGGCACACAGGAGAAGTGCCCATTTGCTTCTCCACCCCTCCGCCGGGCTTTCCTCTCTGTCTCTCTCTTCCCCTCCTGCAGCCAAGGCTCCATTGGAGCAAAGATGGCCCGGGCGCTGGGGATGGCTCTGTGGCCTCTGCCCCAGGCGCTAGAGAAGCTCTGGTCGCAACATGGCAACACCCAGGATGGGCAGAGCATCGCCCCCTGGTGGGCAGAGCGTCGCCCCTGGTGGGGGTGCCGGGTGGATCCCGGTCGGGCGCATGCGGGAGTCTGTCTTGACTGTCTCTCCCTGTTTCCAGCTTCAGAAAAATGAAAAAAAATAAAATAAAAATAAATAAATAAATATGAAATTTAGCATAACATTTTAGCTAATATGTTTTATGTTCTTACAGTAAGTTTAAACTTTATGCCAATTTTTAAATTCATTTCTTAAAGTGAGAAAGATGTAAGGAAAATAAAACTCATGCATTATTGGGGAGCATATCAATTGGTACAGTCATATTTTGGAGAAAAATAGTGTGAAGATGTGTGTATACTTTCTATAATCCAGTAATTTTACTTTTAGATTCACTCTTGAAATCAATTCTCTTATGCACGCCCAAGGAGATGTGGGCAGAGATGTTCAGTGCAGCATTGGTTTCAATAGCAATAATTTGAAAGCAACCTACATTTTTATCAATAAAGGAGCAAGGAAATAACTTGGTATAGTCATGCAATGAAATATTACACAGCAGTTAAAGTGGATGAACCAGAACCAGATGTACATGCATTAACACAGATAAATTTAGAACTTTAGAAAAAGGATCATTGATTTAAAGGAATAATACATATAAAATAATTAATTTTAAGTAAAGTTTCAAAAACTCTCCAAACATATTCTATTACCCTATACTCCATTTCATACTATACTATATAACATATAATATAGTATTTGTTACATATCAAAAATAATATTATATTATTTATTTTTAATTTATATATATGCTTATAACATATTGAATACATTAATGAAAAGATACATTTTAACTTCAGTTAATGGTTACTTTTGAAGTAAAGAAAAAGAGAGAATTTGATTAACAACGTTACAAAAGGCACTCATTTATCTAGAAACTTTTTTTTAATTACACAAAAACAGACGGAAACCAAGTCATTAAAATATTCCTATTTCTGAAACTAGGTGGTAGTATATGGATATCCACTACACTGTTGTACTTTTCTATTTGAGTGTATGAAGTTTCAAAATAAACAGAAGGCTTGCACTTGAAATTCTCTTTTCAAGAGCAGTTTTGTGATTTACATTATAAAAGATCTATCTCTCCATTTTTTGTTAGTAATTCTTATTTATAAAATGTAATTCTGAAGTGAAAGTATATATCCAGTCTCTCTTTGAAATATGTTTTTATCAAATGTTTATAACAAGCCTGACCAGTGGATAGAGCGTCGGACTGGGATGCAGAGGACCAGGTTCGAGACCGTGAGGTCGCCAGCTTGAGCGCAGGCTCATCTGGTTTGAGCAAAGCTCACAGGCTTGGACCCAAGCTCACTGGATTGAGCAAGGGATTACTCGGTCTGCTGAAGGCCCATGGTCAAGGCACATATGAGAAAGCAATCAATGAACAACTAAGGTGTCCCAACGAAAAACTGATGATTGATGCTTCTCATCTCTCTCCATTCCTGTCTGTCTGTCCCTATCTATCCCTCTCTCTGACTCTCTGTCTCTGTAAAGAAAAAAAAAAGTTTATAACAAAATTAAAAACAAATTTTGTGTATGACATATAGTTATTCATTGTTTTTGCAGTTTTAAAAATGCACCATATCTATGATCTCACATTTCTGACATTCAACTTTAGATGGAAACTTAGTCATAAAATATCAATCACAACAACAGGCTTTAAGAATAAGATGGTGACATTACTCTTTTTTTTTCTCATTGAATTTACTGGCATGACATTAATAAAATTATATAGGTTTCACATGTACAATGCTATAATATATCATCTGTATATTGTGTGTTTACCGCCCCAAGCCTGCTCTCCATCCATCATCATTTATCTTCCCTGCACCCTCCTCTACCTCCCCCACAGCCCTTTCTAGTAATCATCACTCTGTTGTCCATGTCTAATGAGGGTTTTGGGGTTTTTTTGTTTTTTGAGTAATACCTTCACCTTTTTACCCAGCCCCACAACCCTCGTCAACTCTGACAGCTGTCAGTCTGTTCTCTATCCATGAGTCTGTTTCTACTTTTTTTTTTAGTTTCTTTTGTTCATTAGAGTCCACATATGGGTGCAATCATATGATATTTGTCTCTGACTTGCTTATTTCACTTAGCATAATGCTCTCCAGGCCCATCCATGCTGTTGTGAATGATAAGATTTCCTTCTTTTTTATGGCCAGGGAATAATCCATTGTGTAAATGTCCTGCAGCTTTTTTCTCCACTCATCTACTGAAGGATACTTGGGCTACGTCCAAATCCTGGCTATTATAAATAACATTGCAGTGAATGTAAGAGTGCATGGATTCTTTCTAATTGGTGTTTCAGGTTTCTTTGTATATATTCCCAAAGTGGTATCGCTGGGTCATAAGGCAGTTCCATTTTTAATTTTTGGAGGTAACGTTATACTGCTTTCCATAGGGGCTGGCCCATTCTGCATTCCCACTAAAAGTGTACAAGGGTTACCTTTTCTCCACACCTTCATCAACATTTGTTATTTGTTGATAACTATTATGGCAGATGTCAGATGATATCTCATTCTAGTTTTAATTTGCATTTCTCTGATGGTTAGTGAGCTTTTTTTCATGTCTGTTGGCCATCTCTATGCCCTCTTTGGAAAAGTGGCCATTCAATCTATACTACAAGGCCATACTAATCAAAACAGCATCATATTGGCATAAAAATGGACCTATAGATCAGTGGAACAGACTAGATAGCCCAGAAATAAACACACATTTTTATAGTCATTTAATATTTAACAAAAATGCCTGTCCAGGTCTTGGCACAGTGGATAGAGCATTGACCTGGTATGCAGAGGACTCAAGTTCAAAATCCCGAGGTCACCAGCTTGAGTGCGGGCTCGTCCAGCTTGAGTGCAGGCTCACCAGATTGAGCATGTGGTGGCCGGCTTGAGAGTGGGATCATAGTCATGACCCTGTGGTCACTGGTTTGAGCCCAAAGGTCACTGGCTTGATCCCAAAGTTGCTGGCTTGAGCCCAAGGTCACTGGATTGAGCAAGGGGTCACTGGCTTGGCTGGAGCTCCCTGGTCAAGGCACAGATGAGAAGCAATCAGTGAACAACAAAGGTGCCGCCTGATGCTTCTCATTTATCTCCCTTCCTGTCTATTGCTGCCTGTCCCTCTGTCTCTCTCTCACACTAAAAATAAATAAATAATAAAATAATATTTAACAAATGTGACAAAAACATACAGTGGGACAAAGAAAGATTATTCAATAAATGGTGTTGGTACAATGGACATATATGTGCAAAAAAAAGTGAAGCTAGTCCTCTATACACAAGAATAAACTTCAAATGGATTAACGATTTAAATATTGGACTTGAAACCATAAAAATTCAAAAAGAAAACATAGACAGTAAAGTCTTAGACATTTCTCCTAGAAATATTTTCTCTGATATATCTCTTGAGCAAGGGATACAAAAGAAAAAATAAACAAATGGGTCTACATCAAATTAAAAAATTTTTGCACAGCAAAGGAAAGCAACAACAAAATGAAAAGACAACCCAGTGAATGGGAGACCATATTTGCCAGTGATAAATCTGATTCGGAGTTAATATCCAAAATGCATAAAGAACTAGTGAGATTTCTTTTTTCCAGTGAGTCAAGTAGTTGATAATTTTGTAAGTTCCCGGATACTGTCTATTTCTTTGTTAATAATAAAAGTAAGTCATTTTTTTAAATTAAGGTAAAATTAGAATATTATTTCACAAGTCATTTACTTTTGAAGTCATAAAATTGATCCAGGAATGGCTTATTATCTGAATTCATCAGCCACAAAGTCAGTAACTATTCAACCTTTTAGGAAATTGTACCAGTAATAAGAAATACTGCTTTTGAGATACTAAAATATGATTTGAAAGATAAAGATAATCATTTTTAAAAGAAAATGTCATTTGGTTCTGACTTGTCTTCTATTACTATCTTGCTTTATATCACTGAGATGTCATAAATTGTAGTCAATTTTAGAAGTCATACAGCCATCTTATTTTATACCCTGGGTAACCACCCTTTTGTTCCCTAGAAAAACAACTTTGCCTATTTTTTTTAAGTTTATTTTTTCTGTTTCTCTACAAACTCAAAAGCATCCTTTATTCCCAACTGACAAAACCTAACTGCTCATGATGTTTGGGAAACAGTTACTACGCATTTTAGATACACTGGTCATGCTGTTACATAAGCCGTTATTTTTCTTGTTGTATAATAAAAGGAGGATGTTTTGAAAAAATTATTTGTCTTAATCATTAAACTACTCCCTCCAACTTCTGTTGTTTCTGATTTAAGATTAGTCTCTGTCACATAACTGAGAGAAAACCAGGGAGAACTCAGTGAATTCCATAATTATTAGTGCGTTCAACTATGTAGCAAAATGGTAACTTTACCGCATTCTATTTCTATTAACTCCTGGATCAGGTTGAGCTAGAGGAGGGGACTGAGGTGGCAAAAGATACTTTTTTTTTACTGTAGACACTAGAAATATAATGATTTTCAAAAGGATCTTGTTTGATCTCATGGGGGAAGAATGCACAAAGTGGAAAAAAAGTTGTATATGAAAGGAGAGATAGCTGCTCATTTGAGACATCAGAAAAACAATTTTTGATAAATAGTAAAAATTTTGTGCTCACAAGTTAGGGACATTCACAATCTGCCTGAAAGACACCATGGGCCTTTTTTTTAGCTGTTGATGGTGTTGATGGGGAAATACTGTGACACAGACTTTTATGTCCACACAAGTTATATTTCTTATGTGAAGAAAATGAAGAGTCTGAGATATTCATTGGCTCTCCATATAGTTTTATAGGAAAAAGTACTGATGGCATATTTCAATTATGAAGTGAATCAAACATAAAAACTTAAATGGAATAGTGCAACTTGCCTAGGAATCCATTTAAAAGAAATCATTTAAATTTATTTACATAGCATAATATTCATCTTAGTAATATTGTCATAGTGAACATTTTTTAATTTTCTTTTAAATGCTTTGTCTAAAATCTCTCATCATTTAAAACAACATCTGTCTCATAAGTTATTGCAATTTCAAAGATTACTACCTAAAATGCGTTGGTTTTATTTTAACACAGATTTATTTCATTTATGATTTTACAGGCAATCTCCTCTTCACAGAGATGCTTTTTTTCTTCAGTCTAGTCAGTTGTCCTTTCATGACTGTGGCTTTTTTTTTATTCCTGACCTTTACTAATTATTTTAGACTATTTGGCTTAATATGATATAAGAATTCTATTAATTTGTAAGGCTTCCTAATCCTCCTATAATACACATATTTTAGTTAACCTAAATTTACCAAATCAAAATAAATAAAACAAAATAAATTTTTTAATGGAAAATATACCTGAAAGAATAAGAGGTAAATGAGATAGAGAACAATTTTTTTTCTCAAAATAGAGCTATTTTATATAGTATCTGGAAAGATTAGTTAGCATAATAATAAAATTCATAGACTATTTATGATTGACGCCCATTAATCCTAAGTACCGAACTTATTTCCCTGAAGTCCCACAACAACCTTATTAGGTAGATGCTATTAATATTTCCAGCATATCAATGAAAAAATGTGATATAGAAAAAAAATGTGGCCCTGGCCGGTTGGCTCAGCGGTAGAGCGTCGGCCTAGCGTGCGGAGGACCCGGGTTCGATTCCCGGCCAGGGCACATAGGAGAAGCGCCCATTTGCTTCTCCACCCCTCCGCCGCGCTTTCCTCTCTGTCTCTCTCTTCCCCTCCCGCAGCCAAGGCTCCATTGGAGCAAAGATGGCCCGGGCGCTGGGCATGGCTCTGTGGCCTCTGCCTCAGGCGCTAGAGTGGCTCTGGTCGCAATATGGCGACGCCCAGGATGGGCAGAGCATCGCCCCCTGGGGGGCAGAGCACCGCCCCTGGTGGGCGTGCCAGGTGGATCCCGGTCGGGCGCATGCGGGAGTCTGTCTGACTGTCTATCCCCGTTTCCAGCTTCAGAAAAATGAAAAAAAAAAAAAAAAGAAAAAAAATGTGTATTTACAAGAGTTAATTAAGCTGCTGAGCCAGAATTCAAAGTCCAGGAAACCTAACTCCAGATTTGATGTTTTAAATTCCTATATTATACTCTCTTATTAATGAAGCCACATGGCACTTAGGGAAAATGAATGTTAAATGGGAAAATTTAAAGAGACCAACATCCTACTTTCACTCGATCCTGTGTCTTGCTCACATGCATACTCAAAAACACTTTGTTATTCAACAACTGAGAATATTAACAGGTTTAGAGGTTTTGCTGATGTGTATTGTATATTATATGTAAATGCAACATTTTGTTAAGACTTAGAAATGTTAGCTGTATTCTGAAACATTAAATAATCATGCCTAATTAAATTAAACTTTAGTAGGTTTTGAGCTTTGGTTATTTTTTGGTTAATCAATTTAAGATCTCTATATCATGAAAGACCCAAGAGACTGCTGTGTGCTAAGCCTAAACATTGGAAGAATTTATAAAGACATTTGGCTTGCATTTGAATAAAGAGAATTAAATCACTTATTATTGTATTGTTATTTTTTTCATTAGGCTCTCAGATTTATATTAGAACAAAAATGTGTTTACAAATAAAGCAGATTCTGATTTTACATAATATAAATGTCTATAATGTTAATTATTTAGAAATGTGTATTTTACATGAACTACTATATGGATGATGAGCATGTTTTAAATGAAAGTCTGGTAAGCATATAAGCAAAAGATTTAAATTACAGTAACTGATTTTGACATATTCAGTAAATGCCAAGAAACATGGCTTTTACAGCAAGTTCATAGAAATGTTCAGATAAAATATTCATGAATTCTCTTCTAGAAGAAAAGCTTTTTATAGTCTTGTTTGACAGAGGATGACCTTTGCTTCAGCAAGTTCCTATCTTTGCTATAACTTAGTGTTTAGATGCCTTGCTTAGATGAATAAAACATAACATTTTGTTCTTTGTGTTGTCTAGTAGGTGATAATTAATAGAAACACTTTGAAGTTTTAAAATGAAATAAGTGGGTTTAAAAAAAAAAGCATTAAGAAAACTTTGAAGATCAATTTCCCAGCAGGAAATCTGTCAAAGCAATTAGGATCCACCTCGATTTGGGCAAACTCAGTAGTACTCAATTGATGTGTTCTTTTCAAATAACTAAAGCACTTTTAACTTTAGTGATCTGCTCTAGTCATACAGTCAGCCACCTGATGGCTCATAAAATAATGGATCAATGACTCAGTTATGTACAAAAAAAACTTTATGAGGAGAAATCAGTCAAATACACTACAGTTTCTAATCTCATGACGATGAAACAAACGGAAACATGAATTGGGTAATTTTCAACCAAATAAACTATAGATTCAATCTAGGTACATTTTAGTATTTGTGCTTCTAGCTTTAATTTTTGTATTACTTGAGGAGAAAGACAATGTTATTGCTACTGAGATGTATTTAGAAAATAATAGCAATTAAGGTAAACAAGAAGCCACCTAATCATTTCCTGATGATTTGAAAGTTTGCTAAACTAACCATCTCTTCCACCACACCCATTTAGCAAATAAAGTACCATCTAGCACAAATGAAAGTGCCACACTCATTTTTGTGGTCATAGGACACCATTAATGCGTTTATCAGTATTATACTTAACGGCCTGACTCAGGTAGTTATTCTATGATACTGAAAGATTAATTAGGACCTTAATATGTTGATATAAAGTGTAGAATTATTAATATTTCTTATAACAATTTCTCTATGTAAATTCATGTGGAGATTTAATTTTAAAAGAGATATTTGTGTTACATGTCCCCAGTCAAGGATTAATTATGCTCCTGTTGTAGAAATTATATATGTACTAAATATATATACTAAAACTCTCTGACATATTCTCGATACTCCAGAAACATTGGAAGAAGGTGATTACCCATATTTGTTAATGACTTCTTAAAGAATTAAAACAAGTAAAATGCCATATTTATATTATTGAAATTGTTCATTGAAAACACATTCCCTTAAAATTAAATTCTAGCGTATTGGCATGATTTCTGGCTTAGTGTTTTCAACTAATTAAATACCAATTGGTGACATAAGATTTATGTTCACTGATCTGGACAATTCCAAAAAAAGTGTATTAATTTGAATAAATATATATTTGAATTTTCTGGACTTATCTTTTACACTTGATTTTAGCGAAAGGTGGGTGGGACTTACCTTCTAGATCAGTAGTCCCAAAGTAGTTCAAGAGTCCTAATACATATTTTTTTAAGTGGTTCCTTGATCTATTAAGTTAAGGAAATGTACATATTATATGATCTTTTTCTTGCTTTAAAATTTATTAATTGGTTTGAGAGAAAGGGAGAGAAAGAGAGAGAGAAGCATCAATTTGTTGTTACACTTACTTGTTCCACTTAGTTGTGTACTTACTGACTGCTTCTCCTATGTATCCTGACAGTGACTCAAACCCGTGACCTGAGTGCACCAGGATGCATTTATGCATTGAGCCCCCCAGCCAGGGATATATGACCTTCTTCAGGACAGGTGGTTCCTGACTTACAGTGGTTCAACATAATATAATATTTTGACTTTATGATGATGCAAAAATGATGTGCATTCAGTAGACACTATACTTCAAATTTTGAATTTTGATCTTTTCCCAGGTTAACAATATGTGACTAAAGGCTACAAAGACAAGTATATACAAATTAATATATATATAGTAAAAAGAAATAAATCCCATCAATTATCAATACATTGATCTCTTAGGACCAACCAGAAGACTATGATAAGAATGACAGTAAATGACATAGTTCTAAAATTATTAAGGACAGTAGTACATACTTAAAATTTTTGTGGCATAGGCATTACCCAGATAGAAGACTGCTTGCTAGAAACCATTGATCTGGCCATGGCAGATTGTCAGCTATGTCAGCATTGCAACATGAGATCTTACTATTTCCTTGTGTTCCTGTCACTTTCCTTACACTGACCTAATGTAATTTGAATGTTCAGAAATTATATGCTGCTGAATTTCAATATTTAATTCTTATAATGTTGCATTTTACATATTTTTTATGTACAGTGTATAATTAATTTCAAGTTAATGCTAAGAAAACAAATGCTACTTGGTTACATAAAATCACCTTGCAAATATGTAGATTAAAATAATCGAGTTTTATGCTTATACTTTTTTTAGCCAGAAAGAGAATTTAGGAAACAAATTGTTTAGCATATCATCTTGCATTTTAAATGGGAGTATAAAAATGTGGCAAAGATTTTCATAATGCATTATAAATAATAGGTTATTTTTAATTATAAAAATCTTTGTAATCTTGCTAACTTCTGCAATAAATATGGAGCAATGCCATTTCACTTGTTTACAAAGTAGTCACAGAAATCAGGGAGAAAATGTAACATATGCACTGAATGCCTTTGAAGCTACTGTGAGAACAAGAAGTAGAAATTATGAGCAAGCAGCCAACATGAGAAGACACAAGCCCTCTCTCTGCATGTAGTCTGTGATTTGTAAACAGTTACTAACTAGAGAAAATGAGAAGGAAATGCAGGAGCCAGCCAGGTGTTACTTTACGGCAGTGATTTACTCTATTTGATCAATGATGAGAACAAAATCACCCATATCCTCAGGAAGCCATGAATGTTTCAAAGCAGCTGTGGGAGCACCTGGCTACTTGTCCTACACAAAGACACCCTCCATTAAAGAAGAATCAAGATTTATTCCTCTCAGTTTAACCAGAAACAATGACAATGAATCTGCTGCTGCATTGCATTATTTCTTTAAAGAGAGAACAAAGCAGTTTTACAGTCCTATTTCTGGTGAATTGGCAGGAATACACTTGCATCCTCCTGTTTCAGTGTGACAGAATTATTGAATGTTCTCTTGAGTGGCCAACAGTATGAGTGCTCTCTCCCTTTCTGTGCTTTCTAAACACACACACACACACACACACACACGAATATAGCTTTCACTAACAAAAAGGAATAGAGAAAAATAAAATACTAAAACACAGCTTTCAAAATATTTTATAGCTAGATTATATAGAATTTTAGGTTTATATTCCACAAAACCTATGGAACCCAGCAGACTTTTACTGACCAAGAGCTGTTAAACTATGGCTAGGGAAGCCAAGAGCACAGCTTTTGGGTGAAGCAGATGTAGAGATGATGAAAATGGGTTTAGAATTAATGAAAAAGCAAATTGAGAGCCCTCTCAATCAATAATCAAATACTGCATACTATTTTTTTTGTTTTGCTTTAATTTGTCAATCCAAATACTTCTTAAATGAAGCAGTTAAGTAATGGAAATCTTGAAAATTTAAGAACCTAACCCAAGGTGGATTTTAATGTCATACAACTAACTTATAGCATAATGTCCATTTTCATCAATACCATATGTTCAAACTCATCCCTTGGCGATATTCTTTCCTTATTTCTGGGTTTAGTATTATAATATCATTAAATATTATATGTTATTATTTCCTTACATTACTTCTATTCCCATAAAATTATGGTTATAAACATGGAGTATATGAATCAATTGGACAGTGCTCATATGGTGCCATAAAGGATTTTGGCAAAATAAGTTCAAAAAGTATTCATTGGTCAAGTTTCAGGAATTTTAAGTCCCAAACAAGCACTGTTCACTTTTCTTTGTACTCCTCATTCTCATGCGAAGGATCATCTTTGTGATAGGTGCACCATAAATGACCTTTATAAATATTGCTGAATTAACATTCAGTAGAGGAACGGGCTCATCATCTTCCTAACTATCCATTCCCAAATCTTACGACATGGTCTTGATAGTTACACAACTTGTTTATACCATTTGGGACTATTTGCTTTTTAGGAAAAATTTTAAATCATAACATGCATGTTATTTTGCAACTTGTTTTTTCACTTTAAATGTTGCACTTATTTAGCTTTATTGAGATCTATTTTATGGACTTTTTTTAAGTGTCCAAACTTTTTTTAGTGAAGCAGTAAAATTTGTGTCTAAAACTTTATCCATTCATTATATTACTTCAAATATTTATGTTTTTGCCAGTTTTATGGCCTTCCTGCTTCTTTTCCACAATATTGTTTAAGATGATTTTAAACATTTACTTATAAATGACTTTCCTGGTCATTGTATTCTTTCTTCTTTCCTTCTTTCCTTTCATCCTTCCTTCCTTCCTTTATCTTTCTTTCTTTCTTTCTTTCTTTCTTTCTCTCTTTCTTTCTTTTTCTTTTCTTTTTTTGATAGTATTTAAGTTCCCTCATTGTTTTCTATTTCTGGAAGAAGACACAAACTATCTGATGAATCATCTAAGGCCCAGAAGTGACAAACTGTATACAAATAAAAAAAGGACACTATATATACAATATACTTATATAATTATAATATATAATTTATTTAAATATACATTTCAAATAATAGTACTTTTTGCCAAGATGACTTCTCAGAAACCAATATTCTAGATTTTAATATAACAGAATGATGTGAATACAGAACTTGTTTGAAGTTAAAATGTTTTGCTTTCTGGTAGCTCTGTGTCTCCTTTGGTTCTTATCCTTTGTGTTTCTGTCAGTTGCTTTTGTTTGTTGGTATTTCATGCTTTTTTCCCTCTGTTTCTTCTTTTTTTAAGCTATGTTTTTCAATTTTGGTTTTTGCATGGTTATTACCATTAGGTTATAGCGAAAAAAGTTTTATACATACAAGAACCCTTTGTCTCAAGAGTGCTTCTGCCCCCCATCCTTCAGAGCTTTATCCTCTCCCCTTTTATGTTTTTGTTGTCTCAGGTTATCCTTGTTTATATTGTAAACTTGGTGGAGTTTTTACTTGTTATTTTCTGTTTTGTTTTTTGCATCCAGTAGAATAACCCCCTTGAGTACTTCCTGCAGTGGGAGTTTTCTGGTGATAAATTCCCTCAGCCTCTCTATGTCGGGCAATATTTTTATTTCTCCTTCATATTTGAAGGATAACTTTGATGGATATAATATTCTTGGCTGGTAATCCCTTTCTTTTAGTACTTTGAATGGTTGGGTCCACTCTTTTCTGGTTTATAGAGATTCTGCTGAGAAGTCTGATGATAATCTGATGGGCCTTCTTTTATATCTTAAGGTTTTCTTTTTCCTAGCTGCCTTGAAGATTCTTTCTTTGTCATTGATTTTTTTTATTTTATTACCATGTGCCTTGGAGACAGCCTGTTTGGATTGAGGTAACAAGGTGTTTTGTTTGCTTCTTGGATTTGAGGATCTAATGCTTTCCATAGGTTTGGGAAGTTCTCATCAATTATTTGTTTGGATAAGCTCTCCATTTCCTTCTCCCTCTCTTCTTCTTCTGAAATACCCATTATTCTTGTATTGCTCTTTCTTACGAAGTCAGACAATTCTTGCAAAGCTCTCTCATTTTTAAAAATTCTCGAGTCTTTCTCTTCTTCCCTCTGTATCATCTCTAGTTGCCTGTTTTCAATGTCACTGATTCTCTATCTGACCTATTCTTGCTAGCTCATTTTTCAATTTATGAATTAAGTTTTTCATCTGTTTTTAAAATTTTAATCTCCTTGGTTACATACTCACTTTGTTTTCTGAACTCATTAAGTTGCTTATTAGTGTTTTCTTGCATCTCGTTGAGTATTTTCAGAACTTCAATTTTGAACTCTCTGTCATTTAACTCCAAAGTTTCCATGTGAATGAGGATGCTTTCTGGAGATTTTTCATATTTTTATAAACTGTGTCTTTCTTGGGTAGCCATGGTATTCATGGCTTGAGGGCAATTGAGAATGGTATTATTAAGAAATCAAGAAAAGCCTGACCAGGTGGTGGCTCAGTGGATAGAGCATCAGACTGGGATGCTGAGGACCCAGGTTCGAGACCCCAAGGTCGCCAGCTTGAGTGTGGGCTCATCTGGTTTGAGCAAAGCTCACCAGCTTGGACCCAGGGTTGCTGGCTCAAGCAACGGGTTACTTGCTCTGCTGAAGGCCCACGGTCAAGGCACATATGAGAAAGCAATCAATGAACAACTAAGGTGTTGCAATGTGCAACGAAAACTAATGATTGATGCTTCTCATCTCTCCGTTCCTATCTGTCTGTACCTGTCTATCCCTCACTCTGACTCTCTCTCTGTCTCTATAAAAAAAAAATCAAGAAAAAATGAAAAAGTAAAAAGATAAAACTGAAAATAAATAATAAAATAAAAATACAAGAAAAAAACAAAATAAACAGAGAAAAACAGAAGACAATAATCAAAACCAAACAACAACAAAGAAAAACTAGAAAAATTAGAAGAAAAAAATCCCTTCCAAACTCCCAAACAAAATGAGGTTTTTCTATTTTTTTTTCCAGTAGATGGTGCTGGACTACAAGTTTTAGTACCGTGAAATTTCCAGGCTGGCCTCTGCTGAGAAGCTGCTGTGGGGATGTTGGAGGCAGGTCTGATGATGAGTGGGGTGTACTGTGAGGCTTCGGGCTTTACCAATGGTAATCTCAGGCCTCTGGGTGCTCCTCCTTGCATCTCAGCAGACCATGGGACCAGACACAGAGCACCTCTGTTCCTCATGAGAGAGAGTGGCTCTGTAGAACTAGCTGTGTAGTATATCTGTGGCACTCTCACTACCCATAAGGGAATGGAGGCGGGATCTGGGAGGCTGGGGGACCACACTGTATTTTTGTGTCTCTGTTCCAGTGCAGGCTGCCAACAGACCATAGTAACACTAGCAATGACCCCTCATTCTGCTGCTACTTTGGTTCACTACCTACCCAAATTCTCACCAATCTTTCTGCTCCTCTTGGCAGAAGAAGACCCAGTCATTCTGGGTTTCTCCCCTCTCTGGAGCCCCAGTAGACAAAAACCCAAACAGTCTAGGTTTCTCCTCTCTCCAGAGCCAACCATGAGTGCATCTTATCTTCTGCACCCCTTCTTAACCCTTCCCATCATCAGATCCCATTTGTTATGCAGATCTGTCAGGCAAGCCTGTGAGCCCAGCTGGGGTTCTTTGGTTGAGTTAAATCTCTTCAATTTGTTGAATTTCTAGGGGAGAGATCAAGGGTATCTCTCACGCCACCATTACTCTGATGTCATCTGAAATTAAAATGAGAAGAAACAAATTCTTAATTTTTTTCCAGGGCCAGGCAAACTTTCTGAGATTTTGGTGAATAGTGTGTTAAATTCCTAGAAAATACTGGTTACAATATGTATTTTACTGCAACTTGACAAGTAATAATAAGGTCAGCAAGCAGAGCAGAAAATAAAATAAAATAAAATAAAATAAAATAAAATAAAATAAAATAATAAGGTCAGCAGAATCTCAGACTGATATAATTTGAGGATACTTTTCCCCTTTAATTTCAAAGAAACTACATTTTATATCATCTGTCATATACAGTTTCACAAATACCTCTGGAATGATAAAATCATCAGTAGAGGTGTATGGTATAAACTACTGAAAGTAGAAGCCTAAAGACAAGCATAACAATGAACACATTAAATCAGCCAGTCATAAGACTAATCATATAGAAGTAAAAAGGCACAGATTATGCTGAAAAGAACTTTAAAGATAATGGTTCAGGATTTACTCTGATGGTGATATGTCGTTTTGACTCATCATTAATAAAGTGTTTTTCACTGTGGTCTTCACAAGTAATGAAAGTCTCCTATGCAAATATTTCCACACATTTTTCACTAATGTCTCATCAAGCTACATGCCTCCATCATATTGACATGGCAGGAAGAAACAGAGTGAGCAAGCTTTGTATTATCCAATGTTAACATTTCCTTGAGAAAGATGCTTAAATTCAAAGCTAAAGGCTATTTTATTTTATTTTATATTTTATTTTGTGACAGAGACAGAAAGAGGGATAGATAGGGACAGACAGACAAGAAGAGAGAGAGATGAGAAGCATCAGTTCTTTATTGCAGCACCTTAGTTGTTCATTGATTGCTTTCTCATATGTGCCTTGACTGGGGACCACAGCAGAGTGAGTGACCCCCTGTTCAAGCCAGCGACCTTGGGCTCAAGCCAGAGACCTTTGGGCTCAAGCCAGCGATCATGGGGTCATGTCTATGATCCCATGCTCAATCCAGCGACCCTTGGCTCAATCCGGTGAGCCCGTGCTCAAGCTGGCAACCTCGGGGTTTCAAACCTGGGTCCTCTGCATCCCAGTCTGATGCTCTATCCACTGTGCCATAGCCTGGTCAGGCCAAAGGCTTATTTGAAAATAAAACTCACTTTGAGGAAACACAAAAAAAATTAGTCCTATATCACCTAAAGTGATATAAACCTGAAGAGAAAAATCTCTTTTTTTCTAATAAGAAAACAGAAATAAAGAAAAAATAAAACTAACATTTTAAATTAAGTAAGAAAAATCTGTGGGACCAGAATATTTAAAATATTTCTAAATAAACAATGAATAGTTTTTAAAAGTAATAAATATGTCAGATGAGTTATGTAATTAAATAGATGTTATTGTTGCTTTAGAAACCTATTTTTTAAAACTTACCCACTTTCTCTGCTGAACTATAAGTATATCCAAAATTAAAGTATTTAAAGATAAATTAGTTGAGCTATTGTAAGTTTTCTATTGCTACTATAACAAATTACCACAGTTTGTTTCAAAAACAACATGTTTATTATCTTATAGTTCTGGATGTAAGAAGACCAAATTCAGTTTTACAGGTCTAACGTGAAGGTGACAAGATGGCTTGTTCCTTCTGGGGGCTCCGGGAAAATCTGTTTCTTCCCTAGTCCGGCATCTGCACTCCTCGGCTCATAGCCTTCTCTGTAGTAGTCAAGTTTCCTCCCGCCAGCCTCTTAGGACACCTGTGATTACATTGGGCCCACCTGGATGATCCAGGTTAACCTCCTCAGCTCAAAATTCTTCATTTAAAATCTGCTAAATTCCTTTTACCATAGAAGAATATTCCCAGGATCTGGGGATTACAATGTATATATATTTGGGGACCATTATTCACACTATCATGCCATCATATGGTTTAATATACCACAATCTTGTTCTCAGGTATAAAAAAAGCCAGAAATAAAAAAATAAATAAAGCACTAAATCTGTATATAAGTACCACATATATATTTCAAATTCATAACCAGGTTTCAACCACATGTGGAAAGTAGATAACAATATACTGTGCTTACAAAAATTAGGGGATATTTTATCACTTCATATTCATTTTGAAATATCCCCTAAAGTTTTTGAGCAGTATATATATCTCTGATTATAGGAAAAAACACATTAAAGAAAAAGCACATGAGGCAGATATTTTAGGATGCATTATACTATCCAAAGCACAGTATATTTAATTAATGGGTTTTTTTTGTTGTTGTTGTTGTTTTATTTTTTTTAATGGGGTGACATCAGTAAATCAGGATACATATATTCAAAGATAACATGTGTCGTTCAATTATGTTGCATACCCATCACCCAAAGTCAGATTGTCCTCTGTCACCTTCTATCTAGTTCTCTTTGTGCCCCTCCCCCTCCCCCTTTCCTCTCCCTCTCCCCCCTCCCCCCGTAACCACCACACTCTTATCAATGTCTCTTGGTCTCACTTTTATGTCCCACCTACGTATGGAATAATGCAGTTCCTGATTTTTTCTGATTTACTTATTTCACTCCGTATAATGTTATCAAGATCCCGCCATTATGCTATAAATAATCTGATGTCATCATTTCTTATGGCTGAGTAGTATTCCATAGTGTATATGTGCCACATCTTCTTTATCCAGTCATCTATTGACAGGCTTTTTGGTTGTTTCCATGTCCTGGCGACTGTGAACAATGCTGCAATGAACATGGGGTTGCATGTGTCCTTACGTATCAATGTTTCTGAGTTTTAGGGTTATATACCCAGTAGAGGGATTGCTGGATCATAAGGTCGTTCTATTTTCAGTTTTTTGAGGAACCACCATAATTTCTTCCATAATGGTTGTACTACTTTACATTCCCACCAACAGTGGATGAGGGTTCCTTTTTCTCCACAGCCTCTCCAACATTTGCTATTACCTGTCTTGTTAATAATAGCTAATCTAACAGGTGTGAGGTGGTATCTCATTGCCATTTTGATTTGCATTTCTATAATAACTAATGAAGATGAGCATCTTTTCATGTCTGTTGGCCATTTGTATTTCTTCCGGGGAGAAGTGTCTGTTCATATCCTCTTCCCATTTTTTTATTGGATTGTTTGTTTATTGTTGAGTTTTATGAGTTCTTTGTATATTTTGGATATTAGGCCCTTATCTGAGCAGGTGTTTAAAAATATCAATTCCCAATTAGTTGGCTGTCTGTTTATCTTGTTATCAGTTTCTCTTGCTGAGCAAAAACTTCTTAGTCTGATGTAGTCCCATTCATTAATTTTTGCCTTCACTTCTCTTGCCTTTGGAGTCCAATTCATAAAATGCTCTTTAAAGCCCAGGTCCATGAGTTTAGTACCTATGTCTTCTACTATGTACTTTATTGTTTCAGGTCTTATGTTTAAATCTTTGATCCATTTTGAGTTAATTTTAGTACAGGGGGACAAACTGTAGTCCAGTTTCATTCTTTTGCATGTGGCTTTCCAGTTTTCCCAGCACCATTTATTGAAGAGGCTTTCTTTTCTCCATTGTGTGTTGTTGGCCCCTTTATCAAAAATTATTTGACTATATATATATATGGTTTTATTTATGGGCTTTCTATTCTGTTCCATTGGTCTGAGTGTCTGTTTTTCTGCCAATACGATGCTGTTTTGATTGTCGTCAAAACAGCATGGTATTGCTATATTGGCCCTATAATATAGTTTGAAGTCAGGTATTGTAATGCCCTCAGCTTCATTCTTTTTCTTTAGGATTGCTTTGGCTATTCGGGGTTTTTATAGTTCCATATAAATCTGATGATTTTTTGCTCCATTTCTTTAAAAAATGTCATTGGAATTTTGATTGGAATTGCATTAAATTTGTATATTGCTTTGGGTAATATGGCCATCTTGATTGTATTTATTCTACCTAACCAAGAACAAGGAATATTCTTCCATCTCATAATATCTTTTTCGATTTCCCTTAACAATGGTTTATAGTTTTTATTATATAAGTCCTTTACATTCTTTGTTATGTTTATTCCTAGGTATTTTCTTTTTTTTTGTTGCAATCGTGAAGGGGATTATTCTTTTGAGTTCATTCTCAAATGTTTCATTGTTGGCATATAGAAAGGCTATTGACTTCTGTATGTTAATTTTGTATCCTGCGACCTTACTGTATTGGCTTATTGTTTCTAGTAGTCTTTTTGTGGATTCTTTGGAGTTTTCGATGTATAGGATCATATCATCTGCAAAAAGTGATACCTTTATTTCTTCTTTTCCGATATGGATGCCTTTTATTTCTTTGTCTTGTCTGATTGTTCTGGCTAGAATCTCTAGCACCACATTAAATAAGAGTGGAGAGAGTGGACAACCCTGTCTTGTTCCTGATTTAAGGGGGAAAGCCTTCAGTTTTGTGCCATTTAATATGATGTTAGCTGATGGTTTACCATATATGGCCTTTATCATGTTGAGATATTTTCCTTCTATACCCATTTTGTCGAGAGTCTTAAACATAAAATTGTGTTGTATTTTATCAAAAGCCTTTTCTGCATCTATTGATAAGATCATGTGGTTCTTGTTCTTTGTTTTGTTGATATGATGTATTACGTTAACCGTTTTACGTATGTTGAACCATCCTTGAGATTCTGGGATGAATCCCACTTGATCATGATGTATTATTTTTTTAATATGTTGTTGTATTCAATTTGCTAGTATTTTCTTTAGGATTTTAGCATCTGTATTCATTAGAGATATTGGTCTGTAGTTTTCTTTTTTTGTGCCATCCTTGCCTGGTTTTGGTATGAGGGTTATGTTGGCCTCATAAAATGTGTTTGGAAGTATTGCTTCTTCTTCAATTTTTTCGAAGACTTTCAGTAGAATAGGAACCGAGTCTTCTTTGAAGGTTTGATAAAATTCACTGGTATAGCCATCTGGGCCTGGACTTTTATTTTTGGGGAGGTTTTTAATGGTTTTTTCTATTTCTTCTCTGCTAATATGTCTGTTTAGTCTAGGAAGGTTGTATTGTTCTAGGAATTTATCCATTTCTTCTAGGTTGTTGAATTTAGTGGCATAAAGTTTTTCATAGTATTCTACAATAATTCTTTGTATATCTATGATGTCCGTGGTGATTTCTCCTCTTTCAATTTGGATTTTGTTTATATGAGTTCTTTCTCTTTTTTCCTTGGTAAGTCTTGCCAAGGGTTTGTCAATTTTGTTGATCTTTTCAAAGAACCAGCTCCTTGTTCTATTAATTTTTTCTATAGTTTTTCTGTTCTCTATTTCATTTATTTCTGCTCTGATTTTTATTATCTCCTTTCTTCAGCTGGTTTTGGGTTGTCTTTGTTCTTCTTTCTCTAGTTCCTTAAGGTGTGAAGTTAAGTGGTTCACTTGGGCTCTCTCTTGTTTGTTCATATAGGCCTGAAGTGATAGGAACTTCCCTCTTATCACTGCTTTTGCTGCATCCCATAGATTCTGATATGTTGTATTGTCATTTTCATTTGTTTGTATATATCTTTTGATCTCTGCACTTATTTATTCTTTGACCCATTCATTTTTTAAAAGTATGTTGTTTAGTTTCCACATTTTTGTGGGATTTTTTTTCTCTTTTTTGCAGTTGAATTCTAGTTTCAAGGCTTTATGATCAGAAAATATGCTTGGTACAACTTCGATTTTTCTGAATTTGCTGATGTTGTTTTTGTGGCCCAACATATGGTCAATTCTTGAGAATGATCCATGTACACTGGAGAAAAATGTATACTCAGTCACTTTGGGATGAAATGTCCTGTAGATGTCTATCACATCCAGGTGCTCTAGTGTTTTGTTTAAGGCCATTATATCTTTGTTGATTCTCTGTTTGCATGACCGATCTAGAGCCGTCAGCGGTGTATTGAGGTCTCCAAGTATGATTGTATTTTTGTCCGTTTTTGTTTTAAGGTCAATAAGTAGCTGTCTTATATATTTTGGTGCTCCTTGGTTTGGTGCATATATATTAAGAATTGTTATGTCTTCTTGATTCAGTGTCCCCTTAGCCATTATGAAATGGCCATTTTTGTCTCTGATCTGAGTACTTTTGTTGTCTTGTAGTCAGCATTATCAGATATGAGTATTGCTACACCTCCTTTTTTTTGGATGTTATTTGGTTGGAGTATTTTTTTCCAGCCTTTCACTTTGAATTTGTTTTTATCCTTGTTACTTAGATGACTTTCTTGTAGGCAGCATACAGTTGGATTTTCTTTTTTGATCCATTCTGCTACTCTGTGCCTTTTTATTGGTGAGTTTAATCTGTTTACATTTAATGTAATTATTGACACTTGTGAGTTCCCTATTGCCATTTTATAGATTGCTTTTTGTTAGTTTTTTGTCTTGTTTGATCCTTCTCTTTCGTTTTTCTATCTTTTGTTTTTATTTGGTTGTGTTCCATACATCTTTCCTCTGTTGCTATCTTTTTTAAATCATGTGCTTCTGTGGTGGTTTTTTCAATGGTGGTTACCATTAAGTTATGAAAAGGGTTCCTACCCTGTTCATTGTAGTGCACTATTTTATGAGTACTTTTGCACTCCATCGTCCTTTGCTACTGTTAATCTCCATCCTCTCCCTCCCTTTCTTTTTGTTGTCACAGTTTGAATTTGGTTTTTTGTGTTCTTCTTGGAGCTTTTACTTGTGGCTTTTTTTTTTTTTGTTGTTGTTGTTCTTTGTATCTTATTGGAGAACCCCCTTTAGTATTTCCTGGAGTGGGTGTTTTCTGGTGATAAATTCCCTCATCTTTTCTGTATCTGTGAATGTTTTTATTTCTCCTTCATATTTGAAGGATAGCTTTGATGGGTATAGTATCCGTGGCTGGAAGTTCCTCTCTTTCAGGACTTTAAATATTGGGGTCCACTCTCTTCTAGCTTGTAGAGTTTCTGCTGAGAAATCTGATGATAATCTAATGGGCCTTCCTTTATATGTTGTATTCTTCTTTTCCCTGGCTGCCTTGAGAATTTTTTCTTTGCAGTTGGTTTGTGCCAATTTCATTATGATGTGCCTTGAAGTAGGTTTGTTGGTGTTAAGAAAACTTGGAGTTCTGGTTTCTTCTATAATTTGAGGCTTTAGTTCTTTCCACAGGCTTGGGAAGTTCTCCTCTATTATTTGTTTGAGTATGTTCTCCATTCCATTTTCTCTCTCTTCTCCCTCTGATATACCTATTATTCTTATGTTATTCTTTTTGATGGAGTCAGATAATTCCTGTAGGGCTATCTCATTTTTTTAAATTTTTGAGTCTCTTTCTTCTTCTCTCTGTTGTGCCTCAAGTTGCTTGATTATTTCACTAATCCTCTCTTCTATCTGGCCTGTTCTATTAGCTAAGCTTTTTACCTCGTTTTTCAGCTCATGAATTGAGTTTTTCATCTCTGTTTGATTTGTTTTTATAGTTTCAATTTCCTTGGAGATATACTCTTTGTGTTCATTGAGTTGTTTTCCGAGCTCCCTAAATTGCCTGTCTGTGTTTTCTTGTATATCTCTGAGTATTTTCAGGATTTCTATTTTAAAATCTCTGTTGTTTAACTCCAAGGTTTCCAATATCTTAAATTTTTTCTCCATAGATTTTTCCTCATCTATCTGTGTTACCTCTCTTTCTTTTGTATCCTTGATATTCGATTTTCTCTTCCTTAATGGCATCTGAGGGTGGTTTTGTTGATAGTATTAATGAGATTTAATAAAGAATAAAAAGTTAAAAAAATAAAAATAAAAAATCAAAGTTTTTTTTTAAAATTAATCATTAAATAAAGAAAAATAAAATAAAATAAAAATTTGAGAAAAAAGGGAATTATTCCTTCCACTCCTTTTTTCCTCTCCTCTCCTCTCCCCTCTTTCTTGAGAAAATCTTGTGGTGAACTGTAAATTATATTGTACTAAAGAGAACAAACAATATCTGTAATGGAGGGCCTGAGTTTGGGAGAAGTAATAAAGGGGTAAAGGAGAAAGAAAAAAAAAAAGAAAAAAGGGGGGGCAGTATGGACCCACAAAAAGCAAATAAGGAAAAAATTTGCGTCAAGAATAAAATGACTTGCTTTTAGGTGTTGGCTGACTAAGAGTTATGATGAGAGGAATAAGAGGGAAACAGGAAAAAGGGGGGGGATTAAAAAATTACTATTGTATTTAGTGGAACAAGAACTAGATAAAATGGAGAGCCAGGGATGGGAGCACTGCTAGTGAGTTAAAAAGGTGAAGTAAAAACCCCCCAAAATGCCACAGACATAAGTTTGATTCCCAGATAAGATAATTTGTTCGTTATTGAGGTTTGAATGAGAGGAGACGTAAAGGAGAAAGGAAGAAACTAATATAGAGGGAGAAAAGAGAGAGAGAGAAAGAAAAGACGGAACCACTAAAAGAAGAAAAAAGAAAAAGGAGGAGAGAGAGAGAGAGTTAAGGGTTTTGGAGTGCAACCCTCATAGAGAGAAAGGAAGAGGAAAGAAAAGATAATGGGAGATGTAACACTTATGGGTAGTGTAGTTCAAAGAGAGGAGAGAGTAATAGCGGCAGAGAATTAAACTATCAAATTGGAAGAGGAAAAAAAAATTTAAAAAAATCAAGAATGAAGATAAGAGACACAGAGGAACAAATATAATAAAATGGGATAGGTTATAAAGTCTACAGATTATTCTTGATTTTGAGAGGTTATCGTCTTGCTTTTTCTTTTCTGTCACTCTTCCTGGTCGGTGACTTTGTACCCTGGGTTCTGCCCCTGTGGCACACTCTGGTAGAGGTTTGCAGTTGATAATTCTCTATGGCGATGTCATGTATTGGGCTTCAGTCTCGTTGGCAGTCGAGGCTCATTAGCGTTTATAGGCTCTGACAGTGAGAGGGTCCGTGTTCCTGGAGCCTCTCTCCTAGTCTTTCCTTCCACAATTAGAAGCCTGATAATCCAGCTATGGGGTTGCTGCTGCCTCTGTCTGGATAGTAAGAGGCTCAAAGAGCTGGCAACTCCCCACTCTATTCCCACTCAGCACAGGGCTCTGGGTAAGGCTCAGCCAGTCAGAGCTGCTAGCATAATCAGGCGGGGCTTCCGCCCACTCAAAGACCTCTGGCTCTGCCCCTCTGTGGGATAACACGGGTGTCCACTCCTGAGGTGTTCGGAGGAATCTCTTGCCCACTCTTTGTGTGCGCCGACCAGGATATCAGACCAGCCACGTCACACTTTGAGTGAAACCCCTGCCTGCATGGAAAAGTTCCAGCGTTGGAATTGACTCTCGTTCCCTCCCCATGTGCGACTTTTTTAGGGCACTGGGGCAGCCCGAGATTCTGCTTTTGGCCCACACAGAGGCCTCTGACTCTGCCTCTCTGTGGGATAACATGGGCACCCACCCCTGAGGTGCTTGGAGGAATTTCTTGCCCACTTTCCGTGCACACTGACCAGGATATTAGGCTGGCAGTGTCTCACTCTGAGAAAGCCCTCCGCACGGAAAAGTTCCAGCGTTGGAATTGGCTCTGGCTCCCTCCCCATGTGCGACTTTTTTAGGGCGCTGGGGCAATTCAGAAACTCTGCTTTTGGCCCACACAAAGGCCTCTGACTCTGCCCCTCTGTGGGGTAACACGGGTGGCGCCCACCCCTGAGGTGTTCGGAGGAATCTCTCGCCCACTATCTGTGCGCGCTGACCAGGAGATGGGGAAAATTGCTGCCCCACTTGTCTTTCTTTGTCTGGGTTTGGCGCGAATGTTAGCTTGTATTGCCTGGGTTGCCACAGTCACATTGCCTATGTTTATTGCCTATGTTTTTCTCTAGGATTTTATGGTTTTGAGTCTAATATTTAAGTCTTTATGCTGAGTTTATTCTTGTGTACAGTGTCAGAAGGTGGTTGAGTTTCATTTCTTTGCATATATCTGATCAGTTTTCCTAATACAATTTATGAATAGACTGTCTTTACCCCATTGTATGTTTTTGACACCTTTGTCAAATATAAATTGACTGTAAGGGTGTGGATTTATTTATGGGCTCTCAATTCTATTCCATTGATCCATATGTCTGTTTTTATGCCGGTACTATACTGTTTTGATTACTATGGTCTTGTAGTATAGTTTGATATCAGGTAGTGTGATTCCTTCAACTTTGTACTTTTTTCTCAAGATAGCTATGGAACTGCATTATGACCTAGTAATTCCTCTTCTGAGAATATATCCAAAGATACCTGAAACACAAATTTTAAAGAATATATGCACCCCTATGTTCATTGCACTGTTATTTATAATAGCCAAGATTGGGAAGTAGCCCAAGTTCCCATCAGTATAGGAGTGAATAAAAGAGCTGTGATACAATTAAACAATGGAGTATTACTCAGCAGTAAACAAAGAAGAAAATCTTACCTTTTGCAACAGCATAGAGGGACCTGAAGATTATTATGCTAAGTGAAATAAGCCTGTCAGAAAAAGATAAATATTATATGATTTCACTTCAATGTGGAATCTAATGAACAAAATAAACTAACAGAATAGAAACAGACTCATAAATACAGAGGACAGACAGAAAGCTGTCAGAGGGGAAGGAGGTTGGGGACTAGTTAAAAGGTGAAAGGATTAAGCAAAGAAAATAAAGCTCATGACACAGACAACAGTGTGGCGATTACAAGGGGGATAAGGGAGAGGAAGAAGATGGTAAAGGGAGTATAAATCATGATGGCAACAGACATGACTTGAGGTGGTGAACACATACTGCAATGTACAGATGGTGTGTTATAGAAGGTACACCTGGCCTGACCAGTGGTGACACAGTGGATAGTGTTGACCTGGGATGCTGAGGTCCCAGGTTCAAACCCCGCAGTCACCAGCTTGAGCCTGGGCTCATCTGGCTTGAGTGCAGGATAACCAGCTTGAGCACAGGATAGCTGGCTTGAGCATGGGATCATAGACATGATCCCATGACTTCTGGCTTGAAGCCCAAGGTTGCTGGCTTGAGCAAGGAGTCACTGGATAGGCTGGAGCCCATAGGTCAAGGCATATATGAAAAGCAATCAATGAACAACTAAAGTGATGCAACTACATGTTGATGTTTCTTTTCTCTCTGTCTCTGTATTTCTGTCTCTTTCACACACACAAAAAAAGTTAGAATTGTACATCTGAAACTTATATAATTATATTAACCAAGATTGCCCAAAGAAATTCAATTAAAAATAGAGAAAATGAAGAAACAGGAGAGGGAAGAAAGATAATGATAGATGAGCAAAGTGGAAAAGTTAATTTTTTTTATGCTGAAGCTCCGAACTAGGAAGTAGGTGGAAGTTGCAAGATGAAAACAATAATTTCATATGAGAACTTTTTAACAATCAAACATTTTTAAAAAAGAATAATAAACAGCTTTGTGAAGTATACTCTACACTCCAACTGCTGAATCAAGAAGTGGATGATCAGCTATCAGGGATGTGTTGAGGTATTTCCTCTTTGCTGAAAATGTATTAAATGGCTTATAAGGTTTAGGTTTACCTTAAGACTAGATTTTATTACTTAATATTCACTATGAATATTTTCATTGTCACAAAAACATGTGCATAAGAGTGTATTCTAATTTTCTCTCTCTTTGATTTCTCTCTTTCTTACCCAAACACACACGCACATACATACAGATATCCCAATATATAAACCATACTATGCCCATATGCTCAGTAGATGACTGAATATTAGCAACACTTAATTGGTTTTTAGGAAAAGACACCATTTCATGACCCATATGATAAACCTTGATTACATTTCAAAATAAGACATATTTGTAATAAGCCCAACTGATTTCAGTGTGTTATTTGATATTAAGAATATAAAAAATAGATTCAAAGGCAAACAGGGTATTTGTGACGTTACCTTATTTTTTGTTTCTAGTTTTGAACAGAGATGTTAATTTTGTACATATTGCAATACTAAATAAAATCAATTTTACGAAAAAAAATCAAACAAAATTGTTAATTTTCTACTTTTTTTCTTGACATTTTGAGTTAATATCAAAGCTTCCCTTCCAACCTCATCCCTAAACTATTGCTGATGGCACTGAGCTTTACCTCCCTTATCTTTAGAATGGAGACAATCCCATAGATTACTTAGGAGCAAAATCATTAGAATAATTTAATATTTATTTTGGTATGTCCACATAAACATAAAAGAAAATAATGCTCCTCTAGATGTGAATAAGATCTCTTTCGTTACCTAATTCTGCTACATGCTTTTCTGTCACTTTTTATTATAGGGTTTTTGGTAAACTATTTGAGATTCAGAATATGTAATCAGAAAAGTTTGCTTTGAAACCATTTTAAAAAATGGAATAATTAAGTGGTTATGAACGGAGACTTGAATTGGGGTTGTGAACACATGACACAGTGTACAGATGATGTGTTGTAGAGTTGTACACCTGAAACCGGTGTAATTTTATTAACTAGTGTCACTCCAATCAATTCAATAAAAAAATAAACAAAATCAGTCTATATTCAAAAAAATAGAATAATCTATTCAACGATCATTTATTTTGAATGCCAAAGCTAAAATTTTGAAGGTTTAAAAATGGATGTATATCAGAAATATAATTCTACTGAAAAGTATACTGAATACATAATTCTACTCAGGAAACATTGCTCAAGTCTTCAACCCCTTCAGTGAGCCTCTAATCTGATAAACTCCAGAAGCTATTATTTCCCTGCGTATTTCTTTCCTTCTCTGACTTTTTAGCATCATAGGTAAAAAATCAATTGTTGTCTTTCTGTATTCTAAAATTAGTTTTTCTTATGTGGAGGTATAAACGTATTTTCTGCTTTCACAGTATGCCAAATTCAGATGTGACAGAAACTTGGGTAATTAAGAAAACAAATTTAAATATAATCAAAACAAACTCTTGAGATTTTATATATTGAAGCCTGTTTTAAAATGAAATTTGGTATACTGTTGTCTTTGTTTTAAAGTCGAAAAGACAGCTTTGGGGGTATATATTGACCTATAAATTATTTCTTACATCCTCTGCTTTAATTCAATAAATATTTAAAATATGTGCCTGGTATGTATTGATACAGCTCTTTTTAGAAAATATACTAATATAAATATAGTAATATATAGTATTACTCAGAAAATCCAAATTAATTAAAGCAATTTTATCTATAAAATATCAAACAAATAAAAATATTTGTCCAGAAAATATGAGAACACTAACAGGACAATATTAGAAAATTCAACATCCAATAATAAAAAAAAAGACTTGATAAAAATATCAACATTAATTGAATATTTTAGCCATTAAAGTAATACTTACATGTATAGTGACTATATCAAAATATGGACTAGGGTTTACAAGATATGGTTAAAAAATAGAATTATTTAAATTATGCATATATTTCAGCTATGTAAAAATATGGATATTTACCTATGAAAAAATGTGCAAAACTGAAGATATTTTTTAGAGTTTACATAGTTCTCGGACCCTGAAATCTATGTATAATCTACATGGTTAACGAAGAGATTTCTTTATTTCTATTTTATAGACTTATAGGAGAAGATTCATAAAATTTAGGTGATGTGCCTATACAATTCATTGACCATTGGAGAATTGAAAATAGAAAATATAGTAGTTATATTTGAATTAATAATTATTCTAATAAGCTGCACTAATAATTTAATTTCTTATATATTTTGCAAAGATTATATCATTTGACCTTGAGTGCTAAATAATTATGAGGCAAAATGTGATACACTGGAAATAATTGTTTTATGACATTTGATATTAAACTGAAAATTAAGCATAAGATTGTACACAAATAAGAAAAACATTTGCAAAAATTATAATGAATTGATATACATAAATTAACTATAACTTGTATAATTCACTTTAGAACTTTAAGTTTTTCATAAAACAACATTTAATACAGTATTACACTATAACTCAAAGACCTTAAATGATGAGTATACACAGCTCACAAAAATTAGGGGATCAGGGAACATGCTGGTACTCTAGTACTTTTAACCTTTTGTACAGTGCATTTTCACCAATGAAATAAAAGTTGGCTTTGCATCCCATTTCAATAATCAAATAACTTTCTTTGACTTGTCATTTGCTTTTCTGATGTTCTTGTTTAATAAAAAAAAAATCAAATGTTTCTTTTTTTATCACTTCATATTCATTTTGAAATATCCCCTAATGTTTGAGTCATATACATTAAATTTCTAAGAAAACTTCAAGTATTAACTTTGCTGTTTAATATATGAATGATGCCTTTGAGTCTTAAAAGCTAAAGTATTTTTTTTAATTTGTGAGAATGACAAGTTTGAGTCTCGTGAAAAAATCAGTACTTTAGAAATTATATTTAAAATTCTTTCAACATAATCATAGAGAATAATTTTTTTCAAATACTGTTCTCACCTGTGATTGGTACATTTGAATGGATTACTGAAAATGAATTAGAAAGATATCATGAATTTATAAATGATATTTTAATTTGACTTTACTACTGTAAGGTTTTGCATATTTTATTAAATGGAAATCTGTATTTTTTTTCTCCCTAGGGGGTAAGAAAATCCTAGTTCTCAATAACACCAACATAACTCATTTGCTTATCTCTAAATGTACACACACGGGTTGTGAATTACAACACCAGTACTACCATCAACAATACAATGACTTAAAAAATTTAAGAATTTTTGCAGAATTTTTGATCTTTAAAATATATCCCATTGAAATGTATGTTGCTAATGTGGTGTTTTGTTGTGTGTGTGTGTGTGTGTTGTTTTTTTTTTCCGAAGCCAGAAACGGGGAGACAGTCAGACAGACTCCCGCATGCTCTGGACCGGGATCCACCGGCATGCCCACCAGGGGGCGATGCTCTGCCCATCTTGGGGCGTCGCTCTGCCGCAATCAGAACCATTCTAGCGCCTGAGGCAGAGGCCACAGAGCCATCCTCAGCGTCCAGGCCATCTTTGCTCCAATGGAGCCTTGGCTGCAGGAGGGGAAGAGAGAGACAGAGAGGAAGGAGAGGGAGGGGTGGAGAATCAGATGAGTGCTTCTCCTGTGTGCCCTGGCCGGGAATTGAACCCGGGACTCCTGCACGCCAGGCTGACACTCTACCACTGAGCCAACTGGCCAGGGCCTGTTAATGTGTTTTAAAGTCACTTTAAGTAGTTCCTCTTGGAGTCTATGCCTCCAACTCAATATACAGGTTCCTAATTTTGCTTTCTGATGTTTAAAAAATACAGAATTTCAAAATAAATCCTCAAGAAGGTATATTCTGAGATGCTTAGCTTTTAACCCTGTAATGGCCATCCTATTTCCTCTCATCCCCTAGGGGGTAACCATTGATGTTGCATACCCCTCGCCCAAAGTCAGATTGTCCTTCGCCACCCTCTATCTAGTTCTCTGTGCCCCTCCCCCTCCCCCTAACTCTCCCCCTGTCCTCCCTCCCCCCACCCCTGGTAACCACCACACTCTTGTCCATGTCTCTTAGTCTCATTTTTATGTTCCACCAATGTATGGAATCATGTAGTTCTTGTTTTTTTTCTGATTTACTTATTTCACTCCTTATAATGTTATCAAGATCCCACCATTTTGCTGTAAATGATCGGATGTCATCATTTCTTATGGCTGAGTAGTATTCCATAGTGTATATGTGCCACATCTTCTTTATCCAGTCTTCTATTGAAGGGCTTTTTGGTTGTTTCCATGTCTTGGCCACTGTGAACAGTGCTGCAATGAACATGGGGCTACATGTGTCTTCACGTATCAATGTGTCTGAGGTTTTGGGGTATATACCCAGTAGAGGGATTGCTGGGTCATAAGGTAGTTCTATTTGCAGTTTTTTGAGGAACCACCATACTTTCCTCCATAATGGTTGTACTACTTTACAGTCCCACCAACAGTGAATGAGGGTTCCTTTTTCTCCACAGCCTCTCCAACATTTGCTATTACCCGTCTTGTTGATAATAGCTAATCTAACAGGGGTGAGGTGGTATCTCATTATACTTTTGATTTGCATTTCCCTAATAACTAATGAAGCTGAGCATCTTTTCATATATCTGTTGTCCTCTTCCCATTTTTTTATTGGATTGTTTGTTTGTTTGTTGTTGAGTTTTATGAGTTCTTTGTAAATTTTGGAAATTAGGCCCTTATCTGAGCTGTTGTTTGAAAATATCATTTCCCATTTAGTTGGCTGTCTGTTTATTTTGATATCAGTTTCTCTTGCTGAGCAAAAACTTTTTATTCTGATGTAGTCCCATTCATTTATCTTTGCCTTCACTTCTCTTGCCATTGGAGTCAAGTTCATAAAATGTTCTTTAAAACCCAGGTCCATGAGTTTAGTACCTATGTCTTCTTCTATGTACTTTATTGTTTCAGGTCTTATATTTAGGTCTTTGATCCATTTTGAATTGATTTTAGTACACGGGGACAGGCTGTAGTCGAGTTTCATTCTTTTGCATGTGGCTTTCCAGTTTTCCCAACACCATTTGTTGAAGAGGCTTTCTTTTCTCCATTGTGTGTTGTTGGCCCCTTTATCAAAAATTATTTGACCATATATATGTGGTTTTATTTCTGGGCTTTCTATTCTGTTCCATTGGTCTGAGTGTCTATTTTTCTGCCAATACCATGCTGTTTTGATTATCGTGGCCCTATAATATAGTTTAAAGTCAGGTATTGTAATGCCCCCAGCTTCATTCTTTTTCCTTAGGATTGTTTTGGCTATTCGGGGTTTTTTATAGTTCCATATAAATCTGATGATTTTTTGTTCCATTTCTTTAAAAAATCTCATAGGGATTTTGATGGGAATTGCATTAAATTTGTATATTGCTTTGGGTAATATGGCCATTTTGATTATATTTATTCTTCCTATCCAAGAACAAGGAATATTTTTCCATCTCATTGTATCTTTTTCAATTTCCCTTAACAATGCTTTGTAATTTTCATTATATAGGTCCTTTACATTCTTTGTTATGTTTATTCCTAGGTATTTTATTTTTTTTGTTGCAATCGTGAAGGGGATTATTTTTTTGAGTTCGTTTTCTAATATTTCATTGTTGGCATAGAGAAAGGCTATGGACTTCTGTATGTTAATTTTGTATCCTGCGACCTTACTGTATTGGTTTATTGTTTCTAATAATCTTTTTGTGGAGTCCTTTGGGTTTTCGATGTATAGGATCATATCATCAGCAAAAAGTGATACCTTTACTTCTTCTTTTCCGATATGGATGCCTTTTATTTCTTTGTCTTGTCTGATTGCTCTGGCCAGAACTTCTAGCACCACGTTAAATAAGAGTGGAGAGAGTGGACAACCCTGTCTTGTTCCTGATTTAAGGTAGAAAGTCCTCAGTTTTATGCCGTTTAAAATGATGTTGGCTGATGGTTTATCATATATGGCCTTTATCATGTTGAGATATTTTCCTTCTATACCCATTTTGTTGAGAGTCTTAAACATAAAATTGTGTTGTATTTTATCAAAAGCCTTTTCTGCATCTATTGATAAGATCATGTGGTTTTTGTTCTTTGTTTTGTTGATATGGTGTATTACGTTAACCGTTTTGCGTATGTTGAACCATCCTTGAGATTCTGGGATGAATCCCACTTGATCATGATGTATTATTTTTTTAATATGTTGTTGTATTCGGTTTGCCAGTATTTTGTTTAGAATTTTAGCATCTGTATTCATTAGAGATATTGGTCTGTAGTTTTCTTTCTTTGTGCCATCCTTGCCAGGTTTTGGTATGAGGGTTATGTTGGCCTCATAAAATGTGTTTGGAAGTATTGCTTCTTCTTCAATTTTTGGAAGACTTTGAGTAGAATAGGAACCAAGTCTTCTTTGAATGTTTGATAGAATTCACTAGTATAACCGTCTGGGCCTGGACTTTTATTTTTGGGGAGGTTTTTAATAGTTTTTTCTATTTCCTCCCTGCTCATTGGTCTGTTTAGGCTTTCTGCTTCTTCATGACTCAGTCTAGGAAGGTTGTATTGTTCTAGGAATTTATCCATTTCTTCTAGATTGTTGTATTTGGTGGCATATAGTTTTTCATAGTATTCTACAATAATTCTTTGTATATCTATGATGTCTGTGGTGATCTCTCCTCTTTCATTTTGGATTTTATTTATTTGAGTCCTGTGCCTTTTTTCCTTGGTGAGTCTTGCCAAGGGTTTGTCAATTTTGTTGATCTTTTCAAAGAACCAGCTCCTTGTTTTATTGATTTTTTCTATAGTTTTTCTGTTCTCTATTTCATTTATTTCTGCTCTGATTTTTATTATCTCCTTTCTTCGGCTGGTTATGGGTTGTCTTTGTTCTTCTTTTTCTAGTTCCTTAAGGTGTGAAGTTAAGTGGTTTACTTGGGCTCTCTCTTGTTTGTTCATATAGGCCTGAAGTGATATGAACTTTCCTCTTATTACTGCTTTTGCTGCATCCCAGAGATTCTGATATGTCGTATTTTCATTTTCATTTGTCTGTATGTATCTTTTGATCTCTGCGCTTATTTCTTCTTTGACCCATTCATTTTTTAGAAGTATGTTGTTTAGTTTCCACATTTTTGTGGGGTTTTCCCCCTCTTTTTTGCAGTTGAATTCTAGTTTCAAGGCTTTATGATCAGAAAATATGCTTGGTACAATTTCAATTTTTCTAAATTTGCTGATATTGTCTTTGTGGCCCAACATATGGTCAATTCTTGAGAATGTTCCATGTACACTAGAGAAAAATGTATACTCTGTCGCTTTGGGATGAAGTGTCCTGTAGATGTCTATCATATCCAGGTGTTCTAGTATTTCGTTTAAGGCCACTATATCTTTATTGATTCTCTGTTTGGATGACCGATCTAGAGCCGTCAGTGGAGTATTGAGGTCTCCAAGTATGATTGTATTTTTGTTAGTTTTTGTTTTAAGGTCAATAAGTAGGTGTCTTATATATTTTGGTGCTCCTTGGTTTGGTGCATAAATATTAAGGATTGTTATGTCTTCTTGATTCAGTGTCCCCTTAATCATTATGAAGTGACCATTTTTGTCTCTGAGTACTTTTTCTGTCTTGTAGTCAGCATTATCAGATATGAGTATTGCTACACCTGCTTTTTTTTGGGTGTTGTTTGCTTGGAGTATTGTTTTCCAGCCTTTCACTTTGAATTTGTTTTTATCCTTGTTGCTTAGATGTGTTTCTTGTAGGCAACATATAGTTGGATTTTCTTTTTTAATCCATTCTGCTACTCTGTGTCTTTTTATTGGTAAGTTTAATCCATTTACATTTAGTGTAATTATTGACACTTGTGGGTTCCCTACTGCCATTTTATAAATTGCTTTCTGTTAGTTTTGTATCTAGTTTGATTCTTCTCTTTTTTTTTCTATCATTTGTTTTTGTTTGTTTGTGTTCCATACTTCTTTCCTCTGTTGCTACCTTTTTTAAGTCATGTGTTTTTGTGGTGGTTTTTTTCTAGGGTGGTTACCATTAAGTAATGAAAAGGGTACCTACCATATTCATTGTAGTACCCTATCTTATAAGTATTTCTGCACTTCATCGTCCTTTGCTACTGTTAATCTCCATTCTCTCCCCCCTTTTTTTCCTTTGTTGTCACAGTTTAAGTTTGGTTTTATTGTGTTCTTGGTGGAGCTGTTACTTGTGGTGTTGTTTTCTTTTGTTCTTTGAATCTGGTTGGAAAACCCCCTTTAGTATTTCCTGGAGTGGGGGCTTTCTGTTGATAAATTCTCTCATCTTTTCTGTATTTGTGAATGTTTTTATATCTCCTTCATACTTGAAGGATAGCTTTGATGGGTATAGTATTCTTGGCTGAAAGTTCCTCTCTTTCATGGCTTTAAATATTGGGGTCCACTCTCTTCTAGCTTGTAGAGTTTCTGCTGAGAAATCTGATGATAATCTAATAGGCCTTCCTTTATATGTTGTACTCTTCTTTTCCCTGGCTGCCTTGAGAATTTTTTCTTTGTCATTGGTTTGTGTCATCTTTATTATGATGTGCCTTGGAGTGGGTTTGTTGGGGTTAAGAAAACTCGGTGTTCTGTTTGCTTCTTGAATTTGAGGCTTTAGTTCTTTCCACAGGCTTGGGAAGTTCTCGTCTATTATTTGTTTGAGTATATTCTCCATTCCATTTTCTTTCTCTTCTCCCTCTGATATACCTATCATTCTTATGTTATTCTTTCTGATGGAATCAGACAATTCCTGTAGGGCTTTCTTGTTTTTTATTATTTTTGAGTCTCTTTCTTCTTCTCTCTGTTGTGCCTCAAGTTGTTTGTCTTCTATTTCACTAATCCTATCTTCAATCTGGACTGTTCTGCTAGCTAAGCTTGTTACCTCGTTTTTCAGCTCGTGAATTGAGTTTTTCATTTCTGTTTGATTTGTTTTTATAGTTTCAATTTCCTTGGTAATATATTCTTTGTGTTCATTGAGTTGTTTTCTGATCTCCCTATATTGCCTTTCTGTGTTTTCTTGTATATCTCTGAGTATTTTTAAGATTTCTATTTTAAATTCTCTGTCATTTAGCTCCAAGGCTTCCAATATGTTAAGTCTTTTCTCCATAGATTTTTCCACATCTATTTGTGTTACCTCTCTTTCTTTTGTATCCATAATATTCTATTTCCTCTTTCTTATTGGCATCTGAGGGTGGTCTTGTTGATAGCACTAATTAGAATTAATAAAGAGTAAAAAGTAGAAAAAAAAAAAAAAGGTAAAACACCCCACAAAAAAAAGCAGTAATAATTTATTATTTCCCCCTTTTTTTCTTTCTTCTCTTTCCCTCCTCTCCCCTCCTCAGGGAAATATCGTGCCTATAATGGAGGGTCTGATTTGCGGTGAAGAGTTCAAGGGGCAAAAAAAAAAGGGGAGTAGGGACCTACTAAATGAAAAAAAAAAAAAAAAAAAAAGGAAGAAAATCTTAGACAAGCATAAGATGATTTGCTTGTGGGTGATGGTCAACTAAGAGATATAATGAGAGGGATAAGAGGGAACCAGAAAAAAGGACAAAAAAAGGAATAATAAAGAAGAAAAAAATAAAAATAATAAGTAAAAATCTGTTGTATTAAGTGGAGCGGAGACTAAATACAATGGAGACCTTGGGTTGGGAGGACCCAAAATGCCACAAAAATAAACAAACAAGAAAAAAACAAAAACAAAAGCGAAAAAGAAAAATAAAGCCAAAAAAAAGCATTGAGTCCCAAATTAACTAATTTGTTCGTGATTGAGGATTAAATGGGAGGAAAGTAAAATGAGAAAAGAAAAAACAAATAGAAAGGAAAAAATAAGAAAAAGAGAAAAACGAAGAAAGAAATAAAAAAGGAAGAGAAAAAAAACAAAATAAAGCAAAAAAAAAAAAGGAGAAAGTGAGAGTTAAGTGTTTTGGAGTATAATCTTAAAGGAGGGTGAGGATGAAGAAGAGAAATAAAATGTAACACTTATGGGTAGTGTAGTTCAAGAAAAGGGAAGCATAAGATGGGCAGAGAATATAAGGACCGAGGTGGAGGAAATAAAGGCAATAAGATGGAAGAAACAAACAACAACAACAACAAAAAAAAAAATTAGTGGAACAAGTTGTAAAGTCTGTGGATTTTTCTTGATTTTGAGATGTTAACTTCTTCCTTTTTCTTTTCTCTCCCTCTTCCTGGTCGGTGACTCTGTACCCCAGGCTCTGCCCCTGTGTCACACTTAGGTAGGGATTTGCAGTTGATGGGATTCTATGGCAATGTCATATAATTGGCTTTAGTCTTGCTGGTAGTCAAGGCTTGTTGGCGTTTGCAGGGTCCAACGATGAGAGAGTTTGCTTTCCTGGATTCTCTCTCCTAGTCCCCCCTTCCTGAATTAGCAGCCTGGTGATCCAGCTATAAGGCTGCCACTGCTTCTGCCTGGGGAGTAAGAGGCTCAAAGCACTGGGAAATCCCCACTCTATCCCCACTCAGTGCAAGGCTTTGGGAAAGGCTCTGGCAGTCAGGGCCTCCAGTGTAATCAGGCGGGGGTGGGAGTCAATTGTTGTCAAGGTGACTTCTCAGCGCCTAGCATTCCGTTGGACCTCTCAACCCAGGCTTTCCACACTTTGTAGCCTGTTTTGGCTGGGAAGAAGAGGCACTAGTCTCTGCTTGCGACTAGTGTAGTATAGATCTTATTATCTGCCAAGTCCTTCTTGTTAGCGTTTATCCCTGAATATGGAGGCTCTATCAATCAGAAGTTGCCCCCGCCCCTTTAGCGAGAGGCACTAAAAAATATCACGCCTCTTGTCTTGGGTCGGTGAACTGAGAGAGATCTTATCAATTAGAACCGAGGGTGCGCAGATTTCACGGGTTAAGTTAATTTCAGTAATTGGGTCGCAGCTGTGCTCCCGAAGGTATTTCAGGCTGCCTGCGCGCGCCCCTCCCCCAACGCTTGATTGTTAGCTTGAATGGCTGGGTGAGGTGCCCCACCCGCGGAGAGAATCTCCCAAGTAGGGAATACCGCCCTGGGGCCTCTCCCGCTCCCCATGCGCGGGCCGCTGGGAACGTCAGCGGCGCTCGCTCCGCAACCGAACCGGGCGCTGCCCGCGGCTGCTCGCGGCGGCGGTGCTCGCTCTGCAACCGAACCGGGCGCTGCTCGCAGCGGCTCGTGGCGGCGGCTCGCGGCTCCCGAGTATGGGCTGACTCACCACCACCACAGGCGCACTTCCTCGCGGCTTGAATGAACGTCCCTGCGGTAGCTTCCTCCACACCCTCGTCTCCCAGATCCAAGTGATAACAGTCCCTTCGCTTTCAGTTTGTGTGGAACTCCGGAATGCTCCGAAGATAAATTTTCCTGTTTCTAGTTGATAAATTTGTTGTGATTTTGGGGAGATCTGTCGGACGCGCTGCTCACGGCGCCATTTCTGTGACGTCACTCCTATTATTATTTTTTTATTTGAAGGTTTCTCCTTATATTTTATACATTTTTCCACCTTAGTTTTTTCATTAAAAATGTACTCTGAAATAACGTCATTGTAGTATTTATAGGTTGTTGGAATTTCTTTTCACAGCATTATAATTCTCTGGTGATGTAGCATAGTTTCCAATCAGTCCCATATGAAAGGACATTTAGATTGTTCCCAATTCTTACAATTAATTCCCAGTGAGTAGTCTTGTAAATATGTATGTCACTTTGTATTTGTGCAATGTGTCTTTGGGATAAATTCCAAAAAGCCAAAATATAAATGAATATAGAATTTGCCTTAAATTGTTGAATTTCCCTTTACAAAAATTGTATCATTTTGCATTTCTACCAACAATGCATTACAAAGTGCTTTTCCACCAGTCTTTTGAACAGAGAGCCTGGTGTCAGATTTTTGGATTTTTTGCCAAACTGACAGCTGAGGAATGGTATCTCAGTGTGTTTAATTTTAATTACTCTTTTTATGAGTGAGTTTTAAAGACTATATAAAAATGACTTTTAAAAATTTAGAACACTTAAATGAAAAATATTTTGTTATGGAAATGAATTCATAATATATACATTTTTAGTAATATTTGGAAGTTTAACACGATATTTAGGCTAAAATTAAACTGATAAGACAATATTTTATAGGAAAAAATACACAATTCTGAAAATAAACTTCAAAAGTCAAATATTTCAATTTTATTTAAATGCAACAGAAACTATGCAAAAGAAATAATTCTCACATTGATAAGCAATAATTTACTATTACTAAGAAATTTGTGATATGAACATATATAAAGTGCTAGGACCATAATTTATAAAGTCCTAAGTCTCAAAGAAAAAGAAAAGCCTATAAATGATCTTGTATTTGCAGAGGATTTTTCTATAGAAAATTTAGATTTGATCAAATATAGGAGCTAACTGTATCATACTTCATGTCAAAATCTAAGCCAGTTTAAATAAAAATGTCCTCCTCTAATATAACCAAAGATGATGAGTTCTGGCCCTTATGCTTAGACTATATGAAATTTCCCTATGTTCTCTAGTAGTATCAGTAAATATATTTTAATAGTTTACTTAGATTAACTAGAATAGATCCCAAGGCTACCTTGTTAATCTGATATCTATACTTGATGTCCTCCTCAGCAAAATTATGTGGTTTTCTTGAAAATATTTATATTAAAGAAAGAGTTATGGAATATGATTCTTGCCAATTAATCTTAGTTTTTGTTTTTGTTTTTTCCATTTCAGTACCTTCCCTGATAGGTATGGTAAGAAAGGACTGGGCATCCCAAAATAGCATTGCCCTATCATGGCAAACACCTGTTTTTCCCAATGGAGCCATACTGGACTACGAGATCAAGTACTATGAGAAAGTAGGTCTTATTTGAAGCTTCCTAAAAAGTTACATATACATATATGGACATATATGTATGTACTGAACATGTTATTATACTATACTACCTTACTTTAAAATCTGTTCTTCTTTGGCCTAACCACATAACCTACTATGTCTCTGAATACTCTCTAATTTATAATTGTGCCTATAATTTCTTAATTAATTCATGTTTTATGTCAGATTAAAGTAGAATATACAAGCTGTTTCTGTCATGACTTACTTCAGGGAGTTTTACAATATAGTGAGTAGTAACTTCTGCAACTATAGTTTTGTTGACATAACTTTGTTTCTAAATTCACTTGGGTAGAAATGGTAAAATGGAATTATTATAATCCGAAAAGAGTTTCTGTAGGTCATATTTTTTGCCAATGAATTTAAAGTTATAGTTCACTTTAATTTAGAAAGGATGATTTAAAGGATAAATGAAAGTAGCTGATCATTTAAATTTTTTCTTTATATTCCGGTTAGCTGTTTTATTTCATAAGAAGCTAGCAAGATAAATCTGGTTAATCAACTGGTAACCTTAATTTCCACTTTTGTCATTTAAAATTGTTCTCAAGTACTGTACTTTCATGAATGATACTTACCTTGATTGATGCACACTTTCTTTATGCTCCCCTCCCCCATCCCTCACCATTATGAGTGTTGCTGTAGATATTACAGCAGACCACATGGTCAGTTTTGACAGTGTCATTGTACTAATACTACTCTGGAATCTTAATAAAGGAAACATTAAATTTAAAAATTAAATGCAATAATTATGCATAATAGTCAATGGTATACTATAATATAAAAGAACTTCTTGCATTTCTATAACTTACTAGAAGCAAAGAAACAGTATAAATAAAATTGTCTCCTCTGAAGAAATAAAGGGCCAGAAGAAAAACAGAAACCTTTTTCCATTCCATTGCTTCTGAGCAAATGTAAGTTTGAAAAGTAGAGAGGTAACTCAGTAGCATGGCTATATCCATTTGACAGCAGTAATTCCAGCATTATGTCATCAGTGAAAACTGTCATTATCATTAATTCACATGGATAAATTCATAGTCAAAGAAAGGAGAAATTTACAGAGTTTAAATTGGATTGGATTGTAGATTCTGCACATTAGCCAAGCAGGTTGTGTTTAGAAATCTTGTTGGGCTATCCTTTCAAATGTTACAACCTGTAGCTTGCTGTCACAAGAATATATATATATTCTGTTCTCTAATAGATCATTATGTGTTCACACATAGTGATTATTTAAATAATAGTCACACACACATATAAATAACTTTCAGAATGTTTTATCAAGGTTATATTTCATACACAGCAAATCACTCTTAATTTATAGTCATTTCTACATCAAGTGTGAAGATGAAGATAATCCACAGTATTTACAATTCATGACAAATTATATAGATGCTATAAAAAGGGAATCACATTCATGCAATCAAAATTTTAGAAATTGACAAGATAGCAATTGACATTATATTTATGTTTTAACTATGGAATAAATAATATTTTGAAGGAGTTTATTTTGTAAGAAAATGTCAATGATCTAATGTTAATGGATTGAACATGGAGTTGGAAGTCAAAGGTTTCTAATTCATGTTCTGTCTCTGACTCTTGAAATGTTTATGGCCAGGAAAACGTCAGTTAATCTCCCTATGTCTCAGACTTTACATTTACAAAATGGAAATGAAGATATCAACCCTTCTAGTAGGTTTTAAAAGTTAATGATAAACAGACCTGAAGATTAAAAGCACACTAAATTAGTATTAAATACTATTTAAGAGAGCATTAGGGAAATATTAGTACATAATATAATGTAAGATCAGAATGCAATAGCATGGGAACTGAATACAAATTAAATAAAAATAATTTTCTATAAATAATTTTAATAAATACATAATGTATAGGCTAACAAACAAAGCAGAAACAGATTTGTAGATACAGAGAACAGACTGACAGCTGTCAGAGGGGAAGGGGGTGAGGAGTAGGGTGAAAAAGGTGAAGGGATTAAGCAAAGAAAAGGAATCTAGACACGGACAACAGCGTGGTACCTGCTGGAAGGACAAGGAAATCGCATGAGGCACAAATGGGTAAAGGGGGATCAGTGGTGATGCTGGGAGACGGGACTTGGGGTGGTGAACACACGACGCAGTGTACCGATGACGTATTTATGGAATGGGTAAAGGAGATCAGTGGTGATGCTGGGAGACGGGACTTGGGGTGGTGAACACACGATGCAGTGTACCGATGACGTATTTATGGAATGGTACACCCCAAACCTGCATAATTTTATCAACCAATGTTATCCCCAAAGAAATTCAATTAAAAAAAAAGACATTTATAGAATAAAACTCATATCTAGGATTTGGGACTGGGTTATGTGTTCCTCCCCCTTCCTTAGTTTGAATAAAATGATCATTGTCCATGTATTTTTATTGGCCAAGAAAGTATTTCATCATAGTGTCATAAAAATTGGAGACTTTTGGTTCTAAGCTAGCAGAGACAGTTTTCTCAAAATATCTCCTTGCAAATAACTAAAAAAAGCAAAAATCCAGAGATGCAGACTCTGGCATCATTTTCTAGGAGATATCTGTAACTCAAGCAACACGGGACTTGAAGACAGAAAGCAAATGAATTTGCTAAGAGAAGGGGGTTCAGGAATGAAATGCCCACAGGGGATGAAGGAAGAGGACCAGAAGCAACTGATGTGCTCACAGAAGCCCAGGAAGGCTCAGAAACGAGAGTTCTCGGGTTCCACAGAGGTGAGACAGAGAGCCTTAGGATGCCAGTGGGGTGTGAGAGTCAACAAGAGGCGACCAGGATTCCAGGACGACTAAGGAGGGAAGTTCCTTGCTAGCAGCTCTGGATCAGAGCGAGCAGCCGGTCTAGAACAGAGAAATCAGATCCAAGAGGCTCCAGGAGGGATGTCTTAGGCAGAACAGCGAAACTGATTGAGAAAGAAAAAGAAAAAAAAGAATGGACAGTTGTGCACTTCAATTCTGTCTCTACCATCGAAGAACTGTGAATATGAGCAAATCAGTTCATGTCTTTAGACTTCAGTTTCCTCATTTGTTAATACAAGATGAGAATATATGATGTTTAAGGTCCATCCAGACTCTGATATTTTGTGATTTATTGGGTAAAAAGGCAATAAAACCCCCACCAATAAAAAAATAATTTTTTTCAGCTACGGCTTCAGATTCTAACTATGAAATTTACATAATCTGCATTTATAACATGGTTTCTCCTTGCAAGAAAATTTTTTTATAAAACTTATAACTAGGGCAAATTACAACAGCACTCAGTTAAAAATAATTTCCTTTTTTATTAGGAAATGAAGTATTGTTCAGTGAGAAAATCAAAACGTAAGTGGACAGGTGGGATAAAAGTAGGTTTACAGCTGTGAGTGTGCAAAAACAGAGTTTATTCTCATATTATTACTTATTAATGTATAATTCCGCTGTGAACAACTATATACCTACTTTTGCCCCAGCCTGTATATTATATACAAATGATCCCATTTGGGGAACACAAATATTCCTCCATATTGGCATATTTGTGTATGATTATATGAGTATAGAGAATTAGAGAGTGCAGTAGGGTGTATACCACATGCTCTTTTGAGTATTGCTTATTGGGGTAGAGTAGATGCATAATGGAGGTGAGGCAAGGAAGAGAGAAGGAGGTAGCACTACAGGCAAATATGAGGGATGGATGAATGAATGGACCCTAAATAACTTTGGTAGTTATCTTAGACCAGTTACCCAAAAGCAGATCCTGAGTCAGGAATTTACAAACAAATGATTAACAAAATGTCCAGGAGCCTGACCTGGCAGTGGCACAGTGGATAAAGCGTCGGACTGGGATGCAGAGGACCCAGGTTTGAAATCCCAAGCCCAACGGCTTGAGCAAGGGCTCACGAGCTTGAGTGTGTGATCGCTGGCTTGAGCGTGGGGTCATAAACATGACCCCATAGTCTCTGGCTTGAGCCTCAAGGTCGCTAACGATGAGTGGCTCCTGAAGTTCTACCTCGTAGACAAGACTGAACATCTGAACCAGCTCAATGTGAAAATGCAAGGCATTGGAAATACAGCCTTATCCCTTCAACAAGCAGTGTTTGCATTTGAAAACAAGCTGGAACTCTTCATCGCAGACATTGAAACAGGTTGAAACAGGTCGTTTACTACACTTTGAATAACTAGGAGAGTTTAAAGATGCACAGCAAGTGACCTTGCTCAACATCTTGATCTCCAGCAGCTAGCAGGCTTCACATCTATCTCCTGCAGTCATTCAAAGCACGCTTTGGAGAATTTTGTGAGCGCACTCATCTTTTTAAGTTCATCACCCATCCACACGAGTGCACAGTGGACAGAGCTGACCTGAGTTACATCCCCAGTGTCTCTGTCAGAGATTTTGAGCTACAAGCTGCTGACCTGAGAGCCTCAGACATGTGGGTGAATAAGTTCAAGTCACTGAATGAAGATTTGGAAAGACTTGCAAGCAGAGCTGGCGAGCAAACACAAGTGGTGAGAAATGAAAACACTTCAACCCGTGGACCAGCTGATTGTCAAAACTTGGAACGGGCTTCCTATCACATACCACATGCTGCAGCATTTGAGTATTGCTGTACTGACAATGTCTGGCTCTACATATGCATGTGAGCAGTCTTTCTCACATCTAAAGAACGTTAAGATCAACCTATGATCAAGTTTAACTGATGGAAATCTCAACGCCTGCATGAAGCTTAACCTCACCATGTATCAATCAGACTACAAAGCCATCAGTAAAACCATGGAGCACCAGAAGTTGCATTAATGGTAAGAAGTACTTTATTCATTATTGGTTAGCAACAGCATAACAACATTATTAAAAAGAATTCAGAGACTTATTGTACTTTAAAAGTGTTAGTCTTACATAAAATGCACACACTTACTTTTAGTTAGTGTTAAACATAATGTATGGCTCTCACGTAATTACATTTTAAAATATGTGGTGTTCATGGCTCTCTCAGCCAAAAATGTTCCCGACCCCTGCCCTAGAAATTATAAAGAAGAAAGAAAAAAATCTCCAGGACTCTCTATTTTCACCTGTTCATTAAAAAGACACTACACAGATACCCATCAGCTTGGAGAATGTTCTGCTAATAACAAGAATGAAAGATTGCATTTGTCCACTTTCATATCCCCCAGTGCTCAGAAAGACACATAGCTAGTAATTCACAGACAACAGTTGGTCAATTATACACCAATTACTTTTTAAAGTGTTTCACATTGATTAAATAGTTCGATCCTAATAACCCTTTGAGATAAATACTATTATTCTTCCATTTTACAGATGAGGAAACTAAGGAAGTTAAGTAACTTTGCCAAAATCACTCAGCCAATCAAGTGCTGGTTAACACTGGCCTTGTACTTCCATCACAATGGACTTCTCAGAAAAGTCAGTGCTTTCTGCTGATGCTGAGTTTCTAGGTTCCCTGAGGCCAAACACTTCATTCCTCTCTAATGCCCATTTTGTGTCTGTAAAATATCAGCAATAAAACATACCTGTCTCACCAGGGTGTTGTACAGCTCCACTACTTACTAAGCTGGTAGCTCATTTTGAAACATGAATGCCCCATAACACTTCATTATTCTTATATCCAGTATTTAAAGACACTGTGACTGGTAGTCTTTTTCTTAAAGTTCTCTTGTTAATTTTCATTGCAGTCAGCAGTTTTTAGATTTTGTTCACTAAAACTCATCATTAGAAAGAAAGCATTCTTATATCCAGATGGTCAAAATATATATATATATATATAGTACTGACATAACCTGCTATTGTTTCACCTAGTCCATCAATTAAAGAATATCTATGAGTTTAATATAAAAATACATAATTTCATGTCATGAGAACAGTGTATTGTTTAAAACGGTAAGGAGATACATGGGAAGCTTTTCATTATGGGAAATATGTCCATCCCTCGGGGATGATTGAAAGTAACCTCTTCTGAGTGTTCTTTGTGAAAGTCACATACTTCTCAATATCAAACCTTGCACGATAAGTCTCTTTCTTCCTTTGTTTCCGTTTTATTTTACTTTCTCAAGATAGTTTTCCCCAGATAAAAAATCAAAGGTATTAGTCATTTTTTAAAAGACATATCATCAATAAATCTGCATCTTTATTTGATTAAAAATATATAAAGCACTTATTGTAGAATCAATTAACTGAAGAAAGCAAAACATCCTTTCTTGTAAAATTGTCACTATGTAGTCCTCATTTTCTTTGGTTGTTCAGTCGTCCCTCAGTATCCTAAAGGGATTGGTTCCAGGAACCCCCTCAGATAACAAAACCCTCAGATGCCGAAGTCTTTTATATAAAATCACGTAGCATTTGTGTATCTCCTATGCACAACCTCCTTTATATTTTAAATCATCTTAGAATGATTTGATGTTTCTAATGAAAATAGGAAATATAAAAATATTATAGAAAACATATGAAAACCTAAACATGAAAGAGTAATTTCATTTTTTAAACAATCTGGAAATATAACCAAGTTTTGCATTTCTAAGAAGAGGGAAAAATAGTTTCATTTTTAATGATTAATTACATCAATTTTTGCTTCTTAAAAATTATTGTTTGGAGGTAAAAAAAATAATACACTGTAACATATGGCTTAGAGTACAAGGTTGTAGAAGTCACAGTATCAAATTATCAGAAGATCACAACATCCCTGTAAGTAGAGGGAGGTGGTAGGAAGGAATACAAGAAACTGCTCTTTCTATGTAACGTATCTGGAATAATGCCCACCAAGAATCAGTGTAGTCAAGGGGTATGCAGTTATTTTTTTATTATATTTTCATTCCTTCAGAAAATTTCTTCTGGGGAGTAACAAGGACACCGATTCAAACTTGATCTAAATTTCTGATCTATTTTGGTGAAAATCAAAGAAACAAAAATCTGGCAGACAGGCAACAAGTCCTCAAATGTTACATTGTCATGAATTCAGACCACATTCAGTCAGCCTTCAAAGAACTATTCTTCCATTAATAGAAAATGTGAATATGATGTTACTATTTTTGAAAGCCAACTATACATCTCAGACACCTAACTTTCTATTTAAAATGATGACAGACTGAATATTACTATATAATCCCTGTAAGTAAATCTTGTCAGATTTTCTCATATAAATTTTAAGCTAAAATCTGCCACTAGATTATGTTTTCTAACCCTTAGCAAGATTTTTCTTGATCACTTGCCTCATTAAAGTGTTAACTGAGTCATACTCCCCAGGGAGAAATGTAAGATTTGCTCATTTCAAATGCAGTTTCAAACACAACCACATTTTTGCCTATTTTAGACCATTGCCTTTTGAGACTAGAAGTACAAACATAATTAGCAATTCATGAATTTATTTTTTTCTCTTCTGATACTCTACTGTTACTCTTTTTTACTTCTCTATTCTCTTTCATATGGCACTTAAGAAGACCTATAAATTGAGTGAAGACTCATTTATTTCTTCTGAGAACTTTTACGCCTGTGAGTGTTTGAAAAATCATGTGAAGTTATTTTTTCCAATAAATGATGAAGTGGCTGTTTACAGACTGGATTGGTTGGCTTCATTTTTTTTCAGGGATTTATTAAGAAATACTAATAAAGGAAATGTGGATCATATAGGCAGTATGGCAGAGTAGCAACATTTCTTGGTAGCCAATCGGGAATTTGGTGGGGTTTTCTTTTTGGAAATAGTTCATTCCAATAAATGCATTTGTGAAAGGTGTGTATGTGTTTTTAAACTGTTTTTAAGCACAGATTTTATTATGCTCTGTAGATTTCATATTATAATATTATAAATAAAAGCCAGTCTTTTAGTAAAAATTTCCCTGAAGAAATATGTGAGCTGCTCTATGCCTCAGCTGCCTGACTTGATATGCAGATTTCTTTTAAAACCATAGGGGAAGTCTAACAGCCAAGTAGAGTAGTATATCCAGAATTAGGAAACCTATCTTTTTTGGGTTAATAGAACCCTTACTTACTGCAAAGCCAAGATTTGATTTTGTTGAAAAATTTAGAAAAATAAAACTGAGTTGGAAGCTAAAATGTTCACACATTTCTAATTCTTGACACTACTTTTGCAGTTTTGAATGAAGGTAGAGAACAAAGTCTTGATGTTGGTACTTAAATTTGACTATGAAAAAAATAATACTGGCATTTTCTGAGTACACTCTACCTGTATTAACTCATTTTAAGGCAAGTTAATTAGCTACTAGCTAATTAAGGGACACCTACCTACTTCATGATTACCAACTTTAACTTCCAACTAACAAGAAACTGAAATAAAAATATACTTAGATATTGATGAAACATTGAAGTAAGGTGACCAACTTTTTTACAATGAAAAGGAGGACAAAAATAAATTGAAGAAAACAATATCATAAATAAAAGAAACGTTTTATTCATTGCAACAGTGATACAATATAATATGATAAATGTATAATAAAAACATTTGTAACATTTTATATTGTAATTTGCTTACATGCCTGTTCATTTTAGTAATAATTGTAAGAAAAAGGTACTCATTTAGATACAAATACATCACACCACACGCAATGGATTGACTCTGCATTGATCGAATACAGACATTTACAGATTAGTCTTCCAATATCAAAAAGGAGGACATGTAGGAGGACACTTTTCGAGGGACAAAGTAACTTACAAAAGAAGGACTGTCCTCCCTAAAGGAGGATGTTTGGTCTCCTTATTAAAAATGACTAGACTATTGTTTATTTCATTTGTCTTCTGTTTCTTATTTAATTTTTTGGTGGCTCATTAGTCTGTTCAATATTTTACACATAAGAAAAAAGTACTATAATTTGCAATCATAAAACAATAAAAATAAAACTGATAGTCCTACTGTCATCTCTGTCTCTAACTAGTTATGGATCATAGACAAACTTTTCAACTTCTTTGCTTCAATTTTATCAACAAAATTGAAAATGATCTTAGTACATCATTTTAAAACTCCTTTTCAGCTCCTTGCAAATCAAGGAATCAACATCTATCAAGTCATAGTGGGTTCTGACAGACTAGGGTTAGAATTTAGGCTTTAACACTATTTGGATGAATGACAACTAATTGTAGTCTTATTTTGTTCTACTGGTAGGAAAGAAATGATAACAACTGCATAAACTACTATGAGGAATAAATTTTAAAAAGACATTTAAATGTAAATTATTTCATTTACAGCTTGAAAAGAGTAAGCATTCATATATATATATATAACCTACTAAAATCAAAATTAATTTAAACATTGATATGAGTTTTGGTTTTAATATGGCTCCAGTCCCAACAGTGAAGGTCCTCTAAATTTTTGCTAATCAGCCCTGGCTGAATAGTTCAGTTGCTTAGAGCATCAACACAAAGTACAGCAGTTGCTGGTTTGATCCTCAGTCAAGGCACATACAGGAACAGATTGATGTTCCTGTCTCTGTGTCTCTCTTTCTCTTCCTTTCTGGCTAAAATGAATAAATTAAAATAAATAAACAAATAAATAAATATAAATTCTTGTTAGCAAAACAAAATGGCATTTTACCCAAACCACAAGCATTAGCCTCAAAAAGATTATTTTGTTTTATAGATGATACAGTAATAAATTAAACAGGTATAAATATAGTAACTAATATATAAACTATAGAACAGAATTAGTTCCTACAATTAAAAATACCATCTAGATGAATAGTAACCAATTGATACTATCTCATAATATTATTTTATTATCACTGAATAAGTTTTAATATATGTGATCATCTAATTTAGAAATCACAATTGATTTATTAAAATATGAATTTCATATTTTATAAACCAGAACATTTTACCTTAAGATACAGATTATATATAAATGTTCAACATTATGGTCATAACATTATAAAATAATTTCATTTTTATTGGACTTTCTAAGTGCATATTAGATATGTTATGATAACACAGGCAATATTTTCTTTGATATAGAATTCTCACTCCTCTCTTGAGGACAAGTTGTTTATATATGAGAAGACTACATGAAGTACAATGTTCTCCTTATTTTGGCAGGTTTCATTATTCTATTAGTTGGGGTAAATTACTCTAATGTTCCCGCCTTTCCATTTCTTCCTTCACAGTTCTTGTTTCCTCTTTGAATTATTTCATGCTTCTTAAAAGGCAAAGTTGATTATACAGAGGTTATACAATAGCCAAACATTCCCTTTCATTCTTTTACTATCTTTGCAATAGCAGTCTTCTCTTTCTAACTACTAGTCATTCACAAAATAGAGATTTATGGGGGGAAAAGCAATACTGTGGTAAATAATAACCATATTTATTTACAAAGAGCTTCCCAAACTGAAAACGGGAAGATCCTCTTGGAATTCTAGAATTTAAATATAGAAATGGTCATTAGAACAATTTAATCTAACTCTGTGATATTTATTAGGCAACTAGACTCAGAATATTTGCGGCTTCTGTGAATGGCCAAGATCTCAATATAAGCGTCTCGAATGCAAGGACAGCTCTCTTCTAATATTCTATATTGCCTCTTCTTAGAAAGTACCACCATTTGGAAAATGTTATTCAATAAACTAACCTTATAGGAAAAGACACTAATCTACAGATTCATTGCATTAGTTTTTCATTGCTGCATACTGCGTTACCTCCAAATTTAACAGCTTTTAAAAATGAATATGTATTATCTCACAAAGTAGGTGAGAGACAGGAATCCAGGGGTGGCTCAGCTGTGTGATTCTGGTTTACGGTCTCCCATGGGATTGCAGTTGAGCTGTTGTGGGCTACAGTCAGCTAAAAGCTCCACTGAGGCTGGGGAATCTTATTTCAAGCTCACTCACATGACTATTGGCAGGAAGTTTCATCTACTCATCATGGGGGCCTGATCACATCTAAGAATATGCACATTTAAGACCAAAAAGGCCGTGTCTTTTAGAACCTAGTCTTAGAAGTTGCTATCACTTCTATCATATTCTGTTGGTCACACAGATCAACCCTGGTATAATGAGGAAGGGAATTGTGTAACAGTGTAATTACTAGAAGGGGTGAGGCTCATTCGGGTCAATCTTATAAAGTGGAAACCATGTCACAGTGCGTGGAAGAAACTGTGGTACTTCAGTTTGACTTCAACAGAAAAACTATCTATGAAGAAATGCTATATACCTATTCTGAAATGCCTGTGGTTTTGTAAAAATACTCCAGGCCCTGGCTGGTTGGCTCAGTGGTAGAGTGGCAGCCCGGCGTGTGGAAGTCCCGGGTTCAATTCCTGGCCAGGGCACATAGGAGAAGAGCCCATCTGCTTCTCCCTCCTTCCCCCTCTCCTTTCAGTGCACACAGGAAAAGCAACCATTTGCTTCTCCCCCCACCCTTCTCTCTTTCTTCCCCTCCGGCAGCCAGTGGGTGGAGCATCGGCCCTGGGTGCTGAGGATAGTTCTATTGATTCGAGCATTGGCCCCAGGTAGGGCTTGCCTGGTGGATTCCAGTCTGGGCACATGCGGGAGTCTGTCTCACTGTCTCCCCTCCTCTCACTTAAAAAAATTTATAGTTAAAGTAAACCAGCTCCCATGAAAATACAATTCTTTAGTGTCACCAAGGATAAAGCTAACTTTGGAAACACTAGAAATCTTCTCTCCCTAATCACTTCTAGATAGTAAAGATATATAGGAGAGTAGTTAATATTTAATAGTGCATAAATAATTAAGGTCATTAAAGAATAAAATATTTGAACTTTTTCCAAATCAATATTAAAGTATCAAAAACAAGTCCTTCTGTGCCACATAGTTGTATAAGAAGTCACTCACTGGAAGATGAATAGATCACCTTATTGTATTGAAAATTTCACCAAAAAATAGGTATGAATTTCTGCATGTGTGCGTGTGTGCTTGTGTGCATGTGGAAAATAAAATCAAGGGGTGCTGTTTGCCTCCCTGGCCAGTTGGCTCAGTGGTAGAGCATCGGTCTGTCGTATGGAAGTCCCAGGTTCAATTCCTGACCAGGGCACACAAGTGCCCATCTGCTTCTCCAACCCTCCCCTTCTCCTTTCTATATCTCTCTTCCCCTCCCATAGCCAAGGCTCCACTGGAGCAAGGTTGGCCTGGGCGCTGAGGACAGCAGCTCCTTGGCCTCCACCTTAGGCGCTAGAATGGCTCCAGTTGCAATAGAGCAATGCCCCAGATGGGCAGAGCATCGCCCCCTGGTGGACATGCCAGGTGGATCCCAGTCAGGTGCATTCAGAGTCTGTCTCTCTGCCTCCCCACTTCTCACTTCAGAAAAATACAGAAAAAAAAAAAAGAGAGGCTATTTGCCAAGAAATTTGTATCTGGATTTGCATTATCTAATATATTCAAAAAATACCTTAATAAATGCATTGCCAAACACTGAGGCATTTTCCTTTTTCAGCCAATCCTCTGCATTCAGCTATTTGGCTCATCTTTTTTAATTGTTAAAAAGTACCTCTTTAAAAAGAAGTTTCTTTCAGAAAAGAAATATAAAAAGATACTTAACATCCTCAGGAAATACATCAGACTTTTCAAATTTTGAAAAAAATTAATTATTATCAAGGTGGTTTGGGAGTTAAACTATAGCAGCAAAACTCTTTTAGCTTATGCCCGCATAGTAAGTGATAGGTACAAGGCTTCATTTCCCGGCTGATACTGTTTCCTGGTTCCTTAAGGGAAGGCTTAAGTGTCTAAGATTCTCAACTGAGAGGGGAAAACTAAGTCTGTATTCTGCTTCAAATAAGTAGAAATAATTATAAGGCTTTCTGACCAATATAATTTTTTTGCTTTGGAGAGTAAAGCAAGGCCCCTCATAACAGCCATTAATAATGACACTGATATAATTACCATTTGAAAAAAGGAAATCTGCCCAGAAAAATCAATTATAAACCACCAAATGTTCCTTGGACTTTTCAGAGAATTTCCATGCCTATTTTCTGTCATGACCTTTCCATTAAGAGACTGGTTGGCTGTACTGCTAATGGTTGCCTTCAATTATTTAGAGAGGATTTTTAAGTTTTTGTTTGGCATATTAAAATGGCCTGAAGAGCATTTCCTTTTTGTCTTTGTCTCAGAACAGATGGGTCACTCTGGGAAAAACAGAACAATACAGGTCACTTGGCTCTAAAATGGTAACTGAGAATTCTTTTCAGTTAACACTGTTTGCCATGCAAAGACACTGATGTTCATAACATGAAGCAAACCATGTATGATGATGTTGCTGCTGTTGAAAAATTACAGGAAAAAAAAATAGGAGTAGCTATTTGTAATCTGAAGCAAGTGAACTTGGTTTGAGCATCTTCATTTATCAACCCTTTTGTTTTTCATTTATCACATTGTATTTCTCTTAACATTAGTGGATGAGTGTCATCCAATATTAATTAGTCTCCAGATGTGAGTGTTGTTTTGTAATTCTGTCTCATCTATTTGTAATTCTGTCATATCTATTCTTTTAATGCCATGAAGCTCATAAAATTTTCTGAAGAAAATATAGCTGAAGGCAAAATTTAAAATGAAGACAAACTGTATAAAAGGGTACACATTATCCCAGGCTGTAACACATGTTGAGGTTAGGAAATGATTTTTGAAAGGGCCAAAACAAACATAAACTTGTTCTGTATAATGGTCAACACCTGATTTTATATTTTTAAAATAAATTTATTGGAGTAATATGGGTTAATAAGATTATATAGGTTTCAAGTATACATTTCTATGATAGATGGTCTGTATATTTTCTATGTCTATGAAATTAGTTAAAAGTTAATATTGTGTAGTAACTAAGGTCATTTAAAAAAATAAAGTATTTGTTTTGAAAGTCTGTTGACAGAAAGAATTTTTCTTGGTATTATTAGAGGAACTTATTAAAAAGTGCTCTTTGAATTGAATGAGATCTGGGGCTTATAATATATTTATTTAAGGGTTTTTTGCATCAGATCATAAAATGGACATTTCAAACACGTTCACGTAAGGTCTCTGATTTATATCTCTTTGTTAAATTAGATCAGTAACAAATTGTCTGCAACATATTAGGCCCCTTTAAAGAAATTATTTAAATCAATTGAAATTCAATTATATACCTACATTCTGCCTTCTAAAATATTGGTTAAAATTGGCTGCTGATTTATTCAGTAGACTTTATTTTTTATACTATTTGCGTTTTCTTATGTAAGTACTGTTTTATGATAAATCTAATTTTATAAATTTAGTATTATATAGCTTGTTGTAAAAAATAAAATATATTTCTTAATTATGTTTTTCCCCTATTATATTCTTTTATTAATTTTAATGGGGTGACATTAATCAATCAGGGTACATAGGTTTAGAGAAAACATCTCCAGGTTATTTTGACATTTGATTATGTTGCATACCCATCACCCAAAGTCATATAGCCCTCCGTCACCTTCTATCTGTTTTTTTTGTGCCCCTCCTCTCCCCCTACCCCCTCCTTTACCCTCCCCACCCCTGGTAACCACCACACTCTTGTCCATGTCCCTGAATCTCATTTTTATGTCCCACCTGTATGGAATCATATAGTTCTTAGTTTTTTCTGATTTACTTATTTCACTCAGTATAATGTTATCAAGGTCCATCCATGTTGTTGTAAATGATCTGATGTCATCATTTCTTATGGCTGAGTAGTATTCCATAGTATATATGTACCACATCTTCTTTATCCAGTCATCTATTGAAGGGCTTTTTGGTTGTTTCCATGTCTTGGCCACTGTGAACAATGCTGCAATGAAAATTGGGCTGCATGTGTCTTTATGTACCAGTGTTTTTGAGTTATGGGGATATATTCCCAATAAAGGGATTGCTGGGTAATATGGTAGTTCTACTTTTAATTTTGTGAGGAACAACCATACTTTCTTCCATAATGGTTGTACTACTTTACATTCCCACCAAGAGTGGATGAGGGTTCCTTTTTCTCCACACCCTCTCCAACACTTGTTATTACCTGTCTTGTTGATAATAGCTAATCTAACAGGTGTGAGGTGGTATCTCATTGTAGTTTTTATTTCATTTCTCTAATAGCTAATGAAGATGAGCATCTTCTCATGTATCTGTTGGCCATTTGTATTTCTTCCTAGGAGAAGTGTCTGTTCATGTCCTCTTCCCATTTTTTTATTGGATTGTTTGCTTGTTTGTTGTTGAGTTTTATGAGTTCTTTGTATATTTTGGATATAGGCCCTTATCTGTGCTGTTTTTTGAAACTGTCATCTCCCATTTAGTTGGCTGTCTGTTTATTTTGTTGTCAGTTTCATTGCTGTGCAAAAGCTTCTTAGTCTGATGTAGTCCCATTCATTTATCTTTGCCTTCACTTCCCTTGCCTTTGGAGTTGAATTCATAAAGTTCTCTTTGAAACCAAGGTCTATGAGTTTAGTACCTATGTTTTCTTCTGTGTAATTTATTTTTTCAGGTCTTATATTTAGGTCTTTGATCCATTTGAATTAATTTTATTACAAGGGGACAAACTGTAGTCGAGTTTCATTCTTTTGCATGTGCTTTTCTGAATTTGTTGCCAGAGTATGCATTTTTCTCTAGTGTACATGAAACATTCTCAAGAATTGACCATATATTGTGCCACAAAAATAACATCAACAAATTCAGAAAAATTGAAATTATACCAAGCATATTTTCTGATCATAAAGCCTTGGAACTAGAATTCAACTGCAAAAAAGAGGTAAAAAAAAAAAAAATGTGGTCAATTCTTGACTAAAGAAAAATGTATATCCTGTCATTTTGGGATGAAATGTCCTGTAGATGTCTATCATATCCAATTTTTCTAGTGTTACACTTAAGGCCAATATTTCTTTATTGATTTTCTGTTTGGATAAACAATCTAGAGGTGTCAGCGGTGTATTGAGGTCTCCAAGTATGATTGTATTTTTGTCAGTTTTTGTTTTTAGGTCAATAAGTAGCTGTCATATATTTTGGTGCTCCTTGGCTTGGTACATATATATTAAGAAGTGTTATGTCTTCTTGATTCAGTGTCCCCTTTATCATTATGAAATGACCGTTATTGTCTCTGATTACCTTTGCTGTCTTATATTCAGCATTGTTAGATATGAGTATTGCTACATCTGCTTTTTTTGGATGTTATTTGCTTGAAGTATTGTATTCCAACCTTTCATTTTGAATTTGTTTTTATCCTTATTGCTTAGATGTGTTTCTTGTAGGCAGTATAGAGTTGGGTTTTCTTTTTTAATCCATTCTGCTACTCTATTTCTTTTTATTGGTGAGTTCAAAACATTTACGTTTAGTGTAATTATTGACATTTGAAGGTTTTCTATTGCCATTTTTATAAATTGCTTTCTGATAGTTTTGTATCTTGTTTGGTTCTTCTCTTTTATTTTTCTATCATTTGTTTTTGTTTGGTTGTAATTCATACTTCTTTTCTCTGTTACTTCCTTTTTCAAGCCATTTATTTCTATGTTGGTTTTTTCAGGGATGGTTACCTTTAAGTAATGGAAAGCATACATATCATGTTCATTGTGGTACATTATCTCATGAGTGCTTCTGCACTCCATCCTCCTTTGCTACTGTTAATCTTTGTCCTCTCCCTTTTTTTGTTTCTTTGTCACAGATTGATCTTGTTTTTATTGCGATCTTGATGGAGCTTTTACTTGTAGTTCTGTTTTGTTTTGTTCTTTGTGTCTGGTCAGAAAACCCCCTTTAGTGTTTCCTGAAGTGGGGTTTTCTGGTGATAAATTCCCTCATCTTTTCTGTATCTGTGAATATTTCTCCTTCGTATTTGAAGGATAGCTTTGATGGGTATAGTATTCTTGGCTGGAAATTCCTCTCTTTCAGAACTTTAAATGTTGAGGTCCACTCTCTTCTAGCTTGTAGTGTTTCTCCTGAGAAATCTGTTGATAATCTAATGGGCCTTCCTTTATATGTTGTATTCTTCTTTTTCCTGTCTGCCTTGAGAATTTTTTCTTTGTCATTGGTTTGTGCCAATTTCATTATGATGTACCTTGGAGTAGGTTTGTTAGGGTTAAGATAACTTGGTGTTCTGTTTGCTTCTTAAATTCATGGCTTTAGTTCTTTCCACAGGTTTGGGAACTTCTCGTCTATTATTTGTTTGAATATGTTCTCCATTCCATTTTTTCTTTTTTCTTCTTCTGATATACCCATTATTCTTATTTGCTCTTTCTGATGGAGTCAGACAATTCCTGTAGGGCTATCTCATTTTTTTTCATTCTTTCGTCTCTCTCCTCTTCTCTCTGTAGTACCTCTAGTTGCCTCTCTTCTATGTCACTAATTCTCTCCTCTATCTGGCCTGTTCTATTGGCTAAGCTTGTTACCTCATTTTTCAGTTCATGAATTGAGTTTTTTATCTCTGTGTGATTCATTTTCATAGTTTCAATTTTCTTGGTAAAGTATTTTTTCTGTTCATTGAATTGTTTTTTGAGCTCCCTAAAGTGCCTTTCTGTGCTTTCTTGTATATACCTTAGTATTTTTAGGACTTCAATTTTAAATTCTCTGTCATTTAATTCCAAGGCTTCTAGCTATTGAAACTTTTTCTATAGATTTTTCCTCATCTATCTGAGCTACATTACTGTCTTTTGTATCCATGATATTTTATTTCTTTTTTTAATGGCATTTGAGTGTGGTATTGTTAATAATACTAATAAGTTGATTAAAAAAATTTTGAGAAAATGCAGTGAAAAATGAAAATTCTATTGTGCTAAGTGGAACAAAAATATGTAGACCAGAGGGCCTTGGTTGGCGGGAGTGACAAAAGCGTCAATAAACAAGACAAGAACCCACAAAATGCCACAAGGAAAAAATTTGGGTCAAGAATAAAATAATTTGTTTATAAATAATGGTCGAATGAGAGAAATAGTGTAAGAAAAAAGAAAGAAAAAGAAAATAAAGTAAAAAAAATACAGTGAAAAATGAAAATTCTATTGTATTAAGTGTCACAAAAACTATAGAATGGAGAGCCAGAGTTGGGGGAAATGCTAAAGAGATAAAAAAATGATGTAAAAAGCACACAAAATGCCACAAAGAAAATTTGAATCCAGAATAAAATAATTTGTTTGTGGGTGAGATTCGAATGATAGAAAAAGTGAAAAAGAAAAGAAGAAACAAAGAGAGAAAAAAGCTGAGTTGTTTTTTGGAATGTAACACTCATAGAAGAAAAAAAGAATGGAAAATGTAACACCTATGGCTAATAATGTTCAAAATGAAAAGAAAGGAATAAAATGGAAAGAGGATAAAATGACCAAGGCGGAAGGAAAAAAAAACATAAAAAATCCAGGGAAGGCCCCGGCCGGTTGGCTCAGTGGTAGAGCGTCAGCCTGGCGTGCAGGAGTCCTGGGTTCGATTCCTGGCCAGGGCAAACAGGAGAAGCGCCCATCTGCTTCTCCACCCCTCCCCCTCTCCTTCCTCTCTGTCTCTCTCTTCCCCTCCCACAGCCAAGGCTCTGTTGGAACAAAGTTGGCCCGGGCACTGAGGATGGCTCTATGGCCTCTGCCTCAGGCGCTAGAATGGTTCTGATTGCGGCAGAGCTACGCCCCAGATGGGCAGAGCATCGCCCCCTGGTGGGGCATGCCGGGTGGATCCCGGTTAGGCACATGCAGGAGTTTGTCTGACTGCCTCCCCGTTTCCATCTTCGGAAAAATTAAAAAACATTAAAAAATTAAAAATCCAGGGAAAAAAATGGAAAAATTATTCAGAAACTCTGGTCACAGCCCACACGGAGGGTCACTATTGACAGTCTCCGACCCAGCCCCTCCATCCAGAACGTGGGGACCCAAGCCCGAAGCGCCAGGTGGATCCACTTCACACTGCCCGTGCTCGCCGACCAGGATGCCGGGAGTAAACAAGGCAATTGCTTGCCCACCTCTGCTGGAGTCTGCAGCTGGCGTTAGCTATGCATGGGCTGAGCCGCAGGCACACTCTCTCCTCAGCTTGAACATCTCTGCCCTAGCCCAGCTTTTTCTGCATCCCCAGCCCTCACTTTCTCTCAGTTCCAAATGAAAGCAGCCCTTGCTCAGGTCAGTGAGGAAAGCGGAATACTCCATTCTCCATCTTATTTCCTTCAGAGTGGATTATACATTCAGCCACCTTTTCGCCCAATCGTACCTTTGTTTGATGTATGTGTATTTCAGATGCTCCTGATATTGATTTTCTGTCTCTAGTTGTTGACTTTGTTGAAGTTTCAGGGAGAGGTATCAGGAGCACTCCTCATGACACCATTTCTCTGATGTCACTCCTCTCTCAATTTCTTTTAATTACCAGAAATTTTAAACCCAATTTTTGGCTCAAGTACTGTAATTTACAGAATACAGAGTTCTAATATAACTACTCTTTTTTATTCACAAATTAACCCCTTATGTTAACATTTTGTTTTAATATAGGAAAAAGTAAATACGGAGAAAGGAAGGAAAATAAGGAAAGAACTAAAGATTATTAAATACCCATTAGATGCCAGTTTCTGACCTACACCATTTTCATACCTGTCTGATAGCAAAGTTAGAATTCTATCTTCATTATCATGCTGTCCCTGGTAAATTAAATCCAAGATTCCTTTGCAATTTAAAGTTACATTAGAATTTGTAGTTCAATGAATTTCTATAATAAAAATCCTTTGTAGATAGAACTTTAAATAATTAAAGAGATAAAACATTTTTTTTTATTTTAGCTTAGAGCTAACCCACATTGGGGAGATACTTACTATTAACCACTGTGGCAAAACTGGAAGACAGTAGCATTTCAGGCAAAAGAAATACTTGTGTGAAAACCCAAGCCAGAGAGGAAGCTCCAGGAAGAGCCAGATCACTATAACTTGAGGATATGATAGTGAGGGAGAACGAAGAGATGAGGTTGAAACAGTTTGCAAAAAAGAAAACCACGTTCACCCTCCCTCCTTCTCCCTTCCCACTCACCCACCCACCCTTCCTTTTTCTCTCTCCTCATTCAACAAATATCTATTGAGCATTGTATGCTGTTCAGTACCACAGATTCATATTAAAGGTAATATGTAAAAATATTTAAAAATTATATTTGGTTTAAAATACACTATTTTTAATATATTTTGGTTAAGAATATTTAAGGTATGATGAACTCTAATTTAAAATTTTTGGTCTTTCATGATTGTAAAATATTTTCATGTCTTTCACTAATACCTTTTACTCAATTTATCATTCAGGAAAATAATTTTATACCTCCCATTTACTGATTTTCCTTTTTAAATGCTCAAATCAAGATAGATATTTATAAATATCTTTTTTTTTAGTTTGTAATCATAATAATAATACATTTGATTCCTAAATTTATTTTCAAAAATATTTAGTTTGGAATAAATCTAAAACAAAATATCACATGATTTCAAAATAGAAACATTTCAGGAAATGTATGTTCATGATCAAATGTATTTTTAAAATAACTATAGTTCCCATATATCTCTCATTGCAATTTTATTTTATTTTAAGCATATATTAATTACCAAATTAAGAAGATTTTGCAGGAAGAAGAGGGAATTGCAAGTTCCTACAGACCTTCTGTGACCGTGTTTGCCTCCCATGCAAGATTGTGAGCTCTTAAGATCATAGCTGATTCATTCTTGTATCTCTAGTAACTGGCACTTTGCTGGACACAGTGTAATAATTTGATAAAAATTGAGAAATAAGAGATTGTGTAAATGAATGATTTGGTACTCCTAAATTTCTATTTTATTTCTCCTGTATTTTTTATTGAAAAAAGAAATGCTATGTCACATAGTTTTGATAAAAATAAGCTTATTGGCTTTCAGAATGTGCCAGAGTAGCTATTCTAAAAGGTTCCTCCTTTGTAATAATAAGTCGGTATACTCTTGTACTCTTGATAGTAATTTTGGTCTCACATAAGCTAAGGGAAAATTTCAAGGACTTACTCTTCTCTTTCAAAAAAAATATTAAAAACCACCACCAACTAATCTGAACATAAGAGAGAAACACATCTGACACGGCTATCTGTCTGGCACGGTGGGCTCTCTCTGAGCGTGGCTTTTGCAATACTCTGGAAATAGCATTATGAAGACCAGAGTATTGAGCCACCAGCTATAGAAGGGAACTGATCCTGGGACTCAAGAGTCAAGATGCTCAAAAAAAGAAAACTGAAGTGCCACCATTTCAGCATCAATCTCTGGCTGTATACAGACATGCAAGTAAATCCTCTCTGGAGAGAAGATTTCAAAATTTAGGATGCAAAGACACCACAGACTACAATCAGACAATAATATCATAATCAAAGAACACCAATCACAGGCAAAAAACAAGATATAAATAAGTCAGCAGAAACAATCAGCAACAGATTTAGATCTCAGAGACTGCATATGTTAGAGAATCAGACATAGAACAGTTATATATAAAATGTTGAAGAAAATAAATACAGTCACAAAGGGGAAGATAGAACTAAAATGAAAAAATACAATTATTGTTAAGAAAAAAAAACAATAGATTAAAATATAAAATATCTTAGAAAATCATTCATTCATTCATTCATTTATTCATTAAAATAATCTTATTAAACTCTTAGATACCATGCTAGGTAATATAGATTTTTATGGAATAAACCTCAAACCCTGGAATTTGCAAAAAATAATATCACTTACAATTTACTTTTAAGTACTTAAGACTAGAACATATTCAGTTTTAAAATTATGATTTGATATTTATTTAGAGTAATTAATTCTTTTTGGATGGGCATATTCCAATCAAGATGACTAAATTTATTTCCTTAATGAGATGAAGTTTAAATGAACCTCTTTTCATAAAGCATTCATATTGGACACTTTTTAAAATGCATTTGTCTTAATGGTTTCAAAATGTCCTTTCCTCAGTACTCTTGTAGGGAGGCTAAGTTAACAGCCTATTATTATGTACTCCTTACTGAGCTGTTAATAGCTTTACAGTCTTTCAAAGAATACACCTGCTGCTCATAAAGACATTTATGTTGCTACAGAATTTGGCTGTGTTTTAATATCATGTATTTACAGTGACCTTGTAAAATCCATACTGATCTAATTTTCTTAGAAGAAATATACAAGAGTCCATTTACTTGAGTATATCTATGGAAAACTAGAAACAATTGAATTATTATAAGGGTTCTAATATTTTAAAAGTTATTTCTTTTTAATAGTTTATCTTTCTTGGTAATTTTTAATACTATTTGTGTTTAGATTTTTGTTCTTGAAAATTTTTTTCTCAATTTATATATGCTGAAAAAGACATGTATCTAATCTTATTTATATATGTGTGTTTATTTTAATTAGAACTGATAGCCCAAATACTATGAGAACTCTCAACATTTCCACAAAATAATTGAAAAAGTAAAAATGTTAGAATTAATATAGAAAACCATGTCTATAATGAAAAAATATAAAGTTGTAGCTGAGGAAGAATTCTGCAGTTCTTCATGATTGAATGCAATATAAATTAATTGTTTTGGGCTAAGTTTCACTTGGCAAAGGAAAATTGCTTCCAGAACCCGTGTACAATCTATTTTATGCAAGGACATTTAAAGAAGGTAATCGGTGCAACCATTACTTCCATATGTCCTTTGATTCTTGTGATTTCATGGGTAAATCACAGCAGGTGGATGGATGAAACATTTCTATCTTATCTAATTTAGTTGTACCTGAACATGTGTAGCTATTACAACTGCTGTTTTCAACAACTCCATGGTCATTTCCTCCTATAAATTATGAACCCTAAAATTGTTATTGTAGCATGTTTAATAAGTTTATCTTTTTTTAAATGACCACCATAGAGTTCTTCTGAAAACTTAGTTCCATTGTTGATTAGTCCAATTAGCTAGCAGTAAAGGTATTATATTAATGTCATCTATAATATGGCAAACAGAGCTTTCTTAGCTCCAGAAACATGTCACCTTCAAAGATATTTATAAATCACTAATCTCAGAATGATCTCATTTACCTATGAACGCTATATTAACAACAACTTAACTGGTCATGCCCACAGATACAATTAACTGATTGAGATCAACTAACTGACCCTAAAGGAGCATCGGTCATCTTGGTAGTGATCTCATAGGTAGACCTCAACTGCACACCTAATCACCTAAGGCAGGGCTAGTCAACCTTTTTATACCTACCACCCACTTTTGTACCTCTGTTAGTAGTAAAATTTTCTAACCGCCCACCGGTTCCTCAGTAATGGTGATTTATAAAGTAGGGAAGTACCTTTACTTTATAAAATTTATAAAGCAGAGTTACAGCAAGTTAAAGTATATAATAATAATTACTTACCAAGTACTTTATGTCAGATTTTCGCTAAGTTTGGCAAAATAAATCTTTATAAAACAACCAACTTATTATAGTTAAATCTATCTCTTTATTTATACTTTGGTTGCTCTGCTACCGCCCACCATGAAAGCTGGAATGTCCACTAGTGGGCGGTGGGGACCAGGTTGACTACCACTGACTAAGGCTTCAGACACCTAAGTATTTGGCTGATTTATCCTATCAATTTTCTAACATGGAATTAAAAGTCACTGTGGTTCTGTATGATTCATTTACTAAATAGCCAATGTAATTGTAAATTACATAATGAAATTATTTAATTAAGGATGCAGTTCCCATCTACTAACTGAGAATATAGTTCCTTATTAAAATATTATGTCTTACTCTGACAGATGTTTCTACATACTACATGGATATGTATTTAATAACATCAACAGCAACAATAATCATTCTTACATTTGAAGAGGATGTTACAGCTTGTAAATCAATTTCATATACATTCATATTTGATCCATCACAACAATATTGTGACAGAGCAGAAGTTGTTACGTTCATTTTTTACCTAAGTATGCTGCGTCTCAGTAGTGGTAGGTTATGCTTAAATTCATCTATCTTCTGAGTCACAGAAGACAGCCTCATTTCGTTACATTCCAATTGTAATGCTGGTGGCTGAGGCTAGGTAAGTTCATATTGGGTTTGGGCTGATGGTGAAGGAACTGCAGAGCTGGAAAGGGGTGGGTCATCCCCGTGTTTTGGAGGCTTGCATCGGGGAACTAGCAAACAGGCAGGGGAAAACTGCTTTTCAAGGCTGCAGACAAACGCACTGCAAAATGGCCATAGACAGCGGTGGGCATGCAATTCACAATCTGCCCTGAGTCCAACCACCTGCAGTTTTACACAGGCTATGCATGCACACATGGCTCTGCCACGTGCTCACTCACTAATCATGCAAAGTGCGAGCAAGCAAGCCTAACACAGCTGTTTCCCCAACACCGGTTCATTGCTTTAATTAGTAAAGTTACTCAGTTTATCAGTAAATATAGAAGATCCTGTTGAAACTATATCAGAATAAGAAATGTCTATTTAAAGCCCTGAAAAACTCTTAGTTTTTTTCTTTTTTAATCTGCAGCATAGATATCCTCGTAAATTCACAACGATACAAAAATTGAAATGAAAGTGAAAATAAAGGAAAAATAGTTTGTCTCATTCTTTCTAGTTTGCCTTTGTAGAGGAGCTTAGATATAGCATTTAATTGTTGTTATAGTAGAAATAAACATTTAATTCTTCTTAATGAGCCTCTTTTCTTACATTGTAGAAATGTTTCTTGATATGCATGGTATTTGATAAGTATTCAAAATCCCATTAAATAGTAATGAATATAATTTGTTTAACCCTTTGTTAGACTGAATACTTTGATGTAAGGAGAACAGCTGTGGTTAGGCTTGCTAGCTTGTTTTGGGAGCTGCTAGCAATTTGCATGATTAGTGCTGAGCACAGAGCAGAAAGCCTCATGTGTATAGCCTATATAAGGCTACAAGTACTTTCCCCCAGGGCTGTTTTTCCTGTTCCATCCTCCGCTGCTGAAAGAAGCAGTTTTCCCTGCCTGTTCACTTGCTGGCCTCTGGGGAAGTCTAAAAAAACAAGAATGGCCCAATGCCTTTAGGCTCTGCTGTTCTTCTGTGGTCTGCCCGAATCCAGTGCCAACCTGCTTGGCCTTGACCCACCGGCATTACATTTGAATTTTTGAGTTTCTTATCCCATAATAAAAATTGTGGGTTATTTATGTTATATAGAATCTATATTAACTTTTTTTTTTAAATGACAGGCAGAGAGGCAGAGAGACAGACTCCTGCATGTGCCCCAACCAGAATTTACCCGGTATACCCCCTTCAGGGCGATGCTCTGCCCATCTGGAGCTGCTGCTCCATTGCTCAGCAACTGAGCTATTTTAATAGCTGAAGTGAGACAATGGAGCCATCATCAGCACCCTGGGCCAACTTGCTCCAACCATTCCTTGGCTGTTGGAGGAGAAGAAAGAGAGAGAGAGAAGAGAAAGGGGAAGGGGCAGAGAAGCAGATGGTCGCTTCTCCTGTGTGCCCAGACCAGGAATACAAACTGGGACTTTCACACGCCAGATTGACACTCCACCACTGAACCAAGTGGCCAGGGCCTACATTAACTTCTCTACATCTGTGTCAATATAGTAATAAAAAGGGAAGATAAAAATCTAACAATATATAAAGTTCTTAGTGATATGTAACTGTATTGAATGCATATTTGATATTTGGAGCTATATAGTATGATAACTGCTCAGAACCAAAAGCTTAACTCCCTGGATTCAAATCCCAGTTCTACCACTAACGTACTGGGTAACCTTAGGCAAGTTACTTGACCTCTCTAAATCTCAGTTTTGTCATCTTTATGACTTAATTTATAGTATAGCTTTGAGAATTTTTCTGGGTATTGGGAGTGCTTATTGAGCCTGCAACATAGTAAGTACTATCGAAGTATTAACATTAAAGAAAATTTTAACCACATTATGTTCCATTTATACTTTCAAATGATTTGTTTTGACTAATTTAATCTGTCATTTCAGGCTAAAAAAAGTCATAATCTTTCCAGAGTATCAGATAATTGGGCTGATTAAGTTGATTAAGTTGAATGTGTTAAGACAGAATCTTCAAAATTCCATGAGCCAATCTAGTGACAAAAAAAAAAAAAAATAGGGTCAATTAAGTATTCCATATTAGGTTGGGAACTATGAATTACAGATTAATGTTCAATCTATTTGTTTCAGGTATCTTTTACTGCATAACAAACTATCCTCCAAAATGTAGTGGCTTAAAAAATAATGATTTATAAATATTATATCTCATAAATCTATGGTTTAGGTACTTGAACCAGTGCAGCTCCTCTCTGCTCCCCGATTTCTGGGACCTCATCTGGTGTGACAGAAAACAGACAAGGGGCTGGAACACTTGGTGACCGGCAGTACATCATCATCTCAACATCATCCCCTCTCTTTCCCCTCTCATACCCCCTCACCATCTCTTCCTCCAGTGCTACTCCAGTGGCTATCTTGGGCTTTCACAAACCTTGACAGTCTCCGGCTAGTCCTCCTTCTTGGATTGCAATACGGAGCTCAAAGACAAAAGTAGAAACTGCAAGTTCTCAGAGACTAGGCCAATAGTTGACAGCTGATCACTTCTACCCCACTTTATTGTTCAAATCCAGTAACAGGCTAGACCAGATCAAGGGAAGGGGGCAGAGACCTGATTTTTCAATGAAAGGAGTATAAAATAATTTATAGCCATGTTTAATTTGTAATTCTGTGTCATTTTAGACCTACAAAACATGACATTATATGCTTTGCTTCTAAGTTGTACTAATTTAAAAATAACTCTTTTTACAACAGAGCCAAAGCAATTTTACTAATTTTGAATATGTATAATTCTAAAAACTCAAAGTCTATTTAAATCATTATATCTGGAAATTAAGGTAAAAAAATAGTTAATTTCTAAAAGTAAGGCTAAAAAAAAAGAAAAGAAAAGCAAGAAATATAAAATTAAGAAAGAAATCTAAACTTTCCTGTTGTCACAAATGGCAATATTTCATCTTTTTATGGCTGAGTAGTATCCCGTTGTGAATAGTTACAATATATATATTACATCTTTTTTACTCAATCATCCATCAAATTGTTTCCATGTCTTGGCTATTATAAATAATGCTGAATGAACATAAGAATACATATATCTTTATGCATAAGAGTTTACCAATTTTTTCAGGTAAACAACCAGACAAGAATTATAGTGTAACTCTATTCTTAAAGTTTTAGGAACCTCCATACTGTTTTTCTTTTTTCCCTTTTTTTTTTTTTTTGCGTTTTTCTGAAGCTAGAAACGCTGAGGCAGTCAGACAGACTCCCGCATGCGCCCAACCAGGATCCACCCGGCATGCCCACCAGGGGGCGATGCTCTGCCCATCTGGGGCGTTGCTCTGCTGCATCCAGAGCCATTCTAGCACCTGAGGCAGAGGCCACAGAGCCATCCTCAGCACCCGGGCCATCTTTGCTCCAATGGAGCCTCGGCTGCGGGAGGGGAAGAGAGAGAGGAAGGAGAGGGGGGAGGGGTGGAAAAGCAGATGGGTGCTTCTCCTGTGTGCCCTGGCCGGGAATCGAACCCGGGACTCCTGCACACCAGGCCGATGCTCTACCACTGAGCCAACCGGCCAGGGCCCATACTGTTTTTCATAGTGGCTACACCAATTTACATTCCCACCAGTAGTGTAAGAGAATTAATTCCCTTTTCTCCATATCCTCTTCGAAACTTCTTTCTTGTCATATTGATAATAGACATTCTAAAAGGTGGGAGGTGGTAGCTCATTGTGTTTTGATCATCTTTTCATATATCTGTTGGCTACTTGTATATCTTCCTTGGAAAATTTTTATTCACATCCTCTGCCCTGATTTGCTTTCTTAATTCAAGAATTTTGACACAGTATTTAACACAGAATAAATTTGTTTGAGAAAGTGTTTTAGTCTAGAACAAATGCATAAAATTTTAAGTAAAATTAGTAATTTTAAAAAAAGGAAAACTTGGCCTTGGCTGGTGGCTCTGTGGATAGCAGGTTGGTCCAGTGCATGGACGTCCCGTTTTTCAATTCCCAGTCAGCGCACACAGGAAAAGCGACCATCTGCTTCTCTCTCACCCTCTTCCCCTTCTCGTCCTCTTCTGCTCCTGAAGCCAGTGGCTCAGTTGGTTCAAGCAGGCCAGGCACTGATAGATCTGTCAGAGCGCTATAGCCTCAGATGCTAAAAATGGCTTGGTACTCAAGCACTGGTCCCAGATGGGTGGATCCTGGTCGGGACAGGTGTGAGATGATATCTCAGTGTAATTTTCATTTGCATTTCCCTCATGATTAGTGATGTTGGGCATCATTTCTTCTGTCTATTGGCCATCTATATATTCTCTTTGGAGAAATATCTATTCAGGTCCTCTGCTCATTTTTTAATTGAATTTCTTGGGGTCCTTTTTGAAGTTGTATGGATATGAAGTTGTACAAGTTCCTTGTACGTTTTAGATATTAACCTTTTATTGGATACATCATTGGCAAATATGTTCTTCCATTCCGTAGGTTGTCTTTTCATTTTGCCGATGGTTTCCTTCACTGCCCCAAAACTCTTTAGTTTGATGTAGTTTCATTTGTTTATTTTTTCTTTTGTTTCCTTTGCCTGAAAAGACATATAAAAAATATATTATTAAGAGTGATATCAAAGAGTTTACTGCCTATGTATTCTAGGAGTTTTATGGTTTTGGGTCTTACATTTAAGTTTGTATTCAATTTTGAGTTTGTTCTTGTATGTGGTATAGAAAGTGATCCAATTTCATCCTTTTGTATGTGTTTGTCCAGTTTTCCCAACACCACTTATTGAAGAGGCTTTCTTTACCCAATTGTATATTCTTACCTTCTTTGTCATAGGTTAATTGATTATATAGGTGTGGACTTATTTGAAGGTATTCAATTATTTTCCATTGATCTATGTGTCTGTTTTTGTGCTATTACCATGCTGTTCTGATTACTATAGCCTGTAGTATGGTTAATATCAGGTAGCATGTTACCTTTAACTTTGTTTTTTTTCTCAAGATTGCTTCGGCAATTGGGATTTTTTGTGGTTTCATATAAACCTTAGGATTATTTGTTCTAGTTCTATTTTTTAAAAATGCCTTTAGTATTTTGATAGGGATTGCATAAAATTTCTAGATTGCTTTGGGCAGTATAGACATTTTAACAATATTAATTCTTCCTATTCATGGGTGCTATATATGCTTGCATTTATTTATATCTTCTTCATTTTATTGAATATCTTATAGTTTTCCTAATATAGGCCTTTTACCTTCTTGCTTAAATTTATTCCTAAGTATGTTATTTTCTAATGCAATTATAATTGGGATTTTTTTCTTTATTTCTCTTTCTGATAGTTCATTATTGGTATATAAAAATACAACCAATTTCTGAGTAATTAAATTTTGTATCCTGCTTCTTTATTGACTTTATTTGTCAGTTCTAATAGTTTTTGATGGACTCTTATGGGTTTTTGTTGTTCTTGTTGTTTTAGAGAAAGACAGGAAGGGAGAGAGTGAGGGAGGAGATAAGACACATCAATTCAAAGCTGCATCACTTTGATTATTTATTGATTGCTTCTCATATGTGCCTTGACAGAAGGTTGGGGGGTGGAGCTCTAGTTGAGCCAGTGACCCCTTGCTCGAGCCAGCAACCTTAGGCTTCAAACCAGTGACCTTGAAGTCATGTCAGTGATCCTGTGTTCAAGCCAGTGACCCCACACTCAAGCTGCAAGCTTGCACTCAAGCAGATATGTCCACACTCAAGCCAGCAACCTTGGGGTTTCAAACCAGGGACCTCAGTCTCTATGTTCTATCCACCGCACCACCACTGGTCAGGCTTAAGGGCTGTTTATATATAACATCATCCCATCTGCAAAGAATGACAGTTTTACTTCTTTTTTTTTTTACAATTTGTATGCTTTTTATTTATTCTTTTTGTTTGATTGCTATAGCTAGGATTTTCAATACAATGTTGAATACAAGGATGAAGGTGGATATTTTTGTCCCAAGGATATTTTTGTTTCTGATTTTAAGGAAAATGCCTTTATTTTTCCCAGTTGAGTATAATGTTAGCTATGAGTTTGTCATATATGGCCTTTATTATTTAAATAAGAAAGATAAAAATAAAAAATAAATCTTCAGAAAGTGGTTTTTTTCTCATATTCTGAATGAAACTAAGGAATTTTCTCGTGCTTGTGTATTTAAATAAATTTCTTCTTTTTTTATAAATAAATTTTTATTTTAATGGGGTGACATCAATAAATCAGGGTACATATATTCAAAGAAAACATTTCCAGGTTATCTTGTCATTTAGTTCTGTTGCATACCCATCACCCAAAGAGAGATCGTCCTCCGTCACCCTCTATCCAGTTTTCTTTGTACCCCTCCCCCTCCCCCTCCCAAATTTCTTCTTCCTTTTCAATGCAAGAAGCAGCTCTTGTATCACCAGGTTCTGTGGCTGAGTTAGACAAATGTAAGACTTTACCTGAAATTCACAAATGATACTGTCTTTTCTGGAAAACATTTTCTTATATTCTACTGGAAATCTTACTCTATTGAAATTCTACTGATCCTACCTTTCTTATAATTTATTTTAATTTAATTTAACTTTTAATCTATATTTTAAAATTAAGTAGAATTAATCAAAAAATCATGCTTGTGTTGTTTTCTAGTTTATGCCACTCTATTCAGCCATATTGTTCTAATGATTTAATTTTTAAAATGTTTACTTTATATTTGATGAAGTCCACATGTGTGTATAAATGTTTCCAAAGATACTTAGTATGTTTTCACTTCTCAGTGGCCTTTATTGACAGCCTATACTAATTTTATCATAAAAGTTGTTTTAACTAGTTTTATGTAGCTATATTACTTGACCTAAACTACTAACATCAGCAGGAATTTGCAAAATTTTCCAAACAAAAATGTTAGGTTAAACTTAGTGTAATCCTCAAATTGTCTTATAATGAATATGATCTTTCCTCTTTTAGATAAAATAATTTACCCATCCTATATATTACAATAAATAATAATTTTAAAATGTTTTATCCTCTGCTGTGTACACTTTCTTTTTTTTGTCTGTTATTATAATTGTCATCAAATTTATAATTCTATAAATTATAAAAAAAAAACACTTTTAAAATGAATGACAAGCTTAAAGTTTTTTGTCTTTAAAATACTTTTAAGAAAACCATTAATTTGGGGGTGGAGGTACTTTCTTCAGGGACCAGTATCAAGCTTTAAACATTTCATTTTTGCTTGAATCACACTATACAATTGAGCAATAAAGCCCAGGAGAAAACTCTGTATCCCATCTATACCAAGAAAGGTTACACAAAGACAGATGGTAACTGAATAAATATTAAGACATTTGTATTAAAAGATATTTCAGCATGAATATGAGGGTTTTTTTTAAGCATACTATTTTGTAAAATACTTTTTGGCAAGTAAAATCTTGGCTGTTTTTCACAATGTTCCTAAGAAAACAAGCCAGCGATAATGACATAATATTATTGCATCTTGATTGTAGAAGTACTAAAAGCCAGCAAAACAGTTTTTCTCATCTCTCACTTGAAATGCCATTAATAGTGTAAACTAATTTAAATTTTCTATAACAATATATATAATTTAAAAATAAAATTTATAGAGCAATTAATTTATTTTCTTTAATCATTTGGCCAATATATATGCTAGACACACTGCATTAAGCGGTGGGAATATAGAGTTTAATAGGCAAGCAAAAGACATACAACAATTTAAAAAAGACTTCTCACAGCATCTGCAGAATTACTTTAAGTCACAAGCTTTTCACTGCCCTGGATTAAATGCACCACCAATTGATAATGGCTCCTAAAAGAAAGAAATGCACTCTTTACATTTGCTGGAGCCTGTAAAAGTGTTTTATTTTTTACTTTACTCTTTTCTTACAACAAGCCTGACCCTTTGAGATGGTGTAAACTTCTAGTTTTCATAGATGAAAATTAGGATTCCATTGGTTTTATTTTAGTATCAGTATTTTCTAAAGGTCACACTGTAATACTTTAGCCATTTTCTATAACAGTAAATTTACCCACTACTTCAAGCAGTTAATTATCTATTGATACATATATGTTATCTGTTTTCCGTAGATCAATTATGAATGCTTAATTCTAGATCAATATTCTGCTACCATCAGATATACCTTGGTGTTATCTCCTATTCTTGCTCAACATTTCATATTCGAGGGATGCATTTAATTTTCATTTTAGGTGAAACAAGATACAGATCGGAAAAACTGTAAGGAAAAATTCATGAATGCATCTCAAAGTGATTTTAGGTTATCTCCTATTTTGGATTACTGGGGATAATCACAAGTTGATTGTAGTAAATTATAGCCATGGTATACTAAATGACACTCTTCTAAAAGTGCAGTCAGAAAGTAATTGTATACGTGAAATATCTACTTCTACATATTTCTTACTTATGCATAATTTGTCATTTTGACATAAATGGAGCCAATCTTTATCCTAGAAAAATATTTCAGGAGACGCCTAACCCAATAGCTTAAAACAACCTGCCAGCTAGCTTATTAACCCTTTCTCTATCCAAATTAAAAACTCCATCTGTGTTCTTAAATGAATGTGAGAGAAGAAAACAGCTCTCTTGGTTACCCGCCTCAAAACTTAACTCTGATGATTATTTAAGATGTCAAAATGTGGAATTTAAGGCAGAGCAGAATGTCTCAACTTCAGGAAAACAACAACCAGAAAAGATGAGGTTCTTCAACCTCAAAGCAGTTGTTTTTTTGTTTTTGTTTTTGTTTTGTTTTGTTTTTGTATCTCTCATTGTGGATTCTGTCTCACTGAGGAAGAGATGTGTAATCATTCTGGCTTTGCTTTTATCTCTGTGGAATCAGCTTTGTTAAGAACCACCCCATCTTCCTCTGATAATGCTTTTAGGCTAGATCTAGACACAGGAGAATCAGTGAGAGCTGGAAGCCATCCCAGTCTGTGCTCCTACACTGGTCCAGCAGTTCTAGTACATCAGCTCCCAGTGATATGTGACCAGAGCTGCACAAGATACCCCCGCTGTTAAATGATCTAACTATTCCTTTGTATATATCAATCAATAGACATGTATGAAACACTAACTATGCATCCAACAAGCCATTTATTCATTTCTAATACTGTATTATTTTCTTAGTAATCTATAGTTTCAGTCTCCTAACCAGTAAAACAAGAGCTTTATCATTAGGACATTGCTTTAAAAAAATGATTGTGGTAATAGAGTACTAATTTTTAATAGCACTTTTACCTATTCCTGACAATTTTAATGTGGCATGACTTAAAAGGATAAAGAAAACCCAACAATCCTTTCATTGTCCTCTTAGTAGTGTTCTCTGAATAAAGCCATGCAGGGCAGCTTCATACATCAAAAATTCTACAAGAAACTCTTGGACCTCATCAAATAAATTCCGTTCCCAGCCCTGAATATTTTATATGCCATGCAAGATTGGGTGAGTCATAAACCCATTGTATTTCCTAGGTTCTGTCTATTTGGCATAATATCAAAAGAGAATTAAAACAAACTACAATGATTGGATGTGTTAACCTTAGGAGAAAATAATCTCATCTTTGAAATAAATAGTTAAAATCTTTAGTGTTAAGAATTGTTTCTGCCATTAGGTACTATTTATATAAAAGTATTTTAATGCCATGAAATCATTACTATCTAGTTCAGAGGCCATCGTAAATTTAAAGTTATTGCTGGTGATTGAATGGTCAAGAACACAAAGTATGAAATAAATTTCCTTAACTCAAAGTACTCAAATTACTTACTCTTTCTGGATCAGTTTCATCATGTGCTAAGTGAGAATAAATATATTACCAGTTGGTTTTGTCTCACAAGATTGTTATAAGTATTAGATAAAGAACATGTGTGAAAATACCTCAGAAGTTGTAAAGCATCACATAAGTCATGGTTGTTATCTTATTATTGTTGGTAGGTCTTTAGATATACATATATGTCTCTAGAAAAAATGGCTACAATATAATTTTAATTATATATACATAATCCAATTAATTTAAAATTTGAAATATAAAACAGAGAGGTAACAACACCTTATAGAAATTCCACTGGACTCAAAGACTTTAAGAGAAAGCAAACCAGCTAAAAGATGAACACTTTGAGGACCTATTGAATCTACTTCCATAACTGGGATGATAAACTCAAGAGAATGAAATAGAAAATGATGAGAACGAGTCATAGCACAGGAGAGGGGACTTGTATTCCTCACATAAAAATATAGAATTTAATTGCTGAGTTAGAACTTTGGTGATTATGTAAGCTAAATCTTCTAGTGTCTTAGAATCTTACATGTAGTGAACATTCAATGAATGTGTGTGGAATAAATGAATTTTCTATATGAATAAATCAAAGTCTTGAAGGTGACATAGCAGTAGAACTAGAACCAAGATCAAGACCAAGACTGGAGAATTCCAACTCAGAATGCTCTACATGCTGACTGCTTTAGATATATGCCATGTTACCTCTTGTAGAATGAAACAGCCCTAGGACTGGGCACCCGAGCCTTTCTTTTCATTACATTACAGTTTCAGACTAAATGTTAACAGGGCCCAGACTCTAGTAAGAGCATCTCTTACAGTTACTATGAAGATTTGACACTTACACAGATAAAGCTAAATTCAGAATTTTAGATAAATGAAAAGTTCAATGTGACAGTAAGATCAGACTTCCAGAAAGCCTCAATTTCTATCATCTGGGAAGGAACAGTAAAGTGAAGCTGCAGGATCTGCCCACAGGAAGAGAAACATCTCCAGATGACAATGTATGTGTCTCCTCTTTGACAATGCCCTATGTTTATACTGTTTGGCTCTGAACTATTTTTTAATATATATGGATACAAATATATAAAATAGAATTGTGTGTGTGTGTGTGTGTGTGTGTGTGTGTGTGTGTATATATATATATATATATATATATATATATATATATATATACTTTAGGAAATAATATAGAACAATATATTAAAGTCCATTGTTACTAAGTGTTTTTCTCACAATCAATACTATCGTCTCTGTTTATCCAAGAAGTAATACAAACTGCTTCACTTTCCAGCAACAAGCATTAATACAGATGGCCATCATTGCTCTCAGCAATGAGCACCCACACAATCTAGCTAGCGTGCTTTGCAAGCGATGAGGTTATTATGCCTTTGGGGCTTCACTTTATGCCGTTTATTTACTGCCTGACTACTTGTCTTGACCCATAAACCTATGCAATTAATAATCTTAGATCTGCCACACACAAAAAAATTAATTTATAGGTTTTTGGAAATTTATAAGTTCTTAGAAATGGTTGATAATATGTCATATAAAAACTTGTAGAGTGTAAGTAATGTGGTACTTTGAAATTTGTAAACAAGTTCTATATTTGAAAAAACATACAGTTGACCCTTGCACAATGTGGGGGTTTGAGGTACTGACCTTTGGGCAGCCAAAACTTTGTGCAAGTATTTTGATTCTCCCAAAACTGAACTAGAGCCATTCCTTGGTACCCACAGGGGATTGGTTCCAGGGCCCCAGGGACAGCAAAATCTGCAGTTACTCAAGTTCCTTATATAAAATGCTACAGAACAGCGCATTCAGTAGGCCCTCGGACTCTAAGAGTCCCCAGCACAGATTGAAAATACCGTTTTCAATCCACGGTTGGTTGAATTCACAACCCTGCCAAGCCCAGACTATAACAGTCAAATGTATATTTATTGAAAAAAATCCAACTGTAAGTGGACCTGCACATTCAAACTCATGTTGTTCAAAGGTCCACTGTACTATAAATTAACGATTTAATTCATGAAACGCAGTATGTTAGAAGACAATATAATTAACAAAAAGAAAGTGGAAAGAAGAAAATAATTTAAAGTAGGTACTAACAATAGTAGAAAACAAAGAAACAATTAGATAAATAATGCCAAAAATTGGCTCAAACCTCTGGAAAGTTTGATAAAGAAAAAAAAATACAAAAATAAGAAGGAGAATAAGATTTTACTATGGATTTAGCAAAGATGGAAAACATAAGAGAGTTTTATGAACAGTAGACTGTATTACCTAACAAAGTGGAAGATGTATGTGCTATACAACTAGCAATTCCATTATAGGACAAACTCCAGAAAGACTCACACACATAGCCCATTCAAGCATGTTCCTTTTTTTGTTTTTAAGATTTTATTTATTCATTTGAGAGAGAGAGAGAGAGAGAGAAAGGGGTGGGGACAGAAATCATCAACTGCCACATGTGCCTTGACCAGGCAAGCCCAGGGTTTCAAACCAGTAACCTCAGTGTACTATGTTGACGCTTTATCCACTGCACCACCACAGGTCAGGCCCCAAGCCTGTTTCTAATGCATCCTGCCAGGATGAGTAAAGGGACCTAGGTGGCTCTGTGGAAAAGCATGGTCTCTACCTGGTGACAGCTACATTGAACTGGAGTCGATGTGTCAGCAGCAAGGCAATTAGCCAAGATTCTGGGGCAACAGTGCCTATGCTTGTCATGGATAAGTGCTAATTTGGTTTCCCAAGAGACTGAAATCACCAGGAGGAGAGGGCTGCCACACCTTGAGAGGAGGAAGCTTCATGCCTGCTGCTTTCTGAGCATGCTCAGAAGTGGCAAAATGGGAGACAAGGCAGCAGCCACCAACGACTGAAATTCAGGCTGAGGGACCACGTAGGCACACCTCCCACGTGAGGGGTTTTATCCCAGGAATGTAGCTATAGATCCACTTTTGTATCTGAAAGCAGTCAAGCCAAAAGCTGTTTGCAAAAGGTGGCCTTTACTCCTTATTAGGATGCAATAGATCAGTATTATGGGGCCATTCTGAGACAAAATTTTAAAATCTGTATCTTTTTCTCTTTGAGGATAAGATTAAATTCTTTTTTCAGGGCTTTAAAATGTTTCTCTCAGTCATCATTTCAGATTGTGAAACAGCACTCAACATACACCGCAACTCTTAGCTGCAGAACAGTCTGTGAAAGGTGGAATACTCTCTTCTTACGTGTGAGACTAAAGAATCCAAAAGGTTTTGCACATTTCTACCAGAAACAGTACCATCTCTTCCGCTAGTACCCTTTTCCCACAATAAGGGTGTTAAACCCCTTGATCTTAGGAAGCTCTTCTGTCAGCCTTTAGCAGATGTTTGCTGCCATCAACGGTTCTATAGATTTTATTTCCATTGATTTTATGCTAGGTGGATATTTATTTGCTTTCTACTCTCAAAACTACCTAGAGATAAATACATATGTTATAATTTGTCATTTTTATTTAAAATTTGCTGTTATTAAATTATATATTTTTATACTTCATGTTTAATAAACAGTTCTATTATTGGGGTATAGATACAAATTCCATTCCTCAGCTAGACACAAAATACCCATACAGCATATAAAATTCTGACAAATAAGGCCATAAAGTTTTTAAATGATGTTTAAGAGAAGGATTTTTTTTCTCAGAAGTGGTTTAAAGGAAATAATTTTCCTAGTTCTAAACCTTAAAGGATCATAAACAAATAAATGCACTCTGATACATTGTACATATGTGTAGATTTTTATAACTTGTTAGTTCAAAAGATCTCCTGAACAAGAGATTTTCAGGCAAAGGCTAAATCTTGATGAGAATACTATAGATAGAATTTAAACATTAAATGAGTGATTCAATTAATAACCTTGAAAGTTATCTCAATCCCTGAGAATCTCTATCTTTAGATTTATCATTAAAACAGTGGCTAATTAACTTAATAACCTTGTGGCCTAATTTGACCTAAGAATTTAGAAGAATTGTACATATCAATACATTTTTTTCAGATACCCTATTAAAATATCATTATAAAAGTATTGAACAGTAACACTACACAGCAGCAGTATTAAGTTTAATTTGTCCCCACCACCAGCAAATTGTTTAGTCACTTATATGCACAGGAAAAATGAAATATCCCATTCTCAGGTGGTAGCCCACTTCAGAAACCTTGACAGACTAGCTCATTCATTCAGTTGCAGCAAATCCATTTCCTGTTAGTGAGGAGAGGTACATAGTTTGCAGCTAACTGCAGAGGACCAGGAACCAAGCCTCCAGTCCTGCCTCTGATTCCCAAGGTGTGGTTCATTGTGGCATTCTTTTCTATGTCTTTGGTGCTCCTTCATGGCCACACTATTTTTAAATCTACCTCATGATCACTATGTAACTTGTCCATCTTTAAAAATAAACTGTGATGTCTGGGGCAGAAGGTTTTTTTTATCATTTTATGTTTTCAGTGGACTCAACTTGAGTTGTTACTATTGAGGAATCACTGAGCTTCATAACCAAGCAATTGATTCGAGATAAGAGATTTCAAACTTTAAAACCCAATTAATTAATTTTTTTTTTCGCCCTCAGATCTATCCACGGATAGCGCCGGCATTTTGGCACTACCTGCGGGTAGATGTGAGCAGCGAGTACTTGAACTCTCCCTCCGTGGTCCTTGCTCTCTGCTGGTGTGATCTGATCTGAAATGTGCTCATTTGGCTCAAGATGCAGCTGCCACCTGTGTAAACGTGCTCTCACACCACCACCATTGCTCTCAGTTGGATCAGAAATCCAAATCACCAAAACCACAAGAGCAGTTTATATTAATCATCTTTCTTAATAAACTTCTAAATCAAAACCATATCATATGCATTTTAATGAAAAGTAACTAAATGCTAAATTATGGAAAACCATGCTTACACCTCCTTTTAATTGATGCTTTTGATATGCTGAGCATAATTCCTCAGCTTAATTTTGGAGTGTCTCCAGGAAAAAAAGAAGAATAACTCTGCTTCATTTCCATTTCCTTCTCTCTGTCCTCAGGAGCATGAGCAGCTCACCTATTCCTCCACGAGGTCAAAGGCCCCCAGTGTCATCGTCACCGGTCTCAAGCCAGCCACCAAGTATGTATTTCATATCCGAGTGAGGACTACAACAGGATACAGCGGCTACAGTCAGAAGTTTGAATATGAAACAGGAGATGAAAGTAAGTTTTACACAAGGATATAAAGTAAGATGTTGACTTAGTACCATTCCACTAGTTAAAAATCTAATACCTTAAATTTTAATCTTATCAAACAGGATTCTGTTTATACAAATAATCAGTCTTATCAGTTCATGTTATCATTAAGTACTTCCATGAAATACCTTGCATTACCATTGTAATGTGGCCCAGAAATGTCTCTTTCGGCAGAATTCATCACTTGCACTATAACACAGAGTCTCAGTGGGTGATGCTAACCTAATTGTTCACCAATGTTGCCATCATAATATTACACTAATGCAAACTTGGACAAGAGTAAAGCTGTGAGCAAATGATTTTAGCAGTTCAAAATTTTGCAGCTTTGGCTGGTTATATAAGTTATATCAATAAAAACAGTGGTCAGGACACAGACTCCACTAAAATGCACATTGAAAGTTTGAATATAGATTCATGGGTTTAATTAGAAAGTCAAACTAATTCCATAGCCTCAACACATTGCAACTCAAACTGGGAGATAAAGGGAGTGAGGTATTTCAACATTATGTAACATAAATGTTGAAATGTCTTACTCATTCTAAACCCAGCTATACCATTGAATTTTTTTTTTTTTTTTTTGGCTCTCAGATTCATCTTACTATGCTCTTTGTAACCATAATATAGGTGGCTTTTGCAATATTTCTAATTGCAAAAATGTCTAAATATCAAATCATAATAAAATTACATTTTTATCATTCATAAAACACCTATATTCATATAAGAATTAAAGAATAGAAAATTTATTATAGAACTTTTTATGAATAATGATAATTATAGCTACCATTTATTAATGTTGTGAAAACTATTTGCATGTATTATCTCATTTCAACATTTGATGAGACAACTATTATTTTCCTAATTTTACTTGTGAAAAAACAAAAACCTACAGAATTTGAGCCATTTATTTAGATTTATGCAGCTGTTAAGAATGTGAGCTAAAATTTGAAGGCCATTAACTATACCAGAGGTCCCCAAACTACAGCCTGCTGGCCGCATGCGGCCCCCTGAAGCCATTTATCCGCCTCCCCCCCCACCGCACTTCTGGAAGGGGCACCTTGGTGGTCAGTGAGAGGAGCATATTGACCATCTCATTAGCCAGAAGCAGGCCCATGGTTCCCATTGAAATACTGGTCAGTTTGTTGATTTAAATTTACTTGTTATTTATTTTAAATATTGTATTTGTTCCCGTTTTGTTTTTTTACTTTAAAATAAGATTTGTGCAGTGTGCATAGAGATTTGTTCATAGTTTTTTTTTATAGTCTGGCCCTCCAACGGTCTGAGGGACAGTGAACTGGCCTGTGTAAAAAGTTTGGGGACCCCTGATCTATACTCTTTACTTCTCCATTTTCCTGCCAAGGCCTGTCATTGGAATTACTAATAATGCCGATGGTTTTACTTCTGTAATGGTCTTTTATCTAATTTGTCACTCCCTTAAAGGGAAGCTACTTGGGTTTCAAATTCTATGATGGAGCAAAGATTTTTTATTTACTTACGCCAGTGAACAATATTGATCCATAAAATTTTTTGTTACAACTATATCTAACCAAAAAAAAGAAAAGCACTGACATATTTAATTAAGAAAGACAACAACATAGGGAGAGCAAACTAATAAATAAAAGGAATACTTGGATGTTAGAGGAATGGTAACGTGAGAGGTACCCTCTTGAAATTTTAACAAATTAAATGGCTGTATATACCTAAGCAAAGAAACCCTAGCTGCGCTCGCAGGCTTGCCTAAAAGATCCACACATCAAATGGACTGAAAGTAGGAAGGGTTGAGAAGAGGCACAGAAGATAAGATGCACTCGCAGTCCACTCTAGAGAGGACAGAAAGCTGTAGTGACTGGGTCTTCTTCTGCTGGGAGGACCAGAAATTTAGGGGAATTTGGAGAGGTACTGCACCAAAGTAGCACAATGTAGAGTCACCACCAGTGTCCCCATTGCCAGCAGTCAGCACCAAGACAGAGACACAAAAATACAAAGTGTAGCCCTCCATCCACTGAGATACCACCTTCTTTCCCTCGTGGGTATGGAGAGTGGCAGAGATATATCCCACAGCAAGTTCTCTAGAGCCACTCTTTCTGCTGAAGAATGGAAGTGCTCTGTGTCCAGTCCCCTGCTCTATTGAGATGCAAGAGGGAGCACCCGGAAGCCTGAGATCACCACTATTAAAGCAGTAAAACTCACAACATGCCCTACCCATCATTGCAACTATATCTCTGCCTACATCATCTCCACAGCACCTGCTCAGTGGAGACCAGCCAGGGAATTTCACAAAGCTAGAACTTGTAATACAGTGCCACCTACTGAAAAAAAAATACAGAAACCTCTTCAAAGTCTGTTTGCTTAAGTGTTGGGGGGGAGGTTCTTCTGATTTCTTGTTTTCTTTAGTTTTTTCTTATTATTATTCTTTTTGGGGGCTTTGTCCTTTGTTATTTCTATTTATTCTTTTTTATTTTTTATAGTTTGCTTTTATTTCATTTCCATTGTTATTTTTATATTTATTGTATCTTTATTTTTTTCATTTTTGGTTTTTGCATGATTTCTTAACAATACAACCCTCAAATGCCAAAAGGCAGGATAAAACAAACACCATTGCTTCCTAAGAAAGAGATGCAGTTCAGAAATGAAGTAAAATATTTGAAGCAATCTCAGCCACGTGGAAAACTTAGAGTTAAATGGTATGGTAAAGAATTGAAAATTGAAGTTCTGAAAATACTCAATGAGATGTGAGATAAACAACATAATGAGCTCAGAAAACAAAACAAGTACCTCACCAAAGAAACTGAAACTTTAAAACAGAGGTAAAATTAATACATGAGTTGTAAAATGAGCTAGCAAGTTAACTAACAGAATGGGCCAGATAGAGGAAAGAATCAGTGACATCAAAAAAGACAACTATAGATGATACAGAGAGAAGAAGAGAAAGACTCAAGAATTTAAAAAAAAATGAGAGCATTGTGGGAATTATCTGCTCCATCAGAAAAAAGCAAAATAAGAATAATGGGTGCATCAGAAGAAGAGAGGGAGAAGGGAATGGAGAGCCTATTCAAACTAATTGATGAGAACTTCCCAAGCATATGGAAAGAGTTAGATCTTTGAATCCGAGAAGCAAATAGAATGCTGAGTTAATTCAACCGAAACAGGCCCTCTGCAAGAGTCATTGTAATAAAACTGTCAAAAATCAATGACAAAGAAAGAATTCTCAAGGCAGCTAGGGAAAAGAAGAATGTCACATATAAAGGAAATTCCATCAGGTTATCATCAGACTTCTCAGCAGAAACTCTACAAACGAAAAGAGAGTAGACTCAAAATTTTAAAGTACTGAAAGAGAGGAATTTCCAGCCAAGAATATTATGTCCATCAAAGTTATCCTTCAAAATGAAGGAGAAATAAAAATCTTGCAGTTATATGGAAGCTGAGGGAATGTATCACCAAAATTACCCACTGCAGGAAATACTCAAGGGGGTTTTTCTAACTAGAAACAAAGAACAAAACAACACAAAAGTACAAGTAAAAGCTACAAGGTTAAAATATAAACAAGGATAATCTGAAACAATGAAAGTATAAAAGGGGAGAGGACAAAGGTCTGAAGTAGTAAAGGAGGCTGGAGTGCAGAAGCACTCATAAGACAAAGGACTCTTGTATATATGAAAATTTTTATATGAATAAGCTAACAGCAACCACTTGCAAACAAACAAACAAATAAAAACTCTAAACTGAAAGACATAGCTTAAAAAAATAAGAAATAGAGGAAAGAAGTATGGAATGCCACCAAACAAAAGCAATTTACAAAAAGCTAAAGGAAAAGAATGAAAGGAGACACAGAAACCAAACATAAAATGGCTATAGGAAATCCTCATGTGTCAATAATTACTCTAATTGTAAATGTACTGAACTCACCAGTAAAGAGACACAGAATTACAGATTGGATCAAAAGCAAAACCCAATCTTATGCTGCCTTCAAGAGACAGATCTAAGCTATAGGGACAAAAGTAGACTCAAAGTGAAAGGTTGGAAAACAATTCTCCAAGCAAAAAATACTCAAAGAAAAAAGCAAGTGTAGCCATACTTATTTCTGACAATACTGACTTTAAGGCAACAAAAGTAAGAAAAGACAAAGATGGACATTTCATAATGGTAAAGTGGACACTATATCAAGAAGACATCACACTTCTTAATATATTTGCACCAAATCAGGGAGCACCAAAATACATTAAAAATTTTAATAACGGAACAAAAAAGAAAGAAAAAAAAATAATATTTGGAGATCTCAACACACCATTGACAGTTTAGATAGATTATCCAAACAGAAAATCAATAAAGAAATATTGGCCTTAAACAACACAATAAACCAAATGGACATGATAGACATTTACAAAACATTTCATCACAGAATATCAGATTATACATTGTTTTCCAGTGTGCATGGAACATTCTCAAGAATAAATAATATGTTGGGCCACAAAACTAATCTGAATAAATTTAAGAAGATTGAAATTATACGAAGCATATTCTCTGACCGTAAGGCTTTCAAATTAGAATTCAACGGCAGAAAGGAAGTAAATAAACCTACAAAAATATGGAAATTAAATGACATACTTCTAAAAAATGACTGGGTCAAATGATGAAATAAAAGCACAGATCAAAAAATATAGACAGAACCTGACCAGTCAGTGGTGCAGTGGGTAGAGCATTGGACTGGGACACAGAAGACCCAGGTTTGAAACCCTGAGGTCACTGGCTTCAGCAAGGGCTCATCCGGCTTGAGCACTGCCTCACCAGATTGACATGGGGTTGCTGGCTTGAGCATGGGATCATAGACGTAATTCCATGGTTGCTGGCCTGAGCCCAGTTGGCTTGAGCAAGGCATCACTCATACTGCTATAACCCCCTGGTCAAGGCACAGATGAGAAACCAATCAATAAACAACTAAGAAGCTGTAATGAAGAATTGATTCTTCTCATCTCTCTCCCTTTCTGTCTGTCTGTTCCTATCTGTCCCTCTCTCTGTCTCTCTCTCTGTCTCTGTCTCTCTCTCTGTCTCTGTCTCTCTCTGTCTCTGTCATAAAAGAGATAGAGAAATGAGAATGACAATATGACATATCAAAACTTCTGAGATGCAGCAAAAGCAGTAATATGAGGGAAATTTATATCATTGCATGCTTATATCAAGAAACAAGAGAGATTCCAAGTAAACAACCTAATATCACATCATAAAGAAGTAGAAAAGGATGAACAAAAGCAATCCAAAGATAGCAGAAGAAAAGAAAAAGTAAAAATTAAAGCAGAACTAAATGAAATACAGAACAAAAACTATAGAAAACAATTAATACAACAAAGAGCTAATTCTATGAAAAGATTAATAAAACTGACAAACCCCTGGCTAAGCTCACTAAGGAAAAAAGAGAAAGGACTCATATGAAGAAAATCCAAAATAAAAGAGGAGAAGTTACCAAAGACATCATACATATACAAATGGTCATACTAGAATACTATGAAAAATTATATGCCACCAAAGTCAACAATCCAGAAGAAATGGATGTTCCTAGAACTATACAATCTTCTGAGTCTGAATCACAAAGAAGTGGAAAACCTAAATAAACCCATAAGCAGAGAGAAATAGAAACAACTATCAAAAACCTCCCCAAATAAAAGTGCAGGACCAGATGGCTACACTTGTGAATTCTACCAAACATTCAAAGAAGATTTGGTACCTATCTTTCTCAAAGTTTTCCAAAAAATAGAAGCAGCAGCAATATCCCTAACATATTTTATGAGGCCACCATAACTCTGATACCAAAACCTGGCAAGATCAACACTAAAAAAGAAAACTACAGACCAATATCTCTAATGAATACAGATGCAAGAATCCTAAACAAAATGCTAGCAAATTGAATCCAACAGTACTTTAAAAACATAATACATCACAATACAAGTGGGATTCATTCCAGGAGCACATAAATTGATCAATGTAATACACCATATCAACAAAACAGAGAGCAAAAATGACATAATCCTATTAATAGATGCAGAAAAGGCATTTGATAAGATACAGCATTGAATTATGTTTAAAACACTCAATAATGGATATAGAAGGAAAGTACTTTAACATAATAAAAGCTATATATGACAAACCATCAGCCAATATCATACTAAATGGTGAAAAACTGAAAGCTTCTTCTCTAAAGTCATGAACAAGGCAAGAATGTGCAATATTTTCACTCTTATTTAACATAGTACTAGAAGTCCTAGCCAGAGCATTCAGGCAAGAGAAAAAAGTAAAAGGCATTCATATTGGGAAAGAAGAAGTAAAAGTGTCACTTTTTACAGATGACATAATATTGTATTTACAATACCCCAAAGACTCAACTTTTGAGAAACTATTAGAAACAATAAACCAATACAGTAAAGTTGCAGGATACAATATCAATACACAAAAGTCTACTGTTTTCCTATATGCCAACAGTGAAACTTAAGAACATGAATTGAGAAAAACAATTCCTTTTATAATTGCAACAACAAAAATATAAAAAAACAACTAGGAATAAACTTAAGAAAGGATGTGAAATACCTATATACTAAAAACTACAAAGAATTATTAAAAGAAATTGAAATGAGCACAACAAAATGGAAAAATATTCTATGTTCATGGATTGGAAAAATCAAGATAGTTAAAATAGTCGTATTACCTAACACAATCTACAAATTTAATTCAATCCCCATTAAAATCCAATGTCATTTTTTAAAGAAATTAACCCAAAAGAGCAACAGATTTGTATGGGATCATAAAAGACCTTGAATAGCCAAAGCAATCCTGAGAAAAAAAGAATGGATGCTGAGGTATTATACTACCTGACTTCAAGTTATACTATAGAACCATGATAATCAAAACAGCATGGTTTAACAGACATACAGACCAATGGATCATAATAGAGAGTTCAGAAACAAAACCACATATATATGGACAGATAGTCTTTGACAAAGGAGCCAAAAACACATAATGAGAAAAGAATGCCTCTTCAATAAATGATGCTGGGAAAATTAGAAAGCCACATGCAAAACACCAAAACTTGACTAGAGTTAGTTCCATGCTCAAAAATTTATTCAAAATCAGCCCTGGCCGGTTGGCTCAGTGATAGAGTGACAACCTGGCATATGGATGTCCTGGGTTTGATTCCCAGTCAGAGCACACAGTAGAAGTACCCATCTGCTTCTCTACCCCTCCCTCATCTCACTTCTCTCCCTCTCTCTCTCTCTCTCTCTCTCTCTCTCTTTCTCTCTCTCTCTCTCTCCCTCTCTCTCTCTATTCCCCTCCTGCAGCCATGACTTGATTGAAGCAAGTTTGCCCCTGGTGCTAAGGATGGCTCCATGGCCTCTACTGCAGGTGCTAGAGAGAGCTCGGTTGCTGAGCAACACCCTAGATGGGTAGAGCATTGCCCCCTAGTGGGCTTTCTGGGTGGAACCCAGTCAGAGCTCATGCAGGAGTCTGTCTCTGCCTCCCCTCCTCTCACTGAATAAAAAATAAAATAAAATAAATTCAATTAATAAAAGACCTAAATATATGATAAGATCTGAAACAATTACATTTTAGAAAACATAGGTATTAAACTTATAGACCTTGGCATTAGAGAACATTTTATTAATTTGGCCTCAAAACAAAGGGAAGTAAGGGAACCAAAAAATGAATGGGACTGTAACAAACTAAAAAGCTTCTGGACAGCCAACCAACTGGGAGAAGATATTTACAAACAACTCCAATAAGGTGTTAATATCTAAAATATTTAAAGAAATTACAAAGCTCAGTAACAAACAAGCAAACAATCCAATTAATAAATGGTAGGCCCTGGCTGGTGGCTCAGTGGATAAAGTGTAGGCCTGTTGTATAGGCATCCCAGGTTAGATTTCCTGGTTTGATTCCTGGTCAGGGTACACAGTAGAAGTAAACATCTGCTTCTCCCTATTTTTTCTCTCCCTTCTCTTCTTCCCCTACCACAGCCAGTGGATTGATTGGTTCGAGTGTGGCCCAAGGCACTGACGATAGCTCTATTTGAGGTCATTAACCTCAGGTGCTAAAAATAACTTGGCATTTGAGCATTAGGCCCAGCTGGAGTTGCCAGGTAGATGCTGGTAGATGTGTATGTGGGAGTCTGCCTCCCTATCTCCCCTTCTCTCACCTAAAAGAAAAAAAGTAAGGAGAGGGCCTGAACAGACACTTCTCCCAAATAGACATACAAATGGTCAACTGATATATGAAAAGATGTTCTTCTTCACTAGCTATTAGAGAAATGCAAATCAGAACTACAATGAGATACCACCTCACACCTGTTAGATTGACTTATCAACAATACAGGTAATAGATGTGTCAGAGAGGCTGTGGGGAAAAAGGAACACTCATTCACTGCTGGTGGGAATGTAAACTGGAACAACCATTATGAAAGAAAGTATGGTGATACCTCATAAAATTAAGAATAAAACTACCATATGACCCAGCAATCCTTCTACTGAGTATCTACTCAAACAACTCAAAAACATTGATACACAAATACACATGCACCCCTATGTTCATTGCAGCATTATTCACTGTGACTTAGACAAGGAAACAACCAAAGTTTCCTTTGATAGAAGATTGGATAAAGAAGTTGTGGTACATATATACAATGAACTATTACTCAGCCATAAGAAATGATGGTATATTGCCATTTACAACATGGATGAACCTTGAGAACTTTATACTAAGTGAAATAAGTGAATCAGGAAAAGCTAGAACTATATGATTTCACTCATAGGTGAGATATAAGACTGAGACTCATGGACATAGATAAAAGTGAAGTGGTTACCCGGGGAAAGGGAGTGGGGAAGAGAGGAGTAAAGAGGAACAAGTTTACAGTGATGGAGAATGATTTGACCTTGGGTGATAGGCACACAACACAATCAACAGTCCAAATGCTATAGAGATGTTTACCTGAAACCTATGTACTCTTATGGATCAATGTCATCTCATTAAATTTAATTTTCTAAATTAAAAAAAAGGAAAGAAATAAGAAAAAAGAAGAGTACTTATAACCTGGATGTTTAATATCAGTGATAGTTATTTATAATCCTGCAAGAGCCTATTGTATTTTCAAGCTAATGATGAAAGTATTGGGATTAGAGTATAATCATCACGAAGCGGAACTCCATAATAGAAAACAATATTAAAATAGCCAGATCAGGAACAGATGTAAAACTATGCTAAAAAAATTACACAAATTATTATTTTAATTCTGACCATATTGTGTCTGTTTTTAGAAACTTAAGTAACTTTACCAAAAAATGTTATCAGTGGAGGTGCAGGATTCAAACCCTAGAATCATGTGATGGTGTCTGCTGTGGATAGCAAAAACCACGTTCTAAATTACTGGTTTGTAAATGCCATGAATGTGTCCTTTATTAGGCCCTTGAAGAGACAAAGTGTCTGAGAAGAATCTGAAAAATGTTTATCTAAACTGGAGTTTGGGTACATAGAATGGCTCCCAAGTCAATTGATAGCCTAAGGGAAAGGCGTTTAAAGGATCATTTTTTATCTGGTTAGCTTTAGCCTGCATTTTCAAAGAATGCTCTTTATATCTAAAAGAGAATTTCAATGAATAATGTCATAGTAGAACATGGATAGGTTTACTATAAATTCAGGAATATAATGATATGAATCCCAATCTACAACATCAGTCTTTCTCTCTTCATACACTCCTAGCTCATCTTTAAATTTTTATAGCTTTTGTTTCTTCAGTTGTACTTGAACTATTGTAATGTCAACTTTATTATTATATAATCCCATGTGTATTCTGTTTAATTAAATAATTTTATATAAATGCATAGCAATGGGGTGTGAGTTGGGGAGGAGAGATTATATAATCTCTCATTTAATGGCCTGGTTCAAATTTTTTTAATTAAACAAAATGAAGTAATTTATAATTTAATTCTCTTAGCAATACCTGTTTTACTTGGTTCAACTTTTAGTTTGTGAATAAAAAGTAAAACAATAATATACAATATGAAATAATTTCTTTTCAAAGTTATACTGTTCTTAACCACTTGTGCTCTGCAAACACAGTGATGTAGGAGGAATAAACATGGTGACCCCTCTTGCTCTTCCAGACCTGTGGTTGGATTTTTTTTTCAGGGTCAGAATATGCTAGTGGAAACTGGATCATGAATGTAAAGCTTATCAATTATGACTGCTAGCATTATTAAAAGAGCCACTTCAACTAGAACTACAGTGGTACCTTGAAATAAAAATTTAATTCGTTCTGTAACCAAGCTCATAAGTCAGTCAACTCATATATCGAACTGCCGATACTGGACCCGTGCGCCAATGCGCCAACTAGTGGCAGCTTCCCGAATCATGACTCGTATCTCAGAATTTTGCTCGGATCTCAAACAAAAGTATGGACCGAGTTGCTGCTCATATCTTAAAAAATTTATATGTTGGTCTGTTCGTATCACCAGGTACCACTGTATTGGGTTCCTTTCTCCCTAAGTCTTTGGAACAACCTCATTTTGTAAGTGTATATGGTGATTGATAAAGGTAGATAGATTCATAAATATGTAGGTAAATAGACAGATACTCACTCATATATAGTTACAAAAGACTTTCATTCTGTATTTTAACACTGATATTTCATATGTTTGCTAATCTCTCACTGAACTGAGTGTATAGCTAAATATTATGTCTATAAACAGCATTCCTTGGGTGCTTATTATGTAGTGGCCTTTTTATTAGGTACTGTTACTGATTTCCTCACCTTCTTAGAATAAATTTATCAAAATTATAGTAAACTATAGAATCGGCAATAAGAATATATAAGTATTTTATGTGGATCTTCTTGAAAGATAGATGGAAGATAGGCAGTAGTTAGGAGTATTATAAGACTTTTCTCAGAATTAACAAGTTCATGTTATGCCACAAATTATCAAACACACATATACATATGCACGCATGTTAAATACGGGTCTTCTGGCCTATATGAATGAAACAACAAGAAATTTTAACAACCACATATTTGTTATTTTTGTTCTTATTTTCTGGAAATAAAGTACTCTTTTCAATAGAGGAAAAGATGAAGAATTAAAATTAAAAAGTTATCTACATAACGAATAAAATCTATATCCTTATAAAGTGTCTAAAAATACATTTGATTTAATTTTTAATAGTCTTTTGAAATTACCTACTACATTTTTTTTAAAAAAAAGTAATACAAATAATTTAAAGATAGGAAAGTCAAATATTTGTTCTTATTTAAAATACCACCAGGTTTATCTAATCACATTTTTTAGATTAAGAGAAAATAATTTTATACATGCATTTTTAAAACCAAAATAAAGCATATCCTGTCTGATTGCAGTTTGAACATTTTATTTAAATACTGAAAAAAGGGCTTATGAAGCTATCAAAAGGGAGTAGGATAGCTTAAAAACAAATTTTTTAAAGGAAAACTGAAATTTTACACAGAGTAATCAGCAATGTATCTTTTCTACTATCTAATGGTTACCCATATAACCCTGAAGAAATACATCGACAGCACATAAGCATTGCATTCTTTTTCTCTGAAAAGATTAATTATACTATAAATTCTAACAAAATATAAATTTAGATTTTTACCTGTAGGCTACATTAAGCATGTTATAGCACCATAGTCTTATTCATCAACATTTTAAAATACGTTATTTACTGAAAGTAGTAACTATGGACAAGATTTATGTTGCATAAAATAAATAACCATGAAAAATCATCATGATCAACATTAAGTGACCAAACTGTAAATTACTGAATCACAGTACTTCAAATTAGAATCTAATGCCATGTCTTCTACATCTATATAAAAAAATTATATAGATACAAATGAATGAATTTAATCACTTAATTATTTTTGAAAACATTTATATTAAACTATTTTTAGTATGGTTTCACATTTAAGCAATCTGATTAAATTTAACAATCTATAGATGAGAAATGATACTGAATATAAAGGAGCAAAATCGTATCTGTAGTTTCTTTTCCCTAATCTATTCTTTATGTTCCCATCTGACTATTATTTTTGTATTACACTTTGTACAATTAAAAATTTCAAATCATTGGGTATTTTCTCCCAAACAAAATGTGAATTTCTCAACAAATATTCAAGTCTCCCTTCAGTCTAATCCAAATTGGCATCTTTCCTGTCCTATTTCTCTCTAGTTAGCATATACTTTGGGAAAATGTATGGATGCTTTATACTAAAATTTTTCTTCATCTTTATTTCCAAGCTTATTTTATGACATCCAGCTGAAATATTCAGAAAACCTATCACGTCACAAATGATTAGTCCATCTCAATGCTGCCCCTCCTGAGATGTTCTTGATCAGTCCAGCAAGAAGCCATCACTCTTTCCTTGGAGTTTCTATAATGTTGTATTGTGCAAGGGCTTAATTCTTTACTAAATTATTAGCTCTTTGAGGTCAAGAACTCTAGCCTATTTATCTTGGTGTCTCAAAAGATTTCTTGCATATAATTAATTGTCAATATGCATTTAATCAAATAAATGGAGAACATTTAATTGTCAAAAGGCTAATAAAATATAAAGAAATAGCCTGTTGCCCACCAGTCTAAAAAGAAAAAGGCAAATATTTTCATTTGCCATAGATAAGAAATGTTGCTTGCTTTGTTTTGGGTAACAAGCTTGTAACTGGCTTGACTCATGTAGAAACATGATGTATGTAATTTTGTTTACAAATTAATTGCTATTTATGCAATTTGGGGCATTCAATAGAGTTTAATGATGTTTTTTGTTGCTGTTTACCATATTTTTCTCCTTAAACGTTTTTTAAATCTCTATTATGTGTGATCCAGCCTATTGGTTGAAACATACACAATCTGTACTGCTTCAGTTACTTAGAATGATTAGCTACATCATTATTAACAGCAGTCAGAATCTTTGGATGATTATTAATGGTGAAGCATGAAGCAGAAAGAGGGCCAGCTGACCCTGGTACGTTAATTAATCAAGCAAAAGGCAGATTTTACGTTTATGAGTTCTACCTAGAGGAGAATGAATTCCAGAACATAAGACTTTAATTTGAAGTAATCTCTAATCAATAACACAATTTTAATGTTGGCAGTCCATAGCCATCCAAATGCAAACTTTGATAGGAAAGAATTTTTTAGCAGTCTGGTTCTTTGAATATAAATTAGCCTACCTTATGAGGTAATGAAGGCCCCCTGTAATAAGATTTAGTGCTGAAGCTAATTGGATACTTAGCATGTCATAAAGGAAATCTCTGCTTTTGTTTAGGATGTTGTGATAGTTTAATATAACTTCTAAAACTGAGATTATATAATATAATAACAGATAATACTTATTAAGTTCTAGTTATGATTCATGCACTATTCAATTCTTTATGGCTTCTAAAGTATTTAACCTTTGAAGTGGGTGCTATTACCATACTCATTCTGTGGATCAGGAAACTAAGCACGAAGACATTTAGTAATTTACTAGTTTCCCCACAGCTAGTAAGTGTTGAAATGGGGATATTATGGCGTCTGGCTCTTTTCATACTAATGTTTAGAATTAGGACTCTCTACCTATTCATTGATTTTACTTTTCTTATTCAGTTTGGTCATTATGTCCAATTCCACATGATCATTTTTTTATTCTTCTAATTCTTTACCCTCCCATAACAAATTATATTTCTTCTTAAAATAATGGTTGTTTGAATAAACACAGATTTTCAGAAGAATTATTTATAATTCACCATGCATCATGTTCAGAAAACTATGTGTGTTTTAATGCAGATATCTGAATCAATGCACATACAAGACCAAGTGTAACACTGTAAAAGGGCAAAATAATGCAGTTGTTCTGATCACCTTACAGTGCAGGGACTTGATGAAGAGTAACTATTTGCATAGAAAATGGAAGTCTTTTTTTTTTTTTTTTTTTAGGATTGACAAAATAAAGATACTTTGCCTCAGTTTTGCCTGGATCAAATAAAGATTCGAATGAGGCGAGCCAAGTTTATGTACTGTAAGACAGATTGAAGGCCTTAATATAGAAAATATTAAGGATTGTAACTTTGCTAAAAAACTGCAAGGAAAATTATTAACTATTAACAGCTATTTAGACTTGTGAAATGTGACTCATATCTAAAAGGGAACTAACAAACAAACAGAAGTAGATCTATCTTAAAACAATATAGGTTTATTTTATGCTAGTGAAGTATAGCAACATATACAAACATAGATTTCTTTGGGATATAAGCCATTATCACTTGGTTGGAAGCTTTTTTGAGATCAGGAACCATTTTTATCCATTTGTGAACCCACTACATTGCTTTGCGTGTGCCTGACAAATGGAAGGCATTCAGTGAGTATCAATGAATTCATCTCTTGTTTCAAACAAGTTACAGGTATTTTATTATTCTATCTATATACTTTCAGTACCCTGCTTTTAGTTGTTTATCTTGAACATATATTAATAACAAGATGCTGAATCCTAGTCAGAGGGTTCAAAGATTCAGTTATGCAGGGTGAAAGAGTTCTGGAGATCTAATGCACAGCGTGGTGACTAAAGTCAATACTGTATTGTATACCTGAAATTTGCTGAGAGTGTAGATCTCAAATGTTCTCACCACACTCAAACAAATACACATACACACACACAAAATAACTATGGGAGGTGATGGATATGTTAATTAGTTTGTGCTAATCATTTTACAGTGTATACTTACATCAAAACATCATGTTGTACACCATAAATATATATAATTATTACTTGTCAATAATACCTCAATAAAGCTGGTGGGGAAAAAAAAACAAAAATAAATAATTTATGTTCTCCATCTTTAAGAAAGTCACCACTAAACCACACTAGAGACTATTACAAGAATTCCTTATTTATGTCATTCTCAAAGTCTAATTTTAAGTTGATTTGATTTGAGATGAAATGGATTTTTTCCTGTCAGCCATCCTATAAATTGCCTGAATCTTTCTGTCAGGCTGTTTGACTTTACAACCTTGAATTCTTCTAGAGAACAAAAATGTTTCTTAGGCATTTCAAATAGCTCCATATTTAGTGAAAAATATATTCTCTATTTAATAGTACTGGAGGATTTAGAGCCATTCTTAAAATGACACAAATCATCTTTATAGACTTATAATTTAAAGTGGCTTTTTAAAATATCACATTTTAAAAAAAAATGTGCAGATGACATGATATTAGAAAAATATCAAGCCCAAAATGAAGAAAACCTAATCTCAATATAATAATAGTATGAGCCTGCCCACAACTTCTGGTATGATTCTTAATTATGGTTAACCTCTCACCTCCATCTGCTACATGATCATGTACTAAACTCAAGAAAGGATTATAAATATGCACTGGTTGGTAGTTACTTCTGAAATAGTGTCTTAAATTGTTAAGGGAGTTCCAGCTAGCTGTAGAGTGATTCTAACAGAGACACACAGCTATTTACAAGAAAAGGGTAGAAACACATGATGCCAGGGTGAAACTGTCCTTTGAGAAGTTACAGACTGCTGGGATGATGCAGCACTGGGCTTTGGTTCCTCTTATAGCTTTATTTCCTATTCCCCAATTGAATTCTAACCACATGGTAATCCATCGTCTTTTAGAGCTAAAAAATTTGAGAGTGTAATGAAAGAGTTGTTAAAATTCCCAAGTCAGGTGGAAAATATTTTATATAAAACAAATAAATATTAAATACTATCTCCCTATGCAAAAATGTAGACATCTTTTGATTTTTTCATTTGCACAGTACCAGTATGAAATAAAAATAATTTTAAATTATCTAATGTGACATCTTTAAAATTGTATTAACCCGATGCAAGGTGTCTTTTTTTTTTCTGTATCTTATTGTGAAGTCACAATACTGAATGGACAGATGTTTATAAAATAAATTTAACCGAGACCTATGTAAAGAACTGGGAAGCAGAAGAATTCAGTTGTGTCACACCTTACTTTTTCAAGGGAAACAGTAACTCAATGAATTTAAATTGAGTAACAAGAATTCTTGGCAAAATAGTGGGAGCCCTTTAAAAGATTTAGCTGTGTTTGCACAAACCAGCACGTGACATGCATGAGTACATTACTGTACTATAAAGATAGGCAGAGTTGCAGAATGTGACAACCTTACCACCAGATATAAAATGGCTGATTCACAACAAACTGGATTTTGTATTCTCTTATGCTTTTGAAAAACTGAGCACCCTTTAAAAAATGTTCTTGCACTAAAGTTATTTTTGAATTAAATAGTTATCTTATATTTGCTGGATACAATACCAGAGAAGGCCAAATGTTTTTTTTAACATCAATTTTAGCTTTTTGTAAACAGTGAACATTTCAATACCATTATTACTTACTTACTAAAGCTAGCATATATATAATGTATATGTATATACCTATACATACATAATACATATCATATCTGCATTCATACACATTTCCTGTATTCATTCTGAGATGAATAAATAAAATTGGCAAAGTTTTCAATAGTGTTGCATTAGTTGTTATTCTTGGAAGTGAACAGAATTTATTTCTAAATTTAATATAAACTTTGTTTCCAAATTAGACCTAATGAAAGAGAAAGGGAAGAGCACTTGAGAAGAAGCAGCAAAAGTGAAAGCAAGCAGGAGAATGTTTGAGTGTTTATTTACCCTTAACTCAATCAAAAATATTAATGGGTAGGCCAGATATAGAGGTAGGCACTGGAGATTGTAAGATAGAAAGAATAAACTTAGTCCCTGCTTTTACAAAAGCTAGAAAGAGGTTTGGAAAATTAAACAAGATTATAATAAAGGGTTCTGTGTGACGTTTCAGGGAACACAGAGAGAAAACCCCAAACAAACTAGTAGCAAGGAAAACTTCTAAAAAGAATCAGTATGTTAAAAGAGACTTTAAAGTTAAATAAAAGTTGGCCATGCCAATGATAGGGATGGAGGGTGAAGTGGGGCTTTGTTCTCTCGTGGAGTATGAGTGTAGGTGTAGAGATGAGAGTATGGAACTTTCTAGTAACTGAAGGATTTCCAATATGGCTAGATCCATGGTTCTCAATATGTGGACCCTGCACCAGAACCATCAGCAACACATTGGAAATGCAAATGTTCAGACCCCACCCTAGACCCACTATCTGGAGTGGGACTCAGCATTCTGTTTTAACAAGCCCTCCAACTGATCGGAGGCACATTGTAGTTAGAGAACCAGCAGTTTCATCAGAGCAGACAAGGATGAATAGCAGTAAGGAGTGATGGAGGCGGTGACCTTGGTACCGGACATAGAAGACAAAGAGCTGAGTCATAGGCCGGGGCGTGCAATGCTGTCCCTTTTGTTACTGAGGCTAATTTTTGTTTTGTTTTGTTTTGTTTTAGTTTTTCCTTCTTTTTCTTTTTCTTGTTGGCTGTAGTTTTTGAGACTGGCAAGAGGTCAGTGAGTTTCCCATAACTCTGGAACCATTGCTAACACATCTCATTGTTTTCTCACCTTCACTTTATTCACATTAAAAGTAAAGCCTTTTAAATATATTTTTCATTGTGACGCCTATTGCTGTCAAAACTTCCAAATCCCCTAGAGACCATTTTAGCCTTAAGAACTCACCTACCGAAGGTGTTGGGGCCTTGGGAATTACTAGCTTCTCATACATGCTTGCTCCCTGCCAGCACGTACACCTGCATGTTTCTCCTTGACAGTTCAAATTCGGTCTCTGGACTTCCACGACAGTGAAAAACAGCTGGCTCACAGAGCATCCTGAGAAAAGCAAAGCTAAGCCATCCCCAACCATCAACAAAACGTGGTCAGTTTCAGAAGCCCTGGAAATTAAGTTATCTGGGAAACTTCATGAACCTAGATATTGTAATGTTAACAAAGCAAAGCTGGACACCAGGACTACCATACCACACAAAGGCGTCACAGACTTGCCTCAGGTTAGGTTAGGTTACTTGGTTGTATGTTCTAATGGGTGAAGGCAAAATGATACGTTCCATTAGGCAATTCAGTTAGTATTTTGGCTTATGAGGATTCTTCATTCTAGACATCAATTTATCATCAATAAAATAAAGGGGATGTGCTAAGTTATCTTCTCTTGTTCTAAAAATGGGAAACTTCTTAATGAAGTGATTAGGACTTGGGTCAGACCGAGCTCTGCCACTGCCTATGTAGAAGACCTAACTAAAGTAATTTAGTTCGTTTAAGCTTTGGTGTCCTCACCAGAAAACTGGACACTTATTCATTTGTTTGCACACTGATTCATTCAACACATATTTTTGTGAAACCACTTTTTACCCTCTATTAAGTGCTGTTCTACATTCTAAGGATAGAGCAGAAATAGGCTAAGATACTTCCTATTCTAGAGAATACATTCTAGAGAGGAGAGAGGCAAAACAGCAAACCATAAGTAAAATGTTTAGAATGTCTGGTGATGCAGTTATGGTGTGTTACCTGGGTCTCCCCTTCAGGACCCAGGTACTTATACTGTCTTTGCCAGTGGGAGTGATGCCTGCTGAAGGCTCAGAACTGAATCCCTTCCCAGGCATTGTTTGCTCAAAAAGAAGCCGCATGCTTCAGAGTCATTCCCTCTCCCCAGGCGCAGACAGAGCGCGGGACTGGTCAAGGTGGAGTACAAAGATTAGTCCTATTGTTCAGTTCAGGGCAACTTGGAGGGCCATCTCAGCCCAGAACTCCCTGATGCCGGCTGAGGTTTCGTAGCTCTCGTGTCACAGATCAACTGCTCCGTTTTCTCAATTCCTGCTCCTCTCACTCCCCCACATGTCCATGCTGAGGTCACCCCTCAATAAACCTACTAAAGCCCCATTGCAGAATCTGTCTTCCAACTACGACAGTGCTCTGGAGGAGTGTAAAGCTGAGGAGGAGGGGGAGTGCTTAGCTCCTAATGTGATCAATAAATGTTAACGATCACTATAATCCTAATTATTACTGCGAGCTGGGCAGCTGGCGGATAATTTTATGGAGGAGGGCCCTAAACTTGGCCATGAAGAAAAGGAAGAATATCAATATGCAGAAAGAACAAGAAAATTTTTTCATGATAGCAGCTGATTTGTGCAATTCAATTTGGCAGATGCTCTGCAGATAAATTGACAGCTAAAAAGAATTGGCGAAGAAGAATTTCAGCCAAAACCTGAAGCTTTGATCTTAACCCTGGATTTAGATCTTGACTCTGTCACTTCCTAGGTCTCAGACTTTAGACAAGTCAGTTGACCACTCTGTGCCTCAGTTTCCACATCTGGAAAAATGGGGTGAGAATAGCGCCCAATTTCTAGTGTTCTTGTACATGTGAATGATTCAATGTATGTCAAGTACTTAGCAGAGTACCCAGTAGTCAGGTGGGTAGAGCTCAGAAATGTTGATTAGTAATACTAATATTATTGGTATTTATTTTCAACCCTTAAATTCTACCACACAACTTCAAAATTGTGTTCAGAAACCAAACAATATTCTTTATTAACAGTATTCTTTATGATCTTCTTGCATATAGAGAACCTACCATAGCGATCAGGTCACTCCCTGGTTTTTTACTTTGACATTTATTGGTTCTCCATGCCCATAAGTTTACCTTTGAGACTAGTTGGTTAGTCTTGATGTAGTTTTCATTTCATTTTTATAGGTGATATAGAAGGGTGAGTGAGATTTCTCAGAATGTGTTGGCCTCCCCAAGACTTAAGCACTGAAGAGTGGATTTAGCCAAGGAAGCTCCACACTTGAACTCCTGAGATACCAGATCCTAACCAGCATAGTTGGCAAGTCAGGAAACCTTCATCATTCCCATTATAGCGACTCATCTTGTGGACCCAAAACAGCTGTCCCTCCGGTCTCTATTGTAATCAAATTCTTTATAGTTTGGACCACTTTTAAATAGTTAAATCATAAGAGGTCTCAGTGCCAACAGACAACATAACAGAGAGGTTACAAAGTCAAATGCTGAAACTAGACTGTCTCTAGTTAAATTCTGGTTCTGCCACTTCTGTCTGCATAAACATGGCAAGGCACCTTCTCTGGGCCTCAGTTTCTCCCTCTACAAAGTAGAGATAGTAATACTACTATTCCATATGATTGTTGTGAAGATTAAAAGTGTTAATACATGTGAAATGTCTAGAACTGTGTATGGCATGTATAAGCACTCTAAAAGTATTATAATAACTACTCTTTTTCTTAAGAAGACTTCTTTACTTAGTCCAATATGAATTTTGAAGGAGCCTGTGCTATGAATTACCTTCTGGTCATCTCCATAGAGAAGGAAGAAAAGAATTTAAAAGGCAAAAAAGAATGCAATTCTGGCTAGAAACCTCTCTTATGGCACCTTCTGTGGAATTCTCTTCCATTTTTAAGTAAAAAGGACAAAACTTATGTCTACCTATTCCACTATTTTTTTTTTTTTTTGTATTTTTCCGAAGCTGGAAACGGGAGGCAGTCAGACAGATTCCCGCATGCGCCCGACCGGGATCCACCTGGCATGCCCGCCAGGGGGCGATGCTCTGCCCATCTTGGGGTGCTCTGCCGCAATCAGAGCCACTCTAGTGCCTGAGGCAGAGGCCACGGAGCCATCCTCAGCACCCGGGCAAACTTTGCTCCAGTGGAGCCTTGGCTGCGGGAGGGGAAGAGAGAGACAGAGAGGAAGGAGAGGGGGAGGGGTAGAGAAGCAGATGGGCGCTTCTCCTGTGTGCCCTGGCCGGGAATCGAACCCAGGACTCCTGCACACCAGGCCAACGCTCTACCACTGAGCCAACCGGCCAGAGCTTTATTAATTTTTTTGATTAAATAAATAGCTCACTGATTTCCATAGGAATAAGCAATTCAAGAAAATCAAACTTTGCTATATATTGAAAAGAATATTTCATCTCAAAATGAGTATTAGTTATGCTATTCAATAAGTAATGAATAAGCACAGAATGTCTTGTTTGAGGAGAGATTTTACTTTTTCAAATTATGGGATACAGTTTTGAGAATATTTCAACTTTTATAAGATCACATTTTTACTTTGCATAATGACTGAAAGGGGGCTACTTTATTCTTTTACAAATTAATCCAAGTGACTCAGACAAAAGGACCACCAGTTGGGAACATGCCAAATGGACCTGGGGTGATCTGATTGCCTTTAGTATGTTCTTCTTTTTTCTCTCAGGTTCTGTGTGACAGGTCAAAATTCTTTTTGAAGTGTTCTAAATTCTAAATTGTTGAGACCTAATACTTGTGCATTAGAGACTCGTTTCTCACTGTGTATATTTATCCATCTTAGGAACGTCATGCACCTTTATATAACTAGCTAGCTGTCCTTTTCTCATTCTCTCTCTCTCTCTCTTCCTGCTTCAGTGTCCTCCTGGGATGATAAGTTTCAAATTTTATGAAAACAAAAACATGCAGTTAAGATACCCAGTTAACACACTCTTTTAAAGTTATGTACCTTCCCAATTCTTTTTTGGTTGAATTCAGCAATATTTTTAGGGTTGTAAAAGTGTATTATTTGTGATCACACTCTACACTATTCTTGAGATTGTTAATATTTATAATAGAAGAAAGTAGGATAAACTTAATGAGTTTTTATTTTAAAAAAACACAAAAACTTCTGTATATGAAACCATGTCAATGTCACCAATTTCCCCAATGCTTTTACTGTTTAAGATGGAGGGGGAAATACTTTACTGGAAAGAAAGGTTAAGAGTGAGTAAATTGGCCTGACCTGTGGTGGCGCAGTGGATAAAGCTTCGACCTGGAACGCTGAGGTCGCTGATTTGAAACCCTGGGCTTGCCTGGTCAAGGCACATATGGGAGTTGATGCTTCCTGCTCTTCTTTCCCCCTTTCTCTCTCTCTTTCTCTCTCTCTCTCTCGCTCTCACTCTCTCCTCTCTAAAATGAATAAAAATTTAATAAAATATTTTTTTAAAAAAGAGAGTGAGTAAATTGGAAAATGATGGGGAAATTCTACCTCTGCATTGATCATTGACCTCTAAAGGCCTTCAGAGCCCAAGAATTTGCAAACATATTGAGAGATGGGCCATCTCATTTGGTTGGCTCATGACTAAGAAGATAAGGAAAGCACATAGGCACCCTTAGCTTAAAACTTCCCATAGCTTATACTGTAGACATTGGGAGATCAGAACAGGTGAGGAATGGCAAAGCTCAGTTTTGGAAATAACAATTAAAATAATACTTTTTGTCAATCTACAGAAGAAAGCAATATTGAAAACTTACTTGAAGGTAGACATATATATGCACCTCCATTGCCAGAAAAAAGAAACTTAACATAAATTTGTCAATTTAGTACGTACGTATATGGAATTTAGAAATTTTGGTGTTTTAAAGGGGGATATAAATGACATCTATTACATTTTTTGTTAATCATCCAATATTCTTTAATCAAGAATTTTGTTTAATAGAACACACCCAAATATATAAATAACTAATCTAAGTCAGTAATATCACACACTAGAAATAAAGTACTACAAGTATAGTCAGATTTCTAGGAATAAAGCTGAATGTTTTAGGCAGTAGGTGGCATGGCTTTCCCATTTATATGTTAACATATTTAAGTTGCTCTTAATTTTCATAGGGGTGCTTTCTTAGAAAGACTGACTAGGATGTTGATTTTTTTACTTGCATTTCTCCTTTTCCTAAAAACATTTGAGGCAGTTTAAAATACATATGCAAAACACTTAATAAATTAAAACTACAAATAGAAAATCGATCCATTGAAACAAAGGGAACAGAGACTCGTTTGATCATCATTACCAGAGAGGCCCGGCGCGTGCACCATTTCTGCCTCTGAAATCTCTGACAGCAGCCAGAGGATGGAGGTCAGCAGTCCCTCGTGATATGGAGCACAAATACTATAGGAAACTTTAAGGACATTGATTGTAACAGCCTCAGAGTTTTAAAAAATGCATCAATTTGTTTGTTTCCTATGGTGCTTTCTGACCAAAGCTTTTGATAAAAGCAGATACAGGTAAAACGTCACGGACTGAAGATAGTTTGTCCGTGGTGGGTGTGAGAGGTGGGAGAAAGGAAGATTACTTAGTACATCACATGCATGAAGACCTCAAAAAAGTAAATGCAACTGGGAAGCAAATGAAAAGAATCACCCTTCAAATTTATTTTCTAAGTATAATGTCCTTTGGTCAGAAACTGCAAATTAAGACTCTGTAAGTCCTTTTAATTTCCAAGTATCAAGTATATCATGATCTACGTTAAACTAAGAGAAATCCAAGAATTTCCGAGCCAGAACTGGCTGGAAACGTGTAATAAACTTAGGCTTCAAAAATGACTGAAATAAGAAACTGGAAGGCTCTCAAAATGAAAGGCGGTCAATCTTGTTCTTGGTCAACATGGCCATTCATCTTTGTTTCTCTCTCCAAAAACTAGTTTTACCTGCATCTATCTATCTGCCTCATAGCTTACAAGTTCATATTTCCCCTTCATTTCACCCATGCACCAAAACCTTCAAACTGAGTTGGAATTCTTATCCCAAATTCTTGAAAGAGAGGATGTGGTTGCCCCAGTTTGAGTCAGGCCTTCATCCCTGATCCAGTTCATATGGCTGGGAACCAGAGACCAGTCTTCCAAAACCTTACCCTAGGCAAACACAGTTTCAGAGATAGGACTTAGAAGATGCTTACTAAGAATTTTAAGGTAACTCTTAAATAGGGCTTAGTTTGTGAATTCTCTCTATTTTCTTACTGACAGATGGTGCAAATGCTTTAAAAATAAGGTGAAGAGATACAAAAATCTTCCTACTATTGAAACCAAGATGCCCAATCAATATTTTTGCCCAGGCAAAAATAAAACCTCCCCATATTTTCACTGAAATAAGCTGCAGGCAAAGCAAAGATTGTCTTTAGGAAGCAGATTTAATCTGCTCCCACAATTAGGCATACTCTAGATTGAACTGCAGAATTTCACACCACAGGATACAGTGAAAGATAAAAAGAAAAAAAGATGATTGTGGCCTGGACAATTTTCAGAGCAGGTGTTCCCAATCATCAAACAGACACCTGAGGAGTAATGCTCCCATGGAAAAAGTTCTATTGAACTGCAGGGTTCAGCAACATGCTTTCCGGGATGAGCTACAGAAGATGTATTCTGGCACAAAATGGAATAGGTTGTCTTGCTTTGCAGAGCTTTGATCAATTGCCTTTTGTCTTCGAGAAAAGTATTTTAGTTTTGATAAAGTTGATAATGTGCATTTCTTTCTGGCAACCTTAGGATGGCAGAATTATTTGTACCCAGAAACCAATTCTAGCTGTTGAAAATTAAACCGAATCTTCAGCATATAGAAAGAGGCTTATCTTTCAAGTTATCAAAATGGCGCATACCCAGTTTGTCTATAAACAGTATCATATCATGCAGGATATTAGTTTAAAAGGTGAATAAATAAAACATCCCTGTTTTATACTATATAAAATTGAGAATGGATATATCAGGAAGTTTTTTCCCTATAGTTCATTTTTAGAGCAGTATTTACTCCCACATTCTCAAAATCATAATACTAAGTTTCACTTTTGAGTCAAAACTTAATGAAAGAGCTACATACAAAACAATCATATTTTCTTGAAAATAATGGTTGTTAGTAGGGTCATACTGTTTCTAAAACCCTTTTGCTTCTAATACAAAATACTTAACTGGAGACCTCATATGTGATTTAAGGGAAAGCTAGCAAAAATTATTGAGGGAAAACTGAGAAAATTGATATAGCCATAGTTTTGTGAAACTAGGTTTGACCCCTTTTGAAACATAGGGTAGACTTTCTTTGAACCCTTCAGAATCAATTTTAGTAATCTGTAAGAGGTTGGTGTAAATACAGGGGTCGGCAAAATTAGCTTTACAATTGCTCGTATGGAAAAAGACACATAGTTATGATTATTACAATAGCTTTATTAACCCCGAAGGAATGTGACAATGTCACAGTGGGACTCACAACTGTAAACCTAATTTTGCTTATCCTTGCAGTTTGGTGTTATTCAGAATATGCTTCAAAACCATTTTAAACAAGGATCCAAAAACTTCTACAATTTACTCCATTTCAGAGAATGATCGAATGAGTTTTGACATAAGGAGTAGCAGGTCCCTGTTAGACGCCTGGGCTCTAAACTCCTTAGGCACTATGCTTGGGTCCTTAAGCTAAGAGAAGTCTCCGCCACCCATTCCCAACATTGTTGGTTATCTCTGCTTCTCTAAATACTTTCACGGAAGCCAGATAAGGGACTACTGTATCCTCAGATCTGCCTTATCATCAACTGTGGAAATTAAGTAAAGGTCCCACAGGAATTAGTTTGTCTCCAGATTTTGTGGTAACAAATTTATAATTAGATGGGTTTAAATTAGGCAGATTCAACCAGAATCTGATTTTAACATGCCATCCTGCTAAACTTGCCAGAAATATCTGTTCATTTGTTTTTATTTTTAGCTTGTTTTTACATCCATGCAGTTTTTATTAAATCAGTATATTATGAGATACATTAAATATAAGATAGACAGGTCTGATTTCCCCAAACCTATCATTCTATTAAAGGGAAAAAAAAGAAATTTCTCCAGGCAGAGCATTCGATATTTTTGTTTAACAAAAGGTTTTACAAAGTTAAATTTCCCCCAAGCTGACCCTGCAACCCCATTTCAGTTCATCTTTCCAATCGCATCCATCCAGTTTGAGGAGAAAACAGATTCAGGAAGCCATATTTAACATAAGAAAATGTAATAGTAAATTGAGATAGAAAGTATCCAGCTTAAGCAACATAAGAAACAATGAGAAGTTATTAGTACCTAGTCTGGAAATATTAAGACCCACTTATCCTCATCTCTCTTCATATTAGCTTATGAATATGGATAAATACAGTCAAATTCTTTCCTTCCGGGTTCATTATACCAGATAATACTCTTCAATTTCAAGGGACAGAATTCCAGGTGACTTAATGAAAATGGGACTTGATCGTTGTGTGTAAACTGCAAAGAGTATTGTGAGATTCAGGCCAGATCTAGGCTCGCCAACCACGTCCTCTGTACTTCTCAGTCTCTATTCTGTTTTCTTCTCTGTTAAATTGATCTTCGGACAGGTGCTTCCCACATGTTTATAAGACTTTATATCTCCAGCGAAAACTAAAACTCTGAGGAAATTTATATCTCCATCCACTCCACCTCTGAAGCTGAGTATGAATGGTAACTTGAGTAAAACACTAGCTTGCTGACTGATGTCACTTTAAATTTTCATGATTTATCCCTTGTCTCTCAATCCAACTTCCTATTCTGCTTACTGATCTATGTCTGAGACATCTCAGAGCACATATGAGCAACTGCTGAAGACGTTGTGCTGTTTTGTCCTCAGGTTTATGATGTTTCTTCCAAATGAAACCTACTCATCACCTGCTGACTTGCAAATTAGTTTTAATCATTCCAGATTTAGTTGTGTAATCACCTCCTTTACAAACCTTCCTTCAATTCTTCCTATGGTGGTTTCACCCTATCACATTAACACATATCTCCATTTTAGAAACAATTTTACTATATCACAATTACTCTTAAGTTTACTTATCTCCCTCACTAAAGAGAAACTACCATGAGAACAGGAAACTATGCTTTAGTTTTGTCTTCCCAATCCCTGTATCACAGTGTGTAGCACCTTCTAAATGATTAATATTTTTGTTGTTTTTGAATGAATAATAAATTAATGAGAATTTCCTTAAGAAGTTTCTAGAACTTTTTCTAAATAATTAATGTGTGATTTTATCAGAATTATTTTCTTTAAATATCTTTTCTATGAAAAATAGAATCTAAATAAATCTTTGAGTTTATATGCTTTATGAAATTTGTAATCTCTAATGGCAATACATTTAATTACAAGCTATTTACCTCAAATCATTCTAATGGTTATATTAAGCAGCTATAATCTCAATGCATATATATATATATATGCCTACCAATATGCAAATACCCACTATTAATATGATACATGTTGAATAGTATCAGTGATCTAGGGAATTTGTGAAATTTGTAAGGAAATTCTATTCTACAATGGATCTTTTCTTAAAAGGATGAAGAATATATGTATGAAGACATAAATTGTTCAATTGCAAAAAAAAAATGTTAGCCCTGGCCAGTTGGCTCAGTGGTAGAGCATTGGCCTGGCGTGCAGGAGTCCTGGGTTCAATTCCCAGCCAGGGCACACAGGAGAAGTGCCCATCTGCTTCTCCACCCCTCTCCCTCTCCTTCCTCTCTGTCTCTCTCTTCCTCTCCCGCAGCCGAGGCTCCATTGGAGCAAAATTGGCACGGGCACTGAGGATGGCTCTGTGGCCTCTACCTCAGGTGCTAGAATGGCTCTGGTCGCAACAGAGCAATGCCCCAGATGGGAAGAGCATCGCCCCCTGGTGGGCAAGCCGGGTGGATCGCAGTCTGGCACATGCGGAAGTCTGTCTGACTGCCTCCCCGTTTCCAACTTCAGAAAAATACACACACACACACACAAAAGTTATCAAATACCTATCGCAACTGCCAGTAACAATATGAAATATAGACAATTACAAATTACATACTTGACATTTAGAATGTTAGCAGTAGTTCCAGGTATTTAAATACCTCAGTCTCTTCTTTGTTCTTTGATATTTGTCACATGAAGCCTACCTATAGCCATACATCTTGTTCATTTATTAAAGCACACAAAAATCTCATTTTTGGAAATAAAAAAAAAAAATGTTTTACCACGCTGCACTACCTGCCTGCGCTCATGCCTCTCCATCAGGTTGTAGCAAACCTACATTTTCCAATTATCCCTGTGTCATTTGGCACTTTTGTCTGACAAGTAAATTAAGGTCATCAAGAAGAATGAATCTTGAAATCTTCTGTGTCCCAAGGTAGACACGGTCGGATGTACTGTATTGTACTGTTTCCGGAGAAGTGGCTGAGCGGTGTCAGAAAGCACAGCTGCGAAATCACTTTCTGAAAAAGTGCCAGCTTAGGGTCTCTGTTTCAATAGAAATGAGCCATGAGATTTGTTTCCAACCATCTGAGAATTCGGTAACTGGCTTACTTGAGTAGAACTGCAAATCTCTTGTCTTTCTCTCCCCTCTACCACCCCCACCAATCTTAAAAGTATTTTCCCTGTCCATAGATGGCATCAGATATTGAAGGAAAGTAAGAAAATATATATTAATACAATACCATGTCAATACCTCTTCTTTTAAATATCAAAGCCTAAGCAGGGATATCTGAATAAAAATTTTAACTCATGCTATTTTTTATTAATTTATCTCTGAATATATTAAATGCCAAAATACAAATTTGTAAGAATCCGTTTATGTAACCAGAACAATTTTAAGCATTATGATTACCAAAAATGCCATTGCTCCATTGCATTCCACATAACTGAAGTTACCATCTAGCTGAATTTAAATGCATGAAATAAGATGAGCATTGGAACTAAGAAAATAACTGTGGGGATAGGATCAAATGAGGTTGAATCTAAAAAACACTTAAAGAATAGCAAGATTTGTGATCAAACTGAAGGCAAAGGAGAGAATTATGTAAGGGCTGAGTCTAAGGATTCAGGTCTGAGCATCTCTAAGAATGGTGTACCCACTGCGATAGAATGATTTTACCCTCTAGGCAGCAGGAAGATTCTGAATATTTTTATTTATTGTTTTAAAGAATAATTAACTGGCCTGACCTGTGGTGGCGCAGTGGATAAAGCGTTGACCTGGAAATGCTGAGGTCGCCGGTTCGAAACCCTGGGCTTGCCTGCTTAAGGCACATATGGGAATTGATGCTTCCAGCTCCTCCCCCCCTTCTCTCTCTCTGTCTCTCTCTCTCTACCTCTCTCTCTCTGTCTCTCCCCTTCCTCTCTAAAATGAATAAAAAAAAAAGAATAATTAACTGGCCACACAATATGGGATGGATTAGGAAGAGACATTGAGGAAAGGCAGTCTAACGTAAAATTACAAAACTAGCCTATTCATATGATGCTGACACCGGAAATGAATCTGTACTCTTGGTAATGACAAGATAACATAAGACAAGATAAAGATTTGACTCTGAATATGGAGTTTTAGGGAAGGGCAAAATCAATGAAGATCTCACTTTTGAAACCCAGCTAGCCAAGAGGATAACATTATCTACAAAATCCCAAGATTATGTTCATCTAGGAGAAACATTTCCTTAGTTTTCATTTGTATTTCACACTCTTATGTCTACATTACCAGGATCCTGTGTTGAGATTTTACAGATTGATTCGTCTCCATTATATATCATGTGCCTCATTTTATAGGGTTAGATCATTCATGATTTGAACTGAGGACCCGAGAGCGGTTATTGCTTTTTCTGAAAAAAAAAAAAAATGCCAAGGATTTTCTGTATTGACTGTCAATAACTTACCTAATTTAATTTACTGAGCATTATCCTTGCATTACTTTCTTGAGATTTCTTCTGTGCTATAAAAAAAAATCATTTTGGTGAAACAATGAGGTAATATCTTTTGAAATTTTTACATTTTATCAAGAATTGGGAATCATAAATAAAACGTGAATATGAAGCAAATATACACCATTTACTCACTGGTCAGCATTTTGAGAAATACTTTGTTCTGACTCCCTTCCAAAAAACTCATGTAACTGCTGTCTTTATTTTAAAAAGGTGTTCCTAACAGAAAAGAGCTAACTTTAAAAAGTTATCCCACAGAAAATACAAATAATATATTTTTCTTTGAAATGTAAATAAAAATAGAGCAATCTTGATTACAGGGAGACAAAGTCTTATGCCTCCACAGAAGAAAATTCTTTGGTTGAAAGTAGACTCATTCTTTCCTAAAGACATTAAATCTATTTTTATCTTTTTAAAAAATGGCATCTAATTAAAGAACTTTACTTTTTTTCTCTTTAAATAGAGACAACTAAAGTAAATCTCACTTAATGTCACCCTGACTTATGCCAAGCATTGGCTAGTGCTAAGTACTTGTTCAGTAACAATTTTTCAACTTGTTTTGGAAGTCATATCCTCTTAATGAAGTGTTATTCATTCCAAATACTTACAATGAAATATATCATTTTAATATATGTATATTTTTCTAAGACTATAACCTCATTCCATTAAACAAAAGAATATTTTCAATCAACTAGTCACAAATACATTTCTTAATATGGATTTCATTGTGTTTCTTATTTTTGAAAAGGTTTGTTCTCTATGGTGTAACTTAATGTGAGTAAATTGTAGTATACATTTTCTCCTACATAATGAATTAGAAATAATCTTCTCAGGATTGAAAAACGAATAGATGGTACTAACAAGTAAGTTTTGGTGACAGAGGAATTTGTAGCTATACTGTACTTTTATGGAATCCAGTTGATAGATAATTGTATGGTTTATTTTTCTAAATGTCTGTTTAAATTAAGTATTTGAGTCCTCTAACCAAGGAACAACTCCCCCTCTCTTCCTCTTCTTTCTAACACATTGTATTTCCAAATTCCCATTCAGCTGATTCACTGCCAGGGGCAGCTTGTTCTCTTCCAGAGCATCCTGAATTTCTCTTTTGTAACAGTTCTTGCACTCGTGCCTATTTGTTCTCTCTCTTCCCCAGTGAATTGTAAATTCAGAGAGCAGTAACTATATATTTTTTAATCATCACTGTATCCCCAGTGTCTCTCTCAGTGCCTGCCATGTAATGGATGCTCAATAAACATTTGTTGAATGAAATAAAAAGTTCTTAACCTCAGATTTACATTTCTAAACTTAATCTACTCCGTTTGAGTAAATGTAGAAGTCCTAACTTTCTAGTAGTCTCTGCATTATGGGAAGCATTATCTTCAAACGTACAGAAAAATTGGATTCTTCTGATTAAAATTATGTTGGATAGACTTACTTCACGTACATAGTCTAGTTAACTTTAGGGTAAATCTTCTGTACATATCAAGTGGAAAGTGAGGATACAGATTACCCATAAATTAGTCTGAGCATTTCTTACCAGAATCACCCACTATAAATAATCACTCAATCCATTTACTGAAACAAATATTTATTGAGGTATTACCATGTCTCAGGTCCTATAGGTTGGATACTGTATCCGTTTCTTACTACTATAACAAATTACCACCCACTCATGGTTTAAAACAACAAAAAATTTATTCTCACGTTTATGGGGGCCAAAAGCACACTTGCTCCTAGAGCTCTAGGAGAGAATCCTCCCTTGCCTCTTCCAGCCTCTGGTGGCTCCAGGCATCGCTTGGCTTGTAGTTGCATATAGACGCTTCTCTTTTTCTGTTTCATACAGGACACTTACCAGATTTTGGCCCACACAGTTCATCCATGATGACTGATGGTCTTAATCACACTGGCAGAGGGAAGAGGGGAGAGGCGATATCATTATTCAACTTGCCACAAATCCTATAGTGAATAAAATCCCTAATCAAAAAGATAGATGGCAAAAATGTAATTTCAATAAAGGATAATAGAAATTTATCGGTAGAAATAGTACAAGGGTCTATGGGAATACGTGGCTGAGGACCTAACCAAGTTCAAACAATAAGAAATAGCTTCACGAATGATGTGATGTTCAGTTAGGACTGAATAGTCATAGGCATTCACCATGAGAGCAATTTGCCACATTCAAAGAAATGAAAGAAATTAAGCAGGGTTAGAAAATGATAAGAGATGAATCTAGACTTATATACAAGAGCCACTTGTATAGAGCTTTGTTCAAGTTAAGGGCTTTATACTTTATGATGAGATAAAGATATAGCTTAGTGACTGATCAACACCAATACAATAAGGAGGAAAAAAATTTCCCTGTCAGAGCCAAGAGCTATAGCTGGTCCTGAGTGTTCCTCTTATTTCCACATGGCAAATCTTATTCTTCCCAATATTTGATTTTGGCTGAATGTATTATACTTTTTTAGGACATTTGGTCCTTCCCAAAATATCCACAGAGACATTTGGTTCATGCTAAAATGTTCTTGATGTTTGGTCCTATGCAAAACATCCACAGGAACAGTTGGTCTATGCCAAAAGGTCTTTGAAACTCAGTTCTATCAAAAGTGTCCATGAGCATATTTGGTCCATGCCAAATGGTCATTGATATTTGGTCCTGTTGAAAACATTTTTATAACATGAATTATAATAAAAATAATGTAAACAAAATTTTAACAACTTAAATGTATTATTTAATGAATTACAGACAAATGTCTCTATGGATATTTTGGACAGGACCAAATATGACCAGATATTAACCCTTTGAGTTGTTAGTTTTTTCATGCTTGCTGAACCCCAGGAGTGAATTTTTTTTTTCATAAAATGAAATTAGTTTCAGTTACAGTTTTATTCACTTAAAATCATGTTTGATAACCAATTTATGGAAACAAGAAGGACATACATTTGCCTGTTTTTTAAATGTTGCTAAAAACTTTTGTTATGATGGTCAGGAGGCACGAGAATGTACATGTACATTCATACTACTTAAAGGGTTAAGGACATTTGAGTACAGATCGAATGTCTCAGTAGATGTTTTAGATGAAATCAAATATTAAGTAGCAAATCTATAACACAATATCATAGTAAAATTGCTCTGAAAGATTGTGACAAGGATATTTAATTCAACATTCTCATTTTACAGACATGAAGCCAAGGTCAAGCAAGGCTATAATTGTTCTAGGACACACAACAGAGCTGGATCTAGAAAGCTGTTCTGTTAGTGAAAATGGTGGTGTAATGTGCTGTCAATATTATAGGCTTGATGCCTAATAGATCACCTTTCCTGTGTGCAAGAAGTATGACCTTAGGGACCTACCTATTAAGACAATTGTGCAGTTAAATTTGGTAATGAATTTGAAGCACTAAGCATAGTGCTAGAGGGTAGTTTGTTGTTAAATAAATACTGGCTGTTGAAGAAGATGTTGATGAGGATGATGAGGATGTTTTCATAATCATCTCAGCCCTTCATTCATAGCTTTTTACTCTCAGTATAATAGTACATCACATTATACACTCTTATTATCAAATAACATTATATATATGATATACACATATATATGATATATATATATATATATATATATATCATATATATATAATTCTTGACAAAGGAGGTTAGGATTTAGGATTCCTAATATAGAAGTTTAAAACAATTAGCTAGAACTATTCATTTTCAAATGTCACAACTTAAATTAAAATTTTAATTAAAACAAGCCTCATAAATATATAATGACAAGTTAAAAGGATGTATTAGTAAAATGAGCAATTTACCAAGCTATTGTTTAAGTAAAACAACACAATTTTATATAACAAGATAATCTGATTTTTTATTTAGAAATTAAATTTAATGAGGTGACATTGATTAAAAAGAGTACATAGCTTCAGGTAAACATCTCTATAGCATTTGAACTGCTGATTGTGTTGTATACACATCACCCAAAGTCAAATAATTTTCTTTCACCATATATTTGTCTATCTTTATCTCCTTTCCCTTCACCCCTTCCCCCTGGTAACCACTTATTTATGAGTTTCAGTTTTATATCTCACCTATGTGTGAAATCATATAGTTCTTGGCTTTTTCTGATTTACTTATCTCACTTAGTATAATGTTGTCAAGTTCAGCCTATGTTATTATAAATGGCAATATATCATCACTCTTTAGTATTGCATTGTATATATGTGCCACATCTTCTTTATCCAATCTTCTATCGAGGGACACTTTGGTTGTTTCCATGTCTTGGTTGTGAATAATGCTGTGATGAACATGGAGGTCCATGTGTTGTTATGTCCCAATGGTTTTGAGGTTTTGGGGTAGATACCCAGTAGAAGGATTACTTGGTCATCTAGTAGTTTTATTCTTAATTTTTTGATGAACCATAATTCTTTCTTCCATAGTGGCTGTACCAGTTTACATCCCCACTGGCAGTGAATGAGGGTTCCTTTTTCTCCACAGCCTCTCCAGAACTTGTTAATACCTATCTTGTTGATAACAGCCAATCTAACAGGTGTGAGGTGGTATCTTATTGTAGTTTTGATTTGCATTTCTCTAACAGTAAAGATGGGCATCTTTTCATTTTTCTATTGGCCATTTGTATGTCTTCATGGGAGAAGTTTCTGTTCAGGTCCTCTGCCCATTTTTAAATTGGATTGTTTGCTTGCTGAGCTATGTGTGTTCTTTATAGATTTGGGATATTGACCCCTTATTAAAGCTGTTTGTAGAGGAGCGGCAAGATGGCAATGGATTAGGTGGACGTACCAACTTCCACCTCCCAGAACCAAAGTGGATCATAACTTAATATTAAGAACCATCTTCTGGAAAACCAACTTTGGAGTAAACTAAGAGGGCTCTTTAACCAAGGAACACTGAAGAAGCCACACTGAGACTGGTAGGAAAAGCAGAAATGCAGAGAGGGCTGTCCAGCTCCTGGGAGAAAATGGCAGCCCAGAGGGACTGGCATGGCAGGAAGTGAGTTTAGTGGAGAGGAAAGGGTCCTGGGCTTCAGGACCAAAGCCCCAGGCTGCAGCCCCAGAGATTAGAAGAGGTATATGGACAGTATTTACCTGCAAAACAATACAGGATACTAAATATCAATAATAACCTTAAATGTAAATGGATTAAATGATCCAATCAAAAGACATAGGGTAGCTGCGTGGATAAAGAAAACAGGACCCATACATATGCTGTCTACAAGAGACACACCTCAAAACAAAAGATGCACATAGACTGAAGGTAAAAGGATGGAAAAAATATTTCATTTAAATGGAAATGAAAAAAAGCTGGGGTAGCAATACTTATATTAGACACAATCTGAGAAAGAGAGATTTCTCAAACCCAGGATTCTTCTTAAAGGGACCACGCAGAAATCCTCTTTCACAACCACTCACCCAAAACTCTGGGGGATGGGGAAAGATGAGAGGACCGGAGTAAAAGGAAGAGAAAGAGCCATCCTAAACCCTGAGTTGAGTCACTCCCCGAATCTAAAGTAAATATTTCCCCTGGAACCAGCAATACCAGCAAAGGGAAGCAAGACACCAGCCAAACAAGCTCTCCTGTGGCAGTCAGAGCAGAGTCACTTAGAAGGAGGGAGCCATCAGGAATACAGTATTGAGCGCTAGGTTCAGAGCTGCATTGCCCCCACGCACATTGCTAAGGGCTCACCAGAGGGCTGGCGGTGGCAGGATGCAGAAGTGCAGCTAGCCATGACTGAGGCCTGGTGTGAGCTCAGTCTTACCCGGTGAGGGTGGAAGGGGTGCACAAAAGCAATCCGATCAGGCTATGGGCCAGGTGAGCAAGAGCGGTCGAGCGGTCCTGCTTCCAATCCTGCCCACAGGGGCTAGAGCTGGAAAACCGGCAGAGAGCTGCAGCTGAGTGAGGGTGTACATCCCCACCCCTGGAACCAGGTCTTGCAACTGTAGGAGCACCACACAGCCTGCAGGGGTGGGGCAAAAGCCAGAAGTGGGTAGAGACTCATGGCTGAGCATAGGTGTGCAGTTCTGCAAGCGGTGCCAAGGCTTGCAGCCCCAGTATGGAGCGCAGCCCCACTTGAAGGGGCACGGTGAAGGCTGAGGCCTGCCAGAGCTTGTAGCCTGGGCACGTGAACACAGCCTCACCCATGGAGAAAAGGTGGAAACCCCAGTGACTGCCTCAGCAGGCCGGCACTGGCAACACCCATACTTGAACAGCTGAGGCAGTGGCAGAGTGGGTGGTGGGCCTGCAGACAGACAACACTTAGGGAACACAGAGGCCACAACCATTGGACTCCTGTGGCCACACCCTTCTTATACACAGACAGAATGGGAAGGCAGAGAAATGCAACCCAAATGAATCAAGAGAAATCCCCATAAAAGGATTGAATGAGTAGATATAAACAAATTACTGGATGCAGAGTTTTAAAAAATGATTGTTAGGATGCTAAAAGATCTTAGAACAGCAATAGATGGACATAATGAGCACCTAAATAAAGAGATAGCAAATATAAAAAAGAACATTGAATAAAAAAGAATCAGTCAGAAATGACAAATACAATATCAGAAATGAAGACCACAATAGAAGGAACTAAAAGCAGGGTGGATGGCCTGACCAGGCAGTGGTGCAGTGGATAGAGCATCAGACTGGGATGCAGAGGAACCAGGTTTGAGACCCTAAGGTTGCCAGTTTGAGCACGGGCTCATCTGGTTTGAGCAATGCTCCCCAGCTTGGACCCAAGGTCACTGGCTCGAGCAAGGGGTTACTCGGTCTGCTGAAGGCCTGTGATCAAGGCACATATGAGAAAGCAATCAATGAACAACTAAAGTGTTGCAACGTGCAACAAAAACTATTGATTGATGCTTCTCATCTCTCTGTTCCTGTCTGTCTGTCCCTATCTATCCCTATCTCTCACTTTCCCTCTGTCTAAGTAAAAAAAATAAAATAAAATAAAATTTAAAAAGCAGGGTGGATGAAGCTGAGGATTGAATCAGCAAGTTAGAATACAAGATAAATGAAGGCATGGAAGCAAAGCAACAAAAAGAAAAGATACTCAAAAAGTCTGAGGAAACTCTTAAGACAGCTCTGTGACAACATGAAGAGAAATAAAATCCACATCATAGGGGTTCCTGAAGAAGAAGAGAAAGAACAAAGGATAGAAACTTTGTTCAATCAAATCAGTTGAAAATTTCCCTAAATTGATGCAGGAAAAAGTCACACAAGTTCAAGAAGCACAGATAATTCCATTAAAGAGAAATCCAAACAAATCCACACCAAGACACTTCATAATTAAAATACAAAAACTAAAAAAGAATACCAAAGCTAAGAGGTAAAGAGAAAATATTAAAAGCTGCTAGAGAAAGAAAGACTATCATCTATAAAGGAGCCTCCATAAGGATGACATCCAACTTCTCAACAGAAACACTTGAGGCCAGAAGGGAATGGCAAGTAATATTCAAAGTAATGCAGAACAAGAACCTACAACCAAGACTACTTTATCCAGCAAGGCTATCGATTAAACTTGAAGGAGAAATACAAAGCTTTCCAGACAAAAAATACTCAAGGAATTTATTACAACCACACCAGTGCTGCCAAAAATGTTAAGGGGCCTGTTGTAAACAGAACAAAGGTAGAAAAGAATATTGTAAAAGAGTAAGATAGCTTTAAAGAATAAAATGGCAATACACAACTAAATATTAATAATAACCTTAAATGTAAATGATTTAAATGATCCAATCAAAAGACATAGGGTAGCTGCGTGGATAAGAAAACAGGACCCATACATATGTTGTCTACAAGAGACATACCTCTAAACAAAAGATGCACATAGACTGTAGGTAAAAGGATGGAAAAAACTATTTCATGCAAATGGAAATGAAAAAAAAGCTGGGGTAGCAATACTTATATCAGACAAAATGGACTTTAAAACAAAGGCTATAGTAAGAGATAAAAAAGGTCACTACATAATGATAAAGGGAGCAATCCAACAGAAAGATATAACCATCATAAGTAATTATGTACCTAATATAGGAGCACCTAAATATATAAAGCAGACTTTGATGAATATAAAGGGTAAGATCAAAAGCAATACTATAATAGTAGGGGATTTTAATAACCCACTAACATCACTAGATAGATCCTCAAGAAAGAAAATTAACAAAGAAATAGCAGACTTAAAGGACACACTAGATCAACTGGATTTAATAAATATCTTTAGAACCTTTTACCCTAAAGCAGCAGAATATACATTCTTTTCAAGTGCTCATGGTACATTCTATAGGATAGACCACATGTTAGGGCACAAAAGCAGTCTCAACAAATTTAAGAAGATTGAAATCATATCAAGCATTTTCTCTGATCACAATGGCATAGCCCTGGCCGGTTGGCTCAGTGGTAGAGTGTAGGCCTGGCGTGCAGGAGTCCCGGGTTTGATTCCCAGCCAGAGCACTCAGGAGAGGCGCCCATCTGCTTCTCCACCCCTCCCTGTCTCCTTCCTCTCTGTCTCTCTTTTCCCCTCCCACAGCCAAGGCTCCATTGGAGCAAAGTTGGCCCAGCGCTGAGGATGGCTCTGTGGCCTCTGCCTCAAGTGCCAGAATGGCTCTGGTTGCAACAGAGCAACGCTCCAGATGAGCAGAGCATCGCCCCCTGGTGGGCATGCTGAGTGGATCCCGGTCGGGCACATGCAGGAGTCTCTCTGACTGCCTCCCCATTTCCAACTTCAGAAAAATACAAAACAAAAAAACAAAAAAAAAAATGCCATGAAACTAGAAATAAACCACAACAAAAAAACTGAAAAATACTCATACACATGGAAACTAAATAGCATAATATTAAATTTAAAATGGGTTAACAATGAGATCAAAGAAGAAATTTAAAAATTCCTAGAAATGAATGATAATGAGCATACATCAACTCAAAATTTATGGGACACAACAAAAGCAGTCCTGAGAGAGAAGTTCATAGCATTACAGGCATACCTTAAAAAGCTAAAAAAGCTTAAATAAACAACCCTGCATTTAAAAGAACTAGAAAAAGAACAGCAAGTAAAGCCCTGGGGTAGTAGAAGGAAGGAAATAATAAATATCAGAGCAGAAATAAATGACATAGAGGCTAAAGGAACAATACAGAGGATCAATGAAACCAAGAGCTGGTTCTTTGAAAGGGTAAATAAGATCGATGAAACTTTAACGAGACTCACTAAGAAAAAAAGAGAGAGGAGTCAAATAAATAAAATTAGAAATGAGAGTGGAGAAATAACAACTGACACAACAGAAATACAAAATATTGTAAGAAAATACTATAAAGAACTGTATGCCAAAAACTTAAACAACCTAGTTGAAATGAACAAATTCCTTGAAATATATAATCTTTTAAAAATCAATCTGGAAGAATCAGAAAACCTAAACAGACCAGTTACAACAAATGAGATCAAAACAGTTATCAAAAAACTTCCAACAAACAAAAGCCCTGGGCCAGATAGCTTTACTGGTGAATTCTACCAAAGATTCAAAGAAGAACTAATTCCTATCCTTCTCAGACTCTTTCAAAAAATTCAAGAGGAAGGAAGACTTCCAAGCTCCTTTTATGATGCGAGCATAATTCTGATTCCAAAATCAGTCAAAGACAACACAAAGAAAGACAATTATAGGCCAATTTCCCTGAAGATTTAGATGTTAAAATCCTCAAATATTAGCAATCCAGATCCAACAATACATGAAAAAAAATCATACATCATGATCAAGGGAGATTTATTCTGGGGAGGCAAGGATGGTACACTATTTGTAAATTAATCAATGTGATTCATCACATAAACAAAAGGAAGGAGAAAAACCATATGATAATTTCAATAGATGCAGAAAATTATTTGATAAAATCCAGCACCCACTTATGTCAAAACTCTCAGCAAAGTGGGAATACAGGGAACATATCTCATGTTGATAAAGGCCATCTATGAAAATCCTACAGCCAACATCATAATTAATGGGCAAAAATTAAAAGCAATCCCCTTAAGATCAGGAACAAGGCAAGGGTGCCCCCTTTCACCACTCTTATTCAACATAGTACTGGAAATCCTAGCTACAGCAATCAGACAACAAGAAGAAATAAAAGACATCCAAATTGGAAAAGAAGAAGTAAAACTATCAATTATTTGCAGATGATATGATATTGTACATAGAAAACCCTAAAGTCTCAGTCAAGAAATTACTGGACCTGGTAAATGAATTCAGCAAGGTGGCAGGATATAAAATTAATACACAGAAATCAGAGGCATTTTTATACATCTACAATGAAGTGCCAGAGAGAGAAATTAAGGAAACAATTCCCTTCACTATATCAGAAATACATAAATAAATAATGTACCTAGGAGTAAATTTAACCAAGGAGGTTAAAGACTTGTACCCAGAAAATTACAAACATTGATAAAAGAAATCAAGGAAGATACAAACAAGTGGAAGCATATACCGTGCTCATGGTTAGGATGAATAAACATCATCAAAATGTCTATATTATCCAAAGCAATTTATAAATTCAATGCAACACCAATTAAAATACTAATGACATACTTCAAAGATATAGAACATATATTCCAAAAATTTATATGGAACCAAAAAAGAACACGAATAGCCTCAGTAATCTTGACAAAGAAGTATAAAGTGAGAGGTATCACACTTCCTGAATCAAGTTATACTACAAGGCCATTGTACTTAAAACTTGGTACTGGCATAAGAACAGGCATATAGATCAATGGAACAGAATAGAGAACCCAGAAATAAACCCACATCTTTATGGACAATTGATATTTGACAAAGGAGGTAGGAGCATACAATGGAGTAAAGACAGTCTTTTTAACAAATGGTGTTGGGAAAATTGGACAGCTACCTGTAAAAAACTGAAACTAGACCACCAACTTACACCAGTCACAAAAATAAACTCAAAATGGATAAAAGCCTTAAATGTAAGTCGTGAAACCATAAACATCTTAGAAGAAAATGTAGTAAGTTCTCCGACATCTCTCACAGCAATATATTTGCTGATTTATCTCCAGGGTCAAGTGAAATAAAAAAACAGGATAAACAAATGGCACTAAAAAGACAAACCATACAATGGGAGAATATATTTGACAATATGTCTGATAAGGGGTTAATAACCAAAATTTATAAAGAACTTGTAAAACTCAACACCAGGAAGACAAACAGTCTAATCAAAAGATGGGAAAAAGAAATGAATAGACACTTTTCCAAAAAGGACATACAGATGGCCAATAGGCATATGAAAAATGTTCAACATCACTAATCATTAGAGAAATGCAAATTAAAACCACAATAAGATACCACCTCACACCAGTCAGAATGGCGCTCTTCAACAAAACAACACATAATAAGTGCTGGTGAGGATGTGGAGAAAGGGGAATCCTCCTGCACTGCTGGTGTGAATGCAGACTGGTGAAGCCACTGTGGAAAACAGTATGGAGATTCCTCAAAAAATTAAAAATGGAACTGCCTTTTGACCCAGCCACCTCACTTTTAGTAATATATCCCAAGAACTCCATATCACTGATTCAAAAAAAGGAATGCACCCCCATGTTTATGGCAGCATTGCTCACAATAGCAAAGAACTGGAAACAACCCAAGTGTACATCAGTGGACGAGTGGATTAAAAAGCAGTGGTACATATATACAGTGGAATACCATGGGGCCATGAAAAAGAAAAATTATTACCTTTTGCAACAACATGGATGGACTTGGAAACTATTATGTTAAGTGAAATAATCCAGGCATAGAAAGAAAAATATCATATGACCTCACTCATTTGAGGAATCCAAGGAACAATGTGAACTGAGGAACAGTATATTAAACCTGAAGGAAAGGGGGAGGGAGCAGTTGGAAGGTGAGCAAGAGATATGTTGAGGGGAATATGGGAAAGGAGGGATGCAATTGGAGCAACACTAGAATTTATGTAAATACAATAAATTAAATTTTTTAAAAAGCTGTTTGTAAATATCATTGCCCATTTGGTTGGTTGCCTTTTTGTTGTTGTTGTTGGTTTCTTTTACTGCGCAGAAGCTTTTTAGTTTGATGTGGTCTCATTCATTTATTTGTTGCCTTTACTTTCCTTGCCTTTGGGGTCAAATTTATAAAATGTTTTCTATGGCCAAGGTCCACAAATTTAGTACCTATGTTTTCTTCTATGTAATTTATGTTTCATATCTTATATTTATATCTTTGATTCTTTTTTAATTAATTTTTGTGCAGAGGACAAGACGTAGTCAACATTCATTATTTTACATGTGGTTTTCCATTTTTCCCATCACTATTTATTGAAGAGGTTTTCTCTTCTTGTTGTGTGTTTTTGACTCTTTTGTCAAATATTATTTATCTGTATATATGTGGTTTTGTTTCTGGGGTTTTTATTCTGTTTCATTGGTCTGTATGTCTGTTTTTCTGCTAATACAATGCTCTTTTGATTATTGTGGCTCAGTAGTATAACTTGAAGTCAGGTTGTATAATACCTCCAGCTCCATTCTTTGTTCTCAGGATTGCTTTGGCTATTTAAGGTCTTTTATTAATCTATTATGAATATGGTGATATTTTGTTCTATTTCTTAAGGAAATGACAGTGAGATTTCAATGTGGACTCCATTAAATTTGTATATTGCTTTGGGTAATATGGCCATTTTTAAAAATAATTTTATTATTTTAATGGGGCGACATCAATAAATCAGGATACATATAATCAAAGATAACATGTCCAGGTTATCTTGTCATTCAATTATGTTGCATACCCATCACCCAAAGTCAGATTGTCCTCTGTCAACTTCTATCTAGTTTTCTTTGTGCCCCTCCCCCTCCCCCTTTCCCTCTCTCTCTCCCCCTCCCCCCGTAACCACCACACTCTTATCAATGTCTCTTAGTTTCACTTTTATGTCCCACCTACGTATGGAATAATGCAGTTCCTGTTTTTTTCTGATTTACTTATTTCACTTCATATAATGTTATCAAAATCCCACCATTTTGCTGTAAATGATCCAATGTCATCATTTCTTATGGCTGAGTAGTATTCCATAGTGTATATGTGCCACATCTTCTTTATCCAGTCAGCTATTGACGGGCTTTTGGTTGTTTCCATGTCCTGGCCACTGTGAACAATACTGCAATGAACATGGGGCTGCATGTGTCTTTACATATCAATGTTTCTGAGTTTTTGGGGTATATATCCAGTAGAGGAATTGCAAGGTCATAATGGTTGTACTACTTTACATTCCCACCAACAGTGTATGAGGGTTCCTTTTTCTCCACAGCCTCTCCAACATTTGCTATTACCTGTCTTGTTGATAATACCTAATCTAACAGGTGTGAGGTGGTATCTCATTGCAGTTTTGATTTGCATTTCTCTAATAACTAAAGAAGACGAGCATCTTTTCATATATCTGTTGGCCATTTGTATTTCTTCCTGGGAGAAGTGTCTGTTCATGTCCTCTTCCCATTTTTTTTATTGGATTGTTTGTTTGTTTGTTGTTGAGTTTTATGAGTTCTTTGTATATTTTGGATATTAGGCCCTTATCTGAGCTGTTGTTTGAAAATATCATTTCCCATTTAGTTGGCTTTCTGTTTATTTTGTTATCAGTTTCTCTTGCTGAGAAAAAACTTCATAGTCTGAAGTAGTCCCATCCATTAATTTTTGCCTTCACTTCTCTTGCCTTTGGAGTCAAATTCATTAAATGCTCTTTAAAGCCCAGGTCCATGAGTTTTGTACCTATGTCTTCTTCTATGTACTTTATTGTTTCAGGTCTTATGTTTAGATCTTTGATCCATTTTGAGTTAATTTTAGTACAGGGGGACAAACTGTAATCCAGTTTCATTCTTTTGCATGTGGCTTTCCAGTTTTCCCAGCACCATTTATTGAAGGGGCTTTCTTTTCTCCATTGTGTGTTGTTGGCCCCTTTATCAAAAATTATTTGACTATATATATGTGCTTTTATTTCTGGGTTTTCTATTCTGTTCCATTGGTCGGAAAGTCTATTTTTCTGCCAATACCATGCTGTTTTGATTGTAGTGGCCCTATAATATAGTTTAAAGTCAGGTATTGTAATGCCCCCAACTTCATTCTTTTTCTTTAGGATTGCTTTGGCTATTCAGGGTTTTTTATAGTTCCATATAAATCTGATGATTTTTTGCTCCATTTCTTTAAAAAATGTCATTGGAATTTTGATGGGAATTGCATTAAGTTTGTATATTGCTGTGGGTAATATGGCCATCTTGATTATATTTATTCTTCCTAACCAAGAACAAGGAATATTCTTCCATCTCATTATATCTTTTTCAATTTCCCTTAACAATGGTTTATAGTTTTCATTATATAAGTCCTTTACATTCTTTGTTATGTTTATTCCTAGGTATTTTATTTTTTTTGTTGCAATCATGAAGGGGATTATTCTTTTGAGTTCATTTTCAAATGATTCATTGTTGGCATATAGAAAGGCTATTGACTTCTGTATGTTAATTTTGTATCCTGCGACCTTACTGTATTGGCTTATTGTTTCTAGTAGTCTTTTTGTGGATTCTTTGGGGTTTTTGATGTATAGGATCATATCATCTGCAAAAAGTGATACCTTTACTTCTTCTTTTCCGATATGGATGCCTTTTATTTCTTTGTCTTGTCTGATTGCTCTGGCTAGAACCTCTAGTACCACATTAAATAAGAGTGGAGAGAGTGGACAACCCTGTCTTGTTCCTGATTTAAGGGGGAAAGCCTTCAGTTTTGAGCCATTTAATTTGATGTTTGCTGATGGTTTATCATATATTATCATGTTGAGATATTTTCCTTCTATACCCATTTTGTTGAGAGTCTTAAACATAAAATTGTGTTGTATTTTATCGAAAGCCTTTTCTGTGTCTATTGATAAGATCATGTGGTTTTTGTTCTTTGTTTTGTTGATATGGTGTATTACGTTAACCGTTTTACATATGTTGAACCATCCTTGAGATTCTGGGATGAATCCCACTTGATCATGATGTATTATTTTTTTAATATGTTGTTGTATTCAGTTTGCTAGAATTTTGTTTAGTATTTTAGCATCTGTATTCATTAGAGATATTGGTCTGTAGTTTTTTTGTGTGTGTGTGCCATCCTTGCCTGGTTTTGGTATGAGGGTAATGTTGGCCCCATAAAATGTGTTTGGAAGTATTGCTTCTTCTTCAATTTTTTGTAAGACTTTCAGTAGAATAGGAACCAAGTCTTCTTTGAATGTTTGATAAAATTCACTGGTATAGCCGTCTGGGCCTGGACTTTTATTTTTGGGGAGGTTTTTAATGGTTTTTTCTATTTCTTCTCTACTAATAGGTCTGTTTAGGCTTTCTGCTTCTTCTTGACTCAGTCTAGGAAGATTGTATTGTTCTAGGAATTTATCCATTTCTTCTAGGTTGTTGAATTTAGTGGCATAAAGTTTTTCATAGTATTCTACAATAATTTTTTGTATATTTGTATATCTACAGTATCCGGGGTGATTTTTCCTCTTTCATTTTGGATTTTGTTTATATGAGTTCTTTCTCTATTTTCCTTGGTAAGTCTTGCCAAGGGTTTGTCAATTTTGTTGATCTTTTCAAAGAACCAGCTCCTTTTTCTATTAATTTTTTCTATACTTTTTCTGTTCTCTATTTCATTTATTTCTGCTCTAATTTTTATTATCTTTTTTCTTCAGCTGGTTTTGGGTTGTCTTTGTTTTTCTTTTTCTAGTTCCTTAAAGTGTGAAGTTAAGTAGTTCACTTGGGCTCTCTCTTGTTTGTTCATATAGGCCTGAAGTGATATGAACTTCCCTCTTATCACTGCTTTTGCTGCATTCCATAGATTCTGATATGTCGTATTGTCATTTTCATTTGTATGTATATATCTTTTGATCTCTGCATTTATTTCTTCTTTGACCCATTCATTTTTTAAAAGTATGTTGTTTAGTTTCTACATTTTTGTGGAATTTTTTCCTCTTTTTTGCAGTTGAATTCTAGTTTCAAGGCTTTATGATCAGAAAATATGCTTGGTACAACTTCAATTTTTCTGAATTTGCTGATGTTGTTTTTGTGGCCCAACATATGGTCAATTCTTGAGAATGATCCATGTACACTGGAGAAAAATGTATACTCAGTCACTTTGGGAAGAAATGTCCTGTAGATGTCTATCATATCCAGGTGCTCTAGTCTTTTGTTTAAGGCCACTATGTCTTTGTTGATTCTCTGTTTGCATGACCGATCTAGAGCCATCAGCGGTGTATTGAGGTCTCCAAGTATGATTGTATTTTTGTCTGTTTTTGTTTTAAGGTCAATAAGTAGCTGTCTTATATATTTTGGTGCTCCTTGGTTTGGTGCATATATATTAAGAATTGTTATGTCTTCTTGATTCAGTGTTCCCTTAGCCATTATGAAATGTCCATTTTTGTCTCTGAGTACTTTTCCTGTCTTGTAGTCAGCATTATCCGATATGAGTATTGCTACGCCTGCTTTTTTTTGGATGTTATTTGCTTGTAGTATTGTTTTCCAGACTTTCACTTTGAATTTGTTTTTATCTTGTTACTTAGATGAGTTTCTTGTAGGCAGCATACAGTTGGATTTTGCTTTTTAATTCATTCTGCTACTCTGTGCCTTTTTATTGGTTAGTTTAATCCATTTACATTTAGTGTAATTATTGACACTTGTGAGTTCCCTATTGCCATTTTATAGATTGCTTTCTGTTAGTTTTGTGTCTTGTTTGATCCTCTCTTTTGTTTTTCTATCTTTTGTTTTTATTTGGTTGTATTCCATACATCTTTCCTCTGTTGCTATCTTTTTTAAATCATGTGCTTCTGTGGTGGTTTTTTCAATGGTGGTTACCTTTAAGTAATGAAAAGGGTTCCTACCCTGTTCATTGTAGTGCACTATTTTGTGAGTACTTTTGTACTCCATTGTTTTTTGCTACTGTTAATCTCCATCCTCTCCCCTCCCCCTTTCTTTTTGTTGTTGTCACAGTTTAAATTTGGTTTTATTGTGTTCTTCTTGGAGCTTTTACTTGTGGCTTTGTTTCTTTGTTGTTGTTGTTCTTTGTATCTGATTGGAGAACCCCCTTTAGTAATTCCTGGAGTGGGGTTTTCTGATAATAAATTTCCTCATCTTTTCTGTATCTGTGAATGTTTTTATTTATCCTTTATATTTGAAGGGTAGCTTTGATGGGTATAGTATTCATGGCTGAAAGTTCCTCTCTTTCAGGACTTTAAATATTGGGGTCCATTCTCTTCTAGCTTGTAGAGTTTCTGTTGAGAAATCTGATGATAATCTAATGGGCCCTTCTTTATATGTTGTATTCTTCTTTTCCCTGGCTGCCTTGAGAATTTTTTCTTTGCCGTTGGTTTGTGCCAATTTCATTATGATATGCCTTGGAGTAGGTTTGTTGGGGTTAAGAAAACTCGGAGTTCTGTTTGCTTCTTGAACTTGAGGCTTTAGTTCTTTCCACAGGCTTGGGAAGTTCTCATCTATTATTTGTTTGAGTATGTTCTCCATTCCATTTTCTCTCTCTTCTCCCTCTGATATACCTATTATTCTTGTTATTCTTTTTGATGGAGTCAGATAATTCCTGTAGAGCTATCTCATTTTTGTAAATTTTTGAGTCTCTTTCTTCTTCTCTCTGTTGTGCCTCAGTTGCTTGTCTTCTATTTCACTAATCCTACCTTCTATCTGGCCTATTCTATTACCTAAGCTTGTGACCTCGTTTTTCAGCTCATGAATTGAGTTTTTCATCTTTGTTTGTTTTGTTTTTATAGTTTCAATTTCCTTGGAATTATATTCTTTGTGTTCATTGAGTTGTTTTCTGAGCTCCCTAAATTGCCTTTCTGTGTTTTCTTGTATATCTCAGGGGATTTTTAGGATTTCTACTTTAAATTCTCTGTCGTTTAACTCTAAGGTTTCCAATATATTAAATTTTTTCTCCATAGATTTTTCCTCATCTATCTGTGTTACCCCTCTTTCTTTTGTATCCATGATATTCTATTTTCTCTTCCTTAATGGCATCTGAGGGTGGTTTTGTTGATAGTATTAATGAGGTTTAATAAGGAATAAAATGTTTAAAAAAATAAAATAAAAAATCAAAAAGAGTTTTGTTTTTTTTAATTAATAATTAAATTTAAAAATTGAATTAGCCTGACCAGGCGTTTGCGCAGTGGATAGAGCATCGGACTGGGATGCAGAAGACCCGGGTTCATTACCCTGAGCTCGCCAGCTTGAGTGCGGGCTCATCTGGTTTGAGCAAAAGCCCACCAGCTTGAACCCAGGGTCGCTGACTCCAGCAAGGGTCTGCGCGGTCTGCTGAAAGCCCATGGTCAAGGCACATATGAGACAGCAATCCATGAACAACTAGGGTGTTGCAACACGCAATGAAAAACTAATGATTGATGCTTCTCATCTCTCCATTCCTGTCTTTCTGTCCCTATCTATCCCTCTCTCTGACTCACTCTGTCTCTGTAAAAAAAAAAAGGAATTAAATTAAAATTAAAAAAAGGAAATTATTCCTCCCCCCTTTTTTCCTTTTCTCTCCTCTCCCCTCTTTCTTGAGGAAATCTTGTAGTGAACTGTGAATTCTATTGTACTAAATAGAACAAACAATGCCTGTAATGGAGGGCCTGAATTTGGGACAAGTAATAAAGTGGGGAAAAAAGGGGGTATAGACCCACAAAAAGAAAATAAGGAAAAAATTTGGGTCAAGAATAAAATGATTTGCTTTTAGGTGTTGTTTGACTAAGAGTTATGATGAGAGGAATAAGAAGGAAACAGGAATATGGGGGGACAGATTAAAAAACTACTATTGTATTTAGTGGAACAAGAACTAGATAAAATGGAGAACCAGGGATGGGAGCACTGCTAGTGAGTTAAAAAGGTGAAGTAAAAACCCCCCAAAATGCCACAAACATAAGTTTGAGTCCCAGATAAGATAATTTGTTCATTATTGTGGTTTGAATGAGAGGAGACATAAAGGATGAAGGAAGAAACTAATATAGAGGGAGAAAAGAAAGAGAGAGAGAGAGAAAAAAAAAGAGGGAACCACTAAAAAAAGAAAAAAGAGGAGAGAGAGAGAGAGAGAGAGTTAAGGGTTTTGGAGTGCAACCCTCATAGAGAGAAAGGAAGAGGAAAGAAAAGATAATGGGAGATGTAACACTTATGGGTAGTGTAGTTCAAGGAGAGGAGAGAGTAAGACCAGCAGAGAGTTAAACGACCAAATTGGAGGAGGAGAAAAAAAAATCAAGAATGAAGATAAGAGAAACAAACAAACAAATATAATAAAATGGGATAGGTTATAAAGTCTGCAGATTATTCTTGATTTTGAGAGGTTATCTTCTTGCTTTTCCTTTTCTCTCCCTCTTCCTGGTCGGTGACTCTGTACCCCGGGTTCTGCCCCTTTGGCATGCTCAGGTAGAGGTTTGCAGTTGATAAGTCTCTATGGCGATGTCATGTATTGTGCTTCAGTCTCGTTGGCAGTCGAGGCTCATTAGCATTTATAGGCTCCGACAGTGAGAGAGTCCATATTCCTGGAGCCTCTCTCCTAGTCTTTCCTACCTCAATTAGTAGCCTGATAATCCAGCTATGGGTTGCTGCTGCCTCTGCCTGGATAGTAAGAGGCTCAAAGAGCTGGCAACTCCCCACTCTATTCCCACTCAGCACAGGGCTCTGGGTAAGGCTCAGTCAGTCAGAGCTGCTAGCATAATCAGGTGGGGCTTCTGCCCACTCAAAGACCTCTGTTTCTGCCACTCTGTCCGGTAACATGGGTGGGCGCCCACTCCTGGGGTGCTTGGAGGAAACTCTCGCTCACTATCTGTGCACAGACCATGATATCAGGCCGGCAGTCTCACACTCTGAGTAAAACCTCCGCCTGCACAGAAACGTTCCAGCGTTGGAATTGGCTCTCACTCCCTCCTCGTGCGCGGCTTTTTCAGGGCACTGGGGCGGCCTGGAGATTCTGCTTTTGGCCCACACAAAGGCCCCTGACTCTGCCCCTCTGTGGGATAACATGAGCACCCACTGCCGAGGCACTCAGAGGAATCTCTCGCTCACTATCTGCGCGCGCAGACCAGGATATCAGGCCGGCCACCTCACCCTCTGAGTGAATCCCCCGCCCGCATGGAAAAGTTCCAGCGTTGGAATTGGCTCTTGCTCCCTCCCCATGCGCGGCTTTTTCAGGGCTCTGGGGTGGCCTGGAGATTCCGCTTTTGGCCCACACAAAGGCCCCTGACTCTGCCCCTCTGTGGGATAACACGGGTGCCCACTACTGAGGTGCTCGGAGAGGAATCTCTTGCCCACTCTCCATGTGCGCCGACCAGGATATCAGGCCGGCCGCCTCACACTTTGAGTGAAACCCCATCCCGCACAGAAAAGTTCCAGCATTGGAATTGGCTCTCACTCCCTCCCCGTGCGCGGCTTTTTCAGGGCGCTGGGGCGGCCCAGAGATTCTGCTTTTGATCCACACAAAGGCCCCTGACTCTGCCTTTCTGTGGGATAACACGGGCGCCCACTCCCAGGGCTTTCGAAGGAATCTCTCACCCACTATCTGCGCACGCCGACCAGGAGATCGGGGAAAATGGCTGCCCCACTTGTCTTTCTTTGTCTGGGTTTGGTGCGAATATTAGCTTGTATTGACTGGGTTGCCATAGGCACAGTTTTTTCTCGGCTTGGATCTCCATGCCACAGCCTGGTTCGGCCGTTTGTGCCACGACCTGGATCTATTCACCCCCTTTGCCTACTTTAGTTTCTATACTTTCAGTTCCCAGTGAAAGCAGCCCTGTTTAGGTTAGTGAGGAAGGCAGAGCATTTCTTATTCCCTATTTCCTTCAGGGTTTGATTATATATTTAGCCAATTTTTCGTTCAACCATACCTTCAGGTGTATTGCGAAACATCTGGAGGCTCCAAGGATAGGTTTTTCTGTTTCTGGTTGAAGATCTTGTTGAGTTTTGGGGGAGATTTATCGGTATCACTTCCTACTGAGCCATTACTCTGATGTCATCCAATATGGCCATTTTAATTATGCTGATTCTTCCAATTAATGAACTTGAATTATTTTTATTTCATTGTGTCATTTGCAATATCTTTTTATAATGCTTTGTAGTTCTCAGTATATAAGTCCTTTCAATCTTTAAGTTTATTCCTAGGTGCTTTATTTTTTTGTTGTTGCAATTGTAAAAAGAATTGTGTTTCTTTTTAGCTCATTTTTTGAAGTGTCATTGTTGGCATATAGGAAAGCAAAAGACTTTTTTTTTTTTTATTTGTTTAGAGAGAGAGAGAGAGAAAGAAGAGGGAGAAGAGCAGGAAGCGTCAACTCCCATATGTGCCTTGACCAGGCAAGCCCAGGGTTTTGAACGAGCAACTTCAGTGTTCCAGGTTGACACTTTGTCCCCTGCACCACTGCAGGTCAGGCGCAAAAGACTTTTGTATATAATTTTGTATCCTGTGACTTTACTATACTAGTTTATTGTTTCCAATAGTTTCTCAGTGGAGTTTTTGGGGTTTTCTATAAACAGAATCATGACATCTGGAAAAAGTGATACCTTTACTTTTTCAATCCCAATATGGATGCCTTTTACTTCTTTCTCTTGCCTGATTGCTATGGCTAAGACTTCTAGTATTATGTTGAATAAGAGTAGAGAGAGTAGGCAACTTGTCTTGTTCCTGCCTTTAAAGGAAGAGCTTTCAGTTCTTCACCATTGAGTATGATATTGGCTGCTGGTTTGTCATATATGGCCTTTATTATGTTAAGGTAGTTTTCTTCTATACCCATTTTATTGAGTGTTTCAAGTAAAATGAATGTTGTATCTTATCAAATGCCTTACTTCTACTGACTTTTGGTTGCTTTTCTTTTTTTTTTTTTCTAGTTCTTTAAGATGTGATGTTAGGTTGTTTAGTTGAGATCTCTCTTCTTTCTTGATATATGCCTGTAATGATATAAATTTCGTTCTTATTATTGTTTTTGCTGCATCCCAGAAGTTTTGACATGTAGTGCTGTCATTCTTATTCCTCTGTCTATATCTTTTGATTTCTGCTTTTATTTCTTCTTTTACCCAGTCATTTTTTACAAGTATGTTGTTTAATTTTTATATTTTTATGTGTTTCTTTACTTCCTTTTTGCAGTTGAATTCTAATATAAAGCCTTATGGTCAGAGAATATGCTTGTATAATTTCAATCTTCATGAATTTGTTGAGGTTAGTTTTATGGCCCAATATATGGTCTATCCTTGAGAATGTTCCATGCATACTGAAAAACAATGTATAATCTAATGCTCTGGGATGAAATGCTCTGTAAATGTTTACTATGTCCATTTTTTCCAGAGTGTCATTTAAGGGTGATATTTCTTGATTGATTTTCTGTTTGGGTGGTCTGTCTAAAGCTGAAAATCTTGTTGTGTTTTTTCTATCTTTTTTTTTGTTGTTCTGTTAGTAGATTTTTTATGTATTTTGGTGCTCCCTGATTTGGTGTGTATATAATTAAGGAGTGTGATATCATCTTGATATAGTATCGACTTTATCATTATGAAATATCCATCTTTATCTCTTATCTTAGATGTCTTGAGGTAAGCATTGTCAGATATAAGTATAGCTACACCTGCTTCTCTTTGGGTGTTATTTGCTTGAAGAATCATTTTTCAACATGTCACTTTGAGTCCACTTTTGTCCTGACAGCTTTGATGTGTCTCTAAAGGCAGCATAAGGTTGGGTTTTGCTTTTTGATCCAATCTGCTATTCTGTGTCTGTTTATTGGTAAGTTCAGTCCATTTATATTTAGGGTAAATGTGGACACTTGTGGATTTCCTATAGCCATTTTATGTTTTGTTTTCTGGTAGCTCTGTGTCTCCTTTGGTTCTTTTTTTTGTGTTTTGTCAATTGTTTTTGTTTGGTGGTATTTCATGCTTTTTTCCTTTATTTCTTCTTTTTTTTTAAGCTATGTCTCTCAGTTTTGTTTTGTTTTGTGCATGTGGGTGGTTATAGTTAGGTTACTGAGAAAAAATGTTCCACATATATGAGCCCTTTGTCTCATGAGTGCTTCTGCTCTCCATCCTCTTTTGCTACTTCAGACCTTTATCTTCTCCCCATTTATGCTTTTCTTGTCACAGATTATTCTTGTTTATATTATAACATTGTTGGAGCTTTCAATTGTATTTTGTTGTTGTTGTTGTTTTGTTCTTTGTTTCTGGTTAGAATAACTCCCTTGAGTTTTTCCTACAGTGGGAGGTTTTCTGGTGATACATTCCCTCAACATCCATATGTCTGGCAAGTTTTTATTTCTCCTTCATATTTGAAGAACTTTGATGTATATAGTATTATTGGCTTGTAAGTCCTCTCTTTCAGTACTTTGAATATGTGAGTCCACTCTCCTTAGGTATATTCAGTTTCTGCTGAAAAGTCTGATGATAACCTGTTGGGCCTTCTTTTATATCTTAAGTTCTTCTTTTCCCTAGCTTCTTTGAGGATTCTTTCTTTGTCATTGATTTTAATAGTTTTTGCAATATGCATTGGAGATGGCCTATTTGGATGTAGGTAACTAGGTATTCTGCTTTTTTCTTGGATTCGAGGCTCTATTTCCATAGGCTTGGGAACTTCTCATCAATTATTTGTTTGAAGAGGTTCTCTATTCCCTTCTTCTCTTCTTTTTTTCTGAAATACCCATTATATTGGTCTTTCTGATTGAGTCAAAAAATTCTCATAGAGCTCTCATTTTATTTTTAATTCTTGATGCTCTCTCTTCTTCCCTCTGTATTCCTGGTTGCCTGTTTTTAATGTCACTGCTCCTTTTCTTTATCTGGCCTGTTCTATTAGCTGAAGTTGCTAGCTCATTTCTCAATTCATGTCCTGAGTTCTTCATCTCTGTTTTTAAAGTTTCAATCTCCTTGGTGAGGTACTCGTTTTATTTCTGAGCTCATTAAGTGGCCTATCCTTGTTTTCTAGCATCTCATTGAGTATTTTCAGACCTTCAGTTTTCAATTCTCTGTCATTTAGCTTCAAGGTTTCTGTGTAATTTAGATTACTTTCTGGAGATTTTTTATCTTCTTTCTAACTGTGCCTCTTTCTTGGGTAGCCACGGTATTCATTTTTTTTTTCTGCCTTCAAAGCATTTGAATTGGTATTGTGAAGAAATCAAGTAAAAAAAACAACAATGAAAAAATAAAAGTAAAAAATCAATTAAAAGTATATAACTGAAAATAAAAATAAAAGAGAAAAACACAAAATAAAGAACAAACACCAAAGGCAATAATCAAAAACATAGTAAAATTAGAAATTAAGAAAAAATTTAAGAAAAAAACTCCCTTCAAAACTCCCAAGTAAAAGAAGGTTTTTCTATTTTTTCAAGTAGATGGCACTGGACTTCAAGTTTTAGCCTGTGAAATTTGCAAGTTGATTTCCACTGAGAAGCTGCTGTGAGGATCAGGGAGGCTAGGCTACAGTTGTAATGATGGGTGGGGTGTACTGTGAAGTTATGGCTTTAGCAGTGGTAATCTCAGGCCTCCAGTCACTCCTCTATGTCTAAACAGATCAGGGGACTAGACACAGGGCACCTCTATTCTTCAGGGGAAATAGTGTAGAACTGGCTGTGGGGTAGATCTCTGCCACTCTCCATATATGCAAGGGGAGGAAGTTGGAATTTGGGAGGCTGGGGGGCCATACTTTGTATTTTTGTGTCTCTGTTCTGGTGTGGGCTTCCAGCAGACCATGGGAAAACTGGCATTGGCTCCACACTCTGTCACTTTGGTTCAGTATCTCTTCAAATTCTCCCAAATATTTCTGCTCCTCCTGGCAGAAGACCCAGTCTCTCTGGGTTTCTTCCCTCTATGGAGCCCTGGCAGACAAAAACCAAGACAGTTCAGGTTTCTCTCCTCTCCAGAGTCACTACAAGTGAGTCTTACCTTCTGCTTCTCTTCTCAACGCTTTCCACCTTTTGTCCATTCAGTACACAGATCTTTCAGGCAAGCCCGTGAGCATGGCTGAGGTTCCATTGTTGTGTTATAGCTGTTCAATTTGTTGAAATTCAAGAGGCGATATCAAGGGTATCTCTCACACCACCATTATTATCCTCCAGTAATCTGATTTTAAAAAGGCCACCCAATTACAAAATCTTCACCTCCAACTGAACTTTGAATATATGGTCTGAATAAATAACTTGCTATCTGCCTACACATGAACATACATGCTTTGGGTTTAAAACTCTTGAATTATATTTTATATTTTACAAATACAACAGTTGCTAAGTAAATAATGTTTATTTTAAGTGCCATTTTATTTGGCTTAAAAAAGTTAATTTTTTTTTTTTTAATGAGAGGAGGGGAGATAGAGAGACAGACTCCCACATGCACAGCTGGGATCCACCCAGAAACTCCTGTCTGGAGCCAATGCTTAAATCAACCTAGCTATCCTCAGTGCCCGAGGCCAACACTTGAAACAATTGAGCCACTGGTTGCAAGAAGGGATGAGGGAGAGAAGGGGAAGAGAAGTGGATGGCCACTTCTCATGTGTGCCCTGACTGGGGACTGAAACCAGGATGTATGCAACCCAGGCTGATGTTCCATCCACTAAACCAATCAGTCAGGGCCTAATGTTTTATTTTTTTCCTATAATATCTATTTCTTACAATTTGTTATTCAATAATTTTTAATTATAAAATATGACACTTTAGAGTACATGTTAATTTTCATGATATCAGTGCTTGTTTGAATATTTGGAAATACAGTCTGAACCTAATAAAAAATCTTTACTCCATTATATATTGGATATGATACAACTATTTAATGTGTTTCTGTACAAATTGAAAATTCAACATTGAAATAAATGGCCTGAAAATATTTTGATTAAATCATTGTGACTAAAATCTAGTCAAATTTTAATACATTTCTTACTGGAAACTGAACATAAATTACTTTTGTTTTTATTTACATTTAGACTTTTTAAGAGGTATCTTAAATGCTGTGACTGGTTTCTTATTGATGCAATAACATTTAAGGTTCAGATATTCTCTAGTAGACATGTCATTTTTATGAGGATGTTATTACTCTGGATATACATTTGCACATGGTATACTGCATACTTGATTCCCATAGAAAGAGCTACTTCTCTAGAAGCCTTAAAGTACTCAAGCTTAATAAATTAATATAGTAGAAAATTAAGTGGTTTGCTTGTCAGTTATACTATTTCTTTGCTGTTCAGAATTGATTAGATTAATGGATTTTTATAGTGATCAAAATAAAAATTAAACTTTATTTAAGTTAAAGGATATTAAAGGGACTGATTGATTTAATATTTTAGAATATTGATAATTAACAATTATTACTATGAGTTATAGCATAGGAAGGAAAAATGAAACAATAATCTAGGACAGGGGTCGGGAACCTTTTTGGCTGAGAGAGCCATGAACGCCACATATTTTAAAATGTAATTCCATGAGAGCCATAGAACGACCCGTGTATGTTACACATTATCCAATAAAAATTTGTTGTTGTCCCAGAGGACAGCTGTGATTGGCTCCAGCTACCCGTAACCATGATCATGAGCGATAGGAAATGAATGGATTGTAATACATGAGAATGTTTTATATTTTTAACATTAGGATTTTTTTTACTAAAGATTTGTCTGCAAGCCAGATGCAGCCATCAAAGGAGCCACATCTGGCTCACGAGCCATAGGTTCCCGACCCCTGATCTAGAAGCCTGTATTCTGGTGATAATCATGTGTGAGCTTGGGCAAGTTCTTTAGCTTTCTCTGGGCTTCAGTTTCCTTACCCCTTGTTATTGAGCAATTGCCCATATCCAATCCAATTGGGTATAAAAAATTATACCCAATTAACACTTCAGTAATACAGAGGAGAAGTGCTAATGAGCTAATTGAACTAATATATTTCAGAGGTTTTGAAAAGGGTAGTGCAAACATGGAGCCCATGCACTTTTAAGATAAGGTTTTTTGGCCTGACCTGTAGTGGCACAGTAGATAAAAGACCTGGAATGCTGATGTAGCTGATTCAAAACCTTGGGTTTGTCTGGTCAAGGCACATATAGGAAGCAACTACTACAAGTTGATGCTTCCTGCTTCTCCCCGCCTTCTCTCTATTTCTCTCTCCTCTCTCTATAAATCAATAAATAAAATCTTTTTTAAAAAGGGAAGGTATGATTTTTGTCAATGAGAAAAGTAATATGTTATTGCCATATATTATCTAGTCAAACATCTGAGTACCAACTGTACAACCTTGTGATGTGGAGGTGGAATTTATAACTTTAAGTTTGAATTAAGCACCATTAAATATAAAGGTGGTTGTATTTTTTCTCTGAGAAAATACTAATTTCTCCTTTACTTTTAAAATTAAATTTATTATGGTGATGTTGGTTAATAAGATTATATAAATTTCAAGTATATAAGACAGTCATTCTTAAAACAAATTATACAAGTTTCTCTACTTTGTGGAAACACACTAAAACAGTGTGTAAAGCCTGGTTTGTTGGCTGAAGTGTTTAATGAACTAAATTAGCAATTATGTAAACAAAACCCTTTAATCCATCTGTTGATTTAATTTTTCAGCACATACTTAATCTTAAGAGGTATGGTACTAAGAATTCCTTTACTTAATTGGTATGTTTGTAAAAACGAACCGGTTATGCTGTAGGTTATGACCTTAATCTTCAGCCCTTATTTTGGGTTTGCATGCTGCATGCCCAATAAAGGGCAGACATGATGGGGTTTTCTGCATTTCAATTCCATATTTTCAAGCATATACTAAATTGTAAAGTAATTCTGGTAATGGAATGTCACCCAGGGACATTTTAATCTTGTATCTGTGTTTCAGCTTCTGACATGGCAGCGGAGCAGGGGCAGATTCTCGTGATAGCCACCGCGGCTGTTGGGGGATTCACTCTCCTCGTCATTCTTACTTTGTTCTTCTTAATCACCGGGAGGTAACTGAATATACCGGATTATTTCCAAGAGTTGCGAATAATAATTTTTAAAAAATACTCCGTGTATTTAAATGCTTTTAAATATTAAAAAAATAAAAATAAAAAAACTCCTCTGAGAAAAAATAATCAGGGTAGATTCTGCCCTGAGAATGAACTTTGTAAAGTAGAACCACAATGGCTGGTTCTCTGTACCAACAGGTCCCCGAATATGGAGCAACCAAAGACTTGACTAAACCACTTTGAAAGCTGTGAGTGATAAATTTTTATTTAACAAGCAAATTCTGAGTTTTTCCTTTACTACAATCAAATTATACCATAAAAGGGATTTAAGAAAATTTAACAGAAATTGAACAATTTATATGAAAGTTCTTTATAAACAGCATTAAAAGAAATGTGTTACTTTTAACCTATTATATACAGTATATACAGGAATTTCGCTTGGATCTCGAACAAAAATACGGACCAAGTCACAGCTTGTATCTTAAAAAATTCGTAAGTTGGTCTGTTTGTATCTCAAGGTACCACTGTATATTATAATGATATTAATTGGTTTTATAAATCCAATATTTTTCAACTTTAGAGTAATATAGATGAAAATTTAAAGAAACAATAGATTTAACATAGCAAACATCAAGATTTGAATTCTGATCAACTGACTAGTTTCACCTACTTAAATCTTAGATTTCATACATATTATCTTCATTCCCATCTTTGTAACAATACTGAACTGTGACTAAAGATAATCTGTATGAAATTATTAATTTTTTTAAAGAATGTGTTACTTTTTATTGAACCCTTGATATTAAGCCCAGACTTTTGTCAGAAAAATGTGAATATTATCATATTTTTATTCTTATGAAAGGTGGAAAATTCCTTCTTGATTATCAATAAGGAAACAAAGGAACACCTTGAGAATTTTCCTAATAATCTTAAACACACACATCCTGAAAAATATCAATGTCATGATTTAAAAATTTTAGTCAAACAATACACATTCATACTAACCCCAGCTAAAGTACACCATCTTTACTGGAACACTCTAATAAATTAATAATTAGCAGAAATAAAAAACAAACCACATTCAGTGGTAGTAGTTCAGTGAACTAGAAACAACTTTTGTGTTATTTATTTTTAAAACTCTATATACGTAATTTATTGAGATTTATTTAAAATTACAGAAGATATGCATATATGAAAAATTGTATCTATACTTTTGACAGCTGATGAAGGTTACAGATCAATAAATTGACAGTACTTAGAAGGTTCTTATCAAGTATAAGTTCCTGACAGAATGTAATTACTACTTGTTAAGGCTATAGCTGATTTAATTGTAACAAACCTATGTTTACAGACCTTATCAAGGAACAAAGAAACACATAAATATTCCAATGTGGTTAAGTTGAAATAGTGACTTCTTTATGAAATTAACTGTAAAGGGGGCTCATTTACCCTATGTTTACTTAACATTTTTAACAATAAGGAAAAAAATATATATGAAAGAATACAACAAATAATGATAAATGTATCCAATAAGAGGTACCATTCTGGGTATACCATGGCGCCACCATAGACACTGTTCTCCATCACTCTCCTGCTTCTCTCTCCTTTATACCTGAACCTAGCCTCTGACAGTTTCTTGCCATCATCACAGCTTTAATGCAGTCATCTTTTATAGTGGGCAGAAAAAACAATTTTGGTGTCTCTAAACCAACTAACCATTAGATAGAGAACAAAATATTCAATACTATAACTTACAAACATCAAACATGACCTACAGAATTCTTAATCTAGCAGAGGACAATTGGTTATTAAAAAAACAAACAAAAATACACAACTGGTGGAGATCTAAGTTTTTTGGCTTAAAATATAAAAGGTTAGAATTTTTCTGATTCTATCTAATACTTTCTTGCAAGAAGAGGGTTTAGAAAACAGCAATGCCTGGGAAATGAAAATAAAATGTCAGTGGTTAATGTAACAAGTCTGGGGGAAAAAAAGGAAAGAAGGAAATAAAAGCATTTGAATGCATGTAAAGTTGTTATGACAATTTTGTTAAGTTAAAAAAATAGAAATGCCCAAATGTTATGGGTTGCTACAGGTTTAGTAAACTTTATTAGAAAAAATGTTAAGTAGAAGATAAAACCTACTATATTTTTGTCATTTATAAGTGCCGCCCATGCATTATGAATTAGGAGGCATCAATATCTTGACAATACTCTATCAAAGAGTTGCACATAATTTAAAGACAATCAGTTTGGAACCTAGAAAGATTATTCAGTTATTAAAATATACAGCTCACAAAAATGAAGGGATAACTTAAAATGAATATGAAACAATTAAAAAAAGAAGCATTTGATTTTTTTATTAAACAAGAATAACAGAAAAGCAAAAGACAAATCAAAGAAAGTAGTTTGATTATGCAAATGAGATGCAAAACCAACTTTTATTTCATTGGTGAAAATGCACCATACAAAAGGCTGAAAGTACTGGAGTATCTGCACATTCCCTAGTCCCCTAATTTTTGTGAGTAGTGAAGTCAGCCCTGGCTGGTTAGCTCAGTCAGTTAAGAGTGTCACCCTGAAATGACAAGGTTGCAGATTCGATCCCCAGTGAGGGCACACACGGGAAGCAACCAAAGAATGCACAACTGTTGGAACAACAAATGAATGCTTCTCTTTCCTTCCCCTCTCTCTCCCTTCCTCTGTTTCTCTAAAAATCAATAAAAATTCAGCCCTTATCAGATGGGTTGGTTGGTTGGAGTATCATTCAGGAGCACGAAGTTGCTGGTTCAATTCCCTGATCAGGGCACATACAGGAACAGCTCAATGTTCCTGTCTCTCTCTCTCTCTCTCTTTAAAAAAAACAAACAAAATGATGAAGTCCTATAAGGTGATCTTAATTCTAAATACACAAAATATATTATGTTAACTAGATTATGACAATTTAGATATGATGGTTAATTTGATTCAGAACCTTCTAGTTTTCTTATTTGAAAGTCTCTTTAAAGGAGTTTGTGATACTTTCATAAGTATGGTTCTGTTTAAACCAGGGGTCCCCAAACTACGGCCCGCAGGCCACATGCGGCCCCCTGAGGTCATTTATCTGGCCCCCGCCACACTTCTGGAAGGGGCACCTCTTTCATTGGTGGTCAGCATCCATATCCTGTGCTCCTGGAGTACTGTATGTAGCAGCATTGCTCATGTACAGTACTACTTCCGGTGACGCAGGATGCACACGTCAGGGCTCCGGAAGCGCGTAATATCACTTGTTACGGCTAGCAGTGACAAATATGGAACCGGACATTGACCATCTCATTAGCCAAAAGCAGGCCCATAGTTTCCATTTAAATACTGGTCAGTTTGTTGATTTAAATTTACTTGTTCTTTATTTTAAATATTGTATTTGTCCCCGTTTTGTTTTTTTACTTTAAAATAAGATATGTGCAGTGTGCATAGGGATTTGTTCATAGTTTTTTTTTTATAATCTGGCCCTCCAACAGTCTTGAGGGACAGTGAACTGGCCCCCTGTGTAAAAAGTTTGGGGACCCCTGGTTTAAACAGTACCGTCATTAATTCCCAATTTTAAAAATGACTATTAACTTCATAAAAGAAATTGATTTAAATGACATTTTTAAAAAGTAATTCAATATATGGCAAACTTGTATGTAATTTTTAAGTTACATTTATATGTATTTATAGAATAGAAATTAAGGCCTTATTTTCTCATAGAGTACAGTATTTCAGCAAATTATGTAAATAGCATATATGGAATGATATAAATAGCACATATGCATGTGGAAAAGCATTTCATTAATATATCAAAAAATATTGCCTTGGAATAAAAACAGACATATAAATCAATGGAATACAACAGAGAGCCCAGAAATAAACCCATTCCTATATGGTCAACTAATTTTTGACAAAGGAGACAAGAACATACAATGAGTTAAAGATGGTATATTTAATAAATAGTCTTGAAAAAAAATTGGACCGAGGCATTCAAAAAAATAAAACTAGACCACTTTCTTACACCATATATAAGAATGAACTCAAAATGGATTAAACACTTAAGTGTAAGATTTGATACCATAAAAATCCTGGAAGAAAACATAAGCAGGAAAATATCAGACACTTCTCTTAGTAATATTTTTTCTGGTTTATTTTCTTGGCAAAGGAAACAAAAGAAAAACTTTAAAAATGGGACTACATTAAACAAAAAGTTTTTTCTACAGCAAAGGAGACCATCAACAAAATGAAAAGACAGCCCACTGCTGATAAGGGGTTAATCTCTAAACTTTTACAGAACCCATATAACTCAATACCAAAAACAAAACAAACAAACAAACAAAAAACAATCCAATTTAAAAAATGGGAAAAGGAACTAAATAGACACTTCTCCAAAAAGGACTTACAGAGGGACAATAGACATGGAAAAGTGCTCAAAATCACTAATCCTCAGAGAAATGCAAATTAAAATATTACCTACACCTGTCAGAATGGCTATCATCAATAAATCAACAGATATTGGAGAGGGTACAGAGATAGGGGAACTCTTTTGCACTGTTGGTGGGAATGCAAATTGGTAAAGCCACTGTGGAAAACAGTATGGCAATTTCTCAAAAAATTAAAAATGGAGCTGCCTTATGACTCAGTAATTCCACTTCTGGGTACAAATCTAAAGAAACCCAAAACACTAATTTAAGAAAATATATGTACCAGTATTTTCCTTGCAGTATTATTTACAATACCCAGGCTATGGAAGCAACCCAAGTGCCCACCAATAAATGAGTGGATTAAAAAGCTGTGGTATCTATAGATATATACAATGGAAAATTACTCAGCCATTAAAAAGATAGAAATCTTACCATTTGTGACAGCATGGATGGATCTAGAGGTTATTGTGCTAAGCGAAATAAGTCAGTCAGAGAACAACAAATAGTGTATTATTTCTCTTACATGTGGAATCTAAGAACAATATAAATGAACAAATAATATAAATAAACAAAGAAATAGATTCATAGATACAGAGAACAGACTGGTGGTTGACAGAAGGGATAAGATTGGGGGACTAGGTGAAAAATGGTAAAGGAATTGAGGAGTACACATTGGATGTACATGAGGATGTAAAGTACAGCATAGGAAATATAGTCATTTATACTGTAATAACTATGTATGGTGCCTGTTGGGCACTGGAAAGTTCAGAAGGAACACTTTGTAAAGTATATGATTCATCAACCACTGTGCTGTACACCTGAAACTAATACAAAATAATGTTGAATGCAAACTGTAACTGAAATTTAAAAAAAAACTTTTAAAAAATTTTTTAAAAAAAAAGAAAATATTGCCTTAACAATTGACAAAAGAAGACATTACAGTAATTGTAGGTTACATAAATTTGGCCTAGTAAACTGGAGAGATGGGCTCCAATGTTATCTTTTCCTGATGCAGAATGTGAATGAATACTATTTAAAAGGAGAATGTAACGATGAAGAAAAATTTGTACTTATTTTTGGCTTTCAGTTCTTCTGTTTGCCAATTTATATGTCATCAGAAACTGTTTTAACATTCTACATGCTGGGAAAAACAATTCATTTTGACATGTCTTCTAAGCACTTTGGTAGGGGAGCATTCGTTGGAAATTATTTTATGAAAACTGTAAGACATCTCTGAACAGACACTGAATTTGCCATAGGATCTGAAGCAAAGTTCACACTCAGAGAACTGTGCACCACAGATGCATTCTGTTTAACCATTTGGAATTAGCAGTTCGATGAACTGTCAGGTCATATGGAGGTTGATCGTTTTATTCATGTGGAAGAAGGCACGGAAGATGGGCACCTGCTTCTGTTCTTCAGAGCACAGTTATCCTGAGAGAACAGAACGTGCTCCTCCCAAACCTCTGACATTTAAAAATAACATATCAGTTAGCAGTGAAGCTGGAAGATGGTTGCCTAAATTTCTGAAATTCTGACTCAGAAACATTTTTTTTCATTCTGACTTTTAAATTGGTTTCACTAACTCTAGCTATTAGAAGTCATATAAGGAAGGACATGATGGTTATTGCTGATTATAAAATATATTTCTAAGCTTCCTTATCATTTGGATCAATCAGTCCACTGGAGAGTATTTTATCCTTATCTGGGGCTAGTTTTGATGCATATAAAGAAACCTCTGTGAAGTATTATGTTTTCACACATTATAAAGATGTTCTGAAAATGGGTCTCGTCCCTATGATAAGGACTTGGTCCTTGCGTGATACGTATTTTAATTAGCTTTGGATCTCATCCAGCATCATTCTAAAATTAAGATTCTTTTACTTTTTAAAAAGGTGCCAATGGTACATAAAGGCGAAAATGAAGTCAGAAGAGAAGAGGAGAAACCACTTAGAGAACGGGCATTGTAAGTAGTGAAGTGACTCCCTTCCATATTTCATACTGTTCCGGCAGTTCAAGAGTTTATTGTAAGGTTGGATCAGTGAATGAAGAAAACCAAAAAATGTACTTCCAACCTTTCAGCATTAAAGCTTTTCATCTGGTTTCCTGGTTTGTTGGTGAAAGTGCACCTGCTTTTTCTCATTAAAATGTAATGCATTTTTCCTAATTCTGCTTGCAGAATAGAAAGGATTAGACTGAATATGCTAAAAACAGAAGATGACTGGTTTATATCTAGTTATTTACAACTCACAATGTTCCAGCATGTGAGTTGGTTTTATTTAGTGGAGCATTAGCCTCAGAATATGGAATTTTTATTTCTTCCTATAGGAACTGTCATTTAAACATATAACAAATCAATTTACTGTCCATTAACACTAAAAAAAAAAAAAAAAAAATCAGCTCCTTAACTCTTAGAATATGTATGAAATCCTTGAACTGACTAGAAGGTTATATCTATTTGCAAGATCTCTTTCCAAACAAGCTGTAATTACCACCATAGTTGGTTTGATAATTGCCACCCTCTCTTTCCCAACACCCACCTTCACCTCTACCTCCAAATGGCAAACTATTTTGTCAAGACAATTTCTCTGTCATGAGACACTGAATTAACAACAAAAAATGTTCTCTAATTAACCACAGTATAGAGGTAATATGTGAGGCAAGTTATTTAACTGTGTAAGCCCATCTTCTACTTCAAATTGATTGCCAAATGAATAAAGAAATGTAAAAAACTAGATTACCATTCAGGGGAGGCGAAGGATTATTAACTAGAGGGATAATGTAGGGGTGTTTCTAAGGCTCACCTGGTACCTCAAAAATGGTGTCTAAGAACCAGCTGCATTCTCGATTATTCCATCCTCACCACAGTTCAGATTCCGGAGGTCCAGGGTGGGGCTGAGACATAAGCATTTTAGCAAGCTCTCCCAGGTTGTTCTTTCGTACAGTCAGTATGAGGCTTACTGCACTGGCAGGGAAGGGAGAACTGAGACAGCCGATCCCAGGCCTGGAATAGAAGCTGGTGTTGGGAAAACAGCTGTGTTAGGCTTGCTCGCTTGTACAGTGTGTTCGTGAAGTCATGGTGCACTTTTGACCGGTCACAGGACAGCAAAAAAAGATGATAGAAATGTAAAATCTGCACCAAATAAAAGGAAAACCCTCCTAGTTTCTGTAGGATGATGTGGCAGCATGTGCGCATCTGCAGATGATGACATAACACCGTGTATACAGTGGAGCAGCCCACGGCAATGCCAGTTGAGATGTGGATTGTACAGAGGAAAGTTCAGTGTGTTCTGTGGCTTGCTAAATTCGAATCCATGACCAAAGTGCAACGTGAATATCGGCATGTTTATAACGAAGGACCACCACATAGGAATAACATTACTCGGTGGGATAAGCAGTTGAAGGAAACCGGCAGTTTGGTGGAGAAACCCCGTTCTGGTAGGCCATCAGTCAGTGACGAGTCTGTAGAGGCTATACGGGATAGCTACCAAAGGAGTCCTAAAAAATCTGTGCGTGAGCCCACATCGAACTGCACTGAATAGGTATGAAACTGGGAGAGTTTTCCTTTTATTTGGTGCAGATTTCACATTTCTATCGTCTTTTGTTGCTTTCCTGTGACCAGTCAAAAGTGCACCATGACTTTATGGACACACTGTATTTTGCCTGATTAGTGCATTTGCACGTGGCAGCACCATGTGTGTATAGCCCAAGGCTAGAGTGCTTGCCCTCGGTGCGGATTGCGCGTTGCCTGCCCACCACTGTGAGGGCCGTTTTGCTGGGTTTTTTTTGTCCAAGAAGCAATTTTCCCCTGCCTGTTTGCTTACCCGCTGTTGGCCCAATGCTTTCCGGCTCCGCAGTTCCCATACTGTCTGCCGGAATCCAATGCGAACCTGCCTGGCCCCAGCCACCAGCATTGCAGCGGGGAGCACTGGAAACAGATGCAGAAACCTGGATCCAGATACCTGAGCAGATAACTTAGGCTGAGCAACCTTAAGATTCACTGCAGGGCATTTAGAGCTGAAATGCAGAAGAAAGAGATGTTCCTGAGGTATTGATTATCTGTTTTCAACTAGCAGTTTAGCATAAAATAAACCAGATGGGCCCAGCAAGAAGCAATGAAAATAACCTGAGGCAGTCAGGGTGGTAAAAGAAAGATAAATCGATGTTTGAAAAGACTTAGATAAATAAAGCGAGTAACCAGTCAAAATTAGAACTAAGTTTGGGTTTTTTTCTATACTACATATATTGTGTTTACAAGAAAAAAAAAGTGATATTAATTAATTTATTCCTTAGAAATGTGTATCACCTTAAATAAGTGATTGGTTGAATGGTGAAAACCATGTATGGAGTTAATAAATAATACCTGTTATCTATGCTTAAAGTAATGAATGCTATCAATTAGATAGTACTGATCATGTAATAGTAGCCAGTAAATTTGAGTTTATAGTATACAAAATGAAATCACAACTCCTAGTTAATTACAAAAGTGTCCTATAGAATATAAACAGGAAATACAGATGATCTGTTCTCCTTTTCTACAATATAAACTTTAGGAAGTCAAGAAAAGCATAACATTTCAGAATCATTGTCAGGTCTAAGTATACCTAGAAATATGCTTCACTAATCTTCTCATGGGCGCATATCCAGTACTAGAATACACTAGGCAAAAAGTAATCAAAGAACGCAACAGGTATAGAACTCAAGAAGCAAATTATTGCTAATAACGGGGATTTCCTTATCTTTTCTAAACTCAATTATCTTTTGTGTGTTTGCTTTTGAGATTTTTCTGGAAAGAGCATGTTTCTAGACAACACTTACTTGTGTATGGTATGGCTTTCAAAATCTAAGAACAACAAAATCGAGTATCATCCACAATGACACAAATTTGTATTGACCTTTTAATCCCTACCAATTGGTATACAATGAAAATTTATATTCAATATCATATCTATACTAGGCCAAACTGTTTGCTGTGTTTATTACTTATAAAATCATCCGTAAAGTATTTGGAAATATACAAAGATATATGAAAAATGATCTCCTGTCCTTCAGGAGCTAGAAATCTAATGTAGAAAACACAAACCAATGAGTAAAACAGAGGCATAACCACCAGCAGACTGTGACTTCTTCTGAAACTGAAGAAGTTGCAAATGAACATGCAACCACTCATTCCAGTGTTCCTGCCGTCCCTGTCTTCACTACCCACGGACGGTGAGCACACCACCCCTGCCAGAGAAAGAGTGTCAGCTAGACAGCCAATGACCAGATTTGTGTCACTGATTTGTACCCTTCCCTCCAGGATAGACCATGTGCATTCTGGCCATGGAAGCAACTAACTGCAAGAACACAGGAAAGGGCTATTGTCTGGGGTTGTCTTCTGACTCCATGCCATGGGGTCTGTTCTTTACTGCCTAAGAGCTTCTGGAAGGGGAGAGACCAGAAGAATGGGACATAAGTTCAGAAAAACCCAGTACCTTAGAGCACAAAGGGTCCAGGACAGACACAAACAGACTTGCTTGTTTGGGGGGCGAGAAGTGCCCCTTTGGGGGAAGGTTCGTGCCTCATTTTCCATGCCCTGAGCTAGGTCAGATGTGAAATGTATGGGTTCTCAGTGGATAAGCGAGCTGATTAAACTTTTCACAGAAATAAGATAAAAGTGTGTTTTCTGGAACTAGTCAGCTCACTTTCTACTAAACCACGGGGTCATTTTACATGAATGGTAATAAATTTTGTTATTTCAAATACTCAAAGCTTTAATGGAGCAGGGGCAGATGGTAGGAGACATAAGGAGAAAAATAATTGAATTTAAGTAATTAACAAGAACGACTATTTCAGTACATGACTTCTCATTTTAAATATTTATAAGATGTGTAATTAATAAAAAAAAATTTTTTTTTTAAATGCCTTTTCAACAACACCAATCTTTTATTTTGTTGCAGTGCGCTTCCCGGGAATTAAAACTTATGTAGATCCAGACGCATACGAAGACCCGTCTCTAGCGATCCATGAATTTGCAAAGGAGATTGATCCCTCGAGAATCCGCATCGAGAGAGTCATTGGGGCAGGTAAACGGGAAATCTGCACTTTTGAAGATATGCTTCCTTAATGGTTTAACTGGCTTATCAAGATAATATTTTAAATTTAGCGGTTTTAGTCATTGAAATATTTTAAGAAATGAGTAATGAAGTTAGGTTATTTTTTAAAGTATTTTACATGCCTGAATTCAGTTTTTAAACTTAGAAAATTCAGAATAGTTATTTCTAATGTCTTGTAGTCTTCTTTCAGTATAGAGATAAGTTACAATAAAACTAAAGTGATTCGGGAATTTATTTTTTTTAAATTAAACTTCAGGCATTTGTCTCAGGTTATTATAGATTTACTCAAACCCCAACATCTGTACACATATACTATAGTTAGTACGAATATGGGTGATCTTGAGGCTCTGCAAGATCCAGAAGTGTTCTGAGAAGCATTGAAGATAAAATTAGGATCAATATCATTTATATCATTTTCATGTAAGTTAGTAGTTTTCCCTATGTAGAATGTTCAAAACTCAGAACATTATATTCTTTAACTATTTTGGATAAAAACAAATTCAGTGTGAATCAGCTTTCAAGAATTTATTCTGGGCCCTGGCCAGTTGGCTCAGTGGTAGAGCATCGGCCTGGCGTGCAGGAGTCCCGGGTTCGATTCCCAGCCAGGGCACACAGGAGAGGTGCCCATCTGTTTCTCCACTGCTCCCCTTCTCCTTCCTCTCTGTCTCTCTCTTCCCCTCCTGCAGCCGAGGCTCCATTGGAGCAAAGTTGGCCTGGGCGCTGAGGGTGGCTCCATGGCCTCTGCCTCAGGCGCTAGAGTGGCTCTGGTTGCAACAGAGCAACGTCCCAGATGGACAGAGCATCGCCCCCTGGTGGGCGTGCCGGGTGGATCCCGGTTGGGCGCATGGGGGTGTCTGTCTGACTGCCTCCCTGTTTCCAACTTCGGAAAAATACAAAAATAAAAAAATAAATAAAAATAAAGGATTTATTCTGCACATTTCTTATAGTAGAAGCTAAGCTAATGTAACAAAGAGACCCTGGAATATTCATTCCTCTTTAAAGTCCCTGAAGGTGAGTAATCTGTGCTGGCCCAGGAGCTTTCCTTCGGGTCTTGAAAGGTCCTGAGTTCTTCCTACTCTTTGCTCTGCCTTCCCCTAGTGTGTCGTCCTCCTCTGAATGGAGTATCATCCTCCTCTGAATGCTCAAAACTGGCTCACCAGCACGTCTCTCTCCCAGCCTGTGAGAAGGGAAGAGTTCAGTCTCAGGCGTTATCTTTAAGTCAGTTACCTGGAGGTTCCAAACATGTCTGTCTATTCACATCTCAATAGTCCAAATATAGTAACATGGACATAATTAAACTCAAGAGAGTTTGGAAATATAATCTGTGACCAGGCAGCCAAGCTGCAGCTGAAAGGGGGAGAGGGAATGTAAATTACTAAACAAAGAAGAGAAGCTGCATCCTGGAGGGGAATGCTGGGTACCCCGAGATGCTGGACACCTCTGCAATCCTTTGGACAGAGCAGAACATAGCAAAGCATGATTATTCCAGCCAGGTATCATATCTGTGCAAAGGCCAAAAAAAGGAGCTAATTATCCCCTGTCCCTTTCAAAGCTCTTCTTCACCAAAAGGACAAACTAAATAATTAGCAGAAACCAGTATAAAATGAAAATAGAGAGTCCCTTGTTAAAAAGTGATCAAGAATTTTAAGATTGTAACAACAGAGCATTAAACAAATGGCAGGGCCCTTTCAAGCTCAAGGCTCTGCTTGACTATTTCCATTGAGCTGACTGTACCCCTGGTACACAGAGAACTAGCAGTGTCTCAAGAATTGCACACACCTCTTTAGAAGTCCCTTTCAATCACTGGAGTTTCTATGCATCTAATCCCCTACATGGCCAGGTCTCCCTCTGAAAGCTGATACAAGGGTCCTATACATTTAACCCTAATACTTGCAGCCCCAAAAGAGGTTGTCACATCAGGAAGATTAAGAACCTGGATGGCAACCAGAATCTCTGTCTTCTAACACTGAACATAAAGAACATCCACAGGCATGAAAGGCATCACTGAAAAGTGATTGCAGGCCCTGGCCGGTTGGCTCAGAGGTAGAGCCTCGGCCTGGCATGCGGGGGACCCAGGTTCGATTCCCGGCCAAGGCACATAGGAGAAGCGCCCATCTGCTTCTCCACCCCCCCCCTTCCTCTCTGTCTCTCTCTTCCCCTCCTGCAGCCAAGGCTCCATTGGAGCAAAGATGGCCCAGGCGCTGGGGATGGCTCCTTGGCCTCTGCCCCAGGCGCTAGAGTGGCTCTGGTCACGGCAGAGCGACGCCCCGGAGGGGCAGAGCATCGCCCCCTGGTGGGCAGAGCTCACCCCTGGTGGGTGTGCTGGGTGGATCCCGGTCGGGCACATGTGGGAGTCTGTCTGACTGTCTCTCCCCGTTTCCAGCTTCAGAAGAAAAAAAAAAGTGATTGCATTATATTCATTTAGTTTGGGGGTTTGTTTCTTTAAGACAGCAGAGGAGGAGAAAAGAAGCTAGGTTGAACAATTCCATCACACCCTGTTCTTGGCTCTCTCCTCTGACAGGTTCCCTGACACTGCAGTGCTCCATGCTCTCGCGGAGGACTCGTTTCCTCTTGTAGGGCTCGGTGAAGAAATTAAACCCTGATGTCTGAAATCATATTAGGAGATAAAATCATATCTCTAAGGTGTAAACAAAGAAATTAAATTTTTCATCAGTTTCAGGTTTTTTAGCTAAAATATAAATTTCTCCCTTAAAAAAAATGTTTAACAGATAGTGTGCCAAAGTAAACAATAACTATTAATGACATTTTTAATATCATATTCCCCCTGCTCTCTGTCTAAACTAGTAAATTATAATGGGATTCCTCTCATTTGGCAAAGATAAAATCTAAACCGTGTAGTCAGTCCTTTACATCTTTGACTGTTTCAACTTAAAAATATTATGCTAAGCATCTGTTTACTGTTCATCTTCAGGGAAATCATTAAAAAAAATGCTTAATGAGACAAAACTATTATAACTTTCCTCTCTGTGTTCGTGGCCAGAACTGCTTGTTAATTAGTTTCATTAGTCCTGCTCCTAAAATTCTAATTGCATGTGGAAAAAGCTCATGAGTGTGTGGACTTTTCCTACAGCAGCAGTGTGGAAAAGCATTGTTCAGTCAAACTAAAGAAGAATTAATAAAGTTATGCAACATCTACGACATAATTGCACAACTGGTTATTTGCCCAAATTTTTACTGTAAATACTTTCCTTAAATTGTCTCATACACTTTATCCCACCCCACCACCTATTTGGTAGTGTCTTCTCAGACTCTTGTTTCATCATCAGCTGTGTGTATTAGGTAATCCCCCTGGACGTGTAAATTGAAGGACTAAGTTGCAGTGCAGGTGTGGGGAAAAAGTGGGATAGAGCTGGGGACATGGGAGAAAGAAGCAAGATTTAGGTTTTAATAACTGTCAGGTAAAAGATGTTTGGGTCTGTGTATGGCCAAGAGCTGCCATCATGGCCATTCACATGCAGGTTCCCATTGCATTCGGGCAGACGGTAAAGAAATGGCGGAGTCGGAGGATGTTGGGCCGTTCTGTTTATTGGTGTCTCACCAAGACAGGCAAGCCACAAGAGAAGCCAAGGGAAAAGCAGAAAACCTGCTTTTCCAACACAGAATAAGTGCTGGCGAGGATGTGGAGAAAAGGGAACCCTCCTGCACTGCTGGTGGGAATGCAGACTGGTGCAGCCACTGTGGAAAACAATATGGAGATTCCTCAAAGAATTAAAAATGGAACTGCCTTTTGACCCAGCTATCCCACTTTTAGGAATATACCCTAAGAACACCATTGAACTGTTCCAAAAGGAGAAATGCACCCCCATGTTTATGGCAGCATTGTTCACAATAGTGAAGATCTGGAAATAGCCCAAGTGTCCATCAGTGGACGAATGGATTAAAAAGCTTTGGTACATATATACTATGGAATACTACTCAGCCATAAGAAATGATGACATTGGATCATTTACAGCAAAATGGTGGGATCTTGATAACATTATATGAAGTGAAATAAGTAAATCAGAAAAAACTAAGAACTATATAAATCCATACATAGATGGGACATAAAAATGAGACTCAGACATGGACAAGAATGTGATGGTAATGGGGTGGGGGGGAGGAAGGAAAGAGAGGGAGTGGGGTGAGGGGAGGGCACAAAGAAAACCAGATAGAAGGTGATGGAAGACAATTTGACTTTGGGTGAGGAATATGCAACATAATCAAATGTCAAAATAATCTGAAGATGTTTTCTCTGAACATATGTACCCTGATTTATCAATGTCACTGCATTAAAATTAATAATAAAAAAAGAAAACTTGCTTTTCCCATAGAGGACAAGAATCAGGGAGGCCCCCGCAATGGTGATAGCAGGAACTGAGAGAGAGCAAGCTCCCCGTCTGCCCCATTTTATAGTGTAGAAATCCAAACCTTTAATCCAATAATCAAACAATGAAGTCTCTGATACAAAGTCACTTATCTGAGGCTTAATGGGATTCCTCATGAGAGTGCACCACCCCCCATCATGCTATCAGTCAAGGGTGTGGGGAAAAGCTTAGTCTTAAAACTAAGCCTTCAGCTATAACTACCCTGTCTGCTTACAGCCTGTCCCCCACATCCAATATGAGTGAGCAAACATATATATCACATTTACAAACTTATTTGATCAACAGTCTGATAAAGGCATTGAGAGCAGCAATAGATTCACAATTCATTGCTGGGGGACAATCTGTAAGACTTTCATAATTTTTAACAAAGAAATAAGTAAAAATGCTTCCCAGGTTTTTAGTTGGGAGACAATGTGTGATTATTAAATATTTCTTAAATGAATTATTAGAAAATGAACCCAAAAATAACCACAGTAAAAATTTAAGAAAGGAAAGAGCAAGGAAAATTATATCACACCTAACCAATGACACTTCTTAACATGTTCACTGAAAAAAAATGTGTATTAGTTGGCTAACGTCTACTTATTAAAGGCACTATGCTAATTAAATCTTTTCATATTGCGTCATTATGCTTATCAAAGAGTATCTACTCAACCTGTCTTCCACACACAATCTCTGTCCAGGGATTTTCAACTTTATAACCATCCAAATATTATGTGAAAAATCCTTAGAAAATTTAATTTGCCCCATATCTAGGCTATATACAATAGATATCTATGTAATCTTAAAATGTCAGATCATTCGCTATAAATTTTGCTGTGTTTTTAAATGAGTTTTCTAGGACACTTTTTTCTTTTTTGTGTATCACTGTTCTACTCAATAGTGGCGGTTTATCTTTGTTCATCAATACAGTCCGGAATTTCCTTGAAAATGCACATTTCCATTTAAATGAGATACCAGCTCTATTGCATAGGAGACTATCACGATCGTCTATCTCCTTTGACTTTTTGCATCATAAAGTGAAAGACTGTGGCCAGAGAACTATAAAACAGAAATTCCCAGGCTAAAAGAGTCAAGTCAGATTAGGGTAGAATTACTATATTTTATATAAATCATGAGATAATGAGAAAACTGGTAAACTGAATTTTTAATCTCGGGCTAGAAGAGGTCATTAAAAGGCTATCCCTTTTTCAGTATAGTACTGAGCCTAAACCATTATAAGAAAACATGCCTAGCATAGCATCTATAATTTTAAAACATTATTCCATTGAAAAATTCATTTTTTGTGTCTCTAAGCCCATAGGGCACCCTTCTTATTTTTGGCCTTCCCTCTTTCCCTTGTCTCAGTGGAAATGCGTACAATCTCCTCGTCATTCATTCTATCCCTTTATCTATACAAAACTCATTATTGCTTCCACTATCAGCCGCATCTTCTCCTGGCTTAGTGTCACCATATTTTTTCTCTTCCAAGAATAGCCCAGGAAATTTTAACTGTTCATTTCTCAGCAGTCATTTGCAGGTAAAAGAAAGTCAAAAGGACAACAACAACAAAAAAAGGATATAAAAGTGAGTGCAAACCAGTGATTTATTCAGCCTAATATTTGGTTCTGCTATTGCCATCTTGTTTGAGGCCATAGTTGCCCTTGACAGAAGGTAAAATGTTTACTTTGTGTACCCTCCGAATTCCCCTGCCAGCCCTCAGCCAGCCTCTTAGCTCTGCGCTAGAACCTATTATTTTTAAGTTATTTTTTAAAAAGCTCTCTAATTCTCTTTATTATTTTTGTTCCTCTTCCATAGCTATGTCATATTTTCTTAAACCACAGCAATGAGAAATGTAGGCAGTATTCCAGGTGTGGTTTCACAACTTACTTTTTACAAGAAGAAAACTGTGTTTATGGCCCATTTCCTCTATATTTAGATGAGATGATCTTATCAGAAGCAAATTTTGTCCTTTTCCATCAATTTAAAGGATTTATGGTAGAGGGCAGATTCATTTTCTTTTCTGTTCTTGGAAACTCCTTTGTCATATTAATAGACTGAAAATTGGATCAAAAACAGATTCTGGCAAGGGCTTTTTGCCTTTTACCCAAGAATTTCATAGGTTTCTAAATTAAATGATGTAATGAAGGATGGGCTTTATCCATTCTGCACAAACAGTATGATATGAATTAAAAGACACAGATTAAAGCCAGACAGACACAGGCTTGTATTACAATTTTTGTACTTATTCACTGTGTAACCTTCACAAATTTTGTAATCTTTTAGAAATTTGGTTTGCTCATTTTATAATAAATTTATAATAATAATAATAATAATAATAATAATAGCTATCTTGCAGGATTAATGTAAGTAATTTAGGAATGATATCTCTGATTTTCAGAGTTAGCTTAAAATTGCTAGTTAAAAATGAAGTTTCAATTTTGTCAGTAAATACTTGTTTAATAAATAAATAAATAAATAAATATATGGGTATCAACAAAAAAAACATAATATGGAGTGTAAGTTAAATTATAACAAACTGAAATAATATGAAATCAAATGAACAATATAGAAAAAATGAAAATAAGCTAGAAGAATATATTTATAGAGGACAGGTGTGAATTATATTAGTCATAATACTTTATATTAATAATTTGCTTAATAAACTAAACTCAAGTTATATATTTTGCATTTATATAGTGTAATACAGAATCTTACAGAAAAGAGTACTTTTAGAATTTATTTTGTATTGAATTTTTATAACAAGCAAGGTAAGCTTAAAGAGTTTTTCTAATAACTTGCAAAAAGCATTAATATTTCATTTTCCTTTGACTGTTTCTTCTAATTTGTGCATTGCTAAAATATTAGGTGGAATGAAGGAAACTTGACACTTATCAAAAAAGTACTCCAAGGAGATAGTGGAAGACTGGATTTAGCTTATATAGAAAAAAATAGGCCCTGGCCGGTTGGCTCAGCGGTAGAGCGTCGGCCTGTCGTGCGGGGGACCCGGGTTTGATTCCTGGCCAGGGCACATAGGAGAAGTGCTCATCTGCTTCTCCACCCCCCCTCCTTCCTCTCTGTCTCTCTCCTCCCCTCCCGCAGCCAAGGCTCCATTGGAGCAAAAATGGCCCGGGCGCTGGGGATGGCTCCTTGGCCTCTGCCCCAGGCGCTAGAGTGGCTCTGGTCGCTGCAGGGCGACCCCCCGGAGGGGCAGAGCATCGCCCCCTGGTGGGCAGAGCCTCACCCCTGGTGGGCGTGCCGGGTGGATCCCGGTTGGGCGCATGCGGGAGTCTGTCTGACTGTCTCTCCCCTTTTCCAGCTTCAGAAAAATACAAAAAAAATTAAAAATAATAAAAAATAAATAATAGTGATACATTCGCTTCAGGCCAACAGCCAAAAGTGGGCGGGGGGAGGGCAAAACCCACATTCCAGCAGAAACAATTTTTATTCCTTACATTACTATAGTAAATTAGTTACATAACAAATTACCCAAAACCTTAAAAACAAAAACATTTACTCTCGGAGTTTCTGCGGGTCAGGAATTCAGGCATGGTGTATGTAGCTCACAAGGTTGCAATCAGGATTTCAGGGCTGGGATCTCTTCTGAAGGCTCACCGGGGGCAGGGACCTCTTGCCAGGCTCATTTATTTGGCTGCTGTCAGGATACAGCCGCTTGAGGGTTGTTGTACTGAAGGCCTTAATTTGTCATTGCCAGCTGGCTGGAGAACACCTAGATTCTTGTCATGTGGGCCTCTCTAACAAGGTTGCTTATTTTTCCAAGGACAGGAAGAGTGTCTTAGCAAGATTGAAATCTGTTGTAATGTAATCGTGAAAGTGACATCACATCACCTTTGCCATATTATGTTGGCTGTAAGTATGGTATCAGGCCCAGGCCACACTGTGGGGAGATCACACAGTGACATGAATACAAGGACACAGGAGCCAGTGCAGGCAACCATAGAAGTCTGCCTACCATATATAGTAATTTTTCAAGCTTGAAGTTTATTCAGAGTTTTGAGTTTAATATAAATATAATAAAGATGGTGGGCTTTTATTGAAAAATAGAATGTGGGGATAAGACAAAATTTGGATACATTTCTGAATTTCTCTTTAGTAAAGAAGTAAAAGGTTATTTATACTTTGCGATTATCTAATAATGCCACACACTCAGGGCTGCCTGAGAGACGGTGTGCGTGCTGCATTGGTGAACAGCGAGATGTGAATTAAGGCCGTAAATCTGATGATACAATCTGCTTATGTCACACGCTAGTTCCTCTCGCATGAGGTAATTAGTTGATTGTTCCCAAGTGGTGCTTGTGTTCTCGGTCTAATTGTCTATTCATTTAACTAATAGCTTTTGTGTTTGTAGTCATTTCAGGTTATATCCACTGCTGTATAATAAGCCATCCTAAAGCTAAATAACTTCAAATAATAATCATTTTGTTTACTCATAATTCTGTGGGTCAACAATTCAGGCTAGGTTGAGCAGGAGTTGGGGGTTTTGCCTTCTGGTCTCAGCTGGGGTCACTCCTGTGAACCGTGGCTTAACTGCACAGTGTTGCTTGTGAGTTGGATGGTCTAGGACCGTGATAGCAACCTTTTTATAAAAACCGCCCACTTTTGCAGTGCTGGTCACCCTGGTCCCTCCCGCCCACTAGTGGGCCTTCCAGCTTTCATAGTGGGCGGTAGTCCGTGATTGGCCCATGTGAAAGCTGGAAGGCCCGCTAGTGGGTGGGAGGGACCAGGTTGACCAGCACTGCAAAAGTGGGCAGTTTTTATAAAAAGATTCGCCATCACGGGTCTAGGAGGTGAGGAGGAGCCTGATCAGGAATGACTCATCTCTGCTCCATATCTTTTCTCCACCAACAAGCCAGATATGACAGCCTCAAGGCAGTATTCTATTATAAGCAGATAGGAGAAAGAGTTCTCTAACCTCTTTCAGCCTTGGCTCTGAGCTCCTACCATCTAATTCTGATACTTTACGTTGTTTAAAGCAAGTCACAAGGCCAACTCAGATTTAACAAAGTGGAGAAGCAGCTTCGACCTCTTGATGAGAGGAGCAGCAAAGCCAAGGAACATGCATACAGAGATGGGAGGAATCTGTGGTCATGTGCTACAACCTTTGTTTGTAACAACCAGTGTGAACCTTTATTTTTCAAACCTGCTATGGATAATAACAGGGTATGAATTTATTTGCCAGTTTGCCTCTAAGTCATTTTTACTTTGCACTTCTAATGGAATGATATTCATGGTTTCCTTATTTAACGACTACTAGGGAATCTGCCAGGTAGGTTACAAGTCTCAGGCTCAAGAAGGAAGGTTAAGAAAAGGAAAAAAAAGTAGAAAGGACCTAGAAGGACAGGAAGAAGGCAGCAGCATTCTAAGTGGGGAAAAGCATACAGAAAAACTGTGATTGAAATGTAAAGTGTCTAGGGCTCTAGAAATCACTGCCGACCAGGCAATCAGATAACGTCACGGAGATGGCGTGTGAAAGCTAAGGAATGCCAAGATGAAGACAAGGCAGTTTAGACAGGAGAAGAGAGAAGTAAAATAAAAGGTGTGTGGAGACTCTGAAGAGAAATTTTGGACAATTTCAAAAGATTTTATTTTTCCATGGCACTGGCTGTTTATTATATCTAATTGTTCTTCCAAGCCTAGTCTTTTCCTTGTTTTATGCAAATATAACTCTCACTTTGCTTCTTGGCTATTAGGAATGGTTAGTGTCTTCTTAGTTTGGTGGCTTTTTAATTTTTAATGACACATAAACTTTAAAATAATTAAAGAGGAATGAATTTAGCTATTAATAGGCAAATATTTAAAATAAAAACAAAATACTTTTCCTACTTCATGATTGTTGTGAGAAGCAAATGAAATAAAGTTACATTATTTATCTGAAGAGCCAACTTTTATCAGAAAAGCACTAGTGATAGTGTTCAGTACTTCGCCACGTGGCCCATTCACTTGGGAATGGTTCCAATAAATAGAGAATCCTTGCGAGTAAAAATGTAACACTGGATGTAACCTTATAGCACTGCTCACTAGAACTTGTTCTGCAAATTGAACTTACATGAAGCAAATCTAATCCTTCTTCGACACTACACTGTGACCCTTCAAATATTTGAAGACAACATGTGAACCTCATAAATCTTTCTTTTCAAGTCTAAATTGGCTAAACTTTTCAACCATTTTCATCTGACATGATTTCTGGGTACGTCATCATTCTGATAACATTCCTTGGGAGAACTAGAGTTTTTCTCTAAATCTTTTCAGAATTGAACTCAATATTCTAAATATTTTCTAATCAATGCAGAAAACACACAGCTAGCACATTCCCCGCTGTGCCTCAGTTAATGCAGCCTGGGTTTGCCTTTGCTTTTTGAATAGCTATCACACACTGTTGGCCTAGAGAGTACACCAGTTTATCCCAAGTGGACTTTCTCAGATGAGCTGCCGTTAAGCCAGGTCTATTTCTATACTTATCTCATTGACTTTATAATGCTGAGTGCAAAGCTATATTTTATTTATATGCCCACACTGTGTATCTATATAAACCACATACTGTATATTCTGTATATGGCTATCCAAACATTTTTTCTCATAGTCCTATTTAATAAATATTTCTATTATATTTTATCATGTTTCTATAGGTGAGTTCTCTCAAATTGTCCAGGTCTTTCTCCATCTCAAGTAGATCAGCCAGTGCAATTATCATCTCTATCATCCTTGTGTTGTTCTACCTGGCAAGTTAGCTATGTCTCTATAACATAACTGAGCTTAAAGCTCTCTGTACAGCACTTATTCAGTGCACTCTTTAATTTTCTTCATCTGGATAATTGTGTTTGCTTTGTTTCAATTCTGTATTTTTTATGATTTTACTTTTTATTAAATTTATTGGGGTGACATTGGTTAATAAAATTATATAGATTTTAACTGTACAATTCTATAGTACATTATCTGTATATTCAGTGGTGGGATCAAATAATTTAACAACTGGTTCTCTGCCCTAATGACCGTTTTAAGTATAAAAAAAATGATATACTGAAAGGTAGTTTAGTATTCATGCATTACATACTTAAATAAGAACAATAAAAGAGGTACATAAAACTAGGTTACAAGAAAGTTTTAAAATATTAATGAAAAAATATTAAATAATACCTGACAACAAAACAGTTACTGAAGATATTTCTTCTTAAGTAATATCTTCTTAAGATACTGCTTCTTGATTGGCGTCCTCACGTGCAATTTTTTTCACCTACAGACAGAATGAACATTACTATGGATGCTTAGAACACACTGTTGCACAGATGAACTTTAAAAAAGAGTAAGGAATGGAAATTTGTGATTTCCACATTAGACGATTGCCCAGGTGCCCACCTTAGAGAGAACCCTGATTACAAGTTGGCCATTTTAACAACTGGTTCGCAAAACTCAACAAAAATTAGGTTTCGGTTCTGCCAAACTGGTGCAAGCCAACTGAATTCCACCACTGTGTACATTGCATTCTGTTTGTATCACCCAAAGTCAGGTCTCTCTTTGTCACCATATACTTGACCCCCTCTACCCTTTGCTACCTCCCTCTTACCCCGTTTCCTTCTGGTAACCACCATGCCCTTGTCAGTGTCTCTAAGTTTTTCTTTGTCTGCCTGTCTTGTTTGTTCATTCATATTTTATAGATACCTATCCCTCACTCTACAGAATCTCTGATGATGAAATTATATCCAATTCCTGTACATATTTTTTTAAATCATTACCCTAAAGTTTTATATATATTAGTATGGCTATACCTGTTTTTTTGGATATTATTAGCTTGGAGAATCATTTTCCAACTCTTCATTTTGAGTTTACTTTTATCCTTGCAGCTTAGTTGTGTCTCTTGAAGGCAGCATGTGGTTGTGTTTTGCTTTTTGATCCAATCTGCCTGTCTGTACCTCTTTATTAGTGAGTTCAGTTCATTTACATTTAGGGTAATTATTGACACATGAGGATTTTCTATAGCCATTTTAAGGTGCTTTTTTGTTTGTTTGTTTGTTTGTTTCTGGTACCTCTGTGTCTCCTTCCATTCATTTTCTTTGTGTTTCTGTCAGTTGTTTTTTTTTTTTTTTTGGTGGTATTCCATACTTCTTTCTTCTGTTTTTTTTAAGCTATGTGTTTCAGTACTGGTTTTTTGTTGTTGTTTATTTTTGGGGTATTTTTGTGTGGGGGGGTTACCATTAGGTTATTAAGAGAAAAAGTTTTATGAATACAAAGAGTCTTTGTCTTCTGAGTACTTCAGCACTCCATCCTCCTTTGCTACTGCAGATCTTTATCCTCTCCCCTTTTATGTTACTGTTGTCACAGGTTATTCTTGTTTTTTATTGTAACCTTGTTGGAGCTTTTACTTATAGTTCTGAGTTGTTTTGTTCTTTGTTTCTGGTTAGAATAAACCCCTTGAATATTTCAATAGTGCAGTGGAGTTTTTCTGGTGATATATTGCCCCAGCCTCTGTATGTCTGCAGTAGTTTTTATTTCTCCTTCATATTTGAGAGGCTGGTAATTCCTCTCTTTCAGTACTTTAAATATTTGGGTACACTCTCTTCTGGATTGTAGAGTTTCTGCTGAGAAGTCTGATGATAACCTTATGAGCCTTCCTTTATATGTTATGTTATGCTTTTCACTATCTGCCTTGAGGATTCTTTCTTTGTCATTGATTTTTGACAATTTTATTACAATGTGCCTTGGAGAAGGTCTGTTTAGGTTGAGATAACTTGGCATTCTCTTTGCTTCTTGGATTCAAGGATCTAACTCTTTCCATAGGCCTGGGAAGTTCTCATCAATTATCTGTTAGAATAGGCCTTCTATTCCCTTCTCCCTCTCATCTTCTGATATACTGATTATTCTTATATTGCTCTTCTTGATAAAGTCAGACCATTCTTATAGAGCTGTACTTCTTTTTAAAATTTGTGAGTCTCTTCTCTATATCACCTCTAGTTGCCTATCTTTGATGTCATTGATTCTCTTCCCTATCTTTCCTGTTCTATTAGCTAAATTTGCTACCTCATTTTTTAATTCATGTATTGCATTCTTCATCTTTGTTTCTAAAGTTTTAGTCATTTGGTGAAGTACTCATTTTATTCACTAATTTTTTTGAGCTCATTAAATTGCCTATCAGTGTTTTCTAGCATCCCATTGCATATTTTTAGAACCTCATTTTTTAATTCTCTGTCATTTAAATCCAGGGTTTTGATATGATTGAAATTGCTTTCTGGAGATTTTTCATTTTCTTTTTGAACTATATCTCTTCCTTGTGTAGCTGTGGTATTAGTTTTATTTTCCACTGATGGCAATTGAGAGTGGTATTGGTAAGAAATCTAATAGAAAAAAAACTAAAAAATGGAAAATATAAAAATATAGTAAGATAAAAAAATTGAAAAAAATAACAAGAAGTAAAAGAGTAAAACCACCAAAAACATAAAGAGCAAAAACCAAATAATAAAAAACACCCACCAATAATTAAAATAAAAAATATTAAAAAGTAAAGAAAATGAAATTCTAAAGAAAAAGAGAGCAAGTTTTAGTTCTGAGAGTTTTAGTTTCTTCTCATTGGTGGCACTATATTACAATTTTGTTTTTTTAGCTCTGTGAAATTTCTAGGCTGACCACTGCTGAGTCTTTGCTGTTGCAATGATCGCCATAGGGCTAATATCATGAAGATGGGTAGGGCATGTTGTGAGGGCTTTGTGGCTTTAGCATTTGTGATCTCAAGCCTCCAGACACTCCTTCCCATGTCTCAACAGATTGGGGGATCAAACACAGAGCACATCTTGTCTTCAGTAGAGACAGTGGCTCTGGAGAACTAGTTGTGGAGTATGTCTCAGTCACTCTCTGTACCTGCAAGGTGAGGGAGGCAGGATGAGGGAGGTTGAGAGGCCACACTTTCTTGTTCTCTGTCTCTGCACCAAGTGCAGGCTGTTGACAGACTAAGGGAATACTGGCAGTGACCCCTTGCTCTGCCACTGCTTTGTTTTAGTATCTCCCCCACTGTCCCTCAATCTCAGGGTTCCTCCCAGCAGAAGAAGACCCAGTCACTCCAGGTTTCTCCCCTCTCCAGAGCCTCAGCAGACAACAACCCAGAACTTCTGGGTTTCTCTCCTCTCTGGAGCTGACCAGGAGTGCATCTTATCTTCTCCCCTTCTCAACCCTTCTCACCCTTAGTCAATTCCACTTGCCGATCTTTAGTCAAACCTGTTTGCTACATTACAGCTGTTTAATTTATTAAAATTTCAAGGGGAGAAATCAAGGGTATCTCTCACATCACCATTACTCTGACTTCATCTTGAAAAAATAAATTTGAAAAAAATAATAAAAAAGAGTACTGTCTTACATTTGATGTATTAGCCTGTTAAGGATCACTCATTGATTGATGGAACAAACACCCATAGTCCTGGAGAACAGTGGCACCTTTTACTCTAGTTGAATAGCATGTCCCACAAAAGCAGTGTCAAACAGAGAATGCCATATTTCTATCACAGTTATAAAGACTATTTTTATTTCTTCCATCTTTTTAAAATTTTAATTTTTAGGTCCTGGCTGGTTGGCTCAGTGGTAGAGCATTGGCCCGGCGTATGAATGTCCTGGACTTAATTCCTGGTCAAGGAACACAGGAAAAAGAACTATCTGCTTCTCCCAACCCCCACCACCAGCACCCCCTGCCCTTTTCTTTCTCTCTCTTTCTCTTTCTCTCTTACCCTCCCACAGCCATGGCTCAACTGGTATGAATGAGTGAGTTGGCCTCAGGCACTGAGGATGGCTCCTCTGCCTCAGGTGCTAAAAAATGGCTCCAGTGGTATCAGAGAAGGTAAAGGGATTAGTGAAATTATATATACATAACAGAGATACAGATAACAGGACAGCAAATCCTAGAGGGGAGGGGAGAGGGAGTTCTGGGGAGAGGGGCAAAGGAGGTATAAAAAGGGACACAGGGGTGGGGGTGGGGAGTTATATTCAGTGGGACACTTGAATCCATGTAAACACAATAAATTAAAATTTAAAAAAATATTCTGGTTGCTGAGCAATGGAGCAACCTCCCAGATGGGCAGAGCATTGCACTGTAGTGGGCTTGCAGGTGGATCCCAATCTGAGTGCATTCAAGAGTCTGTCTTTCTGCCTCCCCTCCTCTCACTAAAATGTTTTTAAAAATTAATTTTTAAAATCAAAGTGACTAGCACATATCTAAAATTATTTTCTAAAAAAGAAGGGTCTGTAATGAAAAGCACAAACATACCACTCTTCCCCTGACTCCTCATCTAAGGCTAAATTCTGTTCATTTGTGACAATACTTTTTAACTGATTTTGTTTTCTAATCCCAGTGGTTACTTCCATATCCATTCCAACATTAGACATTATCTACTGACTTCCTGTTATCACAGACAAAATTTCAACTTTCTTACAATGCCCACCTCTCCTCTCAGTATAGCTGTTACCTTTGTAACTAATGTTACCTTTAGGTCCTTAAATATTATACTTAGGTCTCTATATATTCTTCCAACAAATATAGGCATTATATTTTATACTTATAATCAAATTGTATAGGACTTTTCAAAGTGCTATCTATAATGATGTTTGTAAAATATTTTGACTCTTTCTGGTAAGATTTCTAATATGGGAGCTTCTGGTAATTAGATGTCATTTTTTACCAAGCTAAGAACAGAGAAAGGTTTAACCTTTCTTGAACTGACTAGTGAATTGTGGATGTTCTTTTCAATGATGCTACCTTCTCCATAGTAGGTTTGCTCTTCTGATGTCTTATTAGTAAGGCTGCTAGAAATTCATGGCTGAGTTTTTTTTCTAGAGCAGGGTTTGGCAAACTATAACCTACAGACCAAGTTACCTGTTTTATTGGGACACGACCAAACCCATTGTGTACTTATTGTCTATAGCTACTGTTGTGCCAAAACTGCTGGTTACAACACCGTTGGAATTGTCCATGAACCTAAAATATTTATCTAGCCCTTGGCAGGAAAAGCTCGCCAACCCCTCTCCAGACTGCTTTATTTTATCCAGATGCCACATGAACAGCTGCATCTGAGTTCTTCTCTCCTTCCATTTGAACTCATACATGGGTCTCAGCCTCTCTCTTGGTGTCTTACCTAATTTGAAGCCATTATTTTCTGTATCCCATGATCCTCCTCTCTCTCAATTTACCATCTCCGTTTTGCTGGAACAGATCCTCCATTGACTTTCCAACCAAGAATGGAAAGTTTGCAGAGTAATTACATTTTCTGGATTCTTTTATATCTGGAAATGTCTTTTTAATAAATAACATAAGTAGTCAGGGCATAGAGTTATAAGTTAAAAATTATTTCCTCTGAATTTAAAAGGGATTGCTCTACTGTATTTTAACAGACAGCACATCTACTAACTAGTAAAAAGCCTGGAGGATTCTACCCAGAAATGCATATTAATGTGCTGCACAATCTGAAAAGGTTTGCTCTTTGAAAATCTTTAGTATTATTTCTATGCAGTTTTCCTCACCGAAGTTCTTTTCATCCTCTCTGTAATTCCTATTAGTCATTTATGACACCACCTGGATTGAGTTTTTACCATCTTAAGCATTAACCTAATATATTTGTTGTTTAGGTTTGTTCTTTGTAAATGCAGAGTTATTCTATTTTATAGCAGATTTCCTCAACTATATCTCTATATGTTACAAAGCTTTTATTGTATATTTTTTTTCTGCTGTCATTTTAATTTTCAAATAGCTGTCTAATTTTCTTATTATTTCTTTCTTTTAGTATCTACGTCTTTCTTGGTAGATGAACTATCTTGTTACACACCATTGTTGTTTATTTTAGTTTCCTTCTTTCTGTTTTATTATTTTTGCCTCCCTTTCCTACTGGGGACTCTTCTCACATGCCTAGAGAGCCTTGGTTTTTCATGCATATTCAAGTGAGGCACTGGTCGGAGGCTCTGTATGAGAATGCAGAAATGTCTACAGTCGGCCTCATTTGGGTAGAGAGGGTTCATTTTTTTGGAGATATTCAAACGTTAGTATGTGGTTTGTATTTTTCCTGGGAAGATTTATTTTCTTTACAGACAAGAATCTTCTGATATTTTATAGGAATTAGTAGACAACTCTTCCTTGTAAAACTCTCAAACTGTACCCTTGCTCTTTTTCTGCCCTTTGCTATATAACAGGTACATCTAAGCCAGTCGTCTGTCTGTGATTCCACCTCATGAATGTCTCTCCTCTAAACAAAAGCAGTGTCTCATCCCTTTTTCTGCATGACTACCACTCATTAATACTCCCCAGTACCTTTCATCCTTTAAAAAATTTGCTGAATTCTCATCCGCAGAAGTCTCGTCTTTTGTCCTCCGTCTTTAACAGTTTACACCTTATATTTTCCTTTGTTATTATTAGAGAAGCCTCAAAGAAGGAAAGAAGGTAAGCACATGCTGATGCTACCAATTTTAACCGAAATCCAGGCTTACTGTGTTCTCGGTGGTTGACAAAAATGAGACAAGCCTGGGATATAGTCAAAAATAAATATACTCTTCTAAGATCTATATATATTGATTTTTGACTCTCTCCATATTTTTAACCCCAAACCCTTTCCACGTCATTTTTCACATGAAATAAAACTACAAGAGCTGTTTCCTGTGTATTTTCTTACATAAACTTTAAACATTTAACATTAAAAGTCAATTAATTATTTATATTATTCAAAATATTTTATTTAAATAACATGTGCTTACTCTGAAGTACACAGAATCAAATGCTGGATCGAGAAGTAGTCTAATTTGTTTTTATCTCAAAATAGTAGCTAGTGTGTGGAAATACCAATTTTATGGTTTCTCAAGTAAAAATTTCTCTGTATTTGTGGACTAAGTGCAATATATTTTATTCTTTAATTGTGGGACTTTTTCTTTTATTGTTCTTCTCTAATCAAAAGGAAACATACTGTAACATCCATGACAAGTGACATGAAGCTTTCATTTATTCCAGTAACATGAACATGAACACTGTCATACTTTTCCTGATTCATAACTTTCTCTGCAGTGAAATCCAAGCAATCATCTGACCTTCAATTATTTAAATATATATATAACATCAAAAAATATTTATCATATATTTATGCTCTGCAGAGGTTTTATATGACTACACAAAAAGCTTTTTAAAAGTTCCTGAAAATTCTACTGTGTTTATTCATCTCAATTTCAAATAGTTATACAATATATACTCATATTATTGCAAATGCATTTCTCTTTATTGCTATCTTCCATTACTTATTGAGATTTTAAATTCTACTCTTTTTTTAACTGTTTTGATTTCAAAATATAATGTGGCTAAAATTAGAAAGTAATGAAACATGATACTACTGCAGCTGTCAACCATCTCTTGGTGTTTTTAATCTAAAAAATAAGGCTAGATGTTGTTTATACGGATTTAGCAGCTACTCTTGCAAAGCTCAAGTAGTAGAACTGTAGTCATTATATTTTCCTTTCGACATGATAAATAGTGCCATCTAATCTTGCATGGCTACTGCTATTCAGGGATAATTTTTTTCTAGTTTTATTGAGAAAGAAGTTACATACATCACTGTATGAGTTTAAGGTGTTGAGCATGATGGTTTGATTTATACACATTGTGAAAAGATTACCACAGTAGGTTTAGTTAACATCCATCATCTCAAATAGATACAATAAAAAGAAGAAAAAGGAATTTCTTTTTGTAATATGAACTCCTAGTATCTACTGTCTTAACAACTGTCCTATATGATAACATGCAGCAGTGTTAAATATAGTCATCATGTTATACACTATATCCTTGTTACTTCTTTATCTTGTAACTGAAAAATTGTACCTTTGACCACCTTTCTTCAACTTCCTCTCCTCCCACCCAATCCCTGTCTGATATCACAATTCCGATTTATTTTTCTATGAGTTCAGTAGAGTTTTGTTTTGTTTTGTTTCTAGATTCCACATATAGGTGGGATTATAAGTATTTGTAATTCTCTGACATTTTCCCTTAGCATAAAGTATTCAAGGTTTACTCAATATTGTCTCAAATAGTAGGATTTACTTATATTTTATGGCTGAATAATATTCCATCAAGAGACACTTAGATTGTTTATTCACAATTAAATTTAGGATGCTAAAAATAATATAATCTTAAATTTAGAGATGCAGTTATCGTATCAAAAGTAAAGATTATAATATATTAAAAACCTAAGGATCTGCATAAAAAACATATTTCTAGAATGCTGGATTTATAAAAATTTTCAAGATCTGTATCCTATATCTGTGATGGCAAACTTTTTTATAAAAACTGCCTGCTTTTGCAGTGCTGGTCAACTTGGTCCCTCCCGCCCATTAGTGAGCATTCCAGCTTTCATGGTGGACGGTAGTGGAGCAACCAGATGGCCCCACAATTGGCCCACCAGGAAAGCTGGAACACCCACTAGTGGGCAGGAGGGACCAGGTTGACTAGCACTGCAAAAGTGGGTGGTTTTTATAAAAAGGTTCACCATCACGGTCCTATATACTATTTTATCCTGAGACAACAAGCCTATCATACTAGATGAGAGCAGTAATCCACCCCAACAACAAGAGTGTCGTTAGTAGGCAATTAAGAAGAGTATGTGTTCGGCTCCCACTGATTCCAAAATATATGAATGCCTTCTAAAGATCTCAAACTAATTAACTCTATTATTATCAGAGGCTCATTTAAAGAAGCTGACAGTCTTAGTATTTTTTAAATTTTCATAATCAGTTAAGTAATGCATTTTAAATGAATTAATTTATATAAAACACCTGAAATGGTGCCTAGTACTTACTTAGCTATTACTGTTATTATTATTATTATTATTATTATTTTCATATAATATAAAACAGTGAGTAAAGGTATAATAAGAAATAGTAATTTTTGCTGGTTTTAAAGTGGTCATGCCCAAGCTCAAAAGGTTAGCTCATTTAATACTTATAAACAATATTTTCATAATTTTTCAGGTAACATTCAGTATTAAGGAAAACAGTTTGGGACTTCAGCATCTTACACCTCTGAACAATGAGTTATAGAAAAACATATTTCAAAAATGGAAATCAAAAACTGACAGTAGTATTAAAATCAGAACTTGATAAATCTGCCAGTATGGTAGATTTTTTTATACACTTCCTTTAATAAATGCTAAACCAAGTGGTAAAGAAATCAGGAATACAATTAACAAATTCAATATGATGTAAAAATAGAAAAATAAATTCAAATTTGCAGAATCATATTCTCTTCCAGTACATAAAATATTTATGAAAATTGATTATCTACTAGGCCACGAAGCAATTTGCAACAAGTCAGATCTTTATGGGATACATTTCTAGCCAAAATGAAATTAAGTTAGAAATAAATAATGTAAAGGTAACATAAAATTAGAACATTTAAAGTATATTTTAATATAATTCATGAAATATTTTTCTTTTTTAATTACACTTGTATTCAATATTATTTTATATTAGTTTCAGGTGTACACCATGGTGGTTACACAATCATATACTTTTACAAAGTGTTCCCCCAATATGTTCAGTACCAACCTGCCGCCACAAGTAGTTATTACAATAGTACTGACAGTACCAACCTGCCGCCACAAGTAGTTATTACAATAGTACGGACTGTATTTCCTATGCTGGACTCTGTATCCCCTTGACTACTCTATAACTACCGATTGGTCATTTTTAATCCTTTCAACTTTCTCACCCAGTACCCCAACTCCCCTCTTCTCTGGCAACCCTCAGTCTGTTCTCTGTGTCTGTGAGTCTGTTCCAATTTTGTTTATTCTGTCCTTTAGATTCCACATAGAAGTAAAATAGTATGGGATCTGTCTTTCTCTGACTTATTTCACTGAACATTAAACCCTTGTGGCACATCTATGCTATCGCCTGTGGTGAGATTTCATCCTTTCTTGTGGAAGAGTCATATCTTATTGTATACATGTATATGTAACACAGCTCTTTTAGTCACTCGTTCATGGACAGGCACTTGGGCTGATTCCATAGCTTGGCTATTATAAATAATGCTCCGATGAACATAGGGGTCCATATTCTTTTGAATTAGTGTGTTGGGAGTCTTTTTTCATATATACCTACAAGTAGAATCATTCGGTAATCATTTTTGAGGCCATTGTATACTGTTTTACCCATGGGTTATTTTTTTATTTTTTATTTTTGCATTTTTCTGAAGCTGGAAACAGGGAGAGACAGTCAGACAGACTCCCGCATGCGCCCGACCGGGATCCACCCGGCACGCCCACCATGGGGCGACGCTCTGCCCACCAGGGGGCGATGCTCTGCCCATCCTGGGCATCGCCATGTTGCGACCAGAGCCACTCTAGCGCCTGGGGCAGAGGCCACAGAGCCATCCCCAGCGCCCGGGCCATCTTTGCTCCAATGGAGCCTTGGCTGCGGGAGGGGAAGAGAGAGACAGAGAGGAAGGCGCGGCGGAGGGGTGGAGAAGCAAATGGACGCTTCTCCTATGTGCCCTGGCCGGGAATCGAACCCGGGTCCTCCGCACGCTAGGCCAACGCTCTACCGCTGAGCCAACCGGCCAGGGCCATGGGTTATTTTTAATGTTAATAAATGACTATGGGTTATTTTAATTTAAAATAGAAAATCCCTAGAATAGAAAAATAATGAGAAAACTACGTTTTAAAATTAAGAGGTACAACTAGCACAGTACTTTAGAGGTGAGTATATAGCCTTATATCGCCTATTGTAGAAACAAAGAACTGCTGAAAATGAATGAGTTAAGCATTAAACTTATTTTAGAAAAAGAAAAATAGAATAATCACAAGTAACATAGAAGGAAATAGTAAAGGAAACATTAAAAGCAGTAAAATGGAAAACAAAATTGCTGCAAAAATAAAAGTTATGTTTTGAAATTTTCTTTTTAATTTATTGTATTGACATGGTTTCAGGTGTCCCACTTAATATAATACCCTCTATACCCCACATCGTGCCCCCCAACCCCATGCAAAGTCTCTCTCCCCCTCCATTCTCCCCCCACCACCTCCATCCCCCTTTCCCTCTGGCTATTGCTACCTTGTTGTCTGTATCTATGTGTTATGTACATATCTTTTGGGCTAATCCCTTCACCTTCTTTGATCCAGTCCCCTCTTCCCTCTGACAGCTGTCCTTCTGTTCCCTGTAACTATACCTCCGTTTCTACTTTTGTTCCTCAGTTTACTGTGTTCATTAGATTCCACATATAGGTGAGATCACATGATTTTGGCTTTTCTCTGCCTGACTTATTTCACTTAGCAGAATAATCTCCAGGTCCACCCATGCTGTCACAAAAGGTAAGATTTCCTTCTTTTTATGCCCGTATAACATTCCATTATGTAAGCGTACCCCAGCTTCTTTATCATTCATCCACTGATGGACACTCGGGTTGTTGCCAGAACTTGGCTATTGTAAATATCACTGCAATGAACATGGTGGTGTGTAGAGCAAAGGGCTGCAGTTGGTCTTGCTCTCTAGTTTTTGGCTGCAACCACTTTGCATAATTAGTGACAGAAGCACTTGGCAGAAAGCCACTTCTGTGTGCACGTAACCTATATAAGGCTATGGGTGTAAGGTATTTTTTCCTGCCGAGAAGGAAGGAAGAGGGCCGGAGCCGCAAAGTGTGGAATAATAAACGGCTTTATTGAGTACAGAGCGCACACCCCGCCCGGCGAGGTTCCCTGGCCCCAAGGAAAGAAAGAGAGATGGAGGTGAAAGATGGAGGTCAGGGAAGTTGCACGGATTAAACCGCGTGGGAGATATTTAAAGGGTCCCTCTAGGGAAGTGGAGCTACTATGACGTGGTGAAATTTCACTGGCTGGCAGACGATCGCTTCTTTCCAAATGGTTCCTGGGAAGCTTCCTTTGGCGGGCTTGATTGTGGGCGGCCCTAGCCAAAGTGGGCGGGTCTGAGTTACCCACATGACCATCCCTCTATCCACCGACCTTACAATGGGTACTTTCCAGGGGAGAGATTTTCCCCTGTCCCAACACCTTTCAGCTCCACGATTCTTTTGTGGTCTTCCCGTATCCAGCGTGAACCTCCCTAGCCTCGATCTCCTGCATTTACAGGATGCATATCTTCTTTTAAATTAGTGTTTTGTGATTCTTAGGATATCTTCTTAAAAGTGGGACAGCTGGGTCATAAGGCAGTTCTATTTTTAATTATTTGAGGAAAGACCATACTGTTTCCCACAGTGGTTGCACCAGTCTGCATTCCCACCAGCAGTGCAGGAGGGTTCCCTTTTCTCCACACCTTCATTAGTACTTGTTCATTGATTTGTTAGTGAAAGCCATTCTGACTGGTGTGAGGTGGTATCTCATTGTGGTTTTAATTTGCACTTCTCTGATGATTAGTGATGTTGAACATTTATTTGTTCAGGTGTCTACTGGCCATCTGTATGTCCTCTTAGGAAAAGAATCTATTCAGGTTCTTTGCCCATTTTTTAATTGGATTGTTTATCTTCCAGTTGTCGAGTTTTATAAGCCTTTATAAATGTTGGTTATTAAGCCCTTACCAGATGTATTGGTGAATATGTTCTCCCATACAGTGGGTTGTCTTTTAACTTTGTTAATGGTTTCTTTTGCTGTGCTAAAGCTTTTTTTGTTTGATGTGGTCCTATTTGTTTATTTTGTTCTTTATTTTAATTGTCCACAGAGATTTATCAGCAAAAATATTGCTACAAGAGATATCAGAGATTCTACTGCCTATATGTTTCCTTCTAAGAATTTTATCATTTCTCAACTTACATTTAAGTCTTTTATTCATTTTGAGTTTGGTTTTGTGAATGATGTAAGTTGGTGGTCTAGTTCTATTTTTTTACATGTACCTGTCGAATTTTCCCAACACCATTTGTTAAAGAAAGTGTCTTTTCTTCATTGTATACTCTTGCCTTCTTTGTCAAATATTAATTGACCATAAAGGCCTGGGTTTATTTCTGGATTATCTGTTCTGTTCCATTGATCTGAATGCCTGATCTTATGCCAGTCCCAGGCTGCTTTGACCACAGTTGCCTTGTAATATAGCTTTATATGAAGAAGGGTGATACTTCCCACTTGTTTTTTTTTTAATTTTCAAGATTGCTGAGCCTATTTGGGTTCTCTTTTGGTTTCATATAAATTTTTTGTAATATTTGTTTTAGATCTGTGTAGTATGCCATTGGTATTTTAATAGGAATTGCATTGAATCTATAGATTGCTTTGGGTAGTAGACATTTTAATGTTAATTCTTCCTATTCATGAACATGGGATATACTTCCACTTGTCTGTATCTTCCTCGACTTCTTTTTTCAATGTCTTACAATTTTTTGAATATAAGACTTTTGCCTTTTTTATTAAATTTATTCTTAGATACTTTATTTACTTACTTTCTTATTTAGCAATAGTAAATGAGATTGTTTCCTTAATTTCTCTTTCTGACAGTTCATTATTGGTGTATAAAAATGCCACTAATTCCTGAACATTAATTTTATATCCTGCCACTTTGCCAAATTTATTTATTTATTTAGTAAGTCTAGTAGTTTTTTTGCTGGAGACTTTAGGCTTTTCTATTTACAGTAGCCTGTTGTCAGCAAATAATAACAGTTTAATTTCTTCCTTTCTATTTGAATGCCTTTTATTTCTTCTTTTTGTCTGATTGCTGTAGCTAGGATTTCCAGGACTACGTTGAATAAGAGTGGTGAAAGGAGGCACCCCTATCTTGTTCCTGATCTTAAAGGGATTGCTTTTAGTTTTTGCCCATAGAGTATAATGTTGAAGTTATACAAAGTCTTAATTGCTATTAAAAAACTTGTATAGTATCATTTTTAATAGTAATTCAAGACTTTCATTTGGTTTTTTTGTTTGTTTGTTTGTTTTTTCATCAAAATCAACACATTTTTGGAAAGGTGCTTTTTCTTCTCTTTTTGAAAACATTTGAGCCCCACAGCTGACAGTCCACTGAGGTTCCCTTAGTCATGCTTGTCTAAGCACAAGCCTTCCACTTCGAATACTGATCACTTTTATTGCCTGAATGAATTCCAAAATGTTTTATTTGTGCTACTGCAGGAATTCACACATACTGGATAAATGACATTCTCCCATGGCTGCCCTCTCAAATAATACTTGGACAGTGTTTACTGGATATTTTCACATAAAGCGTTAAATACTGATGAAAACTGTCTGTCATGAGAAATTCTGTTCAGTCATGCACTCAAGAAATGTTAGTTACCCATGGTGTTCACTATGATAGACACTGGGGATTAAAACTAAGACGAAATCTCTGTGCTCAGAATTTTCACAATTTAGTGGGAGAGTTAAACGAACAGAAAACCTGCAATTAATTAAAGAAGTGCTTTTAGCAGAACAATGTAAAAGGGGTACATTGGAGAGTGAAAAAGAAATTACACTTAAAAGGAGGATATCAACCCAGCCTAAAATGGAAACTATTATTTGAGAACTCACTCTGTGTCAAGACCTGTGCTAAGAGCCATAGTGTACTATCACAAATTAGCAGATGAAAAACGCATACACAACAAATTATTTTATAGTTCGAGAAGTCAGAAATCCGAAACCATTCTCAGTGGGTTAAAGTCAGAGAGTTGACAATATTGCTGTGTTCTGGGCACTTCAGGGATGATTCTGTCTCCTTGATTTTCCAGCTTCTAAATATTTCCTGCATTCCGTGGCTCATGTCACCTTCTCCATATTCAAAGCCAGTAACATGGCGTCTTCAGCTCTCTCTCTCTCTCTTTCTCACTCCCCCATTTCCATTATCCCATTGACTTCTTCGACTTTCCCTCATGCCTCTCTTTTATAAGAACCCTATGATTACATTGGACTCACCTTGATCATCCTGGGCACTCACATGTCAAGGTCATAAACTCAATACATCTATCATGTCCTGTTTACTATATAGGCATAAGTCATTTTATTGTGCTTCACTTTATTGCATTTCACAGTTATTGTCTTTATTATATTTTATTTTTTTGCAAACTGAAGTCAAGACCCTCCACTAGCAAAAAGACTGCAACTTTCTTTATTGTGATACTTGTTTTATGACATTAGTTTCAAAGTGAACTTGCAATATCTTCCGGATGTGCCTGTATAAGGTTAACATATCCACAGATTAGAATGTGGCCATTTTTGGAAAGCCAATATTGCACCAGCCAAAGCTACTAAATGCATTGAAGTATAAAGATGGGAAAGTAGGTTTTAAAAGATGCAATGGACTGAATTGTGCTCCTCCCCACTAAATGCACATGTTATATCCCTAACCCCAAATGTGACTGTATTTAGAAATAGGGCCTGTAATGCCAGTTCCATACTGGTCAGAACCGAACCCACTACTCCAGGTATAATACTAGCTCCTTACCAGTCTGCCTGAATCCAATGTGAACCTGCCTGGCCTTGATCACCAACATTACACCTGGTGCAGTGGGCAGGATTCGGTTCAGAGAGGTATGGAGCTGCCAACACCCTTGAGGAGTAGGATAGAGGAGTGGCCCTTCTCAAGCATGTGGTTCCCTGTGGCTCTGCTGTTGGGGCCCCAGGGTGGGTGTTTCCATAACCCTGAGAGCAGAAACCAAAAGCTCTGTGTGAGAGGCTGCTCAAGTCTGAGAGCTCCAGTGTGAGCTGGAGGCCGAGCAGCAGGGACTGAAACAGTTGTGGGACAGTTGTGGGAGAAGGAGTAGCAAGTTTGAGAGCTCCAGTACAAACTGGAGGCTGAGCACCAACTGTGGCAGATGCTGGAGGACTTGCATTAGTGCCGGCAGAGTGGCTCTGAGTCAGTAGTAGCAGTCGTTTCTGACTCCACTGAGGAGGAGGAGGAGGAAGAGAAGGTTTGGGCTGAAACTGCCTTTGATAGACACAGAGCCTGGCCAGAAGGTGAAAATGTAGCAGCAAAAAGTGCCTCAGGTGCAGGCACAGCCCCCTCTGAGTATTTGAGCGCTCTATGGTCTGGCCCTACACTCATATAGAGTTGATGGAGTTAGTGGTGAAACTCAGGCAGAAACTTCGAGTCCTTGGCAGCTTGGTTGCTGTGGGACATAGGAGAAGATGGTATTGTGCTCTTCAGGGCAGAGATGGAGAAATTAGCCACCATCACTACCCACTCCTCCTTGAGGCAGCATATTCAGAACTCTCATGACAACCCAGGAAATTATACCCTATTTGATGGCTGCCATTTGTACAGTTTGGCAGAATGCCAGAGACTTACCAGGGGCAGTGAGTCGGTGGCAGTCACGCACTGAGTTGCAGCAGGTCCTCCAGGTCCTGGCTATGAGAAATGCTGCTTTCAACCTGTGGTCCCAGGGGCCAGATGAGGAAGTTTGTATGGCAGGGATGACAGACCTTATTCTCTGTAGCACCCCATCAGCCTTTTTTTTTTTTTTTTACAGAGACAGAGAGAGAGTCAGAGAGAGGGATAGACAGGGACAGACAGACAGGAACGAAGAGATGAAAAGCATCAATCATTAGTTTTTTTCTTGCACATTGCAGCACTTTAATTGTTCATTGATTGCCTTCTCATACGTGCCTTAGACCGCGGGCCTTCAGCAGACCGAGTAACCCCTTGCTCGAGCCAGAGACCTTGGGCTCAAGCTGGTGAGCTTTTACTCAAACCAGATGAGCCCATGCTCAAGCTGGCGACCTCGGGGTCTCGAACCTGGGTCTTCCGCATCCCAGTCTGATGCTCTATCCACTGCGCCAGCGCACGGTCAGGCCCATCAGCCTTTTTTGTGTCACTAGTGGCTATCTCGGGCCCCTATGGAAGGTAGCCCATCAACTCTATTACATGGATCATGGAAGATTTTAGGGAGGTAGAAGTAGTGTGGCACTGAGATATGTGGGCTACCATCCCTGCTGTACCCCAAATAACAAGGGAAATGGGCCTATAAAGTTACGCAAACACAGATGTGGGTAGATTTGATTACGGCCAGGACAGATAAAGAGAAATTAGATGGCAGGTCTAATAGAGTCCTATTAAAACTTTGGCAGCAGCTTAAGTCAGAACAGAAGTTCCAGTGACTGAAAAAGCAGGGGAAACAAGAGGCCCTGGCAGCTGCTAAGAAAATGACTGGCATTTGTGTTGCACGGTGGTGGCAAGATTAAACACTGGAGACAGATGCTAAGAAAATGTTTGGTACTTGTGCTGCAGTGCTACAAGTTACATGTTGGAGGTAGCTGCGGGAGAGAAAGAGACCCAGGACCGTGTTCCAGTTTGAATAGGAGAAAGGCCAAGGGACCCATCTAATGAAAATGGGTGGAGGTCAGAGGCCTCATATGGAATTGGAAATCCACTGGTCTCTTTCTAATGTGTAGCAAGTGTTGGTCTTAATAGATAATAGGTGCTTTTGCAGCAGCTAAGAGAAATGTGTTGCCAATGTTGGCCTTAATAGATAATAGGTGCTTTTGCAGCAGCTAAGAGAACTGTGTTGCAAGTGTTGGCCTTAATAGATAATAGGTGCTTTTGCAGCAGCTAAGAGAACTGTCAAGGCAGCACACGCCTTGAATGTGTTTGAGCCCACCAGGCCCTGTGAGCTTAATGTCCACCTGGACTCTTGAAGAAGGGACTGCAAAAAGAGGGGAGCAGTGGCCTCCTTGCTGATGGACATGCTGCTTGTGGACAGCATGCGGGACCCTGAGGGTGAAGTGGGAGTGGCACCTGTGGAGGCCCTCTTCCCCGGGCAGCTGCTTCCCTCCCGTAGCAGATGCCACCCCGCGCACTTACTCAGGCTGGGCTTTGGCAGCAGGACAACATGCTCCTGCTGCTCCAACACCTTCCCTTGAAGGCCAACGTCTTCAACGGGCATGGCCCTGGGTTACACAGGCCCCCCACCTATGACGGGTGGCCTTGTTGGCGCTGTGGGGTGGGGGCTAGAGGTGGGCTTCCAATGAACTCCCTGGGCAACTGGCAGCTGCCACCTAAGATCGAAGGGTACTATCTGTTGAGTGCTCAGGGAGACATCATTGTGAAGGAGACCTTTGTAATCATTGTCATTTCCGATATAACTGTTGTTGTAGTCTCTACTGTTTACATGAAATATGGATGTAATATACCTCCCTCCTTGCACAGGGTCCATCACAGAAGACACCTGTCAGGTACATGGTGAGGCAAGCAACCCTAAAGGGGTGGAGTGTAAGGAAAACAGCTGTGATTCGGCTTGCTCCCTTGTTTTCTGGCTGCAAGCACTTTGCATGGTTGGTGCATTAACATGTGGCAGAAAGCGCTGTGTGAGTGTAGCCTATATCGGGCTACAGGCACTTTCTCTCAGTGTGGATCGCGTGCCCCCCCCCCCACGAGGGCAACTTTCCTGTTTGCTCCCCGCTGTTGCCAGAATCCAATAAATGAGAATGGCTCAACACCTTTTGGCTCTGCAGTTCTTCTGTGGTCTGCCAGAATCCAAAGTGAACTGGCCTGTCCTCAACCACTGGCGTGACAGAGTCTTTAGGTTTTAATTAAGGTGAAGTAAGATCATAATGGTGGATAGGCTAGGTGGCTTTATATGAAGAGGAAGAGAGACTCCTCCCGCCCCGAGCCCCCATCTCTGTTTCTCCGTGGCCTCACCGAGGAAAGGCGATGTGAGGACACAGTGAGAAGGTGGTGGTCACAAGCCTGCAGGAGGTCTCTCACCAGGAGCTGAATCATCTGGCACCTTGGTCTTGGTCTTCCCAGCCTTCAGAACTGTGAGAAATTAAATTTCTGTCCTTTCCAGTGGTCCCCAACCTTTTTTGGGCCACGGACCGGTTTAAAGTCAGAAAATATTTTCACGGACCGGTCTTTAGGGTGGGACAGATAAATGTATCACGTGACTGAGACAAACGTCAAGAGTGAGTCTTAGACGGATGTAACAGAGGGAATCTGGTCATTTTTTAAAAATAAAACATCATTCAGACTTAAATATAAATAAAACGGAAATAATGTAAGTTATTTATTCTTTCTCTGGGACCACTGGTTTAAACCACCCAGCCAGTGGTATTTTTTCACAACAGCCCCAGTCAACTAAAACAGAAGATTGTGATAAGTCTGGAGTTCCAGAGAAGTTTAAACTACCAGTGTAGATTTGGAATTTAACAGCCTACAGACAGTTAAGTAGTTGGTGGTAGTGAAAGACATTACACAGAGATAGTATGTATGCCGAAAAGGGAATGTAGCTGAGGAAAGACCCGGACATTTCTAGCAACACTCCTCTCCAGTGGAGAATGCACAGCCTGACTGTGGGAGGAGACAGTGGCAGACGGTTGAGCTGGTTCTAGGATTCTTTAATCAGGGTAGGTGTTGGGGACAGTGTGAGGAATGCTGGCCCCAGAGCAACTGGCAGTTCATGGTAACAATAATGAAAAGCTGTCAGCGGCAGGGCTCGGTGCTCTTCTTCCTGTAACTCGGCAAAACAGATAATTACGTTTTCTAGGCAAGGAAACTGAGATGCAAAATATTGAGTAAGTTTCTCTGGGTCAGAGAGATTTTTTTTTTTTTTTTTTTTTTTTTTTTTGAGAGCAAGAGAGGCAGGGAAAGAGAGAGACAGGAACATTGGGCTGCTCCTGTGTGTACCCTGACCAGGGAATCGAACTGACCACCTCCATGCTTGAGGACAACGCTCCAGAGCCATCCAGCCAGGGTTTCGGGGAGATTTTTCAATTGGCTTTTATTTCTAATGTGTTTATCCTGATGGCAAAGAAGGGAATCAATTTTGACAGAGCATCAAGCAGAATTTTGAAATGTAAACATTTTTAGTCTGAAGAGGAGCTCTTTCGGTATGCCTTGAGGCAAGAAAGCAGATGGTCTGAGAGGCCATCTGGAAAAGGCTGAAATACCGAATTCAAACAGTGTCCCGGAAGTAGAAGCATCAGTGAGTTTGAAAAGTCAACATATTACAAATAATAGTATTCAGTAAGTAAGTAGTATACTGAACTTTATAGTATAAGAGGTAGGGGAAATTTTAACCTCTTTGAGGATAGTGTTGTTGTTGGGCAGATAAAATGTATTATGCTCACTTTGTTAAAAACGGCGCTGCCCACGTGAGGCCGTCGCCCAGGTGATATTAATGTGTGTTGAGAATCCTTGTAGCCTGGGGCTTGGTTTTGGGATTAAGCCTTTCCCATCCTTTTTGATGTGGGTTGGTACAATCCAATCATGCCTCAGAGAGGTGACTTTGTATTAGAGACTTCCCTACTTTGTATATTGGATTAGAGGTTGTGAAGCTACAGTATAAAGTGGGGGCAAAACGGGAGTTTGCCTCTTGGTTCCTGAGATTATCTTCAGAGAAGAGAGCAGAGCGGAGAGCAGAGAAAGGCCACGTGGAGGAGGCCAGGAGAAGCAGCCAAGATGGCGGAGTGCTGAGTGAGATTCCAGTTTGTGTAGAGTTTGTATCTGGGATAAGGAAGGAGATGGGGAACTGAGGAGAATAAGGCTGGTGAGCTAGAAACCTTTGATTCTAGGAAACTCGGATAAGTCAGTGGCTTTGTGAGCACTGAATGTGAGTGGGTTTTGGAGCCCAGTGTGTATTTTTACTTGCCCACCGGGTGCAAGCTAGAATTATAGACTATGGCCCACCAGTTTGTGGCTCCGTTGTTTCTTTACCGACTGTCCGAACCCAATGCAAACCTGCATGGGCAGGGCTGCTGTGATAGTGGGCCTGGCCGTGGCTCCTGGCTTTACAGTTGTATTTGGGAACATGTTTTAGCAGAAGAGAATAAAAACTTGCCCCAAAAGGATAATAAAAAACTGTTTAATGTTTGCTTTGTGGTGGTGGTGGTGGTGTGTGTGTGTGTGTGTGTGTGAGTAATATGTTACTTAACTTACTCACTGAAGAAATCCTGTCCCATATTTTGATAAAGATGTTTAAAAAACTGATTCTCAGGTCTTAAAGAAATTCTGCTTTCTAGCCTAGACTTTAAGAACCAACAAATGAAAGATAAATTACGTGTTTTACACAGCCTCTGGGGTATCAGGGTATTTTTAAATGACTCAGTGGATGCGGAGGACCCGGGTTCGATTCCCAGCCAGGGCACACAGGAGAAGCGCCCATTTGCTTCTCCACCCCTCCGCCGCGCTTTCCCTCTCTGTCTCTCTCTTCCCCTCCCGCAGCCAAGGCTCCATTGGAGCAAAGATGGCCCGGGCGCTGGGGATGGCTCTGTGGCCTCTGCCCCAGGCGCTAGAGTGGCTCTGGTCGCAACATGGCGACGCCCAGGGTGGGCAGAGCATCGCCCCCTGGAGGGCAGAGCGTAGCCCCTGGTGGGCGTGCCGGGTGGATCCCGGTCGGGCGCATGCGGGAGTCTGTCTGACTGTCTCTCCCTGTTTCCAGCTTCAGAAAAATGAAAAAAAAAAAAAAAAAAAAAAAAAAATGACTCAATGGTTACATAAAACTTTCCTAAGATTCAAAAAGCTTTGCAAATATTTACACATTAATCTTTATCTCCTAAAAACTAGATGAGTGGTAGGTATTTGTTGGGCAGATAAAATGTATTATGCTCACTTTGTTAAAGAGGCCGTTGCCCAGGTGGTATTAATGTGTGTTGGGGTGGGCTAAAGGCAGGCAGAATCCTTGTAGCCTGGGGCTTGGTTTTGGGATTAAGCCTTTCCTACCCTTTTTGGTGTAAGGTGGTACAATCCTATCATGCCTCAGAGAAGTGACTTTGTATTAGAGACTTCCCTATTATGTATATTGGATTAAGGGTTTGGATTTCTACACTATAAAATGGGAACGGAGCGGGAGTTTGGCTCTTGGTTCCTGAGGTTAGCATGAGAGAGCGGAGAGAGTAGAGCCAGCAGCGGAAGGAGGCCACGTGGTGGAGGCCAGGAGAAGCAGCCAAGATGGCGGAGTGCTGAGTGAGATGCCAGTTTGTGTAGAGTTTGTATCTGGGATAAGGAAGGAGATGGGGAACTGAGGAGAAGAAGGCTGGTGAGCTAGAAACCTTTGATTCTAGGAAACTCGGATAAGTCAGTGGCTTTGTGAGCACTGAGTGTGACTGGGTTTTGGAGCCCAGTGTGTATTTTTACTTGCCCGCCGGGTGCAAGCTAGATTAAAGACTATGGCCCACCAGTTTTTGGCTCCATGGTTTCTTTACCGACTGTCCGAATCCAATGCGAACCTGCATGGACCGGGCTGCTCTGATGCTGGCCCTGGCCGTGGCTCCTGGCTTTACAGTATTTAACCCACCCACAATGATACTAAAGCAGAAAAAAGTAGTATGACTTCCTCTAACACCACAAAACAGTGGTGATACCAGAAATAAAAGTCCTAACCTGTAAAACCTCTCCTCTTGCAAGTCTTAGTCTAATCCTCCTACAGTCAAGCCTTGTTAAACATGAGAAATCTGGCATCGTGCTGAACCTTTCTGTGAAGCTGAATCAGAAGTATTCAAATTTTATTTCAACATATGTGAGATCCTAAGTTCTCTAAAACACAGTGTTCTCTTTCATTTGTAAAAGGTATGCTATGGATCAGGAAGAAATCAGACAGAATTAGTCATAAGGATTCTGATATTTCAGCCTTGAATGACAGACAATGAATACAACAGTGGTGGATGACCCTCTTGATTACAGTAATTAGTAATGGAATTTACCTTAAGACCTCAAAAGACAAATATTCCTCTTTCTTTATATGATACTTAAAAATATTTTTCTTGTTTTCTTTACACTTCAGAAGGAAAGTAGATTATGCATAGTGAGTATGCAAAGGAGTTTATTATTGAATTATTATATATTTATTAATTGTTGTATTTTAAAGTGGATACGACTATAAAACTACTTTTGGCCCACCCTCTATGTTATATTACTACTCTCAAGCCAAAGATCCCAGGAACACATTATAGTTTAAAAAGTTGGGTTCAGAATGATAGTGTCAGTAAGTGGGTGTTTGACAAAACCTATTATATAGGATTTGGGCTTTTGTTGGGTGATTTGAGAGATGGTCTAAGGAAGTAGGGGTCTGCTCTAGATTAAATGCAAATAGAAAACAGAGACAATTCTGTGATTGTGTGTCTGGGTTGTTGGTTGGTTGGTTGGTTGGTTGGTTGGTTGGTTGGTTGGTGGGTGAGTTGGTTTTTGTTTGTTTTTTGCCTCCTATTCAACCCGTTGGTAAGGGAGGGATTCCCATCTTCGGGTTATGGGATGAATGAATGCCCAGCACCCTACATTAGACAGATGAGATTGACAGATATTTGTTAATTATGTACACTCGCAGCCCAGGGGAAGGAAGACACCACACGCCACAGAGTGCCACACAAGGGTTGCACGCGGGATGGCTAAACAAGCAGGAGCTGTAGAGTGCAAGCTGTGTAGTATCAAGAGGGTGAGGTACTCCTGTTCCCTTAGGAGGATGTGATCGGCTTGTTTGAATCATTCCACAAGCTGGCAGGAAAGTAAAACCTGCTCCTTAGGCAAAAAGAGGAAATGTATCTGATCTCTTTGATAAGAAGGGTTGTTTGGCTATCTTATCTGTAGGAGCAAAGTGTCAGGAGAATCTGTGGTAAGGCCATTTGAGACCCCCCCCAACTTTCCCCAGATAGCAAAGCTGCACATAATACTGGGCCCTAATTTTAGGACTTTAATTACAGTATCTTAATTAATTATATCTAGAGAAAGGGAACACTAAAGCAAGAATGAGGTTATAATTGGGAAAGAATTAGCAGTCACTCATTTTAGCCAAGAGAGGAGGGGCTGTTTAGTATTTTTGGCCCTATGACCTTGCCTTTATCTGACCTTAGGCAAAATTATGCATTGACCTTGCTCTGCCCCATTTATCATGGTCTCAGAATAACGTTATCAAGGTTGGTCTGATGTCTAACAGGAGAATAATATAGCCCAGATCTGAGAGCAAAAGCCAGCTTCTGATTATAGAGCTGCTATTTTTTTTTTTTCTCATTTGGAAGGACCCGAGAGTAGTGAGATACTGAATCAGATGGGTTGATTAGAGAAAGTTTTCTGAAGATGGGACCTCAAATCTTAGCCTTTACTGCTAATAAGAAGCCACCCACGTAAAGGGGGACTAAGGAGAGGGGAGACCAGGGAGGAAGAAGGAAAACTTAGGGACAGCATTGCCATGAGAGGGAAACTGAAAGTGTGAAGAAACAGCAAGGACACACCTCATTACACCTGGGAGGCTCTTTGCATCGCTGGCTCTCAAGGGGTTGGAGGTAGTGGAAAACCGAGATCTTCGAACATGGGAAGTAAAATTGTGGAGAGCCTCCAAAGGATCATGATATGACAGTTCTCCAAGACGATTGTCCTTCACCACCTCCACCAGCCTCCCACACTTTCACTTCGATTATGTAGGCTTTATGTGGATAATGCAATATTAATTGATATTTTAATATGATTCTACACATTATACAGCAAAGTTGCTTGTCCAGAAAGGTTTTACCACCATCCAGGGAGATAGATGAGGTTGTTAGCCAGTGAATGGCCTGTCCATGGCAGAAGATATAATTATCCTAGATATAATTTTCTTTGCTCATTTGAAACTAGAGAGACAGTAGTATTTTTGTGTGTGTGTATTTTTCCAAAGTTAGAAGTGGAGAGATGGTCAGATAGACTCCCGTATGCACCTGACCGGGATACACCCGGCATGCCCATCAGGGGACAATGCTGTGCCCATTAAGAGCACTGCTCCATTGCAACCAGAGCCATTCTAGCCCCTGAGGTGGAGGCCATGGAGCCATCCTCAGTGCCTGGGCCAACTTTGCTCCAATGGAGCCTTGGCTGTGGGAGGGGAAGAGAGAATAGAGAGGAAGGAGAGGAGTAAGGGCAGAGAAGCAGATGGGTGCTCTTCTGTGTGCCCTGACTGGGAATCGAACCCAGGACTTCCACACACCAGGCTGATGTTCTACCACTGAGTCAGCACCGACAGTAGTGATTTTTTTTTCCAGACCATCTGATATACAGCATATTTGAGCAAGGTCTCCATTTTCATTTTATAGAGAAAGGATCCTAGTATATAGTTTTATCATTCCATCCACTTGTGCATACCCAGTTGACGTGATTGAATGCTATACAGTAGTTGGCTTAAAGACACCATTGTTATCAGTTGGAAATTTAGCATACTAAAACAAGAAAAGCAGAGAGTACTGGTTATAAGCAAGAACTCTAATACCAGACTGGGTTCAAATTACAACTCTACCACTTTCTAAGTTATGCCACCGTGGACAAGATACTTAGCTCATGTGCCTCAGTTTCCTCATCTGTAAAGTGGAGACAATAATGGTACCCACCTCAAAGGTTTGTTGTTGAGATTAAAATATATATTTAATTTTTACACCTCACTCATGATAAGTGCTTTACCTTTGTTAATAATGATGATGACAGGGTATTGGTAAAGGTATTAGTTAAGACCATTTCTGTAGTCAGTGAGTTACTGATGAACTAACCAGCACTTATAAACATTAACAGATCTTATTGAGGAACTATTTATAATTATTGATCTTATGGCAATATGTAGGGCCTCTTCTCTTGCAGTAGGGTAACAATATAATGGATTGGTCTTTGGCATCCTCTAAAAATATACATTTAATCTAAAATATTTTTTTCCTCTCTGCCCAATATGTCTGATACTTCCAGACCTACCACGGGTAGGATTTTTATAAATTCTGTGATTGAATTTTTTAGACTTTGCCTTAAGAATGAGCTAGTAGTCTCAGATCTTTAATTGAGGCAACTGGGTTTAGTGTTACTGAAATAAGTGTGATAACAGCTTGATCACAAAAAAATTGACATGAAGAAAACACCTGCCTGGTGTTAATAAGGTACATGAATTTCAGACAACAGAAAATAAAAGAAAATTACCACCATGCCTGTCTTAATAAAATACCAACAGGGTTTTCTATTTAGTTCACTATATTTAAAAAGTTTATTTGAATTACTGTGAAATGTTAACAGGAAATCAATTGGATTATGGGAATCCTGGCAGGTGCAGAGTTTAAAAATACTGCTGAATGTTTATACGTACTAACAGATTGATTAAGGCAACATAAAAGAAAAAGAAAAGAAAAATGTTTGTTTTGTTCTAGATATTTATTACAACAAACCAGAGTGATCTGAAAAATAATTTCAAGTACCTTAGTGGGCCTGAATTAATTGGACATTAACTTCCACATATGGACATTTCTTTTCTCTCAACGTTCAGAACCTCAATAAAAAAAGGTTGGAAATTTCTATCAGCTTAAAAGTGGTATTGCCATCCTTACAAAAAATAAAAAACTGAGGCCTCTAAATATGGTGGAGTAGGTAGTTTTAGGGCTCTGTTCCTTTATAAAAACAACTAACGAGCTGGCAAACTGTCAGAACCAACTTCCCAGGAACTTTGGAACCTAGTCAAAACCTTATACCAAACAAGGGAAAGTGTAATAAAGAAAGAAGTTGCTGCTGCCCTGGCCGAGTAGCAACAAAACAATGTTTCTCTCTCTCTTTTCCTTCCTCTTGCTCTAAAACTCAATCAATAATTTTTTTTAAATAAAAAAGAAACTGCTGCAATTGCAGTAAGAGGGTTTTTAGCCCTGGCTGGATAGCTTAGTTGGTTAGAGCATGAATAAATGGAACAACAAATCAATGTTTCTCTCTCTTTCTCCCTCTCCTCCTTCCTCTCTCTCTTAAAAACCAATTTAAAAAAATTTTAGAGAGGATCTTTGGCATTTGAAATTGCTTGCTTTCCATCCCTCATTCACCAAATTGGCAGCAGCTGTCAAGATGGCGGCCCCTACTCCTGGTACAGGATGCTTGTGTCAGAGAAAACAGAAAATTCTCAAAGAATTGGCATGGATACCTTGACCAGTCTGATGGTTCCTTAAGGAAGGTCATAAGGCCATGTTTGTTTTGCCAGCTTCAGTTGCTCCAAGGACTGAGGCAACTTTCAGTGTGTTATTTGCTGAAAGCATTTCAAGGCAAAGGTATTGGTCACTGAAGCCTGCAGCAAAGGATATCATTTGAGACGAGCAATAAATAGACTGAAAAATATGGGAAGAAAGAGTTTGGGAAAGGAGCTACATGAGGGAATAAGGGCTTTTAAAAGCTCCTGGTATACCCAGAAAACAAGGTCAGGCACACGCCCAGGGCAGAACATGCGCTCTGAATAGGCCAGCGAGGACTCTGAGCTTCACCATGGGCTGATATTCAGGCTCCAGGCAAGCAGGACGCAAAGGTCCAAGTACAACTGCTGACAACCCGGCTAGACACAGAAGGACTGCCCCAGAAAACAGCTAATCGACAAAATTTGGGAGAATATTATATACTTTTTCTATTTTGGGCTCCAAGCATTTAAAAGAAAGGCCTGAAAAAATCCTAGCTGACCACTAAGATAATGGATTACAGACTTCAGTGGCCACACATGACAAAGAATACAGACTTAAAACAGTTTAGAAAAGTCATTAAGCAAACAGCAACGGTTCACAACAAGTAGCAACAACCAATCCTAGGGAGAAGGAAGAATCTGAGTTCCAGAATTTCTTTTTTTTTACTGATTTTAATTAATTGTGTTTACATAGATTCCAGCGTTGCCCTGAATGCATCCCCCCTCCACCGCACTCCCCCCAACATCTCCCTTGCCCCCCTCCCCATAGCGCCCTCCCCCCTCCCTTCAACTTTATCCTTTCCTATCATTCCCTTTCCCTCTGTTCTCTTTTCCTCTGGTCCCTTTGATCCCTCCTCTGTCTCAATTCCGTTCCTCAGTTCACATTGTTCATTGGATTCCTCAAATGAGTGAGGTCATATAATATTTTTCTTTTTCTGCCTGGCTTATTTTACTTAACATTATAGTTTCCATGTCCATCCATGTTGTTGCAAAAGGTAAGATTTCCTTCTTTTTCATGGTTCCATAGTATTCCATTATATATATGTACTACAGCTTTTTAATCCACTTGTACACAATGGGAGAACATATTTGACAATATGTCTGATAAGGGGTTAATAACCAAAATTTATAAAGAACTTGTAAAACTCAACACCAGGAAGATAAACAGTCCAATCAAAAAATGGGCAAAAGAAATGAATAGATACTTTTCCAAAGAGGATATACAGATGGCCAATAGGCATATGAAAAAATGCTCAACATCACTAATCATTAGAGAAATGCAAATTAAAACCACAATGAGATATCACCTCACACCAGTCAGAATGGCGCTCATCAACAAAACAACACAGAATAAGTGCTGGCAAGGATGTGGAGAAAAGGGAACCCTCCTGCACTGCTGGTGGGAATGCAGACTGGTGCAGCCACTGTGGAAAACAGTATGGAGATTCCTCAAGAAATTAAAAATCGAACTGCCTTTTGACCTAGCTATACTACTGTTAGGAATATACCCCAAGAACACCATAGCACTGTTTCAAAAGAAGAAATGCACCCCCATATTTATGGCAGTATTGTTCACAATAGCGAAGATCTGGAAACAGCCCAAGTGTCCATCAGTGGACAAGTGGATTAAAAAGCTTTGGTACATATATACTATAGAATACTACTCAGCCATAAGAAATGACGACATCGGATCATTTACAACAACATGGATGGACCTTGATAACATTATACTGAGCGAAATAAGTAAATCAGAAAAAACTAAGAACTATATGATTCCATACATAGGTGGGACATAAAAATGAGACTCAGGGACATGGACAAGAGTGTGGGGGTTACAGGAATATACCCCAAGAACACTATAGCCCTGTTTCAAAAGGAGAAATGCACCCCCATATTTATGGCAGCATCGTTCACAATAGCGAAGATCTGGAAACAGCCCAAGTGTCCGTCAGAATTTCAATTTATCCAAAACATTCAGTTTTCAACAAAAAAATCATTAATTGTTCAAAGAAACAAGTATGATCCATATATAGGAAATATTCTACCTATTTTCAAAGCATTGAATTTCAAGCTTTGTGGAATTGGCTGTGTTGCACTGAGAGAGCCTCTGACCTTCTTCCCCACAATAGCTTCTCTAGTCGACTTATGTCCTTACTGCCCCAAATCCTCATCTTTTTGCTACTTCTGATCTTTGAATCTTTGTCTTCACTTCCCTTCATAAACCCCTGTCTGCATTTTTGCTGCTTTTCTTGAATACCCAAATCTTTCCCATCATTCAAGGTCCAGAAAAACTTCCACCTCCTCCGGGAGGTTTTTCAGCTCCCACCGTTCTTACCTATTTAATGCAGCATCGGCAGGGCTTGGGTCTTACATTCTTAAGTGGTTTCATCTGTGTTTATCAAACTCTCCTACTAGACTCTAAAATCCTGAGAACATGTATGTGGTATATTTGGTATATGTGTGGTAAACTCATGGTAAGTATTTGGCCATTATTTAATGTGTCCAAGGGAGCCATTGCTGAATTTACTGTTTTTGTATTCCAAACATGTGACTTATAATTTACCCTGTGTAATTACTTATGAGAGTTGAGTTTGTAGTGTGGCCTTTTCAATAAGTTCATATACAAATTGACCCTAGCATTGATTTCTAATGGCAGTGAAGCCCAGGCACATGGCCCAGGAGATTGATTCAACTGTGTATGCCTGAAGAATTCCCCGAATAGAATAGGCATTTAACCCACATGTCAGTATTAAGAACAGGAACCCATGTATCAGTATTGAAAATAACAAGAAAAGTTATACAACGATTGCTTTTCCATAGAATTACATTAACATCTCCCATTCAACTATTCTTAATTTCTCAGCAGATCAGGGATATATGTCAGTGGTAGTGCCTCTGGTACAACATACAAAAATGTGTTCTGCTATTCATTATAAACGAGGTTGATCAAGCATATTGTTATCACAAATTTAGTTTTTAAGAAAGAAAAATCCGTGTGGAAAAGACACACTTGAGAGTTACTACGTTAAAAAAAAAAAAAAAAAAAACGTTGGTACTGTCTGACAACTCACTTTTCCTGGAATATAAGTATCCTCCTTAAACAAATAACTACTTTTGTTCATATTTTAAGGAGAATTTGGAGAAGTCTGTAGTGGACGTTTGAAGACACCAGGGAAAAGGGAGATCCCAGTTGCCATCAAAACTTTGAAAGGTGGCCACATGGATCGGCAAAGAAGAGATTTCCTAAGAGAAGCTAGTATCATGGGTCAGTTTGACCACCCAAATATCATTCGACTAGAAGGTGTTGTCACAAAAAGTAAGTACTGATTTCCTTCAATACTACTTTTATCTATTTATCTCAGTTCTTTTATTTAAAAACAAAAACAAAACTTAGTAGTAATACTATAGCCATTAATGGGATCATTTAGTTCAGATATCATCTTCTGATATCACCCCTTAGAGTCTTGATATTAATTGGACTATGACATTATCAGAGTTTGCATTGGTCACCAAAGAGCTTTGAAATGGTATTTATTACCTGTAAATCATTTGCTAATTTAACTTGAAGTAATTAATCAAGCATAATGAGTTATATACTTCTTTTTCAATTCCTATAAGCTATTTACTGTTTTGAAAGCTGCCTAAGTTTCTGTATTAGTAAAAGAAACAGTTTAATATTTTGGATCATTAAGGTAAAATACTTCTGTTTGGAAATGAATTGCATACACAAACATGGAATGTTTTATCTGAAGTAAAGCTTTTAAACAATAAGTTCTGTGTGGAACCCATCTATACATAAATGCCATTAGGACTAAATTATTTTAATTTATATAAATTGAAGATAGAATTATAATTTTTGAAATATAATTCTTGTTTTTAATAGAAATAGTGGAATGAAAGCTATTCTTTTGAAAAGAAGTCTCTTAAAAATCTATAATTAATCATATTTCTAAGAACTAGATTGCTATATATTTACTTTTATTTGTCTAATAATAGGAAATAAACCCTAACTATATTTCTTCTTACTTTATTCACTAATGAATTATAACATATAAAACCCAATACAAAATGGCACTATAAAAACAATTTAAACATTTGAGAGGCATTTAATTTCATTTATGTAAAACTAGAATTTTGTGTCATATTTGGAAGCAGAAAAGCATAAAAATTTACTAAATATATAATTGATTATATGTCTGAAACTCAAGTTCTCTTCACAAGGCATTGGCCAACATGCTGTCCAAGGGGAGCAGAGGATTACTGACAGCCGTGATAGTCTGGAAGACTCAAAAGAATGCATTTGAGGACAGCTGTTGCAGTAAGCTGTCACTTTAGTGGCTTCAATGGGGCCTTCCAGTATTCATGCCCTTGTGTTGTTCTTCCCCACATTGACTCTGGGCTTGTCCATGTGACTAGCCTTGGCCAATGAGACATCAACAAGTGTGGTACAACTGAGAACATCTGAACATCTTACATGTGCGTACATTGGGGCTTGTCCTCTTTCAGAATTCCTTCCTGTAACCCAGCATCCAAAGCAAAACCAATTCTTATGGTGAGGATACAGCCAATACTGCAAAGAGATGGAGAACTGAGGCTCTCCACTTGGTAGCTCTATCTGAGCTCCCAGAAGACAGCACTGAATGCCAGCCTAGTGATGAACCATCTCAGGCATGGCACACCTTACCCCAACCACCACCATGCAGCTGCAATGGATACCTTGTGGAGCAAAGAGTCACCCTACTCAGTGCAGTCATTCTATTATATCATGAGAGATAATAAAATGGTGGTTGTTTTAAGCCACAGAGTTTTGAGTAATTTATGACATAGCAATAGCTAACCAAACAGATAGACCTCAGTTAGAATGCTGCTCTCATCACTTACCTTGTATAGGTTTAGGGAAATTACTTAACACCTCTATCCTTTACTTCCCCATCTGTACAATAGGGCCAAAGTGACTTCTGTTCCATAGGAATGCTGTCAGGACTACATTTGTAAATATATAAAGCATAGTCTGGCTCACAGTAAGCCACATTAAATAGTAGCCCATTATTGGTGCTGTTTTCCAGTCACTTTACACATATGGTTTGCCATTTCATTCTCACGGCAGCTCTTCTGGTATCAATATCCATTGAATCTCAGACAGTAATCAACCTTTATAAGGAGCCATAACTCAAGTCAGTAGCATGGCAGGTGTTCAAACTGTCTGTCTGACTCTAAAACCCATGAGGATTTTGTTTGTTTATTGTTGTTTGTTTTTGCTATATCGCAGTGAATAAGTCATAGTTTTACCCTTTAATTAGCTTATCTGAATTACGTTAATAATCTGATATTACTTTTTAAAATATGTTGCATCTTTAAATAAGGAGTTGTTTAGGTGAATAAAGTAAATTATCTCTAAAATGTTAAATTAGAAAGATTTAGCTATGTCACAATACCTAGCAAAGATTATAATCTAAAAGAGAGGAAATAATATATTACTCTCTTCTTTTATAGTTTCTGACTTCCTTGTTATTACTTTAGCATGAGTATTTCAAGTTACCCCTTTTGTTTTATATCTCTCTGGAAGGAAAAAGATAAATTTAAAATTGGGTTATAAATCTTTGCAAAGCATTTAAAATAACAATTTAAGTATGATGTTGAAATCCTCTTATGTGTATTTATGCATGAAATATTTGGAAAGAAGTGTCCAACAATAAATTCAAAGTCGAAAAGTACCAGAAATTTATTTTCTCCTTTTGATAAATCACACTGTGTGATTTTTTTTTATAATTCCTATGTGTTTTATTTACATGTTATAAAAACTTGAAAGTATACGAAAAGGAAAAAGATTTATAATCATATGAAGTAGTAGGAATTATACATATTTATTCTAAATCAACTGAATAAGATTAGTAAGGTAGTCTGTGGCACTTGTCAGTAAGTTTGAAATACTCAGTTTATTTTACGTAGACATCCCAACACTGACAGAGTTATTACTTTACATCTCTAACAATCCTGTCTCAAAACAGGGCCAGTGACCTCAACATAGCCAAGTTTATATGATCCCAAAGTCAAGGTCCTTGATCCATTTTAAGAAAAAGAGACCCTGGCCGGCTGGCTCACTGGTAGAGCATTGGCCCGGTGTGTAGAAGTCCCGGGTTCAATTCCCGGCCAGAACACAGGAGAGGCATCCATCTGCTTCTCCACCCCTCCCCCTCTCCTTTCTCTTTATTTCTCTCATCCCCTCCCACAGCCAAGACTCCATTGGAGCAAAGTTGGCCCGGGCACTGAAGATGGCTCCATGGTCTCTGCCTCAGACCCTAGAATGGCTCCAGTTGTAGCGGAGCAACGCCCCAGATGGGCAGAGCATTGCCCCTTAGTGGGCATGCTGGGTGGATCCAGTCAGGGACATGCAGAAATCTGTCTCTCTGCCTTCCTGCTTCTCACTTCAGGAAAAAAAAAAAAAGGAAAAGAAAAGGGGACAAAAGTAGAGGGAAAAAGAAAAGAAAGGATAAATTCAAAATGCTTTTTAGTAGCAATAACCATTATAGTTTTGATTGGTAAGAGTGAGCCCCATGTAAGGGTGTGGTAGGGGTACTGGGTGGGCGCCGGAGATCGTGAAAGGAGTGGTTCCCACACAGATAAGTGGGCAAATTTATACTGTTATCGCCTTGACTCCAGTGCTATGGGACTGTTAGGAGAAAGGCAATAAATAAATGAATGTTTCATTCCCTAAATACATGGTAATTATTCCAAGATTTCCTTTAAGTAGCTAATAGATAGCTAGCAATTAATTCTCCCTAAGGACTACCATATTGCATAGAAGATAATACTGACAAAAAAAAGGCATATAATATAGATTTATGCAGTCATGTTAGTAGAGAGTATCCTGGGGTTCTGAGAAATAAATGCACAGACTCTCAGTCTAAACTAATGCAAAATTACAGGTCAAAATTTTCATCAGATCCTTTTAAAAGTTCTTAACATGCATACTTTTTATCTTATAGTATAGGTTTTATCTCTGAGAGATATATACTGCAATGTTCTTAAGAAAACTTCTACTCTTTCATATTTGAGCATATAACTATTTTTATTTTAAAACTAAAAGTTAAATGATTAAAAACTATATTATATAAAAAGCATATCTAGCCTGACCAGGCAGTGGCGCAGTGGATAGAGTGTCTGACTGGGATGCAGAAGATCCAGGTTCAAAACCGCGAGGTTGCTGGCTTGAGTGTGGGCTCACTAGCTTAACTGCAGGGTCGCTGGCTTGAGCATGGGATCATAGACATGACCCTATGGTCACTGGCTTTAGCCCAGAGGTCACTGGCTTGAAGCCCAAGGTCACTGGCTTGAGCAAGGAGTCACTCGGTCTGCTGTAGCCCCCCAGTAAAGGCACATATGAGAAAGCAATCATTGAACAACTAAGGAGTCGCAACAAAGAATTGATCACACACACACACAAAGTGTATCTAATAAAAGTTAAACCTATTTATTTGATACATATCACAATTTCATTAACCTGTTAATATATAACTGCTATAAAAAGATATTAATCTAGCTAAACTTTATGCTTAACACATACTTTTTTTTCCAAGAAAAATAGAAACCATCAGTTAGAGAATAGCCATTAATAACATGGATAATACCAATTTGTAACAGCTATATACAACAGTATACAACAGTCTCATGAACTACATATCCAAAAGAGAAAATGCTAACCTTCTATAAAAATATAAGAATTGTGGTTAAATTATGAAGAGATATAGTTTAGACATCACACTCCAGAAGATTGGGCCATACAGTTTGAAATGTTGATGGAAGAACCAGAAGAGATAATGAAGTACCTATATAACAGCATAGTAGGTCACCACGAAATTTAGATATACTGACTTCAGTAAATAATGAATCTAGTAAGAAGGAATAGAAGCCAATCAGTATAGCAAACAAATTCCTAAACATAACGTCATCTCACCATAGGACATTCCTAAAGACTCCATGGGATGATACAGAAAGCATAACAGAAAGTGCTAGGCCTGCTCAAAACCTTTTAGAACACTCCAAGAATTTGTGGGTCTCTTGCAAACAGTTTTGATGCCACATGGAATTAAAGTCAGAGAGTCAACTCAAGCCATCGAAATACGTTTTACATTAAATGCACAAGAACTGCATTTAATGCAGTTCTGGTCCCAAAATTGCATTTTATTTGTCAAGTAATACATTCTCCCACCAACATGACATCTGCCACTCAACCTGGTTGTCATATCCTGCTACAAGGCACGACTTGAACAAGTCTCTCAGCATCCTTAGGCCTCAATTTTTTTCCTCTGTATAAAGGATTGAAAAGTGTAAATTGGCTGGAAAACAATAAAGATCAAATCCAGCTCTAATATTTTTGTATTTCATTCCTTTGCCAAAAGAAGAGAATCGAGATGTTAGTGAGGGACATTTGTGCCAGTGATAACTTATCACGCTACCTCCAACTTAAAGTCAAGTTCATATCAATGATCTAAGAATATGATGGAGCAGTTCAGGAAGAAACAAAACGTGTCTTCAGTAAAGTTTTTAGTCTAACAACCTATAAAATAGAAAGAGATAGGTAAACTTTTCTTGTAAGCAAAATCAAGGTTTGGCATATAGAATATACATCACAGGGGGTAAAGTATTCTGCAAAACTGGTTCCAAAGAAAGAAATTAAATGATTGGGTTTGTTGTTTTGTTTTTTTTTTCTGGAATTCAGCTACCTTGCTAACTAAGGTAGGTTAAGAGTTTTGTTTTGTTTTGTTTTCCAAGTAACATTTACTGAGCACTCCGAGGTATTAGATACAATTGCTGATTAAAACCTAGAGATACAAGAAAGGCCTTAGTGCACTTGGGAAACTCATTTGTTGCAGACAGTCCACTGGGAATGTCTTATAGGCTGGTATTTCCCAGTATGCTGTGGCGTGTGCTGTTTTGGATACAATTTATTCATGAATTTATCCATTTATTCATTTAGTGAATGTTTGTTTGGGTGCCTACTCTTCAAGTCATTTGTAATTAATAGTGAAAAAGACAGAGCTTCTACCTACTGGGGGAGAAAAGAAATCTAAATACGGGGTGCACAAAACAGTTGTGAGTTCGTGAAACAGAGTGTATTCTTGTATTATTTATTTGTATTGCAACTGTAAACTTACTTTTGCCCACCTGTTCTATAAATATCAACTTCAGTGAAGAAGGGAAAAAAGCCTCTAAAGTGAAGGAGCAAGCCGTGCCAAGCTTTGCTCGGAGAGTATTCCAGGCAGGGGAAACAAGAAGTTCTAAACCCTGTGCACAGAAGGAAGTCGGCATGTTAGGAGAGCATCCAGAACAGCTGAAGCAAAGCCGTGACAGCTCAGGTTACAGGCTGAAAGAAAAAACAAACCAACCTAGCATCAGGAAAAAGCAGTATGAAGCTAGCGTAGCAGTCCAAGTGAAAAATATTATTGAGAAAACAGATTAAGATAAAAAAAAAAAAAGAAGGGAGTATATTTAAGAGATATTTTAGGTTGTATTAAGAGACTTTAGTGACTATATGCAGGGATAGTTTCAAATGACTTCCACGTTTCTGGTTTACATAAGTAGGAAAATCGGAGAAATTACAGACTTGGAGGGGAAATAATGAATTCTGAATTGGACATGATACCTTTAAGGTGCTGGGGACATTTAAAGACTTCCAGGAAGCCTGTGGAGTCTGGGGGACGTCTGGGCTGCAGCACAAATTACGGAGTCCTCATGGATGAGTACTGCTGGGTGGCTGAAGCCATAGGGTAGATGGGATTACCCAGAAGGTGAGGAGAACCTCCCTCAACAGGCAGACAGAAGACAAGGCCCAACCTGAAAGAGGAAGAGCAGATTTCCAAGCATGAGGGAGAGTTCCATACGATAAAATGACCTGAGATGCCAAGTAAGATAAGGATTGAGAATCATCTGCTTTTTGATGCAATTGGGAGGGGGCGGCCCATTACTGTACAGTATGGAGGCCAGATTGCATGAACTATATGAGTGCGTGAGGCATGTGTACACTGTGATCAGACTAATGGGTTCAAAAAAGCAAATTAGATTGTGTTGATTTCTTACTTAAATCCAAAATGCTTAGCATTCTCTCTCTCTCTCTCTTTTTTTTTTTCTTTTGCAAGAGGGAGAAAAGGAGAGAGATGAGAAACATCAACTCATAGTTGCAGCACTTTAGTTGTTCATTGATTGCTTCTCATATGTGCCTTGATCCCAGGGGGCTTAAGCAAGGGAGCCAGTAACCCCTTGCTCAAGCCAGTGATTTTGGGCTCAAGCCAGTGACCTTTGGGCTCAAGTCAGAGTCCATGGGATCATGTCAATGATTTCATGCTCAAGCCAGTGACCCCATACTCAGGCTGGTAAACCCACGCTCAAGCTGGAAACCTTAGGTTTTCAAACCTGGGACCTCAGCATCCCAGGTCAACACTCTATTCACTGTGCCACCACCAGTCATGCATAGATAGCATTCTTTAATTAACTTACTCATTAATTCACGTAATACTTTTAATGTTCCTACCTACTCTGTGCCAGGCTCTTTTAGGTATTTAGTAGCAAATAAAAAAGCTAAAATGTCTGCTCTCCTTAATTAGGCTCCTGTGTCTACCTCCTCTGGTTCTATTGTTCATCATTCTCTGGAGTACTAGATTGTATTCATGCTAAATGACAAAAGTATCTCAAAACTTACACTCATTTCTTTCCTGTGTCTCTTCCTATTCTCCATCCTTGAGGAGCTGGAAGAGAATGTACCAAGCTGATCCTAACTGGGTTACATAGATGACTAGGATATGAAGAGACTGTTGGTTCCTAGAAGGCCTAGCTGCCTCTGGAGTTACCGGCTTTCCTTTTCACCAGTGATGTCAGAGGCAAGATCGTTTCCTCAGATGATGAGTAAACGGTTGGGGATAGCTTCTGATTAAAAGGTGAAGGAAAACTGATCAGGAAAAGTTAGAAAGATTGTGGGCATCACTGAGAACACAGGAGAACCTGGAAATCATGACAGAAGGCACTGCCCCAAAAAGCACTATTGATAAATGTGGGAAAGAGTGATAGCATGAAACCGAGGAGAGATTCAATCCCAGGAAACAGGAAAGAGGACAGGCAGCAAGAAGAGAAGAACTCATGCTCTGGTATATTTTCTCTGTTCCTAATATCCTCAGTATTGACTGTTTCATGTTACTGAAAATTGTAGTGAATTGTTCTTGTCCAATGCCTGGAACCTCAATAGATTCTCAGGATAACTATGACAAAGCATTTGCCATTGGGAATTATAATGTATACATATTGATAAATGAAAATGAATTAAGAGTGACAGTAACAAAGGGCCCTGTGTATCAGACTCTGTCCAAGTAACACTGGGGCTAATTGGGATCACCAGGTTATTTTCTTTCTGCCAGAGTACGCTTTGTTCTTTGCAAGAGGGAACATACTCCTGTAGTCAGGAAGAATTTATTCTTGCCCTTCAGTGTTTAAGTACCTGGATTTTCTCAAGGTTATTCGCTTTAATCACCTCCTTAGATTTACTTCTTACTATCTTATTCCTGTGGTTCTCTCTTCCCTACACCAGCCTGATAATTATTGGGTAGAGTGTAATAAGGAGTAGCAGGTTAAAAAATTCTAGTTTAACGAGTTACTCAGTGTGAAGATAACACTGTAAACTGCAAAAACTAGAAGAGAAAAGGGAATATAAGTACAATTTTATGCCTGCATAATATTGCCTTTTAATACCTCTAAATAAAACTGAATAGAGCCATCTGGATGGTGAAATCTTATTTTCCAAAAAATATATATTCCTTCCAAATTGCTCAGGACGGAATTCATTCTGGTAACAAGTTTGATGGTTCTGAATTTGAGAAGAACAATAGGTAATCTTATATTATAGACATGACTGCATTCATGCACTCAGAATGAGAACCATTCTACTAGGCTGCAAGGTAAGGCAATCATTTAGCCATTATTCAGGAACTTTAATCCAGAATCCTGATGGTCTCATCTAGTTTTGGCTAAAGACCAGTAGAAGTCTCAATAGCTAAAAATTATTATGCCTTCTCACTCCTGTATATATGATGTCTAATTTAAAAAATTCATAAAATTAATAAATGTAAATATAGCAAGCTCCTTATTTATCCCATAATTAATTTTTTTTTCTGAAGTTGGAAACGAGGAGGCAGTCAGACAGACTCCTGCATGCTCCCGACCAGGATCCACCCGGCATGCCCACCAGGGGGCGATGCTCTGCCCATCTGGGGCGTTGCTCTGCTGCAACCAGAGCCATTCTTGCGCCTGAGGCAGAGGCCATGGAGCCATCCTCAGCGCCCGGGTCAACTTTGCTCCAATGGAGCCTTGGCTGCAGGGGGGGAAGAGAGAGACAGAGAGAAGAGGGGGAGGGGTGGAGAAGCAGATGGGCGCTTCTCCTGTGTGCCCTGGCCGGGAATCGAACCCAGGACTCCTGCATGCCAGGCCGACGCTTTACCCCTGAGCCAACTGGCCAGGGCTCCCATAATTAATATTTAATGCTTTTTTTGTTGTTATAATATGTCACTGTGGCACATATACACTATGGAATACTACTCAGCCATAAGAAATGATGACATCAGATCATTTATAGCAAAATGGTGGGATCTTGATAACATTATACGAAGTGAAATAAGTAAATCAGAAAAAAACAGGAACTGCATTATTCCATACGTAGGTGGGACATAAAAGTGAGACTAAGAGACATTGATAAGAGTGTGGTGGTTACGGGGGGAGGGGGGAGAGGGAGAGGGAAAGGGGAAGGGGAGGGGGAGGGGCACAAAGAAAACTAGATAGAAGGTGACAGAGGACAATATGACTTTGGTTGATGAGTATGCAACATAATTGAATGACAAGATAACCTGGATATGTTATCTTTGAATATATGTATCCTGATTTATTGATGTCGCCCCATTAAAAAAAATAAAATTATTAAAAAAAAAAGAATATGTCACTGTGACTGTACTTAAATTTCTATTTTGATATAATTTTTTTCTTACACAAAAATAATGAAAATAATATAGTTCCCATATAAACATCACTCAGTCTTCTTTGATGTTATTATTTCACATAACCACAGGACTATTATCAAAGCCAAGAGCTAAACATCATTGCAATACTATTTACTAAGTTATTGACTTCTATTCAGATTTTATCAACTTTTCACTGTCTTTTTTCTCTTCCACAGTCCTATCTAGGATTTCACATTATATTTAGTTATCATCTTAGTATCTTCCAATCTGTGAAAATTCTTGTCTTTCCTTGTCTTTCATAGCCTTGACACTTTTCAGGAATACTAACCAGTTATTTTTTAGAATGTTTCTCTTTTGGAGTGTGTCTGTTGTTTTTCATGATCTGATTTGAGGTTATGCATTTTGGGCAGGAGTATCACAAAAGGTAATATTCTCAGTACATTTCTCAGGGAGAACATGTTGTCCACAAGCCTTATTCCTGGGGATATTAACATGGATCTCTGGGATAGAGTGGTATCTTCTAGATTATGTCATTATAAAGTTAATTTTTCTCTTTTTTATTTAATATATATTTTGGAGGAGTCTATGAAAATATCCTGTTTCTCCTCTAATTTTCCCCACTAATTTTATTATTCATGATAGATCTTGCCTGTAACAATTCTTACTATTATAATCTAATGGTGAATATTCTATTTACCTCTTTCTACGCTTTTTAATTGAAATGTTTCTTTCTTTAAGGAAGAGCTATATTGCAGAATGTTCTATAATATGGGATTATATAATAAGTGGCCTTATGACTGTAGTTTCCTTCTCTTTACAAAAGTGCACCTTTTGAGGTTCATGCATGTTTGCAGTTATGTTGAGGAGTGTTCCTTTATACGGATGCACCGTAGTTTGGTTCTGTGTTCAGTGGCTGAACGACATTAGGGTTTTTAATTTGGATGATTATTAATAAAACTATGAACATTCATATTAGGTTTTTGCATAAACATATATTTACATATATCTTGGGTAAATACCTAGGTGTTGAATATCTGGATCCTATGGTAAATGTATGTTTAATTTCATAATAAACTGCCAGACTGTTTTATAAACTGAATGTGCAATTTTTCATTCCCATTAATAATTATGAGAGTTTTATTGGCTCTGAATCTTTTTATACTTGATATTGTCATTTTAAAAATATGTTAACCATTCCAGTTAGTTTATATTGATACCATTGTTATTTTAATTTGCATTTCCCTAATAATTTGATTTTCATCATCTTTTTATATGCTTATTTACTATCCATATTTCTTCTTTAATGAAATGTATCTTCAAATTTTTGTCCATTTTCTTTTATTAGGATTTTTTTCTTAAAAGTATTTAAAATATATTTTCTGTATATAATCTTTTGTCAGAAATGTTATTTGTAGATATTTTTCTTTTATGAATTGTTCTTATTGGTTGGTGTGGTATCTGAAAACTCTATACCTAACCCAAAGTCACAAAGATGTTCCCTTTTACTATTCTCTAGAACTGTTATAGTTTTATCTTCACATCTAGATCTATGATCTATTTTGAGTTAATTTTTACATAAAGTGGGATGTATGGTCCAAGGTTCATTTTTTTTTTTTGCATATAGATCATTTTACCACCATTTATTGGTTGTTTTTTAATATAAAACTCTCTCTCTCTCTCTCTTTAATGAAAGGGTAGGGGAAGAGAGGGAGGGAGGAAGAAAAGGAGAGAGAGACAGGAAGGAGAGAGATGAGAAGCATCAATTCTTTGTTGTGGCACTTTAGTTATTAATTGATTGCATCTCATATGTGCCTTGACTGGGGGGCTCCAGCTGAGCCAGTGACCCCTTGCCCAAGCCAGTGATCTTGGGCTCAAGCCAACGACCTTGGGATCTTATTGATGATCCCAAGCTCAAGCCAGAGACCCCACGCTCAAGCGAGTGAGCCTGAGTTCAAGCTAGATGAGCCTGCACTCCAGCCAGTGACCTTGGGGTTTGAACCTGGGACCTCAGCATCCCAGACCGACACTCTCTCCACTGTGCCACTACAGGTCAGGCTGTTTCTCTCATTTCTAAGTTCCCATCTTTGTTTGAAATCCTTCAGTGGCTTTCCTGTACCTAGAGGACAAATTCATGCTGCTGAATAGAGAAATTCAAATTCTGTGTGACTGGTTCCTCCTCATAACATAACTTTCACCTCATTTCCCTCCTTCTCTAGCTCTTAGTTTATGTTCTTTCAACTGCGAATCATTAGTAATTTCCTCAAACATACCGTATCGTTTCTTAGTTCACATATTTTATCATATATGGCCCTGTTCTTGGAAAGCCCTTCCTCTTCCTATTTCCCATCACCCTTAGCTCAGCTTATAAGGGATGACTCAGCTTATATGAAACATCTGTACTGGGTTACATGTCTACATTGTACTTAACATGTTTTACTGTGGTTACCATTTATATGCATGGCCTTACTGCTTTCTTAGTCCTCACCCTATAATATTATGACTGTGGCACCCTTTTCCCACGCCCTTGCCTCGTTTTCTGGGACAGTCTCACCAGCGTGTTAGCTAAAGCAATGCGGCATCTCGGCTGTCTTATACCCCAGTTCGGGCTCCCTCTCTTCTGCACACTACTTGTCACAGTCATCGGTAGAACAAAACTATCCTACCATTTATGCATATATCTGGAGTCATCAAGACCCCACAATTTCTGGGTCGTGTGCTGAGTGAATCAAGGGGAAATGCTTTCTCTATCCACTTGATTCCTCAGTTTTTTTTATAGTTACCAAATCTATTCTCATTGACTCAGGGCAGCCAAAATCTCTCTGGAACAGTTTCATTTGTTTTATGATAGATCTTAATTTTCTGATAATAAAAGGCTAACGTTGGTATACTGACCACCCTAATTTTCTCCTCTTAATCTTACTTTTCTTTTCCATTCTAGCTTCACCTCACTGTTCTCTTAATTTCCTCGGTCCCAAATCTCCAATATATACCAACCTAATATGTATTTTAAATCTATTTATTTTTAAATAGAGAAGGATATCTTGTATTATATTGTCAAGGGAGTTTGGAGAGGTTATAATCTAGTGAGAACAGTGTGTATTCTTTTCATTGTGGTACCAGCAGGGTGCTGAGGCCTTATTGAACATATATTCATGTGGAAAAAGGAAAACAGCAAGGAAAGAAGGAAAAGAAAAAAAGAAAAGAAAAAGAAAAGGGGGACTAAAATAAGGAAAAGAAAGAACCTAATTTTCAAGGACTTCGAGCTCATTTCTATACATTAACATTCTCTCATGCCAGTCATAGTCAAATAAAATTGGCAGCTTTTCTCATAAATGTGCTTCTCTGTACAGCAATCACATTTAGCTATTTTTCCCTCTGAAACTTTAACTGTCTGCATTACATCATAATTATTTAGGTACATATATATCTTTTTCTGCTCTAGACCAGAATCAACTTGAAATTAGAACCACAGCTCATTCACCTTCATATATATCCCCCCATTTCCTCATCTGTATCTCATATTCTGCACTCAGTCCTAACTGTGAAAAGGATAAATAAATGTATTATTGTGTTCTGGAGGCCTGATAAATAAAAGTAGACCCCCCCTTCGTCCACTGTTGATTGAGATACAGCAACAGAATGATGTGAATGTATTGATATTTTCACTAAGTCACATCAATTACTGAGCGGATGTATTCATTTTTCTGCTCATCACAAATGTCAGCCAAGACATCAGTGATTTTTTTCTCTCCTCTTTCAGATGCAAGGGTTGTTTCAGGATTCTGAGCCCTAAAAATAATCCATTGGCCTTTCCCCTAAACATTAACGGGTATGATTCTCTTGAAACAAGTTCAGTTTCCATTTCGGCATGGCCATTTATTATATGGGACATGCTATTGCATTTGGTACAGCAATCCAAACATAAAGAAGTGATGGCCCCTCTGTGACTTTGTTACTATTTCATATACTAAATCACTAAAGTAGTTCATTACATTGAAATGAAAGTATTATAAAAGGCCTAAGAGTTAATTTTGTGATTTAATTTCTTTAATATAGATTATATCTCATTGCAAGAAATTCCATGATATTCCCTAAGGAAAACAGTTCTGGTTAAGACGTACATATAAGGCTGCTATTGAAACACAAACAAAGCAAGGGGCTACTTAGAGAGCGGAAGAAACAGGGGTGAGCCTGGTGGGTTTTCTTAGTTTCTTTCTCCAAATAGAAAGAATTTATAGTTAGTATAATTACTTTTTCCATATTAACAAAATAAATTGACTAAAATGAAAACAAAGGCCTCCTTTATGTCAACTCTAATTTTCTAAACTCTTCTGCCAGAATGGCCGTTGAGTTGATTGGTAAGAGACTGAGACATTATTTTCCACTACTGTCACGGAAAAAATATGGAAAATTACAGTTATCAGATGATGAGAGTTTTAATTTAACAACATGTAAAGTTTAAAGTTACTATTTTTTTCAAGATGGAACAAAAGAAATAGCCACAGTTCTTTGGTATATTTCCCAGTTTTAGCTACAAGGAAATTCTTAGTTGCTAAGGAGACCCAACCTTCTGTCTAATTATTAAGGCCTACACTTTTTACTAATTAAGAAATTGAGAACTGGACAGGAAGACTGAAAGAAAAAATGGTTGCTAGGAAATCCAATTATGAATGGAGCAAACCCCTTTCTAAATCAAATTTGAATTCCTTCAATGGCTTATGAAAAAACCTAGTTATAAATTTAATGGAATAAGGGGTATATTTTTGCTTGTTAAAGATGTCTGTCACAGTCTTTTTTTAAAAAAAAAATCATAATATTCAGAGACATTATGAGAAAAACCACGCTATAGTTTAGAATCTTGATAAGTCAATCATGGAAAGACAGACATACTTCAAACATTAATCTCAGTGGGTGACATTAGACGTATGCAGTACAAAAAATATTAATTTCTAAATTTTGTCCCAAAATACCTCTTCATTGATATAGAAATAATAAAAGAATGGTTATCAAGTTATATATTCTGTATATTCTAAATTTAAACTACTGTAACTTATTTTTGGTTTTTGTAATGTTTTTCCCAAATAAAACCTTGTCCTATGAAACTTTGCTCACAATGGTCAGGTTAAATACAGTTAAAAGAACAGATTAGAGACCCTGTTAACATCTACTTTGTGATTCTCTAAAACCTTGATTTAAGGAAATCTTCTGAAGTCAACCCAATTGCCTCATAAACTGCTCTTCCTGCTTTTATTCTGACGCTCACCACAACCTGTTCTTCACACCAGCCAGAGTGATTGCTGTAAAACTTTTGCAACATGCACTTAGGGGGAAAATCCAATTTTTACTTTGGCCTACGATGTGGTTAATAATTCTGGACACTGCCCTGGCCGGTTGGCTCAGCGGTAGAGCGTCGGCCTGGCGTGTGGGGGACCCGGGTTTGATTCCCGGCCAGGGCACATAGGAGAAGCGCCCATTTGCTTCTCCACCCCCCCTCCTTCCCCTCCCTCTCTTCCCCTCCCGCAGCGGAGGCTCCATTGGAGCAAAGATGGCCCGGGCGCTGGGGATGGCTCCTTGGCCTCTGCCCCAGGCGCTAGAGTGGCTCTGGTCGCGGCAGAGCGACGCCCCGGAGGGGCAGAGCATCGCCCCTGGTGGGCGTGCCGGGTGGATCCCGGTCGGGCGCATGCGGGAGTCTGTCTGACTGTCTCTCCCCATTTCCAGCTTCAGAAAAAAAATACAAAAATACAAAAAAATAATAATAATAATAATCTGGACACTGCTACCTTCTCAGATGTTATCTCCTTCTTTCCCCTCCGATCCAAGGAGCCACAGATGGGCTGTGCCTTCAACGCACCAAAGTTGCAGCTAGCTGCTTCAGGGCTTCTGCGCCTTCCCAAATATCCTCGCAAGACTCGCTTCTGAAAACCTGAAAACCCTACTTCCGTCTAAAGTAGCCCTCCTATTTTAGCATCTATCTTTGTTTTCTTCCCTCGTATATATAATTCTATCAAATCAACTAGGCACAGAATATTCTGCGCTAAAGACAGTCCCAATGTATTTGAAAGTCAGCACTGAACAGAGTTGCTTTATATGAAAACAAACCATTTTAAGCAATGATATCATTAAAACAATATCACACTAGCATTTCTGAAATTTCCAGTTTTACTCCTGCCTTCATTTTGTCACATCACCAAATATGTATTACCTAAACCAAATAAATTATTCAGTTTAATTTTGTGTGTGTGTGTGTGTGTGTGTGACAGAGACAGGGAGAGAGACAGAGAGACAGATAGGAACAGACAGACAGGAAGGGAGAGAGTTGAGAAGCATCAATTCTTTGTTGCGGCACCTTAAGTTGTTCATTGATTGCTCTCTCATATGTGCCTTGACCGGGGGACTACAACAGAGCAAGTGAGCCCTTATTCAAGCCAGCAACCATGGCCTCAAGCCAGCCATCATGGGGTCATGTCTATGATCCCACGCTAAAGCTGGTGAGCCCATGCTCAAGACAGTGACCAGGGGGGTTTCAAACACGGGTCCTCTGCGTCCCAGTCCTTATCCACTGCACCACAGCCTGGTCAGGCTCAGTTTAAAATTTAAAAGACGATGTAGACCAGAACTGAACTATGTGTCTCTGTAATGTATTTTTATAGTATACCAAATTGGATATGATGGGATTCTTACCTTATAATTATTTGTTAAATCAGATATATAATTAATCTAAATACTCTGGAATTGGGATTATGTACTAAATAATGGAATTATCAAACACTTACATATGTTGAGAATTATATAGCGAAGTCCCTCCAGTTTAGATGGATTAGGCTTTTGCAAATGAATTAATAAAATAAACCTTTAAAAAAACTTAAAGCCAGATTTTTTTTTAAGTAAGTTAATTTTACAAAGCATGTTTATTGGAAAGCAAAGTGAATCACTTTTAATTAAATGAATTCCCTGAATAACAAACTTATAACAATAGTCTTTTAGTTCAATAAAATTATTTTCTAAACCAAGTTTATTTCTTAGGAGAGACTACACCAAGAATATAATAGTGTTTATCTTTGGATTACAGCTTTGGAATGATTTTCTTTGTTTCATCATCATACTTTTGCATATTGTCTGTGTTTCCTCCAGTAAATAAATATTGTGTTGGTATTTTGATTATGAGCTACAACGAAATTTTTCTTTGTATTAAATTGAATATCCTTACTAAATTGCCACTCTCATGGGCCAAAACTTATTGAATGTAAGGAATTTCATATAGTTCTACCTAAGAGGTTATATTTCTAATAAACTCAATTTTTAGGTCCATTGGCCAACTAACAAGTGGAATTTTATGTATATAGATATTTTTTTTAAAATAAACCCTTGAAACAATTGAGGTAAACATTTTGCTGAATAAAATAATACATTGATTAATGATATAAACCGAAGTCATTCTACTTTAAGGAAAAATTTAAAAACAGTAAATGTATTAGGTCACATAATTGAAAAGTGCCACAGTAATCTAAGAACTAAGCTAGATGCTGGGGCTTAAATGACTATAAAATTATCCCCCCCAAATTGCCTCTACTCTTTCTTCATGTTCTTTTTGACTTCCTTTTTAGGCAGATTCTTTCTACTTGTTGGGAAAAATAGTTCCCTGCAGATGTGGTGACAGAGTTGTCCCTAGTAGGGCCACATGCCCATCTTGGGTATAATTGTATCGCAGTGGATGGAATGCTATAGCCAGACTGTATCACATGCCAATCCACTCTGGAGGGTGAGAATGACAAGAATAGCTTGGAACCAGCAAGGGCCATTTCCAAAAAAAGGAAAGACAACAAGGAAATAATTGATGTCCACTATATGGTTTTTTAAAAATTATCTAAGAAAGTAATCTGTTTGGGGTTTTTTGTTTTGTTTTGTTTTGTTTTTGTATTTTTTTGAAGTTGGAAACAGGGAGGCAGTCAGACAGCCCGCATGCGCCTGACTGGGGTCCACCCGGCATGCCCACCAGGGGGCGATGCTCTGTTGCATCCAGAGCCATTCTAGTGCCTGAGGCAGAGGCCACAGAGCCATCCTCAGCGTCCGGGCCAACTTTGCTCCAATGGAGCCTCGGCTGCAGGAGGGGAAGAGAGAGACAGAGAGGAAGGAGAGGGGGAGGGGTGGAGAAGCAGATGGGCGCTTCTCCTGTGTGCCCTGGCCGGGAATTGAACCCGGACTCCTGCACGCCAGGCCGGGTTTTGTTTTTTTTATAGTTACAACCATAACTCTTGTTTGTATGTATAATCTATATATAACAATAATATACACTATAAACTTATCAGGGTAAATGATGAAACAATGGACTGGAAAGAAATAAAATATTTTAGGAAAACAAATACATTGTTAATAGTAAAAACTTAGCGTAGCTATAATTGAGCTGTTCACTAACTACTATTTATGGTTTCTTTCCATAGATACTTATAAAAGGCTTTAAGAAAATTAATAGATGAACTTTTTTTTCATTTAAATTTATATTAGAACAAAACCAAAATTATAAAGAACTATAGAGTGAAAATAAATCACAAGCTTGCCATTAAAAAAGTATTGTTAAATGTAAAATGTGACTGTTATTCTGCCATTCAGTCCCATCCTCTATAGTTAACCCCTGAATTAAATATATATAAATTCATCTATATCTATACCAATCTATATATTGTTTTATGAACAGAACTGGAATTATGCTAAACAAATTAGTTGCAATATTTTTCTTACTTACTGGGTGCGTCTTATACAGTGGTTGTGGCATTTCAAATGCCATAGATGAAACTGAGGATGAGGCAATATATGAAGATAGTGATTTGTCATCAGTCACAATTAAGGACAAGCTAATGGATGGGAGTTATTGACAGTGATGAGAAGTTGTATGAATTTTACGATGCATAAAACTTGAGTTCAATAACTTCATGTAATACACTCTTTTTCAAGTTTTGGGACCTCAAATTAAGGTGTTATACATGGGAGCATCTTATACATTGAGAAATATGGTATATTAGTTAGGATTTGGTTTGACTATGAGTAGCTGAAAACTAGAATATGCTAGCCTAAAATTAACTAGAAATTTAATTCTTCCTAACATAAATGTGTAGTCAGTACAGAGCTTTTTTTTTTTTTGTTTTTTTTTAATTTTTTTTTTTTTTTTTTTTTTTTATTTTTCTGAAGCCGGAAACGGGGAGGCAGTCAGACTCCTGCATGCACCCGACCGGGATCCACCTGGCACGTCCACCAGGGGGTGATGCTCTGCCCCTCCGGGGCGTCGCTCTGTCACGACCAGAGCCACTCTAGCGCCTGGGGCAGAGGCCAAGGAGCCATCCCCAGTGCCCGGGCCATCTTTTGCTCCAATGGAGCCTCGACTGCGGGAAGGGAAGAGAGAGACAGAGAGGAAGGAGAGGGGGAGGGGTGGAGAAGCAGATGGGCCCCTCTCCTGTGTGCCCTGGTCAGGAATCGAACCCGGGACTTCCGCATGCCAGGCTGACGCTCTACCACTGAGCAAACCAGCCAGGGCTGATTTTTTTTTTTTTTAACATTTACGTGTTTTTAGATTAATTTTATTTTTACTGTACCAAAGTAAATATTAATAGTCATCACTCTGAGTGGTGAGATTATGAGTGATTTTGAAACCAGGAATATCGGCATCCATGCTGCCTGCCACTTTATTCAGAGGCTCTTTTATTCAGAGGGCCAGCAATCTGTGAAGACAGCAAGTTATGTACCCTAAAATCCCCCTTAACATCTGCTCTGAAGCCATCATTGTTGTAAGGAAAGTACGGGGTGGGCAAGGGGATTGGAATTCAAATGGTTAACTGCTCACAAGCCTTTTGTAGTCGGGGTCCAGGTGGGCATTTCACAGACACCTCTTTGATTGACTGCAGTCGCCCGACAACAAATGAGTAATTGCCAGCAACAACAACTTTTTACATGTGTTCGTTCCTAAACCCATCCATTAAAACTCACACTTAAAAGTGTTAAATATGGCACAGTGGATAAAGCATCGACCTGGAACACTGAGGTTGCCAGTTCAAAACCCTGGGTTTGCCTGGTCAAGGCACATATGGGAGTTGATGCTTCCTGCTCCTCCTCCTTCTCTCTCTCTCTCTCTCTCTCTCTCTCTCTCTCTAATAAAAAAAATGAATAAATAAAATCTAAAAAAAAGTGTTAAACATTAAGACTGTTAACTATAAAGAAAGCTAAAATTATAATCTCAAAAGTTCTCCTATCATTCCCCACTGTTAGTTTTTACTATCCTATTTCTGTAAGATTGGTTTTATGTGAAAGTAATCATTTGCTGTTGGGCATGTATCTTACTTAGCATTAGAAAGTCTTGTAAGGGGTTTAGGAACACACTTTAGAGCAGATATTCACAAGGGCCACATTCTATGCAAAAGCAAGCTATGATAATGAAAAAGATTCAAAAAATGAAAACAACAAATGCCTCTCTAAGATCGGTAATATTAGGCAATTGGGAGGATACCATGACTGGAATTATAAGTAGAGTTAACGATATTTATTCAGTGGGGCTAAAAAGGTGCAAGTTACTGTTACAGTCAAGTACCAGGGAGAGTTCTCATCAAGGCCAGGTGGTGTGGGGTTTCTGAAGCATAAACATCATCTTCCTAGAGAGCACGGTGCCCTAGAAGTGTGTGCTGGAGCATGGAATAAACAGTCTTTCCACGTATTAGAAACTGTCTTACAAGTCATTTAATTTGACTGGCATAAAATACACTAGTGGTGCTGTTGCAGTTCATCTCCATGTCCGATGAAAACATAAAACAGTTTTTAGTACAGTTGGTAAAAGTTACACATTCTCTTGCTGGGGCTATTCTCTGGCCTCTTTGTTCATTCCCCGCTAAGAGGGTTTAACCTGAATGACCAGTAGTATGCTAGTGGAGGAAAGGTTGCCCTAAGAGCAAGATTCTTGTTACCTCAGTTTTGCTGTGTTGCTGGGCCCCTGGGGCTTTCCATCCTGGTAACCTCCTGTACTGGCCTATCGTCCTTGCTCTGCTGATGTCTAGCTGCCTCCTGCATTCCCCCCTCAAAGAGTTTGGCTTTGAATTCTTTCAGGGAAAGGGGGTTCAGGGTCTCTTCTTCAGCTGCTTCCTGCTAATGAGGGGTGAGATTTTTCCTTTAAAGCCAAGAGATTCTTGCTCTCTTTCAGAGAGATGATGAGGTCTGGCATAGAAGGGGGTGGTGATGGTGTCTAGAGGTGGTATTCTAAGAGCGAGAGTAGGGCTTATAATGTCGTGGAGACAAGCTGTTACAAATATCAGTATTACTGGGTAGAATGACAAAGAATTGTGACCAAATGACAAAAGGTAGAATGACAAGAATTGTGACCAATGGTCCCATGGCAAAAAATTTTTAGTACTTAGTAATTCCAAGTTAAATGGTGGGAGAAAAACAAAACATTATTAGTTCAGAGGGTTATAGCCAGAACATTTAAGAAAATTAGAAAAATTCAAGAACCAGATTAGATTCTGATAATTACAACTGTGTGTTATAGAGTCTATTGAAACATAATTTTCCCCCTAAAATTACCCTCATTTTTCATCAAAGGGCTAAATTAAGACTAACCCATTTACTGTATTAAGTCTAGTTTCAATTTGGCTTGTTTGCATAAACACAAGAATAATAATTGATCATAGGGGCTTTCTTCAGTTTGCTTTGCTGGAATTTCATGGGGAATCTGCAGGTTGAGCTTTCATTGGCCCTTCAAGGCAACACCAGGTCATACAGTTGCCATCAGGGGTTGCCTGCGATACATATGGGTTTGGGTGAATACCTCAAGTGCCTGAGGTCCCCAGAGATGTCTTGAGGCTCCCTACTTTCCATCTTTCAGGAAAGTAACCTTTATCCCTTACCTGGAAAGACTTTATGAACCATAGGAATAAGCAAGGTACTAGGCCACTTCTCAAAAGGGGCTCTTCTTATTGGCTTTCGAAGTCAATCTCAGTACCTACCTTAAAGCTTTCTGGGACATCCAGAGTCCAGGCATGTCCTTTTCAGACATGACATTCCAGTTAAGTCTTGGCTAAAAACCACAATGGGGAACTGGTTCTGTGTCTTCGAAATAAAGCATATTCTTATTGAATTCATGCAAATAAACATATTGCCATGATAATAATAATACTCATTTATTAAAAGTTGCCAGATTCTTGAGGGATCCCATAGGGAGTACAGTATAAATGCCCTAATATTGCTTATAAAGGAATACTTGACTAAATTCCTTTAAGAAAAAAATTTTTTAAATGTTTTCATATATTTGGGAAACAAAGATTTTACCATCAACAATATTCTGAACAAAGTCAGAAAAATAATTATTATTCTTAGTTCATTCAGTCCTGTATAATTAATTTTGTTTATCCTGATTATTTGTCAGTATTTTATGAATTCAGTTATTTCCCAGAGTTCTGTAAATCTTTATCTGATTCAAAGGTATGATCTGAACATTTATTTTTAGAAACCTATATTTTAAAAGAAGTACAAGCCTTTTCCATGGATCTTCCTGAAGATGTAGTATATTTGTCAATGCATTAGACTGAAACAATGGCTGTCTTTAAATGACAGAAAGAAAAACTTAAAATAATATGGTTATAGACATGATTACAGTGCAGTTGACAAAGGAATTTGTCCCTTTTTTGTAATAACATTTGAAGATAACAGTTAGAATTATAAGTGAAAGCAATTAGAATTCTATGGGCTCCTGTGGATATTTATATAATTTCCAGAACATTTACTTTCATTAAAATATATGTATATAAATAGAATATAGTTATTATTGATTATTATCATACTTTTGTAAAACTTTCCATTTGATTTCAAACGTATTATAAAGGACTAATTAGTCTAAGATTTCTCTTTTCTTTTTTTTTTTCCTTTCCATTTTCCTTTTAGGATAATCCTTTTTTCAATGTTTTTCCTTCCTGTAATATGTATGTCCCTTTCTTCTTTCTCTTTTTGCTTCTCTGTGTGCAAACCTGAAACTTTCACAAACCTTCTTATCCTTTCAGAAATAACTAGCTTTAGGACAACTTACTTTTTTCCTTCTTCAAAAAGTACATCCATACCTTATACCTTTTATTATTAAAATGATACCATTTTCTTCCAATTAAATAGAATTCTTCAGTCTTAGAAACCTTAATTTTAGTAACCACTAAAATGTAAGCAATAATTATTCTTTAGATTGACAAATACATTTTATATCTTCTAGAAACATAGGCTCTTCTATTGGCAAACAGATTCATACTTTTAAGAGACATACTTCTAAAGTATGATATTTATTAACAACTCTAAATGTATTTTTTAACTTCTCTATAATAAAAAAACTAAAAGTAGGTGAACTTAAGACTTACCTAGCAATTAATGTTTAACAACTGAAATAAATTAGTTGATCTGCTCAGAGAGCTACGGGTATTTTTTTTTTCTTCTTAATAAGGATTACCATATTTCCCATGTATAAGATGCTCCCATGTATAAAACGCACCTTAATTTGGGGGCCCAAAATTTGAAAAGAATATCTGTATTACAAAAAGTTATTGAACTTTATTCATCATAAAATTCATACAATTCCTCATCACTGTCAAAACTCGCATCCATTAACTTGTCTTTATCTGTGTCTGACGGCAAGTCACTGTCTTCTTATATTGCCTCATCCTCAGTTCCATCTATGGCATTTGAAATGCCACACTTCTTAAATTACTAGACAACCACTGTATAAGATGCATCCAGTTTTTAGACCCCAAATTTTTCAAAAAAGGGTGCATCCTCTACTTGGGGAAATACGGGTAACTTCCAGAAACGCATTTTAAAAGATGGTGCATGTAAGATTTGATGGACTTTGAACTGTTTCTAGAGTCTCTCCTGTGGCCCTGTAAAGACTTCATTTTGTAAAACCAGCACAATTGTTTTTAATGTCTTAAGAATTGGTTTGCCACTCAAATGTTGGCAGAGGACTGACAAATTCATTCACTTATTTTTGGAAAGTTTCTTTCTATCTCAGTACGTTTTTCTTTCAGGTTTCGTAGCAATTACAGAGAGATCTAGTTTGGAGGTAGTATACAGCTTAAGGTCATTCCTGAGAGTCACAAAGGCTTGAATGTATGGAACCTTCCTCTGTTTCCCTGGGACTGGAAAGATAGGTCTGGCTGCAAGACAGTCTTGTCTCAGCAGGGCAGCACCTGACATCAGGGATAAGGACCTAACTTCTTGTTTTTCTTCCACTAGCAAACACAGCCATATTTTCAAAAGGCATAACAGAGAAAACAGGTAAAACAAATACACATTTCCTGTGAATAACTTTCAAAGACGTTAATTAAACCAATAGTACTATTAAATGCTTTCCCAGGCCACTGATCCAAAAAAAACATTTTGGAATACTTTTATATTTTAATAGCTAATAACATTATTAATTATATTTTAATAGCTAACAATATTATTAATAGTTGTACAGAAGGCAAGATTTGTTCATTCACCCTTGATAACTTTTCAAGGAGACTGGAGAGGGGGTTGGGGAGATGCCAGCATGGGCAACATGGAGTTGCTTGTTTTATAACCTAAACAAAATTTCAAACACCAACGAAGTGCAAATAAACAAGTATTTACAAACCAAATCCTCCAGAAGGAGGGACTGAGACACTAGTCTTAGAATCTTATCTCATACCAACTGATACAGAAAATAACTTTATAAGGTTCAGAGGGTATAAAATGACAGAAATAGAGGATTTCCAGCGCACATAGAATAGCAAGAATTTCACACAGATGAGCGCTCTCAAACCAAAACTGACTCCTACTTCACAGACCTGAGTAAAATTTCACATAGAAACAAAATAAATACAATACAGAGACAGGAGGATGACAAACAAATAAACCCTGATCAAGCCCGATATCAAGAGTTGCTTGCTTGGCCCCCAACACTGGAGAGAACAAACACAGAGCGTAGCCATCAGGACGGGCAGATCTTTCAGACTATAAAAACAAAGAAACGAGTTTAGAATCCAAGCCTATTTCTTTAAATTAGTGCTTCTCAAATATCCTAATTTCAGTGCAATAATGTCCAGAGTATCTAAATAAATAAATAAGACTATTCTATGGAGTATACGATCAGAACAATATATCTTACAAAATACATACATACACAGAACGGTATTTACAACCCAGGCCGGAGCACTCCAGAAGCTGAGCCACAGAAGTGAATACTCATACAAATCCCCATACAGGGGGCTGGGATTTTGCATCACAGAGCCGTGCCACTCACTGGTCAGCACTGGTTGACTTTTTTTAAAATCCCAGATGGTTCCAAAGAACCCCATATGGCAGAGCAGAGGGCTTCTGATCATGCACATCAGGGACTTACCTAGAGGAGTTTGTCAATTCCCAGAGTTTGACCAATCAGCCAGAATTTGCCCCAAAGGGCCATTTCCCAGAAGAGTGGCTCCACCCCTATTCTACCAGACAAAACTCTGTAATATCACACAAACCAGAAACCAGAAGGCACCTTCATTCCTGATGACCAAACTAGGTCATAACCTGGGACTGTAAATCTGAATCAGAAAAGCACAGTGATCCAATTGAAAGTGAAAGTGATGGAGAGTGCTGAAAGTCGGGGAGAGTCACCAACCAAGTAAAGCCACTTGTCAACTGCTGGTGATTCTCCAGATCTGCACCCCGGTTCCCCCCAGTACAAGCAGCCAACGGGACTCATCACCAAATACCTGGACTTACTAGAGTACTGAAGCTGTTCCAGTAGGGTTACCAGAAAATGAAACCAGAGAAATCAGCACTGTGCTGCTGTCAGTACACAGACAATTAGCAGAGATGGGGACTGAATCTTTATGGACACTTTATTCAGAGGACCAACAATCTGAGAAGACAGTGGGTTACATACCCTAAAGGCTGTCTTAACATCTCATCTCAAGTTAGCCTTTTTGTAAGAAGAAGTAAGGGGTGGGGAAGGGGTTTGGAATTCAAAAGATTAATTGCTCACAGGTCTTTTGGAGTCAAGGTCCACCAAGCATTTTATGGGCACCACTTTTATTAATTGCACTCTTCCTGATAACAAATGGTTAATTGCCTGGAACAGCACTATTTACATATGTTAATTCCTAAACTCATCAATTAAGACTAAAACTTAAAGCATTAAACATTAAGCCGATTAACTATAATATAGCTAAAATTTTAAGCGCAAGAGTTCTCCTACCGATTTTATTTATTAAACTTATTGAAGTGACATTGGTTAATAAAATTATGTAGGTTTCAAGCATACATATGATACATTATCTGTATATTGCACTGTGTGTTTACCACGCAAAGTCAAATCTTTATTCATCACCATATACACCATTCGCGACGCCCCTTCCCCCTTTCCTCTGGTAACCACCAAACTGTTGTTTGTGTCTGTGAGTTTTTGTTTGTTTTTCTCACTTGCTCATTTGTTGAGAATCATGCTAAGCAAAACAAGTCAGACAGAACAAGTCAAGAACCATTTGATTTCACTCATATGTTGGGTTTAAAACAGCAAGTACAAAGCTTTTTGTTAATACTGTGATCAATAAGGAGCCAGGTTCTTTTCTATCTCATTTTTTCACTCTCCTCAACATAAGACTTCAAAGTCATAGGCTGATATGCTGCTGTAATTCTATTCATCCTGTTCAGCCTTAGCCAGCAGGAAAGGGAATGATGCTTGCTGGTCAGTTTTAAGACACTCCGTGGAAGTCGTGCTGAGAACTGCAAGGGAGGCTGGAAATTCTAGTCCTAATCTGGATGATCATGTCAACTGTATTAATCATGCCTCTTCATTTTCTGTATTTTCTGATATATATATATCAGAAAAAATATATATATATATATATTTTTTTTTTTTTTAACTGAGACAGAGAGTGAGTCAGAGAGAGGGATAGACAGGGACAGACAGACAGGAACGGAGAGAGATGAGAAGCATCAAACATTAGTTTTTCATTGCACGTTGCAACACCTTACTTGTTCATTGATTGCTTTCTCATATGTGCCTTGACCGCGGGCCTTCAGCAGACCGAGTAAACCCTTGCTGGAGCCAGCGACCTTGGGTTCAAGCTGGTGGGCTTTTCCTCAAACCAAATGAGCCTGCGCTCAAGCTGGCGACCTCGGGGTCACGAACCCGGGTCCTCTGCATCCCAGTCCGACGCTCTATCCACTAGCGCCACCGCCTGGTCAGGCTTTTCTGATATTTTTTGACACTTGGGTCTAGCTGATTCTTGAGAGACTACCCTTCCAGGGCTGGCCAATTCCTTGAGATCATAAAAGACTTGCCTGCAAGTAGGCCTTTCATATGCAAAGCAGCCAACCTAAATCACAGATTCCTCACCTCCTTTATTGAGTGCTCACGTCCCAACCTATTAATTCCTCAGTCCTAATCACCATGGGCCCCGGTGTCAGATAACTAGGGGCAGCACATGTGCCCTGGAAGTTGCTGAAATAATCTAGACTAGTCAATCCTAAACTTGTTTAGCTTGGTTTTACTGCCTCACTAATTTCTTCCTACTGAAACCTCAACAAAGGCTCTTCTTGGTCACATTTTCCCCTTCAGTCCTTTCTCTTGACCAACCCTGGTGCTTCCTTCCCCACCTGGCCCTGTGTGGTGTGCTATGCTTCTGTTTCTAGAGACTTTTGAGTTTTAAAACTTCTTTCTTCATGACTTCTTTTTTCTTTTTCCAACTGTGTGTCTTATCATTCCCCCCCCAAAAAAATAAAAAGAAAGTCCTGGGTACATTTTAAAATATTATCATAAAATGATGATGGTCGCATACCACTTTGTAAATATGCTAAAGTCACAACATTAAAAACCATTTAAAAGGGAGAATTTGATGGTATGTGAATTATATTTAAATCCTGAAAGTTAAATAAAAAATAAAATAGTAGATTCTGTTACAATAAAAAAAAGGATATTAGAGGTGATATTTATGCTACAATGATATTGTATGTACAATAAGATTGTACATATAAATATCTCTTTTTTCATCTCTTTCTTATATTATATGGATATATTTTAATCAAGCTTTCACTTAACAACAGACATTTAGATTGCTTCCTTTTTCTCCTGTTATAAACCATGCTGTAATTTACATCCAGATCCTGCTTTATTATCATAGAATTGATTCTTAGAAGTATAATTCTTTAAAAAGTATTATTCTTTTGTAATATTCCTTTAAAAGAGGTAGTGCAAATTACCTTTCAAAAAATTGTACCAGTTTAGAATCACATTAAAAGATTGAGTCCCCATTGATTTTTTTTCTTAGCTTAGGCTGCTGTACATCTTTGAAATTTTTACCAGTCCAGTTGGTTGTAAAAGCACCTCACTAATGCTTTTTATTATTATTATTATTTGTTATGTTTTTAGAGGGAGAAGGAGAGGAGAAAAAAATGGGAAGGGAGGGAGCAGGAAGCATCAACTCTTAGTAATTGCTTCTCATTTGTGTCTTGACTAAGCAAGCCCAGGGTTTTGAACCAGGGACCTCAGCATCCCAGGTCAAGGCCTTATCCACTGTGCCACCATAGGTCAGGCAAATGTTTTAATTTGCATATCTTTGACTATGTGGATTATTTCGCCTTTTTAATCTTTTTAATTGAATGTATTGAGGTGACAATGTATTAGTCAACAAAAGCATATGGTTTTCAGGTGCATAATTCCAAAGCTCATCTTCTGTATATCATATCATGTTCATCTCCCCAAGTCAAGTTTCCATTCATTACCATTTAATCTTTATTGACCATTTTCATCTTTTTCTCTGACAATTGCTTGTTCTTGTCCCTAATTTTCTATTAGAGGGTATAACTCATATTAACAAGGAACATTTAATATTAACCTATCTGTAAGAATCCACGGGAGTCCGAGAGACCAGAGTAACAGGCTTTATTGAAAGGAAGAAAGGAACCCTGCCGGGCACTTCTCCTGGGGGAGAAGAGCACCAGTTACAGACTAGGGGCGAGTTATATAGTGTTTGGGAGAGCCTGAGGGGATACTGAGGCAAAAATCTTGGTATGTCCAGAATGCTCCTCCTTGGGGGCTTGGAGCATGTGGGTGTTGAATCAAAAGTCCTGGTGTGTCCGGAGCCCCTCCTTGGGGTGGCTTCTCAACTTTTTGGAATTCCTCTGTCTCAGGGTCAATAGTACAGTAAGGGTGAGGTCTGACAGATAAGCGGAACATCAAGAGGGCAGTTTGGAATTCACGTATCTATCACTATCTCTGTCTGAAGATGTATAAAAAGATAGTTCTTCATCTTCTATGTCCTCAATATACGTCTAATAATATGTCTTCTTTACATTAATCTTGACTAGCTCTCAGTGTGCCCTTGAAAACTGAAAACTATTTTTCTTCACTCCAGTCCAGTTTTTTTCAGTTATTTCTTTGAAAACTATTTCTCTTCAATATGTTTTTTTGTTTATGCTGGAACTCACAGAATATGCTCACTGTATTTTATGAATCAATTCTACTTCCTCTTTTGTCTTCACTTGAAATTTTCCATTTTCATGTGATTTGAAGATAGTTCATCCATATTTTTAAAAATAAGCATTGAGTTTTTCATAGTGTTCTTTGCTGTTTTAATTTCCTTAATGCATTTTCCTTTTTCTTTCTCAAATTCTTTTAGAAAGGAATGAAAGTTTTCAATATTTGTGGGCAATATACATGCGATATTTTATTACATAATCTTAAGAATTGTCAGTACATGTTTTGAATTACTCTTCTATTTCATCAACTGTATATGTCTTAGAAAAGCCATCTGGGCCCTGGTTGACTGGCTCAGTGGTAGAGCATCAGCCTGGCGTGCAGAGGTCCCGGGTTCGATTCCCGGCCAAGGCACACAGGAGAAGCGCCCATCTGCTTCTCCACCCCTCCCCCTCTCCTTCGTCTCTGTCTCTCTCTTCCGCTCCCGCAGCCAAGGCTCCATTGGAGCAAAGATGGCCCGGGCGCTGGGGATGGCTCCTTGGCCTCTGCCCCAGGCGCTAGAGTGGCTCTGGTCGCAACAGAGCGACGCCCCAGAGGGGCAGAGCATCGCCCCCTGGTGGGTAGAGCGTTGCCCCTGGTGGGCGTGCTGGGTGGATCCCGGTCGGGCGCATGTGGGAGTCTGTCTGACTGTCTTTCCCCATTTCCAGCTTCAGAAAAATACAAAAAAAAAACAAAACAAAACAAGAAAAGCCATCTGTTCTGGCGTTTCAGTGTGGTCGTTTGTGTTCTACAACACTTAACTTGACTGATGAACGACAGAGGGTAGGTTCCCTCAGCACAGGTCCAGGGCAAGCAGTAGTAGATTTGGCGATCAACAAAATATTAATTAGATTTTATTTTCCAGTTTAGAATTTATATGCTAACTTGTGTTGAGGTGATGGAATAAGAGACACCATGTGATTCCCAAGGTTCTGCAGTTGAGAGAGGAGGTCCTTTTCCAGCTGATTGAAGGTATAGTCATCTCAAGCAGGAAGAGCAGACTTTTCCCATAGTGACCAGCAACTAACAGAAACGGTCCTTTTTCTCTTATGATGAGAACATTCATTCAGCTACTGGACTCCCAAAGACAGTTTCAGGGTTGATATTCTTCATCTCAGGTTCTACAGGAGAGGGGAGTCTTCTGTCAGGCCACTGGCTACCTTTCATTCAGTCAGTGAACAAATCTTAGACATTGACTGTTTACCTTTCACATTTGCTTATTTCCTGTGTGTCTCCGGATGCCATGGTTGCTCGTCTCCTGTCCTCTTTCCCCCCTTTCCTGTGCTTTCTGCTATACTCTACCTTCTGCACACAGAAGTATGTACTTACAAGCATATACACATATAAAGCAATATTAACATATCTTAGAAAACAAATATGGAAGTAAATAAATACAAGGCTTTGATGAAAATATGTCTAAACCTTTCATTTCAAGTACTTTTAGGAAAGGAATTGAGCTTTTCAATGTTTGTGGGCAATATACATACATGCCTTGCTTGGTACATGTTAAATAAAAATAAGTATTACGGTCAACTTTGTCTCTAGACTTACAAAGGCATATCAAAAGGTAGAATGTGAATATATTTCTTAGAGTGAACCTTTTCTATACATACTAGTGATGCAATAAAATATAGTAATTTACATATTTTTAATTTTTAAAAAGAATTGCTTACTATAATCCTTATTGATAACCTATAGAAATTGGTGGTACACTAATTAGTGAATGTGTGACACATGCACAAAGTTAATTTACGGACAAAAATAGATGTATTTAGAGCCACTGGAAGTAGTAGCATACACCCCCAGGCTGAACAGGGAAACAGGCTTTCTAAAGAGGGAAAGCCGGGCACCTGAGGAGCAATGGAGCTCTTCGTGTGGGTGCTGCCACCCCAGAGTAGAGCGTCCTTACTTTCTGCATGGTACCAGGCATGGGTAGCCTTGCCTGCTCATTGTTCGTTAGTGCATCCTAGAGTTACACCTGCCAACTGACAGCCTAATCAGCTTTCTCAGAGAAATAGAGAAGGATGGACCAACCAGGTGTACCAAATTTTGAGAAAAACCAAGGGCATACAAGAAAAGCATCAACGGGTAAAAATGCAAATGATGACCATTAAAAATTACTCAGGAAACATAAGAAAACTTTTTTAAGTCTATGTAATGTTCTCAGAGGGAAGGGAAAAGATGTTATATCCATAAAATAATAACAAGCTACCTCTGAAAAAAATAACCCAGCATTCTATCTAGTGTAAGGATCAAAAAACAAAGACTTGTTTACATATGCAAGGAATGAGAAATTCTCTCATCGTGAAATCATTGATGAAATTAAAACAACACAAAACAAACCATGAAATTCTGAAAAAGTGGTACATGAACACAAAGAAGAAATCCCATGAGGACAGCTATACAGAATGCCTTGAGAACAATTAGGCTAACTTAGAAAAGTAGTCCTTAGTTGCCAAAAGAATGTCTTTAAATTAAAAAGTGGTATGAGTTTTGTTCAATAGATAGTATGATTGTGAAGTTAGAGCATCTTAGCCACTAGTGACGAAACCTCTAGTCACATGTGCCTACTTGCATTTAAATTTAAATTAATTAGAAATGAAATTTTAAATTTGTTTCAGTAGTCACATGAGCCACATTTCCACTGCTCAATAGCCACATGCAGCTAGTGGCTACTAGATTGGACTGTATAGATGTAGAATATTTTCATCATCACTGAGAATTCTATTGAACAGTTTTGATCTTGGTGATATGGTGAGCATATCACTTATTTCTCAGAAACTATCCATTATCCATTGAGAAAATATCCATTGAGTAACTTTTTTCTGAAACATAAAAACAGTAAAAATATAGTATCCAAAACAAGATAACAAATTTATATTTTTAAAACCATCACTTTAGCTGTTTTGGTGTCAAATTAATTATAAAAATGCAAGTGTAGAAGCAAAGCTTATCTAAAATCATCAAAAAATATATATATATGCACAAGAAAATTCCCTGGCTCATATATGAAGTAAACTGAAATGTGGAATTATCTATCCAATAAATAGAGTAAAAGAATCAAGCTTTAATTTACCCTTGAGGTTTACAACATTCTCCTTCAAAGTACAAGCTTAAGGATAGAATTGCACTTTCTTCTCTACAAATGAATTGCAATAGTGGACTTTGCTAAGAACAATACTGATGTAAGCATGCTATTATAATGCTCATTTATTAGTATGAAATGTTTAGAATCAATGTATAAGCAAAAAATGAAATAAAATCATATTAATAATTACAGTTACAAGATTATACATTTTTCAAGTAATTTATATTGACAATCCAGAAGGTAGAAGCTAATGTAGGAATATAAAATTTGTCATCTCACATAGTGAAATGTTAAGAAACAATTAGTAGAAGTTTAAATGTTATTTAAAAGCATTGAGTTAATTAGTAGGGAAAGAAAACTAAAGATAACTAACAGTAACTAACAAAACTCAAGAGGAAGTCAGTTATCTTCGTAGGGAGACATTGATTCTGTTTCAATTAGATAAATCAAGAAAACTAGTAAAAGCATACTATTTATAATTATTAAAATCCCTAGAAGAACAAATAAAAAATTTATTAAAAATAGTTACCTCTTAGGAGCAAGAGGGTTACAAGAGCTGGTAAACGTTTTAGTTGTTGTTTGATACCATTTTGAAGTATTTGTATTTTTAACTGTGTGTTGTGCTAATAATAATGATCACATTATGTTACTGATATCAAAATATCAAATTAGTTTTTTCTCACAATTAGATTTAAATTCATTGGCAAAATTACACATTTTAGATACTGTGCACTGTGGTTATGTGTAACCACGACCTAACATTAAAAATAACATACTCATAAACTTAGGCCATAAAGCAGATTCAGCTACAATAAAGGCAAGCTTTTTTTATTTTATTAAATGCATTGGGGTGGCATTGGTTAATAAAATCATATAGATTTCAAGTGTGCAATTCTATAATAATATCCTCTGTATATTGCATTGTGTATTCATTTCAAATTGTTCTCAGCACATCCAGGCCCAGGACCCTGCGTGATTGACATTTAAAGAAAGAATAAATAGATAAAAATTGCAAATCATATTGAGTATTAAAAACCATGATACATAAGTCAGGACAAAAATTGCCATCCAACATTTTCTTTTCCCAAAAAGTAAATAATTCATACATAATGGATCATATACAAGAAATTAAAAAAAGAAGAGAATGGTAACACTTTATTGGATCGATCAATATAGAGATTTACTATTAAATGTGCAAAGATCTCTGAGGCTAATGTCAAATCTGAAAACGTTGTTGGCAGCTATTATACCTTTCAAGAGCAGTTGTGCATAATCAGAGGTCATGAGAGAACGAAGGCTTAGGCTTGATCCAAGTAAATGTCTGGCATATACAGCACCTTCGAGGCAGGAAAAACTTGAAAAATATCATGCCCAATATCAGAAAAGAGAGTAGAAAATAAAGGATAAAGGTGACTTTCATCAGCACAGAGATGCTATTCCTAATATCCAGTCCATATGCCATGGGAGAAATTATTTACAGAGAGTAATAAAGACCAGAACTAAGCCTAAAGAGTCTCCTGCCAAAATCCATTAAAAAAAATTAGACAATTTAGTTTCACAAGCATATAAAGAAATCAATTGAATAAATATCAAAGGGAGTCTGAACAGTCAACAATAGCCCCCGTGAGCCCTCTTCATTAATCAGATGCCACAGTGTATAAAGTACATTGTAAATATTCAAAGAAGTTAGCTAAAAGGAAAAAAATTAAGTAATTGTGCATTTGTAGTGAGATCTACAATTTTATTATTACAGATGATCACTATAATCTAAACTTACAGCTTTTGAAGAGAAAAGAATCTGTGTTGGAATAACTATGTGTATGATTTACAAATTCTGAAGAGTAAATTTTTAAATTCTGCTTTTTAAATAATTCTTATTCCAACACGTCATGGTTAGTAAACTCGGATGATAACGATAATCAAATGTACCTTTAATACAGATATATATTCCCATATATTTACTAAGATTTTTAAATTTTCAAGTTCTTGCCACGGGAAGATCTCATATATCATATAAAGAAAGAGTCCTTATAGAATTGACCAGGTAAATACTAGCAGAGAATCTCTGTAGTAAACCTATCAAACCCACTCAATTTCCATAAGAAACTGGAGACTCTAAAATATGGTTCTGCTAAAGATCATATACTTAATTATCTCTAAAGTTAGGATCATGTAATAGCATTGATTTGAAATCCAGTTTGGGACATGATGAAGTAAATCTATTACATTGATTATCCAGGTTTATTTGCAAAATGTATTTGTCAGGACACCTTGGTAAGCAGTCATAGTTATCCAAATCATATTGTCTCAATCCAAAGAGAATGTATTGGCTCTTGTAACTAGAATTCCAGGATCGTTTAGCTGTGAGTATGGCCAAATCTAAGGTTAAAAAGAAAGAGGAAGAAAAGGAGAAGGAGAAGAAATAGAATTGGCATGCAATAAGAGAAAGAAAAGGTGGTTTTTAAGGAAAATCAATGTGCTCTTCCAAGACCAAAAGAAAATGGATTGCAGACACACAAAAGCAGGAGATGTCCAATATTTTCAATTGGGTTCACCTTTTCCTCCTTAAAAGGACACCACGGCTGGCACACTTAACATTGAATTGCTATAGGAGGAGCACTGGGAATGGAGGCAGAAAGGTCTCTTTATATGACCTTGACTAAGTTTGCCAAGCCTTTATGAGTCTAGTTTCTTCACATGGAAATCATTTTAAAAGTATATTTATCATTGCAATTCTATATATGATTTGATGAAGAAAAAAGAACTTGATAAATGAAGGCTCATGTGCCAAAAACAAAACCAGGCATGCTATATTATACAACTTCAAAGGACATCTTTCACACAGAAAACAATAAAAGAAATCCAGCAGTGTTGTCTATAAAATGGGTCTAATAATACCTTTATGGCACAGTGCCATGAATACTTAATGTAACATGTGTAAGTGTCCAGTGGATGATTGAATTGCATCCCCTCAAAAGATACGTTGATGTCCACCATCCAGGACCACAGAATGTGACCTTATTTGGAAATAGAGTGGTTGCAGATATAATTAGTTAAGATGAGGTCGGGTGGGCCTCATAATGGAGTAGGGTGGGCCTTCATTTAATATGACCGGTGTTCTTATAAAAAAAAGAGAGGCAAACGGGGAGGAGAATGCCATATGAAGACAGTGACTCATGGGGAGAAAACAGCCCTTTTAAGATGGAAGCAGAGATTGGAGTGAGATATTGACAAGTCAAGGAACACCATCGATTGCCAGCCCTCTAGAGCAGGGGTCCCCAAACTTTTTACACAGGGGGCCAGTTCACTGTCACTCAGACCATTGGAGGGCCGGACTATAAAAAAAAACTATGAAAAAATCCCTATGCACACTGCACATATCTTATTTTAAAGTAAAAAAACAAAAAGGGAACAAATACAATATTTAAAATAAAGAACAAGTAAATTTAAATCAACAAACTGACCAGTATTTCAATGGGGACTATGCTCCTCTCACTGACCACCAATGAAAGAGGTGCCCCTTCCGGAAGTGCGGTGGGGGCCGGATAAATGGTCTCAGGGGGGCTGCATGCAGCCCGCGGGCCATAGTTTGGGGACCCCTGCTCTAGAAGCTAGTAGAGAAGCAAGAAGCCAGATTCCCCTTCAGAGCTCTCAGAAGGAATCCACACTGCCAAATTCTGAGTTCAGACTTCTAGCACCCTGAACTATCAGGACAAAGTTCTGTTGTTTCTGTTGTTTGAAGCCACCCACTTTGTGGTACATACTTTATTACAGCATCTCTAGGAAACTAGCACAGCCAAATTGGAATCAACCATGGATAGTTAAATTTAAAAATATTTTGCCTGACCAGGCGGTGGCACAATGGATAGAGCATCGGACTGGGATGCGGAGGACCCAGGTTCAAGACTCCGAGGTCGCCAGCTGAGCACAGGCTCACCAGCTTGAGCCCAAGGTCACTGGCTCGAGCAAGAGGTCACTCAGTCTGCTGTAACCCACCGGTCAAGGCACATATGAGAAATCAATCAATGAACAACTAAGGAACCACAACAAAGAATTGATGTTTCTCATCTCCCTTCCTGTCTGTCTGTTCCTATCTGTCCCTCTCTCTGACTCTCTCTGTCTTTGCCACAAGAAAAAGAAAAAGAAATTGAAAATATTTTAATGTTTTCTAAATATTGTATTACATATTTTGTGTATTGACATTTTAAAAATAATAATATTCAACAACCATTGGATTAGTATTGGTCATCTCATTAAATCTCTTTATAACACTTGCCACTTTTGCCCATTTCCTTTTAAAAAGTATCTCTTGTCTTATTCCATACCTCTCTCTCCCAGCTTTCCTCCTAATCCTCTGACTGGATATTTTTATGTCCTCCTTGTCCTCTGACCTTCAGTTTTGATGGAGTCTAATGTTTGTTCATCAACTCTCTTCTTTTTTCACAGACAGCATCGATGACCATTTTTGAATTACCAAATTAATGGGCTACAGCCCAACATCACTGTCCTGATCTTCAAATATGCAATCACTGGTTGCTCCTCTACACTTAGATATCAGATACACAACTCAAACAGAGTATATCCCAAACAGAAATCATATATTTCCCCCATATATGCTTCTCCTGCAGCATGAACTCTGGAGTTGTCACTTACTGTCTCTTTCCCCAGCTCTTCACATCTAATCCAGAACCAAGCTCTCTTCTTGTTTCTGCCTCCTTCACTCTTCTTTCTATTGCACAATTCATGTCCATTACTACCTTATTTAAATCTTTATCATTTCTTTCTTGAATTGTGGAGAATCACATACTTATATCCCTGTCCTCGTTTTTGCTCTCCTCCAATTCGTCCTACCACTGCTGCAGGAGTGTTCTTTATAAAATGAAAAACAATAAATTACTCCTCTGCTTTAAAATCTTCAACTTTTCCTACAGATTGTTAAAGATAATCTAAGTTCTCTGGCAGAATATTCAAGGGCCATTGGTCTGGCACTTGCCTCCTCTCTACCATCCTTTTTGCTAATTGCTGTAATGCTCCAGCTTCTCTTCAATCACGTAAAGCGCCAGAGAGCACCAGGCTCTCCAGAGCAGCTCCTTCTGCATGGATTGCTTCTTTCCTTTTCCCCAGTGGAAATCTCTTTTTTCCATTTTTAGATTCAAATCAGGACTTCTCTCCTTCATATAGGATCATGACGTTTTTGTGTGTCCCTGCTCAAATTTATTGCATTATTTATTTGCATTCCTTTTACTTTCTACTCAAATCTTTAGCATAGTGCTTAAACCATGGTGTTGCCTGTATTATTTTAAACACATTTGTGTCCCCAAGTATCTCATGAAGACAGCGATTCTCCATGATATATCTCAACGTATAGCACATAATAAGTGCTTAGTAAATGTTTGATAAATTAATGAACAAAAATGAGTAAAATAATAAATGGATGAATAAATAGAAAAGTAAATATTGAATGAGTACTACAGTTCCTGATGAAGTATTTCATCAAATGCTTGATGCTTCTTCCACTGGCAGTAGTTAAAAGCACAAACTTTAAAGTCCAGTTGATTAGAGTCTCTGCTTGGCCACTTCTTTAGGTGACTTTGGGAAAGCTACTACATTTCTTTGAAAAACTTAGGATGTAATAGCTCTTCTTTGGGTTTTAGGAATAGTAACTGAATATATATTATGAAGAAAATATTACAAAGATTAAATAAGAATATAGTAAATGTTACACATATTATTAGTAAAAATTATTTTAATGGCATAATATTGGAGGCAAGACTTTAATTGGAAAGAATTCTTATTTTTTTGTCTGCATATGCTGAAAACTCTGAACGTAAATTATTATAAACAGTGTTTCTGAAACACACCCACCCTTGGAAAATAACAAAGGTCTCATGTGTGCGGTATCAGTTTTGACACTCAAATGGCTTTTCTCTTTACTGGGATACAGGACAAGAGAGAGATTGTATAAGTCATCATGGCTTTTGTTGAATCAAACTCTGTTCAATTCTTCATGTGAAAAAATCCTTCAATGTGAAGAATTTCTAGGCACCGTCATTGGCCTGCACTACCAATTTTTATTTTACCACAGCTGTCACCAGCAATGTTATGGTTTAAGTCCATAATAAGTAGAATAAAAAATAAATTATAATAAAATAAATGTGTGAATCAAATGCAATTGTGATGGATCCATAGAAGTAATTGATGAGAAACACTTTATGAAGAAAAAGAGCCATGAACAAGGAGTTAGAGGACACTTGGGACTTAACCAGACAAGGAGATGATACGGAAGGCATTTCAGGTAGGCGAAGCAGCACAAGCAAAGATACAAGACAAAAACATTTCTGTATCTTGGATATGGAAGCACCCCAAGTGCCTTAATATATGGGGAGAAATAAGGATATAAACCAGTGGTCCTCCAAGTGCGCACTGATGTGCCCTAGAAGATTTCCAGGTGTGCCCTGTGGTATTCTAGAGAAATATGTGCCTGTTGGGAACCAAAACTCCAACAGGATTTTTGGAGTTTAGATTTTGGGGGGACAGAGGTGTGGGGAATTAGCTATAAGCTAAGAGTGTGCCCAACCTCCCATTTCACTTGCCTGATTAGATTTCAAAAGGCTGTTAAGCTGTGGTGCTGGATTGTTTACACTACCCTCCATGTTCCCCAGAAAGACTGGTGGCAAGTTTCTTTTATCCTTTGTTTGGTGTAAAGTTAAGATTTGCTAATGGCCCACTTTGCCCTATAAATAAAGCAAGATGTAGTTTTGGGGCATGCTTTGTTTTTGCCAGCAGCAATTACAGGGCCCCCCCAACCTGGTATTTCCTTAATTTCATGTATTTTCTTAATTCTGCACCATTCCACTTGGGACCTGGAATTACTAGCTGCACTGGTTCATGGCATGTGCCCACATATAAAAATATAGTTACTCTATTATACCATTTCATTATGGAAATACCTCTCTTTTTGTTAACACGTCATTATTATATTTATTATTAACTCATCATTATATTATTTTTAGATAAATACACCCAAATAAAATGGGTATATTTCTCAAAAAGAAGCATGATATTGAAGAATCCAATTCTGAAAGTGTGCAAAAGTTAAGTGTAAATAAAATAGGACTTGAAGGCTGACGGGCAGAATTTAATTTATAGCATTTTTCATAACTTAACACTGAACAATATGATTGGATTAAAAACCCATTCATGGAAGCTTCAAGTAATTTTGGTTTGACATTAACAGAAGAAGAAGAACTGGCAGCTATATCCACTGATTGTGGATTGATGATTAAACATAGGAATTATATCATGAAGCCTTTCAGATTTCTATAAAAGAAGAATATGTGGCAATATCTAAAAAAGCTTTGAACACTTTACTACAATTTTCAACATCCTATTTATGTGAATTAGGATTTTCTACCCTCACCACAATTAAGAGTAAAAAGAGAGGAATTCTTCAATGTATTGATGAGGAACTGAGAGTTTGCCTTTCAAATATATGCCCAAACATTGAAGAAAATTGCTAGGACACATCAGGCTCATGTTTGTCATAAACACAAGAATAAAAAAACACATTCATGCCAGGACCTGCCGAATTTACTAAATCTTACTAAAAATGTATCTATATATATAAAAAGATAGCTTTTGTCGTTTTTTTATTTTTAACCCCTCTTTTTTACAAATTCTAAAAAGCATAACTCAAAAAATGTAAGATAAAAATGTGTTGTAACATCAGAATAAATTTAATTTTGTTGTATTTATTATTGTTTAATTACCATAAAAGCATACTTGGACTGTATATAATTTTTCTTTAATATTTGACTTAAATATTATACTTCTCAGAAACTTGTATATAGTGTGCCTACAATTATCTGTAGGATTTTAAATGCTCCCTGACTTCACATGTTTGAGAACCTCTGATATAAACTGTTAGACCATACTATGGAAACCCTTCAGTGCTAAACCATGATATTTTAACCCTACCCAAAATATAATAGAAAGTGCTTAAGATTAGAAAGTTATGTTTTGTTTGTTTACTTGAGAAATAGGTGGTAACATTGAGCTGCTTCTGTATGTGCCCTGATTGGGGAATCAAACCAACAACCTCCGTGATCCAGGAGTATGCTCTGACTGACTGAGCTATCCAGCCAGGGCTTAATTTCTTTTGACTTATTATTTCAGAGAGACAGAGAAAGGAAGTCAGAGAGAGGGGAAGAAAAAAGGAAGCATTCTGTTGTTGCTCCACTCAGTTCATATACTGGTTACTTCCTGAGGGTGCCCTGACCAGGAATCGAACCCGCAACCTTGTTGTTTCTGCTCTTAACTGACTGAGTTAACCAGTCAGGGCCAAAGATTAGGAAGTTTTGAATATTAGAAGAAGATGGCATACAAATTGCTAGAATAAACTAGAGTTTAAAATCAGGCCACAAAGAAATAATCTCCTTCCACCAGCAAGTGCAGAATCTAAAAGCCAGGATATGGCAGCAGAGAAATCATCTTCAAGTTCTGTTCAGTGCTGACGGTCAACAAGAGGAAGGTCTGATTAAAATGGTTCACATAGGGTCAGGGAAAACAGAGTTTGAAACTGAGAGCCTAAATTCAAGGACAGAGTTTGGAATGGACATATGTGGGCAGGCAGAGCCCATAAAGACAGATTATGTGAGCACAAACAAACATAAATGTGTCATAGTAGGAAGTTGTCCATTGGGGCAGGAACCTCACTTTTTACAAAATATTGCTGCCAGGGTAGCCTGGTAATTCAGTAAGCCCTAATAGGGAAAGAGTAGAAGCAGAGGGACCAATTATTGCAGTAGTCAAAATTAAGGGTAGTAAGGGCCAGAGGTAACATGGTAGAAATGGGATTTTAGGGGTTGGCACAAAGAAGATTCATAAGAGAAACACTTCTTTTTTCAAAAAGTTCTAACATTAAAAAACCTTCTCTTGAAACAATTGCATATGTCAGATAATTTCTCCAAGATTTAGATGCTAAGTGATTGGTTCTGAAGCTGACTAGAAAGTTAAGTTCTTGTACTTTTAGAAAAGTCACTGTCCTGGCTACTGCATTACAATCTCAATGGCCATTTTCTCTTATTTTATTATGATGAACCTTTAAAGAACTTAAATTAGATGTAAGTCATAAATCTTATTTCCTTAAGACCAAAAGTAAGTCAGCCTTGAAACTTATAATAAAACTTTTTCTTCTAAATGCAAATCAAAACTGCAATGAGATACCACCTCACACCTGTTAGATTAGCTATTATTAACAAGACAGGTAATAGCAAATGTTGGAGAGGCTGTGGAGAAAAAGGAACCCTCATACACTGTTGGTGGGAATGTAAAGTAGTACAACCATTATGGGAGAAAGTATGGTGGTTCCTCAAAAAACTGAAAATAGAACTACCTTATGACCCAGCAATCCCTCTACTGGGTATATACCCCCAAAACTCAGAAACATTGATACGTAAAGACACATGCAGCCCCATGTTCATTGCAGCATTGTTCACAGTGGCCAGGACATGGAAACAACCAAAAAGCCCATCAATAGATGACTGGATAAAGAAGATGTGGCACATATACACTATGGAATACTACTCAGCCATAAGAAATGATGACATCGGATCATTTACAGCAAAATGGTGGGATCTTGATAACATGATACGAAGTGAAATAAGTAAATCAGAAAAAAACAGGAACTGCATTATTCCATACGTAGGTGGGACATAAAAGTGAGACTAAGAGACATTGATAAGAGTGTGGTGGTTACGGGGGGAGGGGGGAGAGGGAGAGGGAAAGGGGGAGGGGGAGGGGCACAAAGAAAACTAGATAGAAGATGACAGAGGACAATCTGACTTTGGGTGATGGGTATGCAACATAATTGAACGACAAGATAACCTGGACTTGTTATCTTTGAATATATGTATCCTGATTTATTGATGTCGCACCATTAAAAAAATAAAATTACTTAAAAAAAATTTTTTTTCTTCTATTTCACACCCCACGATAGACAGACATCAGACCCTAATTTATGTTACTTTGACTCACTATGAATTTGATACGTATTTAAATATCTCTTAATTGAGATGAACATTAAGAACCTACAAAGAAGTGAATTCTCAGTTCACAAACGACTAATCACCAAACCCTGCAAGCATTTATAAGCATCAAGGTCAATGTGAAGTGTAGAAGGTCCGTGAAACTTGCTTGCAAAAAAGCTCTGGAGTCAGAACTACCGTTGTAATGCATAGCACACTAGTAGTTTTTCAATATCTCTACTGCCACTTTCTGTTCATAAAACCATAAGGTTAGCCCTGGCTGGTTGGCTCAGTGGTAAAGCATTGACCTGGCGTGCAGGAGTCCCAGGCTCAATTCCCAGCCAGGGCACACAGGAGAAGTGCCCATCTGCTTCTCCACCCCTCCCCCTCTCCTCTCTGTCTCTCTCTTTCCCACCTGCAGCCAAGGCTCCATTGGAGCAAAGTTGGCCCGGTTGCTGAGGATGGCTCCACGGCCTCTGCCTCAGGCGCTAGAATGGTTCTGGTTGCAACAGAGCAACGCCCCAGATGGGCAGAGCATCGCCCCCTGGTGGGCATGCTGGGTGGATCCCGGTTGGGTGCATGCGGGAGTCTGTCTGACTGCCTCCCCGTTTCCAACTTCAGAAAAATAAAAAATTTAAAAATTAAAAAAAAACATAAGGTTATTTTGATCCAGTTTTACATTTTTCCTCAGTCAGCATATTATACATATATGCAAACTATCCTTTTAATCTTGGCAATTTATCTAAAATAGAAGCTTTCTTGGACCAAAAATCTATATTGTCCTCATTAATGTCTGTATCACCTTAAATACTAATCTTTTAGCTGCTCTTTTTTTCTGTTTTCTTATTTTGTTTTATGTTGCTATTTTTACATGCTTATTGGGTTATACAGCAGTCATGGTAATAATATAAGACCTTAGGTATAATTGTAATAGATGATACATATTTCACATGGTTCTGAGCCTTCTGGTTCCCTGATTTTAAGTCTTACAGATGAGATATTTTTTATTTTGTTGTATAACTGGATCAGGAGAGAAAAGCTTTTCTTATTTGATATCCTTTCCATTTACCTGTTATAGGCTTATGATGTGCTAGATACTATGCTACACATTTTTTATGTCTAGTTTTACCCATCTTCACAAACACTGCAGAGCTAATTTTTATGTTTCCTGTTTCACAAATAAGGAGCTTCATTTAGAGATGTTAAGTAAGTTGTTCAATGTCACCCAGCTTATAGATAGCAAAGTCGAGATGTGATCCATGTCTGTCTGACTCCAAAGCTCACATTCTTTTATTGTTAGATGAAATCTGCTTTGTGTCCATATCTTTATAACAAAATTTATATAGGTTCTATCACACCATGATTTGTACAATACTGCTGAGTTTAGTATAAGGTGAAAAAACAGTCGTGTTTCTTAGTAAAGAATAATACCAGATTCTTTTTTAAATAATTTTTTTAATTTTTCAATTATAGTTGACAGACAATATTATATTAGTTTTGGGTGTGCAAGGAATGAAAGAGTCCTTTAATAGTCTACATGTGGTTATCAGTTCCAAATGATATATTTTTAAGATAAATGACAAAGTATGTTTTTTTCCAAAAGTAGGGAAATCAAGATGGTGAGATTTTTAAAATAAATGTCTGATAGCTCAAGGTATATATATCCTACAGTCAAAAATGCAAAGAAAAATGGAAGCAAAAATAATGTCTCTACAGATATCATTTGTGTTGTCACCTGCAGTTGTTCAAACTAATAGATGGAAGTTGCATGAAGCAAATTTTGTGTTGATTTTATATTAATTAGGAAAGCCCAATAATGAAACAGACTGACACACAGAGTATAGCCACAGAGATACAAATAAAATAGTAAGACAATGTACAGGACATTCAGGCTCTTCTCAGTTCTGAGATCCCTTGCCTGAACAATGGCCATGATTTTTTTGTTTGTTTTATTTATTAAATTATCACGTAGTGTGTACCAAGCCACTTTTACCCACCTTCATGTAGGCAACTTAGAAGAAAGTATTTATTTAATTACTTTGAGAAAGAATTGTACATTCTTCTTGGAGAAATTCTTATTTCATTACCCAATAGACAAAAGGTTTTAATAGCCCTGGCCGGTTGGCTCAGCGGTAGAGCGTCGGCCTAGCGTGCGGAGGACCCTGGTTCGATTCCTGGCCAGGGCACATAAGAGAAGCGCCCATTTGCTTCTCCACCCCTCCGCCGCGCTTTCCTCTCTGTCTCTCTCTTCCCCTCCCGCAGCCAAGGCTCCATTGGAGCAAAGATGGCCCGGGCGCTGGGCATGGCTCTGTGGCCTCTGCCTCAGGCGCTAGAGTGGCTCTGGTCACAATATGGCGATGCCCAGGATGGGCAGAGCATCGCCCCCTGGGGGGCAGAGCACCGCCCCTGGTGGGCGTGCCGGGTGGATCCCGGTCGGGCGCATGCGGGAGTCTGTCTGACTGTCTCTCCCTGTTTCCAGCTTCAGAAAAATGAAAAAAAAAAACAAAACAAAAAAAAAAAAAAAAAAAGGTTTTAATAATCTATAGTAAAGGCTGAACTGATAGAATCATGCAAAGAACAAACACATTTTGAGCAGCTTTTAAGGTGCTAATACAAATAAGGCTCAGTCTCTACTCCCAAAGAGTACATATGTCTAGTAGAAGTGACAGAGAAGTGTAGGATTAATACTTGGGTACAGTGATACATGATAGAAAAGATTGAGCATCAGGGTAAGCGTGGTGGATCTATCTAAAAAAGAAAATGCTTGAAAGGCACTTATAAGAAGTGCCTTTGCACTTCTTTGCGTAAGTGCATAAGAAAATGCACTTATGCAAAGTCTTGAAGAATAAGTTAGAATTACCTTGGTTAAAAAGATGAAGAAAGGATATAATATTTATACAAAAGGTATGTAAAAAGAAGCTACAGAAGTGAGAAGTAGGTTAACAAGTCCACAAACCTACAAGCATTCTTTTATTCTGGAAGCAAAGGGTGTATTAAACCAATTTTGGTGGTTGTGACTGGAGAGATTGACAAAAAGTTAATAGAAAAACTGCCTATGAATTAAACAAAGGATTAATATGGAAGTTATATGATAAATTCCTAGAAATCATTTTTAAAAAGATTCGATCTATTATATAAAATGAGGCAAAATTATGAACAGCTAATTTGCATAAAAACATATGATCAATAAAAGTCAAAATATATTTAATTTCAATAGTATTCAGTAATATGCAAATTAAAATAAAATTAAATTATATTATACCTATGTAATTAGTAAAGTTCAAACAATTGATAGTATCAGTGCTAGGGAAGGGATAGGGGGAAAAAAGAACATACTTGACATTCACTGTTAATAGGAGTATAAATTGTCACAGACTTCTGGTAGACTATTTGGAAGTCTGTCATATTTTAAAATGAACATATTGTTCAAGTCAGAAACTACACAATGGTATAACTATTCCAGATGTATATACGCTACCTTAAATTCCCATCAGAAAGAAAATGGTTAGATAAATTATATATTTGTAAGAGTGAATATCATGACACAGTTAAAAAGGAGATATATCACTATAAACATAAAAAAGTAAGTATATATCACTATAAACATTAAACATAAGATGTTTAAATATGTAAGTTAAGTACAAGATATATTGTATCTTTTTTATTTAAAAAATTTACAAAACAAACAAATTAAATAATATAAATAAAAATTTACAAAACAACATTATTTTTATATCTGTGTATGTAAACACGTGGCATATAAGAACATCTGAGAGGACACATGTTAGAATGATTGCAGTAAGGGGCTGGGACTAGATGAATGACGAAAGAATTTTTATTGTTCTAAATTGTTTAAATTTTACTAAGAATATATTTTCACCTAACAACATAATTTAAATTGTAAGCATTATTTTTAAGTTTAGAGGGAGCCTTTGACAGGTTTGAAAAATGGAAATCACACACATACATTCACATCTTGGTAATATCCTTCTGCTAGCTGAATATAAGGGGTGTTGGAGAAAAGGTAAGCAGAGCTAGGGAAGTCAATGGAAGTAATGGCATGCTGTTTAGAGAACAAATTGATGGTTGTCAGAGGGAAGGAAGGTTGGGGGGAGAAAAGATGAAGGGATTAACAAGTACAAACTGATAGTTACAGAATAATCGTGGGGATATACAGTATAGCATAGATAATATAGTCAGTAACATTGTAATAATTATGCATGGTGTCAGATGAGTTCTAGACTTACCAGGAGATCACTGTAAGTTGCATAATAATGCCTAACCCCTATGCTGTAGACCTGGAACTCATATAATACTGATTGTCAACTGTAGCTGAAAATAAAAATGTAATGGCAATAATCCAGACTAGAAAATAACAGTAGGCCCTGGCCAGTTGGCTCAGTGGTAGAGCGTCGGCCTGGCGTGCAGAATTCCCGGCCAGGGCACACAGGAGAGGCGCCCATCTGCTTCTCCACCCCTCCCCCTCTCCTTCCTCTCTGTCTCTCTTCCCCTCCCGCAGCCGAGGCTCCATTGGAGCAAAGATGGCCGGGGCGCTGGGGATGGCTCCTTGGCCTCTGCCCCAGGCGCTAGAGTGGCTCTGGTCGCAACAGAGCGACGCCCCGGAGGGGTAGAGCATCGCCCCCTAGTGGGCAGAGCGTCGCCCCCTGGTGGGCATGCTGGGTGGATCCTGGTCGGGCGCATGCGGGAGTCTGTCTGACTGTCTCTCCCCGTTTCCAGCTTCATAAAAATACAAAAAATAAATAAAATAAAATAACAGTAGACTTAAGTAAGGTTGTGCAATTGAAGTGAAGATGGAAAGAAGGAGGTGACTAACTAAAATATTTACCATATAGAATCCATAAGACAGCACCCCTTACAATAGCAAGGTGACTGTGAAAAAGAAATCTAAATGACTCTCAAGTTTCCAACTTCACAATTCACTGAAAGGTTAAGTTCATTTACTTAAAGAGTGCAGAGAGAGTGAGAGAGAGAGAGAGATAAGAAGTGTGATTCTTAAGTCCTTGCAATCCTGAGAAATTTGGAGTTTTCAATAGAAAAGCTATCTAAAAAAATTTTTCTGTCCATTTTTTGCCAAGAAAAAAGTATTCATCCCTATAGAAGGGGTTAATGACATATGACTTTCATCTAAACACACTTATATTTCTATACAATTTCAAGGAATTTCTAGATTGCACAATACATTGTGCAGTTGATTTTTCCCTTGACTACTCAAACCGGGGAGCAGCTACATCCGCCGGTGGTGGTTATGGTATCATTGTGGGAGAAAGTATAGAACTCTCAACCACTAAGAAGTTGTACCCCTTCCATCTTCCCTGCATCCCACTCACCAGCAGCCTGATCAACTAACATTCAGGTGGAAGCCCAACTTTGGGTAATGTCTTTTGTCAGAATGATCTAAGTGTACATAGACATATCAAGCTTGGATTCTTTGGGTCGACAATATTTTTTTGCTCTCCAGTTGACCTCAAAGTTATAGAACTTAAGTGGAAGAAAAATTCAATTCAAGCAGACCAAAGCATCTCATCTTCATTTAATCTACATACTTTGTTTTACTGTTGAAAGATGAAAACCCATTTATGTATAAAAATGTGACATAAAAATTAGATTACATATGACTCGTGGATGTTTTCATTTATTAACCAGAATACATTCTTGTCCAAAGTGAAAGATTGTTCTTCTAAGGAATGGTAGAAATATATGATAAGAGCGATTTAATCAGCCAATCATCAGTTTTCAAGTGCTAGGGATACATTGAACATAATCACATGATTCTGGCCTCATAGAAATTACAGTCTAATTGTGGAGATGTGAAAGAATCCAGAATAGCCCAAATGGCCATTTTGAAGGCTGTTCTAAATTCAAAGAGTGAGATGAAGTCACCATAGGATATTGAGGAGGTTAATTCAAGTACCAGGCATGTTAAGAGAGGACAAATCAAACTCTCAGTGTATGATTAGATTCTGGCTGCCTCCTTGAGTGGCTACCTTCAGCACACTTCCTGAAATAATAGTTTGAGCTCCATGCTTCAGAAGGAGGAAAGGGTAAACATAGTCAAATTTCCTCCAGTTAGGGACATTTTCCCTTGTACTCATTGGTCAGAACTTAATCACATAGCTTCATCTGTATGCATAAAGAAACTGGAAAAATATATTCTTCCTTCTGTACAGCATGTGCCAACTCAAAATCAGGGGTTCTGAAAGTAGGAAGAATAGATATTGATGGCACTGACAGTCTGTGCCACTGTGAGGTCAGATCATGACTAGAGATATAGGATCCAAGTTATCAAGTATGGACTGAGGTTGTTCCTTTTCTGGGATACCCAACAAAGGCTGTAAGTATGTTTGTCTTTTAAAGTTGTTTCAGGCCCTGACTGGTTTCCTCAGTGGATAGAGCATCAGCCTGGCATGTGGATGTCCCAGGTTTGATTCCCTGTCAGGGCACACAGGAGAAGTGACTATCTGCTTCTCTCTCCCACCCTCTCCCCCCTCTCACTCTCTTTTCCTCCCACAGCCAGTGGCTGGTACAAACACATTGGCCCTTAGGCACTAAAAATAGCTTGATTGATTCAAACGTTGGCCCCAGATGGGGGTTGCCAGGTGGATCCCAGTCAAGGCACATGTGGAAGTCTGTCTCACTATCTTCCCTCCTCTCACTTAAAAAAAATAAAATATAAGTAAAAGTTGTTTCAGATGGGATATTTTCAGATAATAGAGATTATTCTTAAGTTTTTTCATAATATACATTATAAATCAAAGAAAAAACTGGAAAATAATTTTTTGTTTTATTTAAGACTGAATGTTTTAAAAAACCTTATACATTGTATAAGGTTTTATTGTATGAAATTGTGCTAAAAGTTTGGTAAATCAATACTTTATATACACATTTATCTTTATGCAACCATTTTTCTTTCATCTATATATGTCATTTACCAAGACAAATCTGTCTCCTCTTTATTGTTTATTTCTTGAAAAGTATTTCATTATCCAGTATTTATCTTTGCCAGCACTTCTTTTTTATAAATAAAGTTTGCTAGGTTACAGCTATAGCTATGCTTAAATGCAGACTTTCTGGGATTTTCTCCAAACTCAGAGTTTGTGATTAGTTAAGCAATGGTACTGTGACTTGCTTTTTTCTTTCCTGAAAATACATTATCTCCTTAGGTCACTGCCATTCAGTGCTGTGAAAATGTGACTTGAAAAACAAGTTTGAGTGGAGCTTTCTAATTAGGCCACGCTCATTGATATTTTCCCAACCTTGTACCCAAGTTACCTAGGAGTTATATGCACATAATTAAAGAACATTCCATTTGAGATCTATATGCCTTTGAGTATGACTGGGTCATTCTCAGTGATTGAGTTTGACCCAACTGCTCATTCAGCTGAAGTGAATTAAGTCTTTCAGGGCACCAGGGTGTCATTTAGTAAGTTACCTCAGGCAGCACAGTAAATCTGCCTCACATGGGTGAACAGCTTTCTTCCAGGGAGTAGTTGCATCACCTCAGGTCTCCACTGGACCAACCTTCTTCGTGCTAAAGATGATTCGCATGACTCAATACTTATGCACAGCCAAGACAATAAGACTGCACAGAGATATGGTCCATTTAAGAGCACATGCACCAGTTTTTAAAGGGGAAATGAGAGAACTGTTTTGTTTGGCTTTTTTATAAATCAAGTATAAACAGAAGTGCAGTATTGTTCCCTAAATGCTGACACTGTAAAATTTTGGTGATAAATTCACCACCATATATTAAAACTATTTGACCCCTTAAAATATCAATAAACAAGCATCATTTTCTTAAACTATTAACGCATCTACATAAAATGAATGCATTTAAATAGCAATAAAATTGAATATAACTTATTTTTACTTGCAAATATAAATGTTCTTTTAATTTTAATGCAATTTTGTTCTCTTACATGTTAAATCCAGACGTTTATTGGTTCCTCTTCTGAAAACTAGCAATACACAAAATAAAATCATTTTTGTGGTATATTAATTTGTTAACTGGGTGCCCAGGAGTCCATGCAGAAATAAAATGCATTCACACTTCTTTCAAATGTTTTCTTTTCCACATACATTACACCAGAAGCTGCCGTTTCTTTCACTCTGTCACTATATCCAAGAAGCTATAAGCATTCACCACCACTAACAGAACGTTTTAGCAAACTATCTACATTTACATTCAAGCCAATATGTAAAATATAATAAAAAGCATGTATGGTAAGTGAACCAGTAATCTAATGATACAAGAGTCTGAAATGTCTTAGAACTACCTCTGAAGGATACATTAATAGCATTTTCAAAAGTAACACCTGCTAGCTTTCTTTCCTCTTTATAAAATCCATGAGCCTGACCAGGCAAGGGTTCAGTGGATAGAGCATCAGCCTGGGACACAGAGGACCCAGGTTCAAAACCCCAAGGTCACCGGCTTGAGCACGGGTTCATCGGGTTGCAGCCCAGGCTCACCAGCTTGAGCACAGGGTCGCTGGCTTGAGTGTAAGATCATAGGCATGACCCCATGGTTGCTCTCTTGAGCCCAGAGGTTGCTGGCTTGAAGCCCAGGGTCACTGGCTTTAGGCCAAAGTTGCTGGCTTGAGCAAGGGGTCACTGGCTTGGCTGGAGCCTCCACACACACACTGTCCCCCATCAAGGCATAAATGAGACAGCAAGCAATAAACAACTAAGGTGCCACAATGAAGAACTGATGCTTCTCATCTTTCTTCCTTCCTGTCTGTCTGTTCCTCTCTCTGTCTCTCTCTTTGTCTCTGTCTCACTCACTAGAAGAAAAAAAAAAAAAGAAGTAAAATACATGAGTTTCCTTCAACAATTTGTTGTTTTTATAACAAGAGAGACAGAAATGTATTTGGACCCTCATTATTTTGAACTCAGTCTAATGGCTTGCCAAGCATAGCCTGCCTAATGGTAAATGGTAGTGAAAATGCGGCCCAGCAAGGGGCTGGACGATTGTCAGTGAAGGCGCTATTTCACAACACGCCAGGTCAAGCAGCTTAAGAGTAATAAAATCAGGCTTCTCTGAATCTGTTTCCCTTTTCTCTCTTTTTATTGAGAATGAGTGTTACCTCAGATCAGCCCCAAAAGTTAAATGAATATAAGCCTAAAAAGTATCAAGCTTAGAGGGGGAAAAAAGGTATTAGTTTCAACAAAAAATTAAAAGATACTGTAAACGGGATAATACCTGACTCTTTTCAGGCCCTGACACGTTTATGACTTTATTTGAAAATAGAGCCCAACTCCCTCTAATTAGTTTGCTTTAGGCCAGCGATTTTCAACCTTTTCCATCTGAGGATACATATGAACTAATTACTAAAATTCTGTGGCACACTAAAAAAAATGTATTTTCTGCCGATCTGACCAAAATAGATAGATTTTTTTTTTTTTTTTTTGTATTTCTCTGAAGCTGGAAACGGGGAGAGACAGTCAGACAGACTCCTGCATGCGCCCGACCAGAATCCACCCGGCACGCCCACCAGGGGCGAAGCTCTGCCCACCAGGGGGCGATGCTCTGCCCATCCTGGACGTCCCTCCTCCGAGACCAGAGCCACTCCAGCGCCTGGGGCAGAGGCCAAGGAGCCATCCCCAGCGCCCGGGCCATCTTTGCTCCAAAGGAGCCCTGGCTGCGGGAGGGGAAGAGAGAGACAGAAAGGAAGGAGAGGGAGAGGGGTGGAGAAGCAAATGGGCGCCTCTCCTATGTGCCCTGGCTGGGAATTGAACCGGGGTCCCCCGCACGCCAGGCCGACGCTTCACCGCCGAGCCAACCGGCCAGGGCCAATAGATAGAATTTTGATGCATTCACACTGGACAGCTATTGTTGTGTTAGCTGTTGTCATTTTTTTATTTGACACTGTGAGGGAAAAGAGGTCAGTGCCCCTGACTAAACAGGTATTGCGTGTTTTAAAAACTCTTGCGGCACACTGTTTGAAAACAGCTGCTCGCGTTGGTTGGATTTGCTTGCTCTGATGTGGGAGAGTGAGCCCACGGAGCACGAATGCTGAGCTGGTGCCTCCACTCACAGACTGTCTTCAGTTCTGGACCTCCCGGACGTAGTTTAGCTGGCTCCACCCTCCTGATTGTCTTCAATATGTAAAGGAGGGGGCATTTATGCAAAACTGGGAAAATGAAGGAGAGGATATGTGTGAAGTTTCTGAGTCTGGCTGTTAGTGTCCGTCGACCTGCCTGTTAAAGAACACGGGCTAATGAGAGTGGCTTCACGTGCCCTATTGTCCAGACTCTAGTGATATTTTAACTAACTTGCTAAGTCGGTTGTATGAATGTTGTCATTTCACCTTAGAAATTGCTATCAAAACCATCAATAACATTGTCATGGTAAGGAGATATAGATATGTTTTATAGTTCCTGTTTTTAAAAGTTGCCTGCATGTTTGAAGCCGATATGCAGTATACCATGCCAAATTCTGTTGGAAATATAAAAATGAGAATCTCGCCTGACCAGGTGTTGGCACAGTAAATAGAGCATCAGCCTGGGATGCTGAGGACCCAGGTTCGAAACCCTTAGGTCAGCAGCTTGAGCACGGAATCCCTGACTTGAGCATGGGATCATAGACATGACCCTGTGGTCACTGGCTTGAGCCTAAAGGTCACAGGCTTGAGCCCAAGGTCACTGGCTCAGCTGGCCTCCACCACTGCCCTCCCCCCATCAAGGCACAAATCAAGAAAACAATCAACGAACAACTAAAGTGCCACAAATATGAGTTGATGCTTGTCATCTCTCTCCCTTCCTGTCTGTCCCTGTCCATCCCTTTCTCACACTAAAAAAATAAATAAATAAGAATCTTTCCAAAAAATTTATTGTAAGACATGTTATGAACAGAATTATACTACAAGGAAAAATGTAACGGTGTGGTAAGTCAAGGAGGAAAAGAGCCAAGTAAAGTTGGTAATGACTACTTTTTGCCAGGCATTTTATAAACACTGTCATGAATAATTGTCTTCATAACAGACTGTTTCCACATATTACCTAAATGGGAACTGAGGCTCAGGAAATTGAAGTGCCTTACATACAATCATTCATAAAACTGTGATTTAGCAAAGTTTTTAAAATTAGATCCCTCTAACTCCAGCACTGGTGGTAGCTCCCTTCTGGTGGTAGCTGTGCTGAGGAAGCGCAGGGGAGGCAAGATCATCCCAGTCGTGGCAGAACGGAAAGCCTGTTAGACGAGGTGGCACTTGAGCAGGGCACTTGGAATGGGTCAGGCCAAGATGAGGCATGCTCGCTTTTTGCTAGAAAGAAGAAGCAACACATTCAAACAACAATGAATAATAGTCTTATCACTATTTGGAAGTAGAAGTGAAAAATTTTGAAACCATTCTTATGTCTTGGGTTTGTGCTCAACCACGGGGAGATTTTGGAAAATTTTTAACCGAGGAGCGACATGATCTGAACTGGAAGGATTCGGGGAGGTGTCCCCTTACATGTTTTCGCCGTACATGGTTGCAGGGAGGGACGTGCAGGGCAATGGCACTCTCTTACCTCAAGCAAGAAGTGGTTACCTGGAAAAGTGAAGGTACATTTGCCGCTGCCACCCTCACAGTGGAGCCACCCCCATTAGACACGTCTGGTGTCAGAATGGAAGTAAAACCATCCAGGTCTTGATTTGTTTTGTTCTCTGTTGACTACTTCCCATTTTCAAGACTGGTTAGGTCCCCAAATTATTTTCAAGACCAATCAAATTTCAAAATGGTAATTACTAAACCGAATTATCCTGCCATCTCATCTCCTCCACCACAGAGATGCCAAATGAGAGCCTTTCTGACCTGGAAAAGCCAACCGAACTTCGAAAGCCATGGAAATATCTTACCCTTAAGTGAAAAGTGCTTGGTGTGCATGAACACATTTTGTTTTTAGGTACCGCTGCCAAGGGTGTGATCAATATCCAGAAATAAAACTGAATCCAGAACATTCTCTCTCATACTTTGTATGTGAGACAGAAACTGTGATACACCTGACAGCAGGCGACAAGCTAGCGACAAATGGCCACACCGGTTTGTAGGCAGTCTTGAAAAATCGCAAAGAATCAGACGCAGACTGCCTCGTGACCTCTTTATCAACTGAGCTAAAAGAATGAACCTGCCTTTAATACTGTGACAGATAAACCCCTAGTTCATAAATATTAAATGCATAGCACACTTTGGCTGTGAAGCTAAATACATCTAGCTCACATACACATGATAAATGCTGCCTAACAGTTCCTTAGCTGACTCCTTGGCTTCTGAGGTGTAAAAGCTTTTTTTTTTTTTTTTACAGATCATACGGTTTAAAAATCCGACCTCAAAAAGCAAGGGCTGGGGTGGAATCCACTGACTGAGGCCCTGTATGGTGGCTTTAGTGGGGTGTTTCCAAACTGAGTTCAGCCCTTCACCACTTCTTAGGTGAAAGAACTCGAGAATTTCAAAAGTTTTAGAATTTTAGTCTCTCCCTGACTCCTAAACTACTCTTTAGGATCATTTAAAGCTGAAAGTCATAAATCTCACTGAGCTTTAATAATTATGCATAGTTTTGAGAATAGGATATTTATATCTTTATTATATGTGGCTTAAGTGTCTGTTTGTCGCCGATAGCTTATTGGTTGCTTGCATAACTGTACTAGCCAATGGGGTGAAGTTGCCATGGCTGAACACAAATTGAGCGGGTCAGGGGGAAGGTGAACATTTGTTTGCATTGGCAATCATCTGTTTTACATAAAAACTACGTCTTAACGTAATTTCTTTTAAGAATGCCTCCTAGAAAATACAGCACTGAAGAGGAGAGAAAAGGAGCTAAAGCTGCACAAAAACGGCTTTCTGGACAAAAAGAAACCACTGAGCAGAGAAAGACAAGGCTTGCTTCAGTCGCAGAGCAAATGCGTCTTTCTCGGCAAAATGAGACTGATGAGCATAGAGAAACAAGGCTTGCCTCAGATGCAAGACAAAAAAGCCTGTCTCGACAAAATGAGTCCCTTGAACAAAGGCAGAGAAGGAAACGACACGACATATTTAAGTGTTGATTCCGTTGTAGCTGATAATAAAGTGAGTGCCAACAACTTTCCAATAGAATTTTTAAATAGTCTGTCGCCTTCTGGCATGCCACCTCACAAACTGAGGTTAAAGATTGGAGCAATTATTATGCTGTTAAGAAATCTTAACACCAGAAGGGGTCTTTGCAATGGTAAAAGACAAGAGGTTCTCCAATTGAAAAATAATGTCATAATAGCTAAGTCTTTGGCTCCTCTAAAGGTGAAATACATGTCGTTCCAAGAATTGATTTGGCTCCATCTCAAACAGGGTTGCCGTTTCAATTGAGACGTGGACAATTTCCTGTAAAACTTGCCTTTGCTATGACCATCAATAAGTCTCAGGGCCAAATGCTTAAGCATGTTGGCATTTTTTTACCTGAGCCTGCATTTGGACACAGTCAACTTTATGTTGCCTGTTTAAGAGTTCGTGAAAGAATGGATGTAAAATTAAAAATAATTGATGGTCCTCTGCAAGGCGAGCTTAAAAATGATGGAAAGATCTACACAAGAAATGTTGTGTACAAAGAGATCTTTGACATGTGAATTAACATTTTATTATTTAAATCACCTTTATTTATTGAGCTAGAGGTGGCTCTTAAGAAATGTACCGCCAGTGGTTTCCTTCATTGCACTCTACTTTAAGCAATTAAGCAAGTAGAAGGGGGAAACCCCGTGGGACACTAAGCAAAGGGGCGTCCTCGCCACCTGCCCTGGGTAATTCAGTTTGAATTAGCAGACACCTTTGCACAAATAATTTTAATTACAATTTATAATATCTAGAACAGCAGTCATTTCGTATGACCGCCGGGCTTTCTAGTTAGAGTATGTACATGGATGTAAAAGTCCAAACATTGAGAAAACTCAGTTTATTATTTGTCTAGAAAAAAATAAAACTGCCTTTGAATTATTGATATAAAGATAATTTTAGTTCAACTCAGTAAATATTACACTGAGCTCCTATCATGAGCAAGCTCCGGGGTTGGCCATATGCAGGAGAATAAGATGTGCATCGTTCATCTTGGTTCTTAGAGGATCACAACCTAGAGAGGGACAAGTGTGTGAGCCACGTCACCAGCTGGCAGCACAAAGGATGAGTCAGCAAAGAGGTGTGTTATTTTATTTGTACAATGCTCTTTTAAAACGCTTAAATTAGCCTGACCAGGCAGAGGCACAGTAGATAGAGTTCAGACTGGAATGCAGAAGACCCAGATTCAAAACTCCGAGGTCGCCAGCTTCAGTGCAGGCTCATAGATATAACTCCATGGTCTCTGGCTTGAGCCCAAAGGTTGCTGACTTGAGCCCAACGTCGCTGGCTTGAGCAAGGGGTCACTTGCTCTGCTGTAGCCCCTTGGTCAAGGCACATTTGAGAAAGCAATCAATGAACAACTAAGGAGCCACAAAGGAGACTTGATGCTTCTTATCTCTGTATGTTTATTTCTGTCTGTCCCTATCTGTTCCTCTCTCTGTAGCTCTATCTTTGTCTCTGTCTGTATCACAGAAACAAAAACAAAAATATTTGAATTAGGCCCTGGCCATTTGCCTCAGTGTATAGAATATCATCCCAACAGGTGGACGTCCCAGGATTTAATCCCCAGGCAGGGCACACATGAGAAACAACCATCTGCCCTGGCTGGTTGGCTCAGCGGTAGAGCGTCGGCCTGGCGTGCGGGGGGACCCGGGTTTGATTCCCGGCCAGGGCACACAGGAGAAGCGCCCATTTGCTTCTCCACCCCCACCCCCTCCTTCCTCTCTGTCTCTCTCTTCCCCTCCCGCAGCCAAGGCTCCATTGGAGCAAAGATGGCCCGGGCGCTGGGGATGGCTCCTTGGCCTCTGCCCCAGGCGCTAGAGTGGCTCTGGTCGCGGCAGAGCGACGCCCCAGAGGGGCAGAGCATCGCCCCCTGGTGGGCAGAGCATTGCCCCTGGTGGACGTGCCGGGTGGATCCCTGTCGGGCGCATGCGGGAGTCTGTCTGACTGTCTCTCCCCGTTTCCAGCTTCAGAAAAATACAAAAAAAAAAAAAAAGAAAGAAAGAAACAACCATCTGCTTCTCTTTCCCTCCCTCTCCCTTCTTTCTCTCTTCCCCTCTCACAGCCAATGGCTCAATTGGTCCTATCTTAGGCCCCGGGCACTGAGCTCGGTTGATACGAGCATTGGCCCCAGATGGGAGTTGCCAGGTAGCTCCCACTCAGGGCACATGCAGGAGTATGTCTCTCTATCTCCACACCTCTCACTTCAAAAAAAAAAAGTTGAACTCATTGTTCTTAACCAGAATGTTTATCCTTCACTTTGACTTAATGCTTTTGTCACCAACCTGATATGCTTAGTTATTGCACCTGATGGGCCCCTAAAGGTTTTTGAGTTAGGTACCACAAAACTGTCAATAAATAAACACTGTACCTACAATAGTGTTCTACCACCTTTATTAAAGCAGCTGAGATTATAGGGAACACAGGGGAGGAAATAGCAAATTCTCCCAGGTATGTCAGGCATGTTTAGACAGAGGCCAGAGACCAGGAGGGCCTTCCAGGCAGAAGAAATAGTGTGGAACCTTGGAGATGTAAAATGGTAGGTCAAGTTTGGAAATTAAGATGGGGAATAAGGAGAAATATTTATTCCTCATTTATTGAACATTACTGTCAGACACTAACAGGCACTTCTTATCCACAACAATATGTGTGATATATAGCTATATATTATTAGCTACATTTTTCAAATGAAAATAAAAACTGATTATCAGAGTAGGTAAATAAATTATCCAAGATTAATCAACTGAATGATAGAGTCATAATTCAAACTTCTGTCTGGCATTTTCACTATTGAACTTAATAGATGTATTAGCAGATTGCCAATTTATTTAAGACACTTTTTTTGGTAATTAATATTTCAAGTCCCATTGAATCTAAAGATTAGTAAGACCACTAGATATAACCTACTTTTGGGAGAAATAGAGGTTCAATTAACTGTAGCAAATGAAATAAATATCATGTAAAGAACTTCCAGAGCTTAAAGGAAATTTAGGAAAGTTCCAGTCCAAATTCATAATTTATAGGTGGGGAAATTTGGACATTTAAAATATTTACTTTTAAAATGTCAAAGAACCTTTATTTTAAATACAAATTAAAATACATTTTTAATAAATGTTTTATTCATAATCAGTTTCAAATTTTTTTAATTTTTTTGTTAATGCTATAATTTTTAAACATAATTTATAACAGCTATAATTTTATTATGCCTCTACAAGTGTAAAAGTAACTCAGGGAAATTTTCTTTTTAGCTTTGAAGAACTAACTCATAAAAATCAAGCCATGAAACTTCCCTTTTTACTTCAATATTTTTATTATGACCTACTGAACAACAAATTGTTAAATCTATAAAATTCATATTGCAGTGACCTAAAGTAAAAAACAAAAGTCAAAAGCAAAACAATAATGGGTCCATGATTGTTAATTATATTTGGTACTGAGAAATATGCACGGTGATTAGCTGTGCAAGTAGGTAAAGAGAAAAATACTAATTTAATTGTAGGCATATTTTGATTTATAAGAATTTAGGGCCCTGATTGGTTGGCTCAGTGGTAGAGCATTGGCATGGTGTGTGGATGTCCCATGTTCAATTCCCAGTCAGGGCACACAGGAAAAGTGACCATCTGCTTCTTCACCTTCTTCCCCCTTTTCTCCGCCCCCCCTTTCTTCCACTCCCACAGCCAAGACTTGATTGGTTCGAGCATATCAGCCCTGGGTGCTGAGGATGGCTCCATGGAGCCTCTGCTTCAGGCACTAAAAATAGCTTAGTTACAAGCATGACCCCAGATGGGGGTTGCCATGTGGATCCTGGTTGGGATGCATGCAGGAGTCTATCTCTCTGTCTCCTCTCCTCTCACTTAGAGAAGAAGAGAGAAAAAATAATTTAGAAAATTAGCAAAATTCTGTAATTGCGTCTTTGGCTTAGCTTGGCTGGAGTCATTTCCTTAAAATAATAATGTTATACCAAATATTATTTGATTTCTTATTTTGTACTAGAAATGCGTGTCATGGTACCAGGTGAAAAAAATAGGTGTCTCAATAACTATTTACTGAATAAATGAATAAGACCATGAATTAATAACAGAATAAATAAGTCAGTTATTCATGAGTAGAATAGTTCTCTTTCACATTCTAAGTCTAATAGAAAATTAACTCTCTTCTAGTCATTAGAAAGTGGCTATTGGTCTAGGAATTTAAGCAGGCAGAATACTTCCTTAAATCCTCACAAGAATCCTTAAGAAGCAATTTCCTACTTTTCATTCAATCATTTATTTACTCACTTATTCAACTTGCATTTATTGAAACCCTGCTCTCTGCATCTGCTGATCAAGTTAGAAGAGACTATTAGGCTTCCAGCTGGCCCGCCGCATAGATCATAATATGGCAGGAATATTTTCTCTACCAAACTAGACAGAGCAGCTTAGTTTTCCTTAGACTATATGTTATTATGTAAAGAGACCCAAAGGGGAGGTCTCCATGGAGTAAAAGATGCATTTTCTCAATGCCTACCATGAAACTGGCTCTTCTTACTATTGTTGGTCTTCCTCGCTGGTGATGTAATGGTTAGAGTCTGATGTTTCATCCACCATCATAGAAAACCAGGAAGCATATGTTAAAACAAAATTCTTCTCTACTGATGTAAAGCTATAAATTATTGTAACAAAAATAGAAGAGATGGGGGCTTGTTTGGGGGGAGTGGTAAAGGTGTTATATTGAATGAGACACTTGAATCCATAGTAACACAATTAATTTTAAAATTTAGCCTGACCAGGCAGTGATGCAGTGAATAGAGCATCAGCATGAGGTCCTGAAGACCCAGGTTCAAAATCCTGAGGTTACTGGCTTGAGCGTGGGCTCATCAGCTTGAGCAGAGGGTCTCTGGCTTGAGCATGGGAGTATTGACATGACCCCATGGTCACTGGTTTGGACCCAAAGGTCACTGGCTTGAGTCCAAGGTCGCTGGCTTCAGTCCAAAGTCACTGGTTTGAGCAAGGGGTCACTTGCTCTGCTAGAGCCCCCCAGTCAAGGCACATATGAGAAATCAATCAATGAACAACCAAAGCACTGCAACAAAGAATTGATGCTTCTCATCTCTCTCCCTTGTGTCCCTCTCTCTCTCTCTTGCAAAAAATTAATTTAAAAAGTGAAAAAAAAATAGAACAGAAAGATACATAGATGAAAAAACATGGGATATACAAGGAATAGAAGGAAACACATAGTTTGACAAAGAAAGGACAAATGAAATTAATAGGTAGGCAAATTGAGGGAGAGAAACTCAGAGAGAGAGAAAGTCTTTGAAAGTTCAGAAGTGAACATTCTTAAGGGAAAACAGCCCTTGGCATAGCATTTGATTTAACAGTCTATATGTTATCATTGAACTTTGAAGTTATTCATACTGTAGCTCAAAGGTACCATCATTAGTCTAAACCACACAATCACAGAGTGGCTACTATCTACCAGTTACAGAACTGAATACTGAACACTTAAGAATGAAGAAACTGCCTGACCAGGTAGTGGCACAGTGGATAGAGCATTGGACTGGGTCATGGAGGACCCAGGTTTGAAACCCCTAGGTTGCCAACTTGAGCACAGGCTCATCTGGTTTGATCAAGGCTCACCAGCTTGAGCCCAAGGTCACTGGCTTGAGCAAGGGGTCACTCAGTCTACTGTAGCCCCCCAGTCAAGGCACATATGAGAAAGCAATCAATGAACAACTAAGTTGCTGCAACGAAGAATTGATGCTTCTCATCTCTATCCCTTCCTGTCTGTCTGTCCTGTCTGTTCCTCTCTCTGTGTCTGTCTCTGTCACACAAAAAAAAAAAGAAAAAAAAGGAATGAAGAAACAATCTCTACTCTGAATGCATACATTCTCAATTATCAGCTCCTTAAATTTTTGGTCATGCACCTATCAGAGCCAAAGCTTTGTAGTTTATGAATACTAATTAATGTATGACATATAACTTCTATGTTAGTTCTATTAAGTTTTTGTATTTATTATAAAACAAAATATAAAAGGAATGAAATTAAAGTACTTTGAAGTAATATTCATTTTATACATTAATAGTGCAAAATTTATTAATTTAGGGTCTGATAAGTTTAATTTATTTTCTTTTTTTATTGACTTTAATGGGTTGACATTAATAAATCAGGGTATATATGTTCAGAGAAAACATCTCCAGGTTATTTTGACATTTGATTATGTTGCATACCCATCACCCAAAGTCAGATTGTCTTCCGTCACCTTCTATCTGGTTTTCTTTGTGCCCCTCCCCTCCCCCTATCCTTTCCTCTCCTCCCTCCCCCACCCCTCCCCCCCCATAACCACCACACTCTTGTCCATGTCTCTTAGTCTCATTTTTATGTCCCACCTATGTATGGAATCATGCAGTTCTTAGTTTTTTCTGATTTACTTATTTCACTCTGTATAATGTTATCAAGATCCCACCATTTTGTTGTAAATGATCCGATGTTGTCATTTCTTATGGCTGAGTAGTATTCCATAGTATATATGTACCATATCTTCTTTATCGAATCAACTATTGAAGGGCTTTTTGGTTGTTTCCATGTCTTGGCCGCTGTGAACAATGCTACAGTGAACATGGGGTTGCATGTGTCTTTACGTACCAGTGTTTTTGAGTTTTGGGTGTATATTCCCAGTAGAGGGATTGCTGGGTCATATGGTAGTTCTATTTTTAGTTTTTTGAGGAACCACCATACTTTCTTCCATAATGGTTGTATTACTTTACATTCCCACCAACAGTGGGTGAGGGTTCCTTTTTCTCCACAGCCTTTCCAACACTTGCTATTACCTGTCTTGTTGATAATAGCTAATCTAACAGGTGTGAGGTGGTATCTTATTGTAGTTTTGATTTGCATTTCTCTAATAACTAATGAAGATAAGCATCTTTTTCATATATCTGTTGGCCATTTGTATTTCTTCCTGGGGGAAGTGTCTATTTATTTTCATACTTGGCTTTAGTTAATATTCACACCACATACAGGGACAATATATACATATAATGTTATGTATTGATATTTAAGGCCTGGTTAGTTGTCATATGGTTGTAAGTACATATTTTTAAAACTGTTTGCAATGACTTTTTATGATCTCTTTATAGATCAGAATAGATTATTCTTGTATTTCCATTGCAATTGACAAAGCACTTATTTTAGGAGTTGAAGTCATGGAATTTTCATATTCTATGTCTTTGCATGTGCCGTTATTACAGATTTCTTCATGTGTATTCAAGATTGAGAACCACTCTGTAAAGAACAGCATGGTTTTCTAGGATCAACGTCTTGGGCCAGATGAAATCAAGGCTCCACCCTAATTGTTCAAGTCCTTAAAATAAATGAATACTTTGGCATTTTTCTCACTGTTTTATTATTTGAACACATGATCTTCAAAATTCTTCGATTGCATACCTCTAACAATAAAAATTTTGGAGCACCTTCCATGGAGAATTATGAATATATTTTATTCATAATTTATTTCATATACATACATGTGTTTTAAGTTTCCAATTCTAAATTTTGTCTTTTTTTTTAAGTGAGAGGAGTGGAGATAGAGAGACAGACTCCCACATGTACTCCAACTGGGATCCACCTGGCAACCCCCATCTGGAGCCAATGCTCTAACCAACCAAGCTATCCTCAGCACCTGAGGTTGACACTCAGACCAACCAAGCTATCCTCAGTACCCCAGAGCCTACACTCAAACCAATAAAGCCACTGGCTGCAAGGGGGGAAGAGAGAGAGAGAAGAGGGAGAGAGGGAGGGGAAGAAAAGCAGATGATCAAGTCTTCTGTATGCCCTGACTGAGGATCAAACCTGGGATGTCCACATGCTAAGCAGACACTTTATTCACTGAGCCATTAGCCAGGGCCAATTGTGTTTGTCTTTAATTAAGCCTGTGTATTCTTTGTCCTCACATAGATCAAAATGAGTATCTGCAAAAATACAACCTAATGAAAACAATTGGAACGAATCATATCTTAAAAGATCATATTATATGGATATTGCCCTCATTAAACATTTTGGTATCCCAATTAAATCATTGATGCATTATCTTTAAGGAAGGGATTTCTTCTATTACAGATTAGTGTGTTTACATGAGTGGGGTAGTCTGCATTAAAATATCTAATCAATCTTTAGCTCACTTTCTTACCTAAAAAAGCTTTATTTTTAAATTATCACTAATAATATTGTCTTATTTATGATCACTTACTTTAATTCTCACAAACAGTCCCATGAGGTAAGGTCAGTTGTTATTTTCATTTTACAGATGAGGAAAGTGAAATACAAGTTTATAGTTTGTCTTCCTTACACAAATTCTTAATGATACCTAATTTCCAATGTAAAGTTATTTCAGAGAGATTGCTGCAATATATATAAAATAGAATTTTGTTCATAGAGTTTGTGTTAAATATATTTTATTATAGTCTTTGAAAACTAGTTACTCTACAAACCAGATTATTTTAGATAATCTGAGTAATCAATATCCTCCATTAATTGATCAAGCCAGATGTGAGAATACAAACTATATCAACTTTTTTCACATTGTGGTATTATAACATGACCTATTGACTAACAATTTTTTCTTTAAGGTTCTTTACTTTTATACTATGTTTCTTGATAGGGGTTACTAGCATTTTAAGAGAGAATTCTCCTTTGTATAGGTAGTATACTACTTATTGCAATGCCTTTAGCATTCAGCCTGACCCTTACCCACTAAACAACAATATTGTCTTTCTCCACTCACAATTTTCAATACTCACTAAGGGGCATTGAGAACCACTGAGCTAATAAAAGACAGATAAATCCCTGATTCATGCAGCCAATGACTTACATTAATTTACCTTACCCACTAATTATGTAATAATGTCTATTGTCCATCTGATATCTGTAACTGTTTGAAATTTTAAATTTTATCAGAGTAAGATTACCAGATTGAGCAAATAAAAAGTCAGGATGTTGACCCTGGCCAGCTGGCTCAGTGATAGAGTGTTGGCCCAGTGTGTGGAAGTCCCAGGTTTGACTCCTGGTCAGGGCACACAGGAGAAGCAACTATCTGCTTCTCAACTCCTCCTCCTTCTCCTCCTCCTCCTCCTCTTCCTTCTCCTTCTCCTCCTCCTCCTCCTCCTCCTCCTTCTTCTTCTTCTTCTTCTTCTTCTTCTTCTTCTTCTTCTTCTTCTTCTTCTTCTTCTTCTTCTTCTTCTTTTCTCCCTCTCTCTCTCTCTCTCTATTTTTCTCTCTTTCTCTCTTACCCTCCCATAGCCATAGCTCAATTCGAGCAAGTTGGCCCTGAGTGCTGAGGATGTCTCCATGGCCTCACCTCAGGCACTGAAATAGTTCAATTGCTGAGCAATGGAGCAACAGCCCCAGATGGGCAGAGCATTACCCTGTACGGGGCTTGTCAGGTGGATCCCAGTTGGGGTGCATGCAGGAGTCTGTCTCTCTGCCTCCCAGCCTCTAAGTAAAAATAAATAAATAAATAAATAAATAAATAAAAGTCAGGATGCTTAGTTATCTGGCAACTCTAAATTAGAAACAATACAATGCTAAAATCACACTCTGGTCTCTCTTTAACCCACCAACTCAAGATCACTAGCAAACTGGAAACAAGTATTTGAATTTGAGATTTAGAAAAACATGTTGGCCTGGCAGCTTGGCTCAGTGGATAGAGTGTCATGCAGACATCTGCATTCAATCTCTGATCAGGGCACATGGGAGAAGTGATCATCTGCTTCTCTCTCTCCCCCACCCCGTCCCTTCTCTCCCTCTTCCCCTCTCACAGCCAGTGACTCAATTGGTTTGAGTGTCAGCCCCAGGTACTGAGGACAGGTCAGATGATTTGAGCATTGTCTCCAGCTGGGGGTTGCCAGGTAGATCCCAGTCAGGGTACATGTGGGAGTCTGTCTCACTATCCCCCTCCTCTCACTTAAAAAAAAATTTTAAGTGACACATCTTATATTTCAAGCTTATAATGACTAGAGGAATACTCTCATCACATAAAAATCTAATTTATATTAACAAATAATTAGTCTACTAAATGTAAAAACAAAATAATCATAAAAATTTATATTTCTTCTGCTACAGATATTGGACATTGTTTATTCTTCAGCTATGATATAAATGATTAATATATTCCACAATTACTTTAAAAAAATCCAAAGAGAGTTAGCAACTTAAGAAATAGAGTAAATCAGACTGAAATTATTTAATCCAAAAAGGTTCATGAACTTAATTTCTTGTGGAATAAGAGCTAAGGGGATCATAACAAAGAATAATTTTAGTTTTCCTGATTGAATCATGAAAACTTAGAGCCGCATGTTTCATACAATCTCTATTAATACGACTGACCTTAAGATAAGGCATCATTATCACATCATATGTATTCATGTATACCAGTTTTTCTGTTTGTCTGTTTCAGATATAAGAAAAAAAATGACAGTTCTTTAAGGAAGACATTTTATAACGAATAAAAGCTCTTTTACCTCATAGTAAAGAAACAGAGCAAAGCCATTATGACAGATGCAGCAAGTTTAGGAAAAGGAAAGCTACTATTAAATATAACAGGCTGTCACAACCACAAAAAAAAGTCATCAGTGTAATCATGGCAATAAAATTATATTTGTAGTTAGTTTCTTTCAAGGAGCTAAAATAATGGAAATCTTTTCAAAGATAACAATTTGGAATAATGTTGTCAAAAATAGCAAAAACTCAGATAAAAGTCCCGAAACGTGAAGCATATTAACACTGCTCTCTACATGCTTTTGTTTTACTTTAAATTTCCTTTTAAGATAATCGCACTTACATCCCTTTTGGTTTTCTGTGTCTGTTTATGTTATTCTTTCTCCTTGTGCTTTAGTATTTTTAACCAGCCATCCTATTACTTGGCTTCAAAATATCCATAATCAGCTAAAATTGGATTATTTTTGCTTTTCACGGCATACAATAAAATCTGAATTTCCCATAATTATTTTCCCAGTTGTAAAAATCACCATTTCTTTTGCAACTTTAAATAAGAATACAGTCTAAATATAGGATATAATTATCTCCACCTGGTATTTGATGAAGTTCCTTCCATATGAGCATTTTTTTTTTCAGACAGTAACGAAGCGTTGCGCATAAACACACATTAACTTTGTGCCCAGTGGTAAACATCCCGGGCAGTAGCAAAGGAGAAAGTCATTTCACTGTTCGGTGACAGTTGTCCCACCGCAGCTGTGGCCTACCGCTTGGCACTTTGCCACATCTCTTCATGTGTAAAGAACTTCAGCCCTGCTGGACAATTTTACTAAACCCCCATAAAAGCAACAACAAAACCCAGTTTATTCATAGTACATAATTTTCTTTCAGTGGTTTCTTTAATCCAATGTACCAGGCCTACGACTCGCCCATTAAAACACTCTCTGTAGGTCCTGGCCGGTTGGCTCAGCGGTAGAGCATCGGCCTGGCGTGCGGGGGACCCGGGTTCGATTCCCGGCCAGGGCACATAGGAGAAGCGCCCAATTGCTTCTCCACCACCCCCCTCCTTCCTCTCTGTCTCTCTCTTCCCCTCCTGCAGCCAAGGCTCCATTGGAGCAAAGATGGCCCGGGCGCTGGGGATGGCTCCTTGGCCTCTGCCCCAGGCGCTAGAGTGGCTCTGGTCGCTGCAGAGCGATGCCCCGGAGGGGCAGAGCATCGCCCCCTGGTGGGCAGAGCGTCGCCCCCTGGTGGGCGTGCCAGGTGGATCCCGGTCGGGCGCATGCGGGAGTCTGTCTGACTGTCTCTCCCCGTTTCCAGCTTCAGAAAAATACAAAAAAAAAAACAAAAAAAAACACTCTCTGTAATGTTGCTTTCATAAATACATCTCTAAAGACCTACAGAAAGGCTGGCCTTTCGTTGGTAACAAGTTTCTCCACAGAAGCAAGATATGTAGTGGGTGGTACACCAGATCTCTTTAATCCTGGTCAAAGTTCAAAGAAACCTCACGTTTTAACTTATTTTAGGTGCAAAATTTGTGTCGAGAAACAGTGAAGTCTCCTCAGAAAGAAAGGGCTTGCTCAGTCTGAGCATGGGAAGAGAGAGCTCTTAGGTCTCTCTATATGAACACTGCTGATCCTGACAGGATTCAGAAATCTCAAATGAGACGCATTTCTTAACAGCTATCAGTGTAACTTGTTAGACTGTCATTTTGATATAAATTTAGAATACCATATCAACACTAGTGTTGCCTCTGCACTGATACTGCATATATATTAAATTTTCTTCTGAATGATTTTAGTGGTTTAAAGGTCATCAGAATACCAAAAATAATAATGTTACTACAACTCCGAAGTGCGGGGTTTCTAGTTCGTATTCAGAGGAAAGCAATCTCTCAAATAAGAAGTGGCTCATTACTTATTTCTAATCGATGGTGGGCAGGTTTGTCGCGGGAGTCCATCAGCTCTGTGCTGTCACTATCTCTCCACAGGCCTCAGTGCGCTGCTCTGTAAAATGATAATTTTTTGATAGGATGATCTCTAAAGTCCTTTTTCACTGTGACATTCTTTTATTCTTTGATTCATTATATAATTCTATGGATAAATTTCTAAATAGTTTAAGTGTTTTTTTTCTTCACAATTTCCTTTTTAAAAATATAAAGCAAGCCCTGGCCGGTTGGCTCAGCGGTAGAGCGTCGGCCTGGCGCGCGGGGGACCCGGGTTCGATTCCCGGCCAGGGCACATAGGAGAAGCGCCCATTTGCTTCTCCACACCCCCCCCCTCCTTCCTCTCTGTCTCTCTCTTCCCCTCCTGCAGCCAAGGCTCCATTGGAGCAAAGATGGCCCCGGGCGCTGGGGATGGCTCCTTGGCCTCTGCCCCAGGCACTAGAGTGGCTCTGGTCGCTGCAGAGCGACGCCCCGGAGGGGTAGAGCATCGCCCTCTGGTGGGCAGAGCATCGCCCCTGGTGGGCATGCCGAGTGGATCCTGGTCAGGCGCATGCGGGAGTCTGTCTGACTGTCTCTCCCCGTTTCCAGCTTCAGAAAAATACAAAAAAATAAAAATAAATAAATAAAAAAATAGAAAGCATGTGGTTCTACCTTTGCAAACTCTCATGTCTTGTCCCAAATAGAAAAGTATAACAAATTAAGTAAGTACAGTGTATGTTATTTTCCTTCCCACTCTTTCAAAAACATGTAATTACTGTAAAGTACAAGAAGTTGTTTTCATTTTAAACACTAATACTAATAGATCTAGAGTAAAGCGCTGTTCCTTCTTGTGCAGCATAGATCTAATACTGAGTTTGTGGCTATTTTCTGCATATCTATAACTCATGCCGACATGAATTTTGCAAACAGGCAACACCAATAACTTGCATTTATATCCCTTTTGTCAAATGTAGCTTTATGAATTTTATTTTAGCATTTTGTAGCTTCTACACTCTCCTTAGTTGTAACTAAAAGTTTCCTTTCAAAAAAACTAGGTTGGTTTTTTTTTTTAATTTATGAATAAAAACCCATTCCATTTTTTAAAAATTTCGTAGCTTCCTTGTAAGGTTGATTGATGTCTTTGTTGATTATAGGTTTTATTTCAATTAAATTATCAACAACTTTTTCACAAAGCAGACTTTAAGTAATGTCAGTTTTTATCTCTTCAAAGGATCCTTCCCGGCCATTGGGGTGGAGACGTTCTGCCCCAGCTTCCTGAGGGCAGGATTCTTAAATAGCATCCAGGCTCCGAATCCAGTGCCCGGAGGAGGATCACTGCCCCCCAGGATCCCTGCTGGTAGGTACTTTGAGTGAAATTTTCTGCCACTATACATAGCAGTAGGACTGTGCTCACACTTGATAGATCCACAGTACAGAAATATGTATTTCTAAAATACATTGTTGAAAGAAATGCAAGTAACTTTTTTTTAAGATTTTATTTATTTATTATAGAGAGGGAAGAGAGAGAGAGAGAGAGAGAGAGAGAGGGAGAGAGAGAGAGAAGGGGGGAGGAGCAGGAAGCATCAACTCCCATATGTGCCTTGACCAGGCAAGCCCAGGGTTTTGAACTGGCAACCTCAGCATTTCCAGGTTGACGCTTTATCCACTGCGCCACCACAGGTCAGGCCAACAAGTAACTTTTTTAAATGCCATAACCACATTTGTGATACCCAATGCTGTGAAAATGGTATACAGAAAGTGGGGGAAAAACTGGTAACCTGAGCACCCAGTCAGCACAGTGCTGCCTCTTCTTTAAAGAAAGTTTTTACACAAATAAAACTAGAGCTTCACATCCCAAATGTGTAACTCAAGAATAAAAAAAGGATGAACTGAAACTACTTTGCCACTTAGTGATTATATAGAGATTTAACTAAAGTTTCTTTTCACTAAAGAAAAATAATTTGAGGAAAAGCTAGAAAGTAGAAAATTTGAAAGAAATTTTTGAGAAAGAAAATTAATATGCATTTCTCCCTAAAAATAACAACCTGACCAAAGCCATATTCTATCAGTGAGAGAAACAAAATATAGGCTATTGAACATTTTTAAATGCAATTTTCAAGTTTAGTAAATCAGTTTATGGATTATCCATGGTATGATTATAATCACAAACTGTTTTCTCTGTCATTTTATAAACTGTCCAGCTTCCTTTCTCCCTTGTACCAGAAGGTTGTATTTTTCTGATATGAGAAACAGGGAGGCAGAGAGACAGACCCCTGCATGCGCCCGACCAGAATCTACCTGGCATGCCCACCAGGGGGCGATGCTCTGCCCATCTGGGGCATTGCTTCATTGCAACTGGAGCCATTCTAGCACCTGAGGTGGAGGCCATGGAGCCATCCTCAGCGCTGGGACTAACTTTGTTCCAGTGGAGCCTTGGCTGTGGGAGGAGAAGAGAGAGACAGAGAGGAAGGAAAGGGGGAAGGGTGGAGAAGAAGATGGGCACTTCTCCTGTGTGCCCTGGCCCACTTTATATTTTATATGTGTCTTAGCAAAACAGCATTAGGATATTGATTTAGGGAGTTTTTTATTATAATTCTTATCTTTTTATCATAATTAATAATTATGCAATAAATTATGATGATGCCAATATATTCAGGAAGGCTGGCCCAGCCTTCATTGTACTGGGAACAGTTAGAAGACTGGTAAATCCAATAAAATCAAAATCCCAAAATGCGTATTTCTTGCATTTCTAAGCAAAATTACACCAACACAGCCCAAGATTATCACATTGACAGTTTTCTTCTGCCTTTTAATTATGCTTGTCTACTTAATTAAAACATACAAAAAGTAACAAACCATAAATATGCTTTAATGCTATTTAGTTTTACCACTAGATAGTTACTGACATGGTTAGAGGCTTTGTGACCAACCAAACCACAGTAATAGAGTAAAAACCAAAATTATGTCAATTAAAAATTAGCAATTTTAATTCTAATGAGTGTTTGCCAGCTTTATTCTCTCCCTAGAAACAAAAAGGATATCAGTTATACAGGAATTTTGCTGTTGCAAATATAAAAATGTAGCTTACGTATATATTGTTAATATCTCAGTGATGAATCGGTGATTTGTACTGTAATGGCTTAATTCCTAACTCTTAATGACAGATCTCGGTGGATTAAGGTATGTTCGGCAGAAATTACTTAAGGAAGTTCAGTAATGACTTGAATTAATCATCATCACTGATTTAAAAAAATAATAACCCTTGTTGCTTAGCCAGAGAACAATAGAACAAGCCGGTGTTTCTGCAACACAGAGGCAGGAACAACATTCCAGAGAGGAATCTAAATGAACACTCTAGCTTCTATTCTTCAAGAGGCTTTCAGCCAAATTTGCCTCTAGCTTTCATGGAAGAGAAAACTCAGTTCAGTTTTCATGACTTAAATATAAATCAAGTGAAATAAAATTGCTTCATAAAAAGTTTATAGATCTAAACTTGTTTCTGTTCCCTCAAACTGAAGTTAACTCACTTTTCCTGACTTTTATATAACTCTAATAAGTGATCCTTATAAACTTTCTGTACTTTTCAGTAATGACTGCTATGATTTCCAAGGTAATTTTTATCCTCTTCCATTCAACTATCGCTTGTTTCCTGAGAATTTTCTTTTATACTTTTGTAATGGAATTAAGCCATAGTCATGAATTTTCATTGTTTCATATTTAAAAAAAAAAAAACCCTCAAGTATTTCTCTGCCATACAGTAGCTGAACTGATGATCCTTGAAGTTTGCACGAGCAATTTGAGCACAGTAAGCGGTTCTTCCCTTGACCTATACCATGGCACTATAAAAATTTGGCCAAAGTTTGATGTCCACTTGGCGGTAATTAGTTTGCTTTCTCTCAGCTGACTCTATGTCACAGTACTTTGAGGGTTCCTGAAGATATGTGCTGTGTCCTTCAAAGAATCACAAAACCTGTCCTAATGATGGTGCTAATTTACACTAACTGCAATTATAGAATTATTGAATCAGGAGACCCAGAAAGCTCCAAGCCTGAAATCAATATTTATGTAACAGTTGTCAATTACTCATGCTATTTACATTCAGCCCTTTATCTCCAAGGGTTTTGCATCCATGGATTCAACCAAGTACGGATGGAAAATATTTGAGAAAAAAATCCCAGGAAGTTCCAAAAAGCAAAACTTGAATTTGCCACACACCAAGCACTATGCTAAATTCTATATGCTATGTAGGGTCTATGCAAATGCAACTCATTTTATATAAAGGCCTTGAGCATCCATGGATTTTGGTTTCTTGGTTGGAGAGGAGGAGTGGAATCAATTCAGTACAGATTCTGAGGGATGACTATGTAAACTTTCTCATTTCTAGAAAGATCTAGTAAAGGCTTGTTATTTTTAGTTTCAAATACAAAAACACATCAGGAAGTAGTTGGCTGAAAGTTGAATAGCAAGTATATTCACATAATGAATGCAATGCCTTTCATAGAGTAGTCACCCAATGAAGTAAGAAAATCACAGGAGAGAAGAGAAGAATGAAAAGTGGAAAGAGAGGGGAGAAGATTGGAGAGAAGGGAAGGAGATAGGGAAAGAAGAAATTAGAATGATAAAACGGAAATTATATTTTTAATATCAAAGTCTTTCCCACTGTATTTCTCCCCATTAAAATAAAATTCTATTTCTTTGATTTTAATTAAAAAATCCATTATTTAACAAAAAATGGGCCCTGGCTAATTGGCTCAGCAGTAGAGTATCAGCCTGGCATGTGGACCTCCCGGGTTTGATTCCCGGTCAGGACACACAAGAGAAGCAACCACCTGCTTCTCTACCCCTCCTGCTACTCTCTCTCTCTCTTTCTTTCTCTCTCTTTTCCTCCCACAGCCATGGCTCAAATGATTCAAGCAAATTGGCCCCGGGATTGAGGATGGCTTCATATCCTTGCCTCAGGCATTAAAATAGTTCAGTTGCCAAGCAACAGAGCAGCAGCCCCTGATGGGCAGAGCATCACCCAGTAGGGGGCTTGCCAGGTGGATCCCAATCAGAGCACATGCAGGAGCCTGTCTCTCCCACCTCATAATAATAATAATAATAATAATAATAATAATGAAAGAATGAATGAATGTTTATTCTAAATATGTTATCAGGCATATACTCTAAAATGATAATAAGCTTGCTCTCTTTGCTATATATAGTTATTTTTTTATTTAATTCTGTAGTCAAACAGTACTTAAAAGTGGGATAGATAGAACATTTTAATATGCCGTTGACTATTTATTATACATAAGGTCTTAGACTGATGACTCACTTTATGACAGACTCTACGTCTACCAAAATATTTTATACAATTGAGGGTTTTACATGCTTAACATACACAAATGAAAGCAGAGAAAGTCAATGAGAAATAAAATTTTGCAATAATAACAACGGAGCAATATATGGAAATTTTACTGATTTGGTGTTCTATGTCACTTTACAATAATTATCTGCCATCACATGATATCTGAAATTTACATAAAATCTAAAAATTACTATGTATCTTAAAAACAAAACCTATTTATAAAATATAAAAGAATATTTATTAGCTGATGATTACTTAGAAAATGATATCCTAGGTTGAGTATGATTTGGATCAACAAAATTCTAGTTTGCATTTTTCCGTCAGTTTTCAGTCACTTGTGGGAGACCGGAAAAGAATATTTTCCACTAATAAAGTAACTCATACATGTAGATTGGATTCCAGGCCAAACTGAAACATAGCCTTAAACCAACAAGCTTTGTCAATTTTAACTTAAGCCTGTGAAAGAGGAAACAATGAAAACAGGCAGCATGTGGGATTTAGAAATGGATGAATTCTGAGAAAATAAAATCAATATTTAAAATCTCCTTAATACTTCCTTTGCGATTAGTCTTGGAAACTCTCTCATTTTGAGGGGCTGTTCTTCCAAAGCACCATCTCAGCTTGTCTGCCTGTTCTTTAAATAGAGTGCTGTATGTAGAACACCTCTTTTGATATTTTGATATTTTTACCTAAGCTTCTTTCTGTGTCTGACACGTGTTAGGGTCACAGTAAATGGCAAAGATGGAGTGACTAGTTGTCTTCACATTATGGCTTTGGCAATACCGCAGGACCCCTCTGCCTATACACGGAATCAAAGAGCAGGAGAAATTTGAACACATGGGGATTCAAAAATGAGATCTGCAAACACTAAATATATACTTAATAATGAAATTTAATATTATTTATTTCTTTACCCATTGGAAAGAGATTTGGATGTGCCTTAAACTCAAATAGCCAAACCTTTATTTAATATCCTCATTACTGTCCCCTGACTAGCGATGTTAGGAAATGAATTCACAATCCAATTTTCTATAAACCAGTAACAGATCCATGTAGACCACTTGTATAGCAAAGGGCTTACAATATGGAGCCAATAATAAAATGTCTTCAAAGTCTTTTAACAATAATTATGAATATTTTTTATAGTTCATGCAAAACCCTATCTGATATAGAATCAGAGCAATTATTGCATGTATTATATTATTTTCAAGTCAGATGTGGTGCTTTTTTTTTATTCAGAAGGCATGTAGTTTAGATGTTAGAAATAAGCCAGGAATGACAAATAAGATTGGAGCTGCAGAGAATCTAGGACCTAGTGAATATATTATCAGGTTTTGATGCAGGTAGAGGACTGCAGAAGACAGTACCGCAAATAAGCAAAACTAAGTGGCAGGTGCAGGAGGGATATACAAAGAATTAAGGAAAATTGGCATGAACTCAATACGCCAAGGGAAATCAAACTGCAGTACAGAAAAATAAAAGTAAACCATTTTATTTCTTCATATGCTCAGGCATTCTAAAAAAAAGTCAGTAACTTCGGTTTAGGTTCCCAATTTGACATTTCAAAATTAATCGCTTTTGACAAGACATGTTCTGTTGACTTGTTCTTCTGAGGATGGTTATCCTTTTTATATTTTTGTAGCAGTCATGACAATTTGCCTATTTTGTATTTAACAAAATATTGTATAATAAATATACATAAAAGAGACAGTGGTTTACTTTTTAGTAAAAGATATTCGGGGGGGGGGGAGGAAATCTTCTTTAATTGAAAGTTGTATATTTTACACATTTCGGCAGTTGAGAATGTTGCCAGTTACCCTGAATGGGGTGTATGTGGATGAGTGTTTGCACGTACCTACTTAAACCATAAGCTAACTATCAAAGGAATAGGAAAATTGGATTTAATTTGCAAAGTAGATCCTGAATAAATGATTCAAAAATGTAAACTGTGGTAAAAAGAAAAACTCATCCGGATTCCTCACTGCAGGTTTCTTTATTCCTTGTCCTTTGTGTGACTTCAAGCCCCTACAGGCCCCTCAATACCTTGCGGTGCGGTTTCCCTTAGAGAACTCTCCTTTTCAAAAGTTTGTGCAGCTGCAAGCTCCAGCAGGAAACCCTGCAGAACGGCAATAATTAGAAAACTAGCTCAGGGACTCTGGGGCAGGACTGGGCGGAAGACCAAGATTATTCTATTTCAGGACTCAGGAGAGGAGTGAGGAGAGAGAGTCACTGATAAAATGACAATGAGAACACACCCAGCCAACAGAAGCACAAGGAAGGTGATGTGAGTGAGTGTACTTAGTTGTACACCCACAAGCATCCCCTTTCAGATGTTGGCAACACTGTTAATGATAGGTTCGACAGTCATTTAAGAACATGTTCGGGATGTCGGAAAAGCCTCTCGCGCCAGCACAGAGGGGCTAGCTAGCCAGACAATGTCGAGGGGGCACCCCGTCTGCTTTCTCTAGTGTTTTAAATCAGTGAGTTTCAAAATACATGCAGATCATCCTTTGGTTCTTTGACTTAGGTGAGGAGAAATACACAGAAGGTTACAAAACGGTTTAAAACTTAAGACAGCTTGAAAGTACCACTTGGTATAAGAAAAGTCAAGATGGGAACATTTATAAGATTGAAGGTATAACTTTATAAGATTTAAGGTATAACTTGAACATTCAGATAACATTCAGTTTATAAAAACTTTAATCATTGTAAAGTTTTACAAGTTTAAGAACTCCTGTGGACAGATGGTCCTGATACTGGGGAATAGGTCTTGAACTCAGATTCCTTATGGGTTATACTTTCTTTCTTGCCAAAAATAACATAGACCCTCTTCCTCCAAGAAAATGGATATGAAAAAATACATGAAAAATATTAAAAGGGCCTTTGAGTAATCTCCTAATTTTTATAAGTTCTTTTTACTTCTCTACTACTAGTTTCTTTAATAGTGTTAGCCTTTGACCTTAGCTATGTCTTCTCATTAGCATAAATGCTTCTTTTATCTTACTAGAACATGACTCTTTCTAAATGTTTGCGTACACTTTTAGGGGGGTTCTGGAACCCTGAAATCCATAAATGAAGAATCGCATGTTCTTAAAAAGTCAATGTTCTATATATACAGTTATAGCTAACTGACATAGTGAGCATCATCATCTTTATGTAAGACCGACGGTGTGTTAAAAAAAAAAAAAAATACAGGGCTGCAGGATGCATTTGATATCAAGGTCCTGAACATTTACAAAGAGAATTTCTTTTCTTTTTTTTTACTGCCAGAGAGACATGAAAAATCTTAAAAGAGCCTTTGAGTAATCTCCCAATTTTTTCTAGTTCTTTTTACTTCTCTATTTTCAGATTCTTTAAATCGTTTTAGCCTTTGATCCCAGCTCTGCCTTCTTACTAGCACAAGTGCTTCTTTTATCTTATTATTATCCGAATAAGTTCAAATCCTAAAAAATCTGGATCATATATATAGTATATGACTGCTTAAATTCTCAGCTGAGAACGTATTTCCCCCCTGGACACCCTCTTGCTTTATTATTACAAATTGTGCCATCTACGTATTTTGGTCCTATGCAAAGAAACTATTGACACTTTCAAGAGATGCTTCCAAGAATTTGTTTCTCACAAAGAAATATTCTGGAAGGCTTGGCACAGCTTGCTAAATTAGCTGAGTCTCCATGTGAATCGGCATTTCATCTTTGTGCCGGTATGTTGTGTCGGTGTGTTTGTGCCTTAAATGCAAACGTGACAAGGAACAGCTGCTCAAATGCCCCTTCCTCTTCAGAGAACCACGTGGATGCCCACAGGGCAGCATGCACACCCTAGTGAGCCGCTGGGCTACTTAAGAACATGAGTAAGGTGGGGATAGAGCAGCCCTGTCACAAAGCATGTCTCATCTCAGTGTTCCTTCTTTCACCTTACAAGACAAAGCAGAGTGGAAGTTGCCCGCCGGCACAATGTTGGCTTTTCATAGTTCTGTTCACAGAGGTCTTACAGGCAGTGTATTTAGCAAACTGGAATTTAAAAAATGAAAATTAAACCTCTCACGAGAGTTGCAGAAAAGATGAAAAAAAAAAAGTAACATTTTTCATGGGAGGAAAAAAAAAAGGAAAGTAGTTAATAGTTTCATTTATATCATATGTATGATGCATTTAACAAATATTTTCTCCATTATAATTAAAATCTCATCATAAATAACATATGAAGTTAATATACATTCAGTATATCCTGCCTAGAGTTTTGTGTTTTTTTTCCTTTGGATTAGTGAATGATACAAAAGACCGAAGACACTTTTGAAGCCAAAAGTAAAGCAGAGGATTTGAAACAGTTCTGGAAAATAGGATATTTCTACTTTCTCCCAGATGCTTTAGAACTCTTTTTGGAAACATTTAGGATATGTTAATAGTTTCCCCAGTGTTTTCCCCAGAGGTTTTGCAGAAACATCACAGGCTACTCCTAAATGTTCTCATCTATACTTTTTACAAGTGAAATTTCAACTGGTAAAAGTTCTGTCCTTTGAATCCATATATATGTATATATTTTAGGATAATTCAAAATAAATTGATTTGTAAAGGAAACTTAAAATCATTATCATAAACTGAAATTGGGAGGTGGGGAAAGCAAAATCTAAAGGTTTTCTCCAGCAAATGTCCAGAGCACATATTTGCTGTTCGTGTAGATACCATAGGACTTTATGGGGCTTTAAAACCCTAGAGCTTCTCAGAGACAAACATACTTGGGAGCAACACAGCGCCCAGTTCATAAGGCCCCTCCAGGGTGTGTTTCTAAGACAAGGCATTAAGATTTAGGGTAATACTTTGTGTTCTCCAGATTACTAATGGAGACCCAAGTTTTATCTGGGGGAAATGACAAGCACACAGACTCTGGAGCCAGATCGCCTGGCCTCAAGCCCTAGCTCTGTCAGCTGTTCCATGTGTCTCTGGACAGGTTGCTTGAACTCTCAGTGCATCCGTAATCTTTTTTTTTTTTAAGTAAGTAAAAGACAGGGAAGCAGAGACAGACTTTTGCATGTGCCCGGACCGGGATCCACTCAGCAAGCCCTCTATGGGAAGATACTTTGCCCATCTGGGGCCACTGCCCTGTTGCTCAGCAATCAAGCTATTTTAGTGCCTGAGGCAAGGCCATGGAGCCATCCTCAGTACCCAGGCTAACTTGCTCAAACTATTTGAGCCCTGGCTGCAGAAGGAGAAGAGAGAGAAGGCAGAGGGGTAGGGGTGGAGAAGCAATCATTGCTTCTCCTGTGTGCCCTGACCAGAAATTGAACCCAGGACTTCCACATACCAGGCCGACACTTTATAGCTGAGCCAAATGGCCAGGGCCTGTACACTGGTAATCTTATCTATTAAATTGAACTATTAATTATATTCACCACCAGGGTTGAGATGAGGACTAATAAATTAGCAAGTGTAAAACCTTTAGAACAGTAATTAGCAAATCGAAGAACTTAGTTTTTAAAGTCAGTAATTATTAACATCTGTGCTGATTTAGATATAGTATCTATTTTTAAATTATTTACACAAAAGGTTTTCACAGGAAAAGTCAAGGACAAAGGCACCATAAAATTATTTATCTGATATATAATTTAATTAAGTTTCAACTTATATAGTTTTTCAAGTCATGAGAAAATTCTCAGATGTGTTTTGTTCATTGCCACCTACTGGTAATTAAACTATTGATTATTGCATAATCAATTATATCTTTCATAATAATTATAATGCAAAAAGTCAAAAATCAAATAATTTCAAAATATGTGTTTTTAATTTGATCATTGTTATATTACTTTTATAAGTATGGAAGTGATAGAAAATAAAAAAAGCCATTTATTTAAATTTGTTATTAAAGTTTTGCAATATGGTTAGTGTCTTATAAAGACACATTCTAACATCAGGCATCTTTGGCAATGAATTCTCTTGTCAATGAGACACTTCTAATTGAGAAGAAATCTTTTTTGCCCAGGTGGCAATTTTCAGTAGAAAGAAAGAATGTTGAGTATTACTAAAGTAAATGGCTACAGATGATATGACACTGCTCTCTGGAACTGGCAGGAAAATTATGTTTTGTTTCTTTAGCCTCAAACCTTTTATTCACTCTATAGAACAAATCTAGATTAAGAAGTGCTAGTGCTTTCATAATGCAGATCACTCCTAATTTCTGCTCAGCTGGTTTATCACTAAAAAAAAAAATGATTTATTCTTCAACATTTCTCCAATTTAATCTCAATATTTAAAAAAAGCAAAATAAGGAAAGAGAACCAAATCAACATAGTTATATGGATTTAGGAGTTTCAAATAGCTCTAAAGTTAAAAATCAAGTCCAGATTTACCATAAGACCAGTTGTTACTGATACAAATCTGTAGATAGAGTATAAAAGTTATAGCATATCTTGTTAGATAGAAATATGAATCTACTTTTTATAGAAGCTATTACTAAAAAACTGCATATCATAGTATGTTATTTATAGTAATAATATATCCATTTTAATTATTTTATTCCAGAAGTAACTATTTTGTTCATTAAAGCAACTTCAAACCTATTGATTTCAGGAGTATAGGATTTAAAATGACTTTTAGGATCGTAAAGAAAACTCCTAACTATATTGATATTAGTCATTTTTAATAGTGAACCTTACCTCTGAAAGATACTTTTTAGTTTAGGATTAAACATCTAGTCAGTAATGTAAAATATAATATTTCCATTTACCCATTCATTCTTTTAGCTGTTAATGGGGAGATTTAATACTTAGTACCAGATATATTCTCTGTATTTTAAACACATCTGATTAAAGTTCATACTTCAGGCAATGAAGGAGGTTAAATTATGTAATAATTTGTAATCTGCAGATATACATATGATGAATATATAGTATACAGATGAGCATACTAAGGCAGTGAGATAATACTGAGTTATGTAAGCTCACTTGCCCAGAGTAGAAAAAGTCTTCAGTATCCTGCTATCTGACTCTAATCCCACAACGTCAAACTACACTGTGCTGAGTGTGCTGAGTACACAAGGAATAAAGGAAATGACCATTCCAATTTGTCTGGGACATGACAATTTCAGTGCTAACACCAGAAATTTACAGTATCATATAAATAACTTGCAGTCATTTTTACTTTACTATAGGATATAAAAGAATGTTCATGTCCATATCATACTACAGTAAAATATGAAAATGATCCATTTTTATAAAATGATTTTTGCTATAAACAAATATAAGAAGCATGAAGCAGATAATTGTGCACACAAGGCAAAGAAAATAAATGTACAGTACCATTTTTGTGTGCCAACTATTGCTAGATACTGTACTAATTATATGCTTTCTCTGCTAAGCTTTAGAGAAATCATATGTAGTCTATAATATTATCTTCATTTTATGGATGCAAAAGCTGAGAGAGCTAAACTTGCCCAAGATCATGCAGCTCCTAGGTATCTGAGCTGATGTTTGAATACTGTTTTTTCTTCAAAATCATGTTTTACAATGCAAATAATTTAGGATTTATTAATTTGTCATTTGATTATTTAAGAACCTCTTTCTTGGCCTAAAATTATTTCTAGAGAACACCGTTATATTTGTGTTTCTTCTGACATTTTATCCAAAACATAAAATTGAATACCTACTCCTTTTTTTTAAACGAGAGAAAGAGAAAGAGAGAAAGCAAGAGACAAGAAGAGAGAGAGAGAGATGAGAAGCATCAACTTTATAGTTGCAGCACTTTGGTTGTTCACTGATTGCCTCTCATATAGGCCTTGACTTGACGGAGAGTAGGGGGGAGGCAGGCCTCAAGCCAAGCCAGTGACCCCTTGCTCAAGCCAGCAACCTTAGGCTTCAAGCCAGTGACCTTTAGGCTCAAGCCAGAGATCTTGGGATCATGTCAATGATTCTGCGCTCAAGCCAGTGACCCCACGCTCAACCTGGCAAACCTGTGCTCAAGCCAGAGACCGCCAGGTTTCAAACCTGGGACCTCGGAGTTCACTGTATCCACTGTGCCATCCCAGTCAGTCGAGTAACTAGTCTTGTGACTAGCTCTGCGCTCAACAGTGAATTTAAAGAGAAAAATTAAACACAAGTCCTGACCTCAACGGCATTTTCGAGTGGGAGGCAGACACCTACCTAGTTGACATCAACACCATACCAGAAGTGTTATAGAGTTGTTTGATTATGATATAAAGGGAGGAGAAAGGAAACGAAGTATACAATTTTACAAGTGGAGATACTGAGAAGGCAGTCTTCCAAAGAAAAGAGGAAGGTACAAGTAGAATCATACTTAGGGGATTATGAGTTACCTAAAGAATTTGAAAAACAAAAGTGAGGGGAAGAAGAGGAGGTAAAAGATGACACTAGAAATAAAGGTAAAGGAGAGATTATGAAGGAATTTTTTTTTTTTGTATTTTTATGAAGCTGGAAACGGGGAGACAGTCAGACAGACCAGCACGCCCACCAGGGGGCGACGCTCTGCCCATCCGGGGCGTCACTCTGTCGCAACCAGAGCCACTCTAGTGCCTGGGGCAGAGGCCAAGGAGCCATCCCCAGCGTGCCTGGGCCATCTTTGCTCCAATGGAGCCTCGGCTGTGGGAGGGGAAGAGAGAGACAGAGAGGAAGGAGAGGGGGAGGGATGGAGAAGCAGATGGGCACTTCTCCTGTGTGCCCTGGCCGGGAATCGAACCCGGGACTTCTGCACACCAGGCCGACGCTCTACCACCGAGCCAAACGGCCAGGGCCAGATTATGAAGGAATTTAATTGCTAAGCAGTTCAGACTTTAATCCTGCAGCAAACAATGCAGTAAGTAAAACGGTCTTTAATGGAGGGTGGACCATTAGCCCTTTGTAGTAATTGTTAGCTTATTTTTATCCCTCCTCTCACTCTGAAGTCCATGAGAGTATGGACCTTGTAGTGAGTGAGGATGTTTCTCCAGGAACCAGAAATGATATATAATAACCATTTACATATATATATATTTGATTAATAAAATTATACAGGTTTAAGGTATACAATTCTGTAATACATCATCTATATATTATATTGTGTTCACCACCCGAAGTCAAGTCTCCTTCCGTCACCATTTATCACCCTGTACCTCTTCTACTTCCCTCCCATGTCCCTTTCCCTCTAATCAACACCATATTGTTGTCTAAATAATATGATTTTTTTCCTTTGCTTAATCCCTTCACCTTTTTCACTCAGCCCCCCTGTTTTCTGTACCTATGAGTCTCTTTCTATTTTGTTTGTTAGTTTTTTCATTAGATTGTAAATATAAGTGAAATTATATGGTACAAGGTCACCCCAATAAGTTTAATAAAAATTTAAAATATTGATATGTATATATCTTTGATATATTACAGAATGTTCAAAATAATGGCTGTACAAGCATTAGCAAGTTATAATTAGTAAACAGTCATTGTAATAAGTCCAGAAAAACACACCAAGTTAGAATATGGGCAGTAATAATTTTCTATAGAAGCAGCACAACTGAATAACTTAAGGACTAATGGGTTTGATAAAATAAGAAGTTCAATATTATAGTAGTGTTTGTTTTGTTTTTTTCTTTTACATTCTGGAGTGCTGTGAGATGAGATTACTAGGGAGAGAAGCAAACTGGGAGCTAAACCTGGCAGTATATGTAATACCAAAAGGAAAGGCAAAGATTGAACAAGTCTAGGTGATAAAGACAACTGGTGGATCACAGGGCTGGTTAGGAAAGACGAGGACTGACTAACAAAGCCTTACAGCTTTGGTCTATAAATAGTGCCTGAGAGCCCCGTGGCATAAAGGGTAAGAGTTGAAGTTCTGAGGCAGACTGCCTAACACTTCCACTTCCTAGTTGTTTGACTTTAGGCAAGTAATTTAATATTCTATCCCTCAATTTCCTTATCTGTGTAATAGGGATAATAATGATATAGTAAATATAAGTGAAGTGCTCATAAACTCTCCTTATTCTAATAAGACTAACATTCTTAGGGAGAAGATACTTTTTCAAATATGCTTTTTATAAAGTATATACGTTTCTGTGACAGCAATAGGCAAGGTAGGTTGTAAAGTTGTGACTATGGGCAGAAGAGGTCAGCAGTCATTGAAGTAACCCAACATTTCCCCTTAACATCCATAAACTATTATAGTTCTAACTGGAATATTGGTCTCAGTCAGAATTTTTATATTTACATATGAAGATGAACTTTTATTTTTCTCTACCTTGCTAACCATGTATTTGCAGCAAGCTGCTGTCTCTAAGCTTGTTAAAACCAATGGCCAAATAAATGATTTCATAACAAACTTTCAGATTTAAAACCTGACCTTCTGGGTCACTGCCTACGATAGTGCTGACAGTTGTTCACTTGACCTCAATATTTAATGATAAAGTTCTTTATCTGTATTTAGGTGAAATTAATAACTTTAAGGAACATTATAGAAATCCGACAAAATGGATGTCTTCTTTTGGTTCTAATTCTATGCATGATAAATTGGGAACTTTATTACTAGATTTACCCTTTAGCACATCTTTCTTTAAAATATAGATTCAGCTGTAAAAATCTAGCATTTGCAGACATTCTACTAATTTGTTACCATCACCTTTTCTAACCCAAAAGGCTTTAAGTTCGTAAAAGGGACATGAATTATAACATGAGACCTAATATTTCCATGATTGGCACATGTACTTTGTACTCATGAGGGAAAATTCTGTGCATAGTGCAGATTAAATTGCTAAAATATTTCAATGAAAAGCAAGAAATATAGAAGTAAAAAAGTAAATGTCATACATATTTATTTCAGGTAAATAATATTTTTTATTCATCTGAAATGAGTTTATCTCTTAAGCTTGGGAAGTTGGGCAGAACAAATAGATTATTTTCTTTGAAACAAATCAAAGTTATTTATTTCTAATGTTCTACCTAACAGAAGCATTAGGAACTGTAACTATTGCAAATAGATATGATAAGAAAGAAACGATGTTCTGATTTTAGCTTTTGCACTAGACTATGAAATTAGTTACTTATTTTTCATGTACTGCCATCATTGTTCTGTTGATCTAATCTAGGTCCAATAAAAGGATGATTAAGAATTATTACAGATTCTGCCAGCTTTGTAGCATTTATCAATCTACTGATATTTTTCTACTTAATTTTTTTTTAAGCAAGAGAGACAGGAAGGGAGAGAGATGAGAAGCATCAACTCATACATTGCTACTCATACGTGCCTTGACTGGGAGGCTCAGGCTGAGCCTGTGACCCCTTGCTCAAGCCAGCCCTTGGACGCAAGCCAGTGACCTTTGGGCTCAAGCCAGCAACCGTGGGATCATTTTGATGACCCCATGCTCAAGCCTGTGACCCCACGCTAAAGTTGGTGGCCCCATGTTCAAGACGGATGAGCCCTCACTTAAGCCATTGACCTCAAGATTTTGAACCTGGGTCCTCAGTGCCCCAGGTCAACGCTCTATCCATTGTGCCACCACCAATCAAGGGGGTAGAAATTATGAATCTCTATTTTCTTCTCTGCCTTAGGAATATTTCAGAAATGCTCAGTCTCGTGTAATTCAGCCCTAGTTACTGCACCACTACAGGAGAAGCTGGACCACAACTGCATGAAGCAGCTACAGTAATAGTTGAAACCCTGGCTTTGGCTTGTTGATTATCTTTTAAGGAAAAGCGCAGGACAAAAAGAACGTAATAATCTAAAAAACAAAAACAAAACAAAACAAAAAACAAGCAATTGCACAGGCTTTAAAAAAGGAAGTACTTAATTCCTTTGTAATTTATATTGTAATTCACGTATAGCATATTGTAAATAATGCTCTAAAGCAGGGGTCCCCAAACTTTTTACACAGGGGGCCAGTTCACTGTCCCTCAGACCATTGGAGGGCCGGACTATAAAAAAAACTATGAACAAATCCCTATGCACACTGCACATATCTTATTTTAAAGTAAAAAAACAAAACGGGAACAAATACAATATTTAAAATAAAAAACAAGTAAATTTAAATCAAGAAACTGACCAGTATTTCAATGGGAACTATGGGCCTGCTTTTGGCTAATGAGATGGTCAATGTGCTCCTTTCATTGACCACCAATGAAAGAGGTGCCCCTTCTGGAAGTGCAGCAGGGGCCAGATAAATGGCCTCAGGGGGCCGCATGTGGCCCGCGGGCCGTAGTTTGGGGACCCCTGCTCTAAAGAAATGGAGAGATGCCTATGTATAATGAGTACTTTAATAGAAGCATGTTGGGAAGTGAAATTCCTAGTAAAAAAAAAATACAAATATTGAGCTGCCACGGCTGGCACTCCCGAAGGGCAGCACACATTTCTGTAATAGCTCTAATGCGCTGTGTTCCCTTGCTCTCTCTGCAGGCCGACCAGTAATGATTGTGGTGGAATACATGGAGAACGGATCCCTAGACTCCTTTCTGCGGGTGAGGTGTTTTTTTCTCTGATGGTATTTAAGTGAGCTATTCTGAGTTCTAGATTTAAATCATATATCAGAAATTAACTTTTGCATAATGGTATTCATGGATTTTTCTATGAAGAACAGCAAGCAGCATTTTCTCTAGGGTCCATTTCTTTGATACTGTGATATATTACAGTTTTACTAAAAGGGGGGAGCATAGACACATAATAATATAATTGATTTCTCTTACAAATTCACTGGCTATGTTAATATAAATATATATTTCAAATGTTGTAACAAACAGATTAAATGAGACTCTACATAGCCATTTATTTTGCTTTATCGCACTTAACAATTTAGTATTTTTATGTTTTATCTAAAATGCTGAACCCCTTAAATTGCTCTATGTATATTGATCAACAATAACAAATTAATATCAGAATTTAAACAACTTTGTCTCTCTCAAGTCCATTTGGCTGACTATTTTAAAAACAAAATGAAAAAGAGTAAGTCTAGCAGAGAGTTTTTCTAGAACAAAAATTTTAAAGTACTTTTTTGTTGTTGTTGTGCTTTTCTGAAGTGAGAAGCAGGGAGGCAGTCAGACAGACTCCTGCATTCACCTGACTGGGATCCACCCAGAAAGCCCACTAGGGGGCAATGCTCTGCCCATCTGGGGCATTGCTCCTTTGCAACTGGAGCCATTCTAGCACCTGAGATGGAGGCCATGGAACCATCCTCAGCACCCGGGCCAACTTTTCCTCCAATGGAGTCTTGGCTGTGGGAGGGAGAGAGATAGAGAGAAAGGAGAAGGGAGAAGGGTGGAAAAGCAGATGGGCGCTTCTCCTGTGTGCCCTGGCTGTGAATCGAACCAACGTCTTCCACATGCTGGGCCAACGCTCTACCACTGAGCCAACCGGCCAGGGCTCAGGGATCATTTCTATAGTTCAAAACTCATTTGTTTTGTTTGCATGCATACCTTGGAGATATTGTGGGTTTGGTTCCAGACCACCACAATAAAGCAAATCAGACAAACTTTTTGGTTTCCAAGTGCACATGTAAGTTATATTTACACTATACTGTAGTCTAGTAAGTTTACCATAGGATTATGTTTACAAAAACAGTTTGCTAGCAGTTTTTGCTGGAAAATATATTACACATTTATGGCAATTCTGAGCATGGGAGCAGACTTCTACCAGGCTCAGCATAGTATTTCTGCTGACAAGTGTGCTTGGGGTTCAATATGTCATAATTAGCATTGCCTTGAAGACCCTGACACCAAGATTGGCCTCACAAGTAGTCGCCACTTTTTTTGTAAGCATATTTCTTTTAATGACTGCAGTAAAATTAGCAGCAAGTGAACAAAAGTGGGAAATGACCAACACTTATCATTTGTTTCACTAATGCCTGAATAATAATAATGGCTGAGCAGAGCAAATGACCTCTTGCTCAATCCAGTGACCTTGGGCTCAAGCCACCGACCTTGGGCTTCAAGCCAGAGACCATGGGCTCAAGCTGGTGAGCCTATGCTCAAGCCGGTGACCTCAGGGTTTCGAACCTGGGTCCTCTACGTCCCAGTCCAATGTTCCATCCACTGTGCCACCGCCTGATCAGGCTTTAAAATATATCTATCTGTAGAGACTTAGCCATTTTTCTTACTTAGAAACTGAGTGGACTTTGGCTATTTAAAATGTGTTCTTTTAGTTTTCTTATTCATTTTCATAAGAATAAACAGTTCAAAGCATTATTTCTTCACTTCATTTTTTGCTCTGTGTAATTTGGACAAGTTCCATGTGTATCTCGCCTTTCTTTCTTGATCCCGTTTTCATTTATTTTTCTTGATTCCATGCTCCTTCTTTCCACTGCTCTCAATATCAGCAGTGATGATATATTTACACTGTGACTGGATTGGATGTCCAGATTCGATGCCAGAAGCTGAAGTCAGCAAAACCGTCAAGTTATTACAGAGCTGTACTCCTCACACAAAGTGCAAAATGAAACTTATAGGTGTTTGGGGACATGAACTATTTGTTGGGGGGGGTGTTTCTGTAGCCATTCTCAGCTATGAAATAATTTTATAGTTTGTATTCATTTCTTCTTTAAATGTGCCATACTATTTTAGAATAATTTATCAGGATCAGCTATGGTGCTTGAAATGCACATATATGTATGCCCTTTCATACTATTTATTCAAAAACTCATTTTTATAAAAAAAAAATATATATATATATAATCATCTAATGATGCTTGGGAGAGGTTTTTATATTTGTATCAGCTATATCTTAGAGGTGAACATAATGGCAAGTAATGTAGCACATACCCAATCCAAATTGTTACTGAAAGTTGGATCAGAGATGACTGCCAAAATAAAATTAAGAGAGAAGTGTTAGCTTCAGATACACTTTTTCTCTTGCTGAGTCATGAATTAATTAAAATATGTTATAAAGAAAGGATAATATAAATATTTACTAAAACCTCCTGCTACATATTATAAGTAGTATATTCCATGCTTCAAAATTTAAAAACTGAAACTTTTCATCTCTTATGCATCATGTATGTAAGACACCATACAGTCTGGGAAAGAGTAAATTTTCAATTGGTTGTGGTTACTGTTTCTACTACTATGAGAACTTCAACATATATTTTCTCAGTTCATCTTCACTTGGCCACTTACCAGCTGTGTGACCTTGTGACTTGGACAAAGTGAGTAACCTCTCTGTGCCTCTGTTTACTCATCTCTAAAATAGGAATGTTAACAGCATCTACCTCATACAAATGTTTTAAGGATGTATTTGTTGATTCTTGTAAAATTTATAGAGTAATGCCTGACACATTGTAAGTGGTAGAGAGGGAGGATTCAGACACAAGTCTCTGACTCAAAAAGCCATGTTCTCATACAGTATGAATTCTATCTTTTCATTAAATTATTTATTACTTTTTCTTATCAGTTCACTGTCATCTCCCATCTGTAGGTCCCCTCTGCACACAGAATTTCTACTAAAATAAAAATGGGAGGCCCTGGTCAGACAGCTTGATTGGTTAGAATATTGTCTTGTACAGAGGTTGCCATTTAGATCCCCGTTCAGGGCATAGACAGGAAGAGACCGATGTTCCTGTCTCTCTCCACTCTCTCTCTTTTCCTCTCTCACTAAAATCAATAAAAGTAAAAGTATAAAAAAAACACCTTATTTTAAAAAATGGAGCAGAAAAAAATAAGGCCAAATACCCTCTTTTTACCTTTCTTTAATATTCTTACACTTCTTTGTAATCATCTTTTATACCAGAACCTTAAAGTACTTTATAAAACTTGATGTCAATAGCAGACACTCAACTTCCCATGGCAAGCAGAAATTATATATAAATATATATACACTTTCACAAATTCTCAAAAGTGAAGTCATTTTAAACTACTGGTGTAGAATTTGATAATCGCAACTTCTGTGAACACAGAAGAAAGAAGTAACTAAGTGCACCACATAATAGGGAAGTTATCCATGGCTCGTTAATAGCATTCTGTGCTTACTAGAGGCACAAAGGATTTCCCTTTGGCCTCGCACACTATTTGAAAATCACTTCAATTTACTGTTTTATATGAAGGAGTGGTAGCAAAACTAAGTGCAAGATAACAATCTTGTGCCAGTGGTGGTGGCTGGCTGTCTGCGACATTGCAGTGGGTTCATAAATCTTACAGTTTGGGATCATTATGGTCATTCTGCCAGATAAATATTGGCAGGAGTGGTCTGGATAAGTGTGTATGGTTGTGAGCAATTGTGTGTTTGTGGAGAAGGGGTGTGGGTGGGTATGTCACTGTGTGTTTCCTTTTCATTTTAAAATAGAACAGAGCACCAGAATGGCTGTCTAGAAAGCCTGCTCTCACTGATGCACAGAATGTCCTAACTTTTCCAATTGCACTTAATTTCTAGTGTGTAATCTTGACCATCAGCCCTGGTTGGTCTTTCTCTCTTACACATACGGATTCCATGAACATTTTTTGTGGCACTCACCTAACAATTGCTTGTCCCTAAATCTTTTGACCTCCACTTTTATAATAGTATTGACTAGAAACCAGTTATAAAAATATGTAGTCATAAAATATTTTTGAAACTTTGAGATATCATATGTCAACCATAAAAATTATTCCTTTATTTTATAAAATTTGTTGACTGTGGATTTGTTTATCATATCATAAAATTCCATTGATACAAAAATATAATACCACTGGTTTTAGTCCAAGATGGTATATTATGTTCACGTGGCAGCCCCCTGCTCCCACCCAGCTGCTTTGACGTGAGAGAAAAGATATACGTGCATTATTGATAAAGTACAATTGCATAAGCTAGCAAGGAGTGTCATCCATAAATAACAAATATAAAAAGGGAGACATTGATCAAGACAAAAGCAAACAAAGTCAGACTGAGTAGGGAAACCATAGCTCAAGACATGTTCAAGAAAGGATGCTTTTGAGCAAAAAGAGTGAGTAGAAGAAGCTGGTGCTACCACCTGAAATGAAGATACGGAAGGGGGAACAGGATGGGTGGTGGTTGGGAGAGACAATGAGTTTAATTTGTGTCGTTACAATTTGGGATGCTTATGGAACATGCAGTGAAAATGTTCAGACAGCAATTAGAAATATAAATCTGAAGCCCAGAGGAAAAGTCTTTACTAAAGTTAAAGATCTGGGAACCAAGAACATGAACATGGTTATTACAGCCAAACCATGATATGTCCCAGGAAGAAGGAGGAGAAAGGAAGGAAGGTGAGCCAGGCTTTTCCTGTGTGTCATGTCACTCTGAGACGGCAGCAGGATGGCGTCCCCCAGAGGTAACTGAGAAGGAGGCGTCAGAGAGAAGCGAAGAGAGGGGGGAGGACATGGGATCCCACGCCAAAGGGAATAGAGCGTTTCAGGTAGGAGCAAATAAGCAACTGTTACAAATGCAGTCAAGAAATTCTGAAAGACAGAACCGGAAAAGCATCCATGGGATTTAGCACTTCAGGAGTCCTTCTGTGATCTCAGCAAGAGGGCTTTTCATGGGTTGATTTCAGACAGAAGCCAGATTGCAGAGGGCAAAATGAGAATGCAAGAAAAATGGGATGTGGTAGGTGGAGAGAGTTTTTAGGGAAAAGGTGGATGAGATAATGAGACAAGAGAGATCAGTCAGATGCTAGTAGACAATAAAAGAAAAATTAATGCTGTCGTTTCAGATAGAAAATAATTCAGACACTTTCTACACTAAGAGACAGGGCACCAAAGGCAATGCATTGGTGAGACAGACTATCTCAGGAACTGGGAAGAAACTGAACAAGGACCCTGGGGGAAGGTTCACTTTGAGTAGCAGAGCCTGCTCACGTCTTCCGAGACTGAAGGGACTGTGTGTTGTGGATCTGGAGAGATTGACGAGGAATAAGTATTGAATTGAAGGAAATGATACCCGATGATGCTGCATTTCCACCTGAAGTTAAAGGGTAGTAAAAGGACTTTAAACTTTCATTTAGAGTGAATGTTTAGAATAATTGCCAAAGTTAAAAAGAAGAGCAGCAGCGGGACCATCAAGAGCAAGCTCTACTCCAAGAAAACAGTTTTTTCTGGGCCCTAGAAAGGGCAACTAAACGTCTTTACCAAGATTTTTAATGATATGCAATGTAAGTGGCCGGGAAGAGGATCTTCAGGGCTGCTGGCCCAATGAGTTTTATTTGTCACATGTGCTCTTCTGGTGCTCACGCCAGACCCCGGTTTTGGTCCTGAAGAAAGTAGCATAATTAACAAGTCATGCTGACACCTGGCTGACGCTGGCAGTGTTCTGGCAGTGGTGTGCATGCCACCGTGCATTTTTACAGAAGCACTCAACCCCGGTGTAAGAATGCAAACAGCAGACAGTATTGTTTGTAGAACAGGTGCAACAGGAAAAACAAGGGTATGAAGGGGAATTGGGTGGTGGTAAAAGAAGCTTTCAAATAAGCCACTGGTGAAGCCAGGCTAGATAAAGAAGGAAATAAAGAGACTGGTAGGCTTTAAATAAACAGAAAATTTCGTGTTCTGGAACTCTTCGTTGTGTAAAATAGGAAGTATAGTTGTGTGTGAAGGTGAGAGAGTAAAAGAAAAAAAAAAAGACTGTGGCCAGAAAGTAGGATATTGGAAATAGTTTGTCAGAGGTAGCTCATCCTAGCCTGCAAGGGATGATTATTAAATAGTTAGACATTTTGGTAGCTGGTTGTTAAACTGTTAGTAGCTTCAAATTAGCCATAAAGGAGATATTTGCACCACAGTAATTGGCAAATGCTACAAATCGGCCAGTTTACCCAATGCTTTAGATTCATATTTAAGATTTCTGAAGTAAGGCAATTTGACAGATGACAGTTTCCAAGTGTGGACCTGGGAATCAGTGGCTAAAGTGAAAATGAAGATGAATATCTGTAATTATCTTAAGTAATTTACATGTTCTTTTTTTTTTTTTTTGGGGAGTTTTTTGCAAGAGAGAGAGAGGGAGACAGGAAGTGAGAGAGATGAGAAGCATCAGCTTGTATTGCAGCACTTTAGTTATTCATTGATTGCTTCTCATATGTGCCTTAAGGGGAGGTGGTTTTCAGTCAAGCCAGTGACTACTTGCTCAAGCCAGCAACCTTGGGCTCAAGCCAAAGCCCGCGACCATGGGATGATGTCAATGATCCCACACACAAGCTGGCAACCTCATGCTCAAGCGGCTGAGCCTGCACTCAAGCCAACAACCTCAGGGTTTCAAGCCTGGGACCTCAGCATCCCAGGTCGAGGCTCTTCTGCTGCACCACAACCAGTCAGGCAATATATGTGTCTTATGAGTCAGGCCTTATTCCAAGCCCATGCGTTAACCCCCCTAGTGCTTACAACGACATTATGAGGTGGATGTTGCTGTTATCCCCATTTTAGCAATGTGGAAACCAAGGCAAAGTAAAATAGGTCACTTGCCCAATGTCAGACTGCTGATAAATCACTCATTCATTCTTTTTTTTTTTTTTTTACACAAATATATCTTCACAGACTATAGTAGGCAAGACACTGTTTTGGAACTTGAAATACAAAAATAAACAAAATAAAAATTAGAAATCTAGTGGGAAGAGAAATAAAGAATTCAGTAAAATATACGATACATCAGAGAGGGGAGGAAAACAGAGCAGAGCAAGCAGAGATGAGCGTGAGACTGGGTTTCAGAACTGAATTCCGTGAACAGGGAAGGTCTCGCAAAAAGTGGCAATGGTGTGCAGGCCTCCGGGGTTTTTTACAGAAATACTCAACCCGCCAAGGTAAGAATGGGAACAGTAGACAGTGTTGTTTGTAGAGCATGTACAACAGAATAACACCGGTACTAAAAGGGTGTCGGGTGGTGGGGAAAGAATCTTTCAGGTAAGCCACTGGTGAAAAGATGAGTCAAGATGGAAGAAGGTGAGGGAGCACACCACGTGGAGACCTGCAGGGAATATTCCCAAAGTGAGACCAGCAAGTGCCCAGGCCCTGAGGCGGGAGCATTTTATACCTGTCGGACTGTAAATTAAGTCCTTGTGCTCTAAGATTATATGCCTATTGCCTAGGACAGTGCTGATTCATGCCTGTCATCTCTTCATAGTTATACTTATTAATAGGGAAGTTTTTCCTCTGTAGTTAGCATAATAAAATATGTAGTCGTCACCCTATCGTTATGGTTAGAGTACCTTACATAGGAGGAGAGTGCTAGAAGATTAAGTCAATGGATCCAGAAAGTGACTCCTATCTTGGAGGCAAATGGTTCTCAAACTCGGCTGCACATTTTAATCATTTAATTTAGAAAGCTTTTAACAATCCAGGTTCCAGGCTGTACCCTGACAAGTTAAATCAGAATCTCTTGGGGTGGAACACATGCATCAATATTTGTTCAAAGTCCCCTCACTTGAGTCTAATATGCAGCCAAGTTGTAAAAACTACTGAAGTGGGACCTTGTAGGTTATTGTAATGACTTTGAGTTTTCTCTGGATAAGATGGGAAGCTATTATAGGGTTTGAAGTAGGAATAATATAATCTATTTTTTAAAAGGATTACTCTGGTTGCTGTCTTGAGAATCAATTATAGTGAGGTACAGATGGATGCAGGAAAATTAGGAAGCTTTTGCAGTAATCTAGATAAGAAGACGACAGTGGCTTAGATAAAGATAGTTGCAGCTGACTTGAAGGAAAATGGTGGATTCTGTGTTGTATTTTGAAATTAGAGCTAATAGGATTTTCTGGTGGATTGGATAAAGTGTACAAGCAAAAGATTCAAGGACAAATATTATCTACAAAATAAGGTCTACAACAGACAATAACCACTTTCTACAGATATTGTGATGACTATAGTTTTAAACGGCTAATAGACCTAAAATTCATAGAATAGTGTCTAGCATATATGAAGGTTTCCATAATGTTATATATTATTAATACATATTTCAAAAGATGTCATTAAGAGTTTTAAATTAGTTTTTCTGTTACTTCCTGGTCTGTTTTTTTTCTAATGGCCAAAAATAGTTTTAATTTTCACCATTTAAAAAAATATCTAGATATACCTCACAAATACAAGTATTTAAATAATATATATAAGTGCATAAAAGCAATATGAGTGATTTGAAGAGTTTCCCTGAACAAATTTAAAGCATTATTAATTTAAAAAATTAAAAGGGTCCTTTAAATATTTATGTACTCAAATTATAAATCTAGTAAAGATGGCATTTACCTTATGCTAGCTATATATTAATAATGAAAGCTGAATTTTATTAGCACACTTTTTCTTGTAAATTGTGCTGTATGGAGTTATGTTTGTGCTGGTATATAAGAACAAAATTAAACTACATTAAATTCATTTTATATTCAACAGTAAAAAAAAATGAAGTTGCATTTATCTGCCAATACCTACCTATTTTTAAAAGTAAAAGTTAGAGTTGAATTACATCCCCTTAATTACATTTTTCAGAAAAAGAAATGTAAAACTGCATGTAGACTGTTATTATTTATCACACTTGTGCCAGCTTAATGCCAAATACTATTCTAAAAATAATGTGACGGAACACATTTAAATATATGAAAGCATGATGTTTGGAACCCAGCATAGGGCTGTCTGAACTTTTTGTTTTTAAATTGAAAGTTACAGCAACAATTTTCAATAGCCTGAATTTATCTCTTTAAATATTTTAGTACTGTAAATGTGTTGTATCATTTGTAGTACCTGGTATGGTGAAATAGTATTTTATAATTTTTCTTATTAATTCTCCTTTTGTATACAGTATTTTTAATTGGTGTATAACTTGTTACTATAATGATATATAGAGAAATTCCATGCATTTTCCTGAACTCCTCTGTAGATACCATATCCTCTTTTGGACTGGACCATACTAGAGATTTTCAATTTACTGAACTAAATATTAAACTAGAAACTTGTGGTTCTCAACCATGTCTATAAGTCAGAACCACCGTCCTAGAGAGATTTTTACAAAATACATAGCAGACTCAAGCAGGTTTCTTTTGCAAAATCTTTCTCAGGTAATTCTGATGCCCTCTCCCAATACTTCATCAATACTGTGGCACTGTATGCACTTTGTTTCAAATGCCATGCAAAACAGTCTGTATTAGTTTGGCTCTATTTAAGTGCAGCACATGGGGCAAGTGTAGTGCCTTCATACAAATTTAAGCAAAAAAAAAAAAAAAACAACCCACAGCCCTGGCCAGTTGGCTCAGTGGTAGAGCGATGGCTGGCATGTGGATGTCCCAGGTTTGATTCCCGGTCAGGGCACACAAAAGAAGCGACCATCTGCTTTTCCACCCATCCCCCTCCCTCTTTCTCTCTCTTCCTCTCCCATAGCCATGACTGACTGATCTGAGTCAAGCTCAGTTGGCCAGGCACTGAGGATGGCTCCGTGGACTCTCCGCCTCACACACTAACAATAACTCGATTGTGAGCATGGCCCCAGATGGGCTGAGCATCGGCCCCAATTGGGGGTTGCCGGGTGGCTCTCGGTTGGAGCGCATGCAGGAATCTCTCACTCTATCTCTCCTCCTCTCACTTGGAAAAGAAGAGGGGAAAAGTCAGTAAAGCTATATTCAGATTCACTTGAAGCTCTTAAAATGTAATTCTGAAATCAAACTATCATGTTTCACAAAGTCATATCTACTTTTCATTCTAGATATTTTTAAGTATATTAGAAATGACAATGTTTAGGTTCCTTATGATTGAAATTTTTTATTTTATTCTTGGTGGTTTCTCCCTTTTATAACTGAAAATATAACTATGCCCCGTTTAAATCCAAATCCATGATGACTACCAAAGAAAAGACCTTGAAGGATTTAGTAAATATTCTACAGGAAATTATAAGATTCTCAACCAGCGAGGCCACAGAACCAAGACTTCAGTAAGAAAGAGACAGTGACTCTTACTTGTTCAATGTTTTTTTTAAAACAAGAATGATTTAGTCTTTTCAAACCTGTAAATAACCTTAGCCATTTCTTTTTTTTTTTTTTAACTGATAGAATGTTTAATTGGTAGGTTTGAAGCCAATTACTGTGCCAATATACTCTTATCTCATTTTTAACTCCAACATTATTTTTCATTAAAAATGTTGAATTGGAAAAAATTGTCATTAAATATCAGGAAAATCTGGCACTGAACCTAGCAGGTGGTATATGTGTTAGCAAAGCCATTTCTTTTTAAAATTCGGAAGCATTTTTAAAAGTCATAACATGGACAACTTTCTGAATTAGAAATATAGAAAAACTAATTTTAACTTTAAACTTACATTATGAAAGTAATCCTCTGTTGGGCAAATAAGTTTGTAAAATGGATTTTTATGCTCACTTTGTTAAAAATGGCGCTGCCCATGTGAATGGCGCTGCCCAAGTATGTGATCTGTGAAACTGCTGATTGCCTTCCTGCTTGGGAAGGGACATTGTTATGCTAATGTGTGTTGGAGGAGGGCTTTCACGCCAAAAGGTATTAAGAAAGGAGAGGAGGAAGGAAGCCATGTTTTTGCAGAGTGAGAGCAGGAAGGAAGTGTGCTGAGGGGAAGAAGCAGCCAAGATGGCAGGGTGCTGAAAGAGAAGCCAGTTTGTGCAGAGAGCGGAAGGGAGAAGGTGTGCAGATGAGGAACAGAGGTGAGGGCTCTTGTGAGCTCTGCTGAGACTGGTGGGAGGGCCTTTGATTCTAGGAAAAACCAGAATAGGTTCTCCTGGTTGTGGAACCAGAGAACGTGTGAGTGGGTTTTGGAGCCCTCTGTGTGTTGTGTTTACTCACCAGCCGGTTGCAAGGCTAGAATAAAGGAATCGCCCACCAGTTTTTGTCTCTGCTGTTTCTTTACCATCTGTCCGAATCTAATGGGAACCTGCACCTGCCTGGCGGCAATGGCCACAGCTACTGGCCATAATATCCTCCAAGGACTTTTTCTGCAAAGTCACTTATAAATCAATTGTTGAGAACTAAGAATGTTTTTCCCATAAAAATTTCTTTTAAAAATATTGATTCAGTCCTTAGGCAGACCTATAAAAGCCTCTTTTTTTAAAAAATAATTTTATTTTTTTAATGGGGCGACATCAATAAATCAGGATACATATATTCAAAGATAACAAGTCCAGGTTATCTTGTCGTTCAATTATGTTGCATACCCATCACCCAAAGCCAGATTGTCCTCTGTCACCTTCTATCTAGTTTTCTTTGTGCCCCTCCCCCTCCCCCTTTCCTTCCCCCTTTCCCCCCTCCCCCCATAATCACCACACTCTTATCAATGTCTCTTAGTTTCACTTTTATGTCCCACCTACGTATGGAATAATGCAGTTCCTGGTTTTTTCTGATTTACTTATTTCACTTCGTATCATGTTATCAGGATCCCACCATTTTGCTGTAAATGATCTGATGTCATCATTTCTTATGGCTGAGTAGTATTCCATAGTGTATATGTGCCACATCTTCTTTATCCAGTCATCTATTGACGGGCTTTTTGGTTGTTTTCATGTCCTGGCCACTGTGAACAATGCTGCAATGAACATGGGGCTGCATGTGTCTTTACGTATCAATGTTTCTGAGTTTTGGGGTATATACCCAGTAGAGGGATTGCTGGGTCATAAGGTAGTTCTATTTTCAGTTTCTATAAAAGCCTCTTGAACACGGACTATAGCTAAAGGATGTAGCTTCCAATACAAAGGGGGCCAGGAATTTCCTTCAAAATGAAAACTGTGTTTTCCTCTCCTTCTACACAACTTCCTTAAGCAAAAATTTTTAAAGGCCATTTTTCTGTGGTGTTCACTCTTATCTTCATGTGGCATATCCTCCCCATTCCCTTGTCACCAGACTAGGCCTTTATGCCCTCATAGAATTACTTCTAACCTCGACTCTCAACCCACCCTAAATCTAAGCTTCCATTCTTTAGTTACTTACCATAGATCTTAGGAATATAAGGTTAGATTAAGTCATACTAGTATGTGATTCACAAATATTATTTTAATGTCTTCATATTATTTTGCATCTTTTACATGAACTTACAAGCCCAAATATGTTTTATTTTATTATTTTATTTTATTCTGGTAGTAACATGCAACAAAATCAACTCTCTTGACAAATTTTCAAGTGTAGAATACAGTATGTAGACTACATATGGTGCTGTACAGCAGATCTCTAGAGCTTATTCTTGCTTAACTGAAATTACTCCCGGTGATTAGTAGCATCCCCATATCTCCTCCCCCCCCCCCAACCTTTGATTGTGTAAGTTTGGTCCAAATAGAATTTTAATAATAACATTTCAAGCAACAGAACAAAAAAAAGTGAGAGCAAGCAGACAGTGTGGGTGAGGATATTTTTGTACTCAGGGACAATTAGGACCACAGAAGTTAGCTCCTCTCTGAGGTTGTAACTCTTGATAGATTCTCATCTTTTGTCCCTTACAAGCCAATTGAATTTCAGACAACATCTAGTTTTCTCAGAAAGACCTCTAGCAACACAAAATTAGGGGAGGCAAGGCCCCTTCATTGTTTGTATACCTTGATCTTTTGTAAAACACTCGGTAAGTTACATTTCATGCATAGCCATTGTATAGCTCAAATCAGCGTTTTAGAAGTAATAATTTCACAAAGCTTCAGCTAACCCTTCTATTTCTGTCATTCTGTTTTGAAAGGCTGGTGCCATTTCTTGTAACTTGTGGTTAGTGAAGCAAAAACAGTCTTTTGACATGCAAATAAACCAAACTTTTATTCTTCCTTTTAAATTGTAAATTGTCATTATCCAAGAGTGATTATTACATCAAATTTGTGAGGAATCTTTGGAAGATGATTTATTTATTGTAACCAAGATACTATATAATGAATTGGGTTCTTCATAAATGTTTGTTAAATGAGGAGGTGCAATTTTTTAATTCTACTCTAGAATAGCAGCTTACCATCTACTAGGTATAATATTGTTGATCTCTCATTTTTAACATTTTTCAGAACACTGAATTACTATAATTACTTATGCTATACAGAGGAGTAGAGCACATTTTTCAACAAGAAAGTTTGAAGGCTGTGATTGATATTGTGGTCCACAGACCTTTCCTACTTTGCAAGGTTCTTCTGTTGGTAGGCTCAACATTACTATGATTCTCCAGTGAATGCCTGGAAAGAAATATAGCAGAAATCTGTATAACACACTTAACCCCCTTTTTCTCCTCTGCAGCAAAAGTGTAAGGATTTGGCAATCAGAATTATAGTCAAACCAGAGTCTTGCCCTCAGAAGTAAAAATGTTGCAAGTGTAGTAAGTACAGTACTTCTTGTTTACTTGTGATTTTCTCAGACAATCTCTTATAGTAAATCTAGCTACCATGAAAAATAATTCAAGAATATCTTACCACTGACTAAAGTTTAAAATAATTCACTACATTAAGAGAAAAATATAGTTCAGTTCTATTCAGCGAATATCTGTCAAATATCTAGTATGCACTAAGCATGATGCTAGGCCCTGAGATTTCAAAGATGAACAAGACAAGGTATGCTCATTGCCCCCAGATACGATTATGTTCAGGACAGTGAGAGAGACAGACACATACACATATGGTTTTGGGTTTTTTTTTGGGGGGGGTTGTATTTTTCTGAAGCTGGAATTGAGGAGAGACAGTCAGACAGACTCCCGCATGCGCCCAACCGGGATCCATCCGGCACGCCCACTAGGGGCGATGCTCTGCCCCTCCGGGGCGTCGCTCTGCCGCGACCAGAGCCACTCTAGCGCCTGGGGCAGAGGCCAAGGAGCCATCCCCAGTGCTAGCGCCTGGGGCAGAGGCCAAGGAGCCATCACCAGCGCCCAGGCCATCTTTGCTCCAATGGAGCCCCGGCTGCGGGAGGGGAAGAGAGAGACAGAGAGGAAGGAGGGGGGGTGGAGAAGCAAATGGGCGCTTCTCCTATGTGCCCTGGCCGGGAATCAAACCCAGGTCCCCCACACGCCAGGCCGACGCTCTACCGCTGAACCAACCAGCCAGGGCCCATACACATATGGTTTTAAACAATGTTGGTGTAGACGGGATGCTTTGAGAGCGATAAAAGGACAGACTTTGTCCATCTTTATTTCTCCACTTTCGTGACCTGTCTCCCCCTCCATCCAATCTATTGCAAGTCTTGCTGGCTGTGCCTCTAAAATAGACACAGACCTGATTTAAGCCCCAACAGGTCATTCTCTTTCATACACATTTTATTTATTTTATAGTTTCATGTTACTTAAAAGTATCTTGTTGCCTGACCAGACGATTTCACAGTGGTTAGAGCATCAGACTGGGACACAGAGGATCCCGGTTCAAAACCCTGAGGTCACCAGGTTGAGCATGGGCTCACCAGCTTGAAGCATGGTCTCTGGCTTGAAGCCCAGGGTTGCTAGCTTGACCCCAAGGTCACTGGCTTGAGCAAGGGGTCAGTCACTCTTCTGTAGCCCCCCAGTCAAGGCACATATAAGAAAGCAATCGCCCTGGCCGGTTGGCTCAGCGGTAGAGCGTCGGCCTGGCGTGCGGGGGACCTGGGTTCGATTCCCAGCCAGGGCACATAGGAGAAGCGCCCATTTGCTTCTCCACCCCCCCTCCTTCCTCTCTGTCTCTTTCTTCCCCTCCCGCAACCAAGGCTCCATTGGAGCAAAGATGGCCCGGACACTGGGGATGGCTCCTTGGCCGCTGCCCCAGGCGCTACAGTGGCTCTGGTCACGGCAGAGCGACACCCCGGAGGGGCAGAGCATCGCCCCCTGGTGGGCAGAGCTTCGCCCCTGGTGGGCGTGCCGGGTGGATCCCGGTCGGGCGCATGCGGGAGTCTGTCTGACTGTCTCTCCCTGTTTCCAGCTTCAGAAAAATACAAAAAAAAAAAAAAAAAAAAAAAAAGAAAGCAATCAATGAACAACTAAGGTGCCACAATGAAGAATTGATGCTTCTCATCTCTCTCCCTTCCTTGTCTGTCTGTCCCATTCTGTCCCTCTCTCTGTCTTTCTTTCTATATCTGGCACAAAATAAAATTTTAAAAATTAAAAAAAGTATATTGTTTCTTTTTTACCTATTTATTTTTTGTTTCCCTGCCTACAATTAAATGTAAGTACAACTGGAGCAGGCATCTTTCACTTTGCCTCCCACTTTGACTCCAGCAAGTAGAGCAATAACTGGCCCATAGTAGAGGCTCAAAGAGTAGTGTTTGAAAGAAAAGACTTGGGGATTCAGCAAGAATATCCTGGAAGAGATGATACTTATCATAAAAAATGCAGGTGACAAAAGAGTAGAAGAGTATTCCTGGAGGAGGTAACTATATAAGCAAAGTACATTAAATATGAAATAATATGTTGTAGGGGTAAAGTAAACACAGAAAAAATTGGATCAGAGCAAGGTTTAAAACTTGAGATAGGAGCAAGGGTCATAACTTTGTACTGACTACTGTACTTTATTCTGTCATTGAAGGTCAAGTGAGTAGCAGGATAATATTTGTGTTTCATAGACTATATTTGTTCAATATATTTATTACATTGAAATATGTATGTACGAATGTATTTTTAATGTTGTTATACAATAATGTGATGATATTAGGAGAGCATAACACTCATATCCTACGTTTGTCCTAAGTACAAGCTAAGTACTTGACGTCAACCCAAGATAAATATGTATAGATGCTGAAAGGCTTAAAGTGTCCATGGGGCACAACTTAGAAGGTGGGGGCTTGAAAACCATTGTCAAGAGCTGTATTGCTGTGGAGACAATGTGACAGGCCAGTGACTGCTCAGATCTCATAGGTGTTGTGCTCTAAGGTAGAGCTCTGCAGTTTTCGAAGTAGCAGACATTATTATGTATAGCTTTCAAAAAACATGTTCCCAACAGGTTCACCCTCTCTGTCACTTAGAGGTTAAGCTACAGGTTTCTCAGTGGTCGGGTCGAGAGAGCAAAGAAAAAGAAGAATGAAGACAAACTGAATTCTAGCTCCTAAGCTCTGAGGTGCAGTGTGTAAATATGCCATGTTCGCTCTCTTTCATTTGAATCTGCATTCCTGGGGAAATAACCGTATGTCATTAAAAAAGTCATGGTTTCTTTTTGACTAATCTCTAGTAGGAGGCCCAAATATTAAATCTCAGTGCTCTCACATTTTTATCTTCCCCTCATAAACAATTCAATTCAATTGGAATTAATATTTATCAAGTGCTGTCACAAGGTGTGGCGGTATAGCGGATGCTGCAAAAGAACTGCTACCTAAAAGGGAGAGAACGTGGATTCAACCTTAAGAAAAAGTCTTTATACAAGACAATAGGAATAATACGGTGATAGCAGCCAGTGCTCTGTAAGATACTATTTAATTCAATCACCATTTATTAACCATCCACCACATTCAAGAAAACCAATACGTCCTAAACCATGCTTGAGAAAGGACTTGTTGACAAGGACTAAAAAATATATAGATTTTTGTCTGAAGGAGAGAGTTTTATCATTTGTAGAGAAATATATTTGCTCCATAACTCAAGTATGAATTAATGGGGTGGTTCTTCTCAGCCAGACATAGATAAATAAATCCTCACTTGTTGGTTTATATCAGTAATAGTCAACCTGGTCCCTACCGCCCACTAGTGGGTGTTCCAGCTTTCATGGTGGACGGTAGCGGAGCAACCAAATGGTGCAGCGATTACATAATAATCGACTAACTGTTGACCAGTCAAGATCAAGACAGTGGTCAGACTCTGTTACAGGGCATTTGTATTGCGACCGCACCCAACCTCTTTCGCACCAGCTGGCCCGCATCCGCAAGCGGCCAGGTACCTGAGCCTGGAACTACACCTGCTGCCCAATTGGGCGGGCAGTTTATGACCACTACTGTCACCCAAAAACTAGCAGTTCATTGTTTTATTACCCTGTAGACAAAGAACTCCATGGTTAGACGCTTCTTTCTATGACAGAAACTGCCAGACAGTGGAGATACCAATTAACTCATATTTTTGTCTCGATTCCCGGATTTTAGGGTAATAGGGTGACATTCTAGGAACACCCCCCCCTTGGACTGCCAAAACTAGCCGATGTCTTACTACTTCACCCCGACTGCAAAGAAGGATGCCATTGGCCAACACCTACTACATAAAATTTTATAAAACGTACAACCATAGATACTCACTAACTTAGTCTCGTCCCAACAAACTCTCGCTCAACAATGACACTTGTAACGTTGTGACCACACAACAGACTTCAAGCACATAAGTTTGGTCAAGTTATGTAAGTGAAGCTAAATCGTTACATAATTGAAACTAAAGTCAGTACATAGTTAGATTTCTGAGAGCAAGCATGTGCTTACAGCTTCAAACAAAATATTGTGAAACATTGTGAACCCATGTCTCAAAAAAAAAAAAAAAAATACACACGCGGCTATTCACCAGAGTATCTGAAGATGAGTTTCATAGAATCTGTTGCAAATAAACAACATCCAATGTGTTTATTGTGCCATAAAACATTACTCAATGAGGCAATGAAGCCAAGTCGATTGTGAGAACATCTTTCTACAAAGCATCCAAATGACAAGGACAAGCCCATTGAATATTTTCAGGAAATATATAAAAAATTTCAAAATCATTTAATTATCATTAAAGTCATTTAAGAAACTACATACAATGAACAAAGATGGATTAATTGCCACTTATCGCATTTCACAAATAATTGCAAAAAGTGGTAAAAGCTATAATATTGGAGAAACTATAATAGTACCCTCTATAAAAGAATTTATCTCAACAGTAATGCATCAGGATATACCTCAAATTTTAAAAACATTGCCCCTAAGCAATAGCACAGCAAAGTAACGAATTGATGAAATGGCAGTTAATGTTGAAAACAAACTCATAAGTATTCTTCAAAGCTCTTCATTTTCCATGCAATTGGACAAATCTACCATTGCAGATAATGATGCTTTATTGATGGCATATTTACATTATTTTGATGAAAACAATATATTACGAGAAGAAATGCTATTTGCAATAAATCTCATGACAGATACAAAATGATTATCTATATTTAATACTGTGAGTACATACTTTACAAAAAATAATATTCCTTTGAATAATATTGTTGCATGAGCTACTGATGGAGCACCATCAATGGTAGGTCGCTATCGTGGATTTGTTGCTTATTTGAAGCAGGAAGTGCCAAATGTTTTATGTATTCATTGTGTGGTGCACAGACAACATCTTGTAGGAAAACATCTACATACAAGTACATCTAAGTACAAGTCTCCAATCATCATTAACTATAATTCGAGCCCTAAACAAGATCAAATCCAATGCAAAGAATAATACAATGTTTCAGCAGCTTTGCCAGGACAATAATGAAGATTTTATTAAGTTACTTTTGCACACAGAAGTTCAGTGGCTGTCAAAGGGTACATCTTTGGCTAGATTTGTAGCATTATGTGATAGTGTCATACAATTTCTTGAAAGTAATAATGAAACCAATCTGTGTCAAGAGTTAAAAACAGTAAAGAATGATGCCTTTTACTTGGCAGATATTTTCAAGAGATTTCACGATGTCAATTTGCAGCTTCAAGGAGCTAATAAAACTCTTATAGGTTGCCAAAGTATTGTGCTATTATTTATTGACAAACTTGAATAACTTCGTCATAATCTATTGAAGAGAGAATTTCATCAGTTTCCTCAATTATCATCTATAAAAGACGATGTACCTCCAAAGGATATTGACAGATTCAGTAGCCACCTCAACAAACTTAAATTAGACATGGAAAAACGATTTGAAGATATTTTGAAATTGAAGGTATATGACTGGATGAAAAATCCTTTTACCGCAAATATCGAAGAGGCTGATACAACTTGCCAAGAAGTACTGTTCGAAATCAGTACCCAGTCTACAAGCCTCAGCCTTCACCCCGCCCCCGCGGGTAGGGCTGCGCGCCTCAGCACCACAAGTGGGGCTGCTCACCTATGCTCAGCTGCAGGTCTCCGCCTGCTCCTCGGCTTTCACCCCGCCCTTGTGGGTGGAGCTATGCTCATGCCCCAGCCATAGGCCTTGGCTCTGCATGCCTGGTGGGGCTACGTGCCCCTGCTCAGCTGTGGGTCTGTGCAGTTGCAGTTCCTTGGCTTTCACCTTAGCCCTGTGGGCGGGATTGCAGGCAGGACCGCTCTTGCTCACCCTGCCCACAGCCAGGTTGGATCGCTTTCACTCGCCCCTTCCGCTCTAGGATGAGACTGAGTTCACGCCAGGCCTCAGTCGTGGCCGGCCAGCTTCTACCCCCACCTACAGGACCACACTTCTGCATCCCACCACCACTTGCCCTCCAGCGAGCCCTCAGCAGTGTGGGTGGGGGTGCTGCTGTTCAGACCTCAGCACTCAATACTGTATTCATGAAGGATCCCTCCTTCCAAATGATTCAGCTCTGAGTGCCATGGGAGAGCTTGTTTGGCTGGTGTTCTGCTTCCCTTTGCTGCTACTGTTGTTTTCAGGGGAAATACTTTAGATTTGGGGGGGGGGGGGCTGACTCAGCCCAGGGGTTAGGTGGCTGTCCCTCAAAGTGTTTCTCCCTGTGCCTCCTTGATTATACTCTCTTACTGCTACTCTGGACCTCTCATTTCTCGCAGTCTCCCAGAGTCCCGGGTTAGTGGTCATGAAAGAGATTTTCTGCGTGGTCCCTTTAAGAAGAATACTGGGTCTGAGAAATCTGTCTCTTTTTCACAAACAGTATCCTGACTTGTTTTGCAGCTAAACACTGTCCTTACCGCTTCTTCTAGGCTCTGGGGCTGCAGGCAGGGGCTTTGTTCCTGGGGCTCAGGACCCTCCCCTCTCTGCTAAACTCACTTCCTGCCACGCAAGTCCCTCCCGGCTGCCCTTTGCTCCTGGGAGTTGGCAGCCCTCTCCATGTTTCCACTTTTCCCACCAGTCTTAGTGTGGCTTCTTTGGTGTTCCTTGGTTAAAGAGTCCTCTTAGTTTAGTCCAAAGTTGGTTTTTCCAAATGATGGTCCTTAAAATTAAGTTGTATTCCACTTTGGTTCTGGTAGGTGGAAGTTGGTACGTCCACCTCCTCCATCACCATCTTTGTCTCCTGGGTTATTAAATCTGGTTGTCAGTTTGACTTTCTATAAGATGAAGATAATAACCACACTTATGTCACAGAGTTCTTGCAAGGATTAAATGAAGCTTATAACTCTGACTAGTTGTAGTATTTAAAGAAAGTTAGCTATTTTTTCCCTAGAATAATGTGGCAACAATTGAAGTATGAGTTTCCAAAAATATATATAGAACTTTTTTTGGAGCTTCTTTCATCAAGGCCCCATTTTATAGACACTGATTGGATGAATGAATGGATAGATAAATGAGATATATGATTGATGATAGATAGATAGATAGCTAGATAGATAGATAGATAGAATTTTTCTATACCTGTCTGTAGAGAGGTTGTATTTGTCAGGAGACAGATTCTTTAAAAATTTTTGTGAAGAAACTTTTTTGGGTATAACTGTCAAGATCAACTCCCTTATTTCTATAGCTTATGGAACTTTGAAAACTGATAGTTCTTAGCTCAGTGCCTCTCTGAGAAATGCCCTTGACGAGAGAAAGTTATCTTACCAAAGGCCATGACGCTTCCGTAGAGGCAGTTTGCATCCAATGATTGATGGATGTGGGAATATAAGGCTCCAGTCCCTCCCTTTTCCTCAATCTGGACCAACTCTGAAGGGTTATCCCAGATGCAGAACATTTAATGGATATATCAAGGTTGTTGTTGTGAATGCACTGCATTTTAAATTTAACTTTTCCTGTTGCCCAATCTTATTTTCTTCTATCCCTCACAGATGTTGATCCTGAGAGTATGTAATCAGGCATCAAAATTTAACAAACTTAATGAGTTTTATTGCTTTTCTAAGTATGTTCTTATACAACTCTATCCTTTTTTTGTTCATTCATGTAGCAGAAAAGAATATGGGAATACTAATAAAATGTGGTTTGGTGCTACTACCTTGATTTACATTAAGGCTTCTGCAGTTTTACCTAACAGAGTTTTATACCATGACTGTAAATGTCAACATAGTGAAAAAAAGGCAGATGCATGTCTTAGTACTATTATAAAAATAGTTTTGACCTCATGAACTTCTGAAAAGATTGTGGCCATACGAATTAGAAATAAATACACTACATTGTATAATTCCTTGAAAGAACATAGAAGAAGTGGTTTGTATTCTTTTTAAACACTAAAAGCTCATTTTATAATGATGCCACTTATTGTTATAACCATGAGTGCTATGTTACTGGTAAGAAAGCAATTAATTCAAGTCTTTGAAAATATTGGTAACAAAAATAGTTAAAATAATTTTTATAATTTTAATTTTATTTAGAAAGTTAAATTTAATGGGGTGACATTGATCAATAAGAGTACATAGGTATCAGGTAAATATTTCTATAGCATTTAAACTGTTAGTTGTATTGTGTGCCCATCACCCAAAGTCAAATCATTTTTCATCACCATATATTTGTCACTTTATGCTCCCCTCCCCCATAACCGCCTCCCCTGATACCACTTCACTTTTATATATGTTCATGAGTCTCAGTTTTATATCTGACCTATGGGTTCTTAGCTTTTTCTTTTTCTTTCTTTTTTTTTTTTTTTCATTTTTCCGAAGCTGGAAATGGGGAGGCAGTCAGACAGACTCCCGCATGCACCCGACCAGGATCCACCCGGCATGCCCACCAAGGGGTGATGTTCTGCCACTCTGGGGCGTCACTCTGTTGCATCCAGAGCCATTCTAGCACCTGAGGCAGAGGCCACAGAGCCATCCCCAGTGCTCGGGCCATATTTGCTCCAATGGAGCCTCGGCTGTGGGAGGGGAAGAGAGAGACAGAGAGGAAGGAGAGGGGGAAGGGTGGAAAAGCAGATGGGCACTTCTCCTGTGTGCCCTGGCCAGGACTCGAACCCGGGACTCCTGCATGCCAGGCCGATGCTCTACCGCTGAGCCAACCGGCCAGGGCCGCTTTTTTTTATTTACTTAACTTAGCATAATATTCTCAAGGTCCATCTGTGTTGTCATAAACGGCACTATGTCATCATTTCTAATAGCTGAATAGTATTCCATTGCATATATGTACCACATCTTCATGGTTCAATCTTCTATCAAGGGACACTTCAGTTATTTCCATGTCTTGACCACTGTAAATAATGCTGTGATGAACATGGGATTGCATGTGTCTGTGCATACCAGTGCTTTAGAATTCTTTGGGTAGATACCCATGAGAGGAATTGCTGAGTCATAAGGTAGTTTTATTCTTATTTTTTTAAAGAACCACCATACTTTCTTCCATAATGGCTATAACAGTTTATGTTCCCACCAGCAGTGAATGAGGATTCCTTTTCACCAAAGTCCCTCCAACACTTATTATTACTGTTACTACCTGTCTTTTTGATAACAGACAATCTAACAGGTGTAAGGTAGTATCTCATTGTACTTTTTATTTGCATTTCCCTAAACTAGCAAAATTAAAATAATTTTAAATAACTTACATAAAATATAAGAGAAGGAAATACATCCAAACTTATTTTGCAAAACCAGATAAGGATACTATAAAAAAAGAAAACTACAAGTCAGTATCCTTGATGAACATAGATGCAAAAATTCTCAACAAAAATTAGCAAACCAAATTTAATAGTATGTTAAAAATATCATACAACGTGACCAAATAGAAGTTTTTTTCAGAGATGCAAAGGTGGCTCAACTCATACAAATCCACTTATGTGATACACCACATTAACAAAATGAAAGATGATAATTATATGATCATTTTAATAGATAAAGAAAAAGCATTTGATTAAATTCAGTGTACAGTTATTTTAAAAAAGATTCAACAATGTGTGTTTAGAAAGAACATAATCAACATAATAAAGGTCATATATGGCAAGCCCACAGCTAACATCATACTCAATTATGACAAGTTGAAAGCTTTTCCTCTAAAAGGAATAATACAAGATACAAACTCTCACCACTTCTATGCAACATAGTATTAGAAGACCTAGTCAGAACAATTAGGCAAGAAAAAGAATTAAAAGCATCATCTCTATAAATTTAATGCAATTCCTATTAAAATACTGATGGCATACTTTAAAGATACAGAACAAATATACCAAAAATTTATATGGAACCAAAAAAGAAAGTGAATAGCCTCATCAATCTTGAAAATGAAGAATAAAGTGGGAGGTATCACACTTCCTGATATCAAGTTATACTACAAGGCCATTGTACTCGAAACAGCTTGGTACTGGCATAAGAACAGGCATACAGATCAATGGAACAGAACAGAGAACCCAGAAATAAACCCATGCCTTTATGGTCAATTGATATTTGACAAAGGAAGTAAGAGCATAGAAGGGAGTAAAGACAGTCTCTTTAATAAATGGTGTTGGGAAAATTGGACAGCTACCTGCAAAAGAATGAAACTAGATCACCAACTTACACCATTCACAAAAATAAACTCATAATGGATAGAAGACTTAAATGTAAGTCGTGAAACCATAAACATCTTGGAAGAAAACAGACAGTAAACTCTCCGATATCTCTTGTAGCAATATATTTCCTGATTTATCTCCATGGGCAAGTGAAATAAAGGACAGGATGAACAAATGGGACTATATCAAACTAAAAAGCTTTTGCACAGCTAAAGACAACAAAAACAAAATAAAAAGACAAACTACACAATGGGAGAACATATTCACCAATACCTCTGATAAGGGGTTAATAACCAAAATTTATAAAGAACTTCTAAAACTCAACACCAGGAAGGAAAACAATCCAATTAAAAAATGAGCAAAAGAATTGAATAGACACTTCTCCAAAGAGGACATAGAAATGGCCAATTAGCATATGAAAATATGTTCAACATCTCTAATCATCAGAGAAATGCAAATTAAAACAATAATGAGATATCCCCTCACACCTGTCAGAATAGTGCTCGTTACCAAAACAACGCACAGTACGTGCTGGCGAGGGTGTGGAGAAAAGGGAACCCTCCTGCACTGCTGGTGAGAATGCAAACTTGTGCAGCCACTGTGGAGAACTGTATGAGGTTTCCTTAAAAAATTAAAAATGAAACTGCCTTTTGACCCAGCTATCCCACTTTTAGGATTATATCCTAAGAATACCAAATCACTGATTCAAAAGAAGATATGCACCTCTATGTTTATTGCAGCATTGTTTACAATAGCTAAAATCTGGAAACAGCCCAAGTGTCCATCAGTGGATGAGTGGATTAAAAAGCAGTGGTATATATATACAATAGAATACTATGTGGCAGTGAAAAAGAACAAAATTTTAGCTTTTGTGACAGCATGGATGGACCTGGAGATTATTATGATAAGTGAAATAAGCCAAGCAGAGAAAGAAAAATGTCATATGATCTCACATATATGTGGAATCTAAAGTGAGCTAAGGAATGGGATAGAGGCAGAGGCAGGGTCACAGAGACCAGAGGGACAGCTATCAGAGGGAAGAGAGATGAGGGGATGGGATCAGAGAAGATAAATGGAGTAGTGAAACTATATATACATGACACAGAGATATAGATAACAGGACAGCAAATCTTAGAAGGAAGGGGGGAGGGAGTTAGAGGGAGGGTGTAAAGGGGGTATAAAAAGGGACACAGGGGTGGGGGTGAGGGAGTTATATTCAGTGGGACACTTGAATCCATGTAAACACAATAAATTAAAATTCTTAAAAATGTTAAATAAAAAAGCATCCTACTCAGAAAGGAAGCAGTAAAACTGTCTCTATTCATAGGTAACATTATATATATATAACCTCAGGCCTGGCTAGTTAGCTCAGTGGTAGAGTGTCAGCCCAGTATGTGGATGTCTTGGGTTCAATTCATGGTCAAGGCACACAGGAGAAGCAACCATCTGCTCCTCCACCCATCCTTTTCTCTCTCTCTCCCTCTCTCTCTCTCTCTCTCTCTCTCTCTCTCTCTCCCCCCTTTCCACAGCCATGGCTCAGTTGGAACAAGTTGGCCCTGGGCACTGAGGGTGGCTCCATGGCCTTGCTTCAGGTGCTAAAATAACTCAGTTGCTAGGCAATAGAGCAACTGCCCCAGATAGGCTGAACATCGCCCCATAGGGTGTTTGCTGAGTGGATCCTGGTTGGGGTGCATGCAGGAATCTGTCTCTCTGCTTTCCACTTCTCACTTACGAAAAATGTTTTAAAAAGAAAAAGAAAAGAAAGAAAACCTCAAAGCGTCCACCAAAAAAAAAGTTAGCAATAAATAAATTCAATAACGTTTCAGAATACAAAATCAATTGCATTTCTATACATGACAACAAACTATCAGAAAGAGAAATGAGAAAAACAATACCATATAACATTTTATCAGAAAAATAAAAACATGCTTAGGAATACATTTTTACCCAAAGAGATGAAAGATCTGTACACTGACAACTGTAATACATTGATGAAAGAAGTTGAAGAGGACACAAATAATGGAAAGGTAGTCTGTGTTCATAGGTTGGGAAAACTAATATCATTAAAATGTTCATACTATGAAAAATCAATCCATAGTCAATGCAATTCCTTTCAAAATTCCAATGACATTTTTTACAGAAATAAAAAAATTAATTCTAAATATTTTTGGAATTACAAAAGACCCCCAAATAACCAAAGCAATCTTAAGAAAAATGAACAAATCTGGAGGCATCACATTTTTTTATTTCAAACTGTATTACAAAACTATAATAATTAAAACAGTATGGTATAGACATCAAAACAGACATGCAGAACAATGGAACAAAATAGAGAGTTCAGAAGTAAACCCATAGATATATGGTCAATTAATTTAAGACAAAGGATCAAAAAATATACATTGTGGAAAGAATAGTCTCTTCAATAAGTAGTGTTATGAAAACTGGACAGTCACATACAGAAGAATGAAACTAGATCCCTATCTTACACTATACACAAAAATTAATTCAAAATGGATCAAAAACTTGAATATAAGACATAAAACTATAAAACTCCTAGATAAAAACATAAGAGATAAACTCTGTGACATTGGTCTTTATAATGGTTTTAGGGATCTGATAACAAAAACAAAGATACCAAAATAAAAAATAAACAAATGTGATTACAACAAACTAAAAACCTTCTGCACAGCCAAAAAAAAAAAAAAACTAACAAAGTGAAAAGGGAACCTATGGAAAAGGAGAAAATATTTGCAAACCACATGTGGCTAATACCCAAGATATACAAGGAACTCATACAACTCAAGAGCAAAAAAACACAAATAACTCAATTTTTTAAATGGGCAATGGACCTCCATAGATAATTTTTTCAAGAAAGAAAATACTAATGAGCAACAAGAAGATTAAAAGATGCTTAACATCACAAATCAGCAAAAAAAAATGCAAATTAAAACCATAATGAGATATCACCTCCCAAGTGTAGGGGGGCTATTAAAAAGACAGGAGTAAAAATGGTGGTCAGGATGTGAAGAAAAGGGAACTGATGTACACTGTTGATGGTAATATGAACTGGTACAGCCACTATGGAAAACAGAAAAGTACAATAAATACTGCGTGGTGTCACCTCTATGTAGAATCTAAAAAAGAAAGGGAGAGAGAAGAGAAGTAGAGGAGGGGGGAAGGAAGAAAAGGGAAGGAAGGAAGGAAGGAAGGAAGGAAGGAAGGAAGGAAGGAAGGAAGGAAGGAAGGAAGGAAGGAAGGAAGGAAGGAAGGAAGGAAGGAAGGAAGGAGGGAGGGAGGGAGGGAGGGAGGGAGGGAGGGAGGGAGGGAGGGAGGGAGGGAGGGAGGGAGGGAGGGAGGGAGGGAGGGAGGGAAAGGAAGAAAGGAAGGAAGGGGCTTTATTTATCATCGCCAAAAGTTGGAAGTAACCAAAATGTCCTTCAGTAGATGAATAGATAAATAAATTGTAGTACATTCGGACAATGGAGTATTATTCAGATTCAGCACTAAAAAGAAATGAGTAATCAAGCCATAGGAGACATAAAACAAACCAAAAAAAACCCCAACACTTTAAATATGTATTGTTAAGTGAAAAAGCCAATCGAAAAGTCTGCACACTATAATTCTAACTATCTAACATTCCAGAAAAGTTAAGACTATAGAGACAGTAAAAAGATCAGTGGTTGCCAGGGTTGGGAGTGGGGGTAATAAATAGATGGAACACAGAGGAGTTTTAGGGCAGTGAAAATACTCTGTATGGTATTATAATAGTGGAGATGTGTCATTATAAATTTGCCCAAACCCATAGAATGTTCAACACCAAGAATAAAACCTAATGTAAACTTTGAGTGATGGTGATGTGCTAATGGTTCATCAATTGTAACAAGCAGACCATTCCGATGAGAGATAATGGAGGAGGCCATGCTTGTGTGTGAGCAGAAGCTATGTGGGAAATCTCATACCCTTAGATTTGTTGTGAACCTAACTGCTCTAAAAATAGTTTTTAAAATAAGGAAAAGAAATGATTTGGTGTTTTGTGCCACTCTCAGAATAAATAAGAAATTAAGTTTCAATCTTGTGTTAAATAACTATTTCTCCTTATAAATTAATGTTACCAATTGATTTTTTTAGGAAAGTGAAAGAATTTGGCTCATATTAAAAATACAAAACCAGCATATAATTATAACAACAAGGTTTTATTAAATAATTAATATTAAAATAAATCAAGGGCTGTTCTGTATTTTGTATGTGAGTCTCACTTAAACTCTGACTTACACAGGTGAGGAAACTAAGGCGTTCCTTAGTTTCAGATGGTCCTTTAATGTTTCCTACTGTGTAGAAATCCTGCATTACCAAGAACTGTGGTACCAGGCTACTTTATTTTCTAACAGGTAAAATAATGACCTCTTTAAATTTAGTGTAATTCTTTCTTGGCCATAGGAGGTTATGCTCTCAATTTCACTTAAAGGCTTTGAGATTCCTAATAGAGGAGAGGTAGTTAGTTAGGGAACATGATAAAAGAGGCAGATTTCATCTAATAGTACACTGTCTAAGAAGATGGATTGGAAATGTAAAGAGCTAATAACACTGAAGATATTTTTGCTAGGATATCTTTTATACATTAATTATACAGAAGAGCTTGCTTAAATGGCTACTCTCACCATAGATATTTCTTTTAAAAAGGATTATTTTTCTTACTCTGCACGAGTTGGGTGATGTTACCAGAGAGCGATCAGGGAGATAAGTTGATATAGTAAGACAAAGTTTATTTCATTTGAAGTACAAGCTCATTCATTTAACCCAGTGGTAGTTAACCTGGTCCCTACCGCCCACTAGTGGGCGTTCCAGCTTTCATGGTGGGTGGTAGCGGAGCAACCAAAGTATAAATAAAAAGATAGATTTAACTATAATAAGTTGTTTATAAAGATTTATTCTGCCAAACTTAGCAAAAATCCGACATAAATTACTTGGTAAGTAATTATTATTATACGCTTTAACTTGCTGTAACTCTGCTTTATAAATTTTATAAAGTAAAGTTACTTCCCTACTTTATAAATCACCATTAATGTGGAACCGGTGGGAAGTTAGAAAATTTTACTACTAACAGAGATACAAAAGTGGGCGGTAGGTATAAAAAGGTTGACTACCCCTGATTTAACCAACCAATGAACCATCATTATATAGGTGACTATGTCACTATGACATGGTCAAATCATCTCTGTGTCTAAGCTACTCTAGTTTTAAATCAGATATTCATTAAAACTGCTTCACTTGGCAAAATTTAAGATACTCTTATTTATGTTTCTACCACAATGTATAAGGTAATATGGTCCTATAATCTCTTACTAGATATTCATTATAATATCTTTCAGAAATAAATGTAATCTGATGTGGAAAACCAACTTAAGAATTTTATTTTTCATTTAACCCAGTGGTAGTCAACCTGGTCCCTACCACCCACTAGTGGGTGTTCCAGCTTTCATGGTGGGTGGTAGCGGAGCAACCAAAGTATAAATAAAAAAGATAGATTTAACTATAGTAAATTGTTTATAAAGATTTATTCTGCCAAACTTAACAAAAATCTGACATAAAGTACTACCGGTTCCACAGTAATGGTGATTTATAAAGTAGGAAAGTAACTTTACTTTATAAAATTTATAAAGCAGAGTTACAGCAAGTTAAAGCATATAATAATAATAAATAAAATTTATTTAATAAAATAAGAATTTATTAATTTATTTAATAAAATAAGAATTTTATTTTTCATGTTTCTCTATATCTCCCCTAAAGACAATCTCCAAATAATTAAGTAGAACAATACACATTGTTTTTAAACTTCAAATTTTTTTTATTTTCATCTTCTTTAATTTCTAGGGTTCTATTTGTATCTGGTTTTATTGGTATACATATCTTGCATAGATGACAAGTGGGTATTTTTACTTTTTTAAAAAAATTATATATTATTTTTAAATCAAGGTGAGAGGGATAAATATTCAAGGGATTGACGACTACATACCAGTGTTGTGCCTGGCTTATTACTTATATTTCATTTACTCTTTCCAGTTGGGAGCTAAAATCGTTCTATTTTCAGTCAATTGCCAACAACTTCATATTTGCTCTATATAATGAAAGAATGGGAAAATCTAGTTATTTCCTGCTTGCATATTTCTTTTCTTTCTTCTGCAGCTTTCTTGTTTCTTGTTTACATAATCAATTTTTCTTTTTCCGGAGTGATCATTTCTTTACCATATTTTCAGTTATCATACAGCTTTCAAACAGTCCTACATTTTGCTGCCCTTCTTATCATTTGATTTTAATTTCCTCTTCTTAAATTTTTTGAAATTATTTTTTTTTTGGATGTTAATTTAGTTGGTTCCTTTCTATCCTTCCAGCTAAATTTTCTTTCCTTTATATATCAAACAAATTCTTACATTGTGTTATGAGCATAGTCAATGGTCAGCAAACTTGATGCTTACATTCATTGGATCCAATAAAATAAGTTCAAGGATTTTATTTAATACCACACACACACACACACACACACACACACACACACACGCACATGCACGCGCACATGCTACATTAAAATAAATCAATGTAAACAACTGTGATCCTCTTTCAGAAACATGATGGCCACTTCACAGTCATCCAGTTGGTCGGTATGCTTCGAGGCATTGCATCGGGAATGAAGTATCTTTCTGACATGGGTTACGTTCATCGAGATCTAGCAGCTAGGAATATATTGGTCAACAGCAACTTGGTATGCAAAGTTTCTGATTTTGGTCTCTCCCGGGTGCTGGAAGATGATCCAGAAGCTGCTTATACAACAACTGTAAGTTCCCGTTTGGTTTTCCAATATAGTTTGTTAATTTTAATTATTTTCAATGTCATTAGAATAATTCTGGTTTTGTTTTTCTGCTCTTGTCATTTTTCCAATTTAACATCATTAGTTAATTGAAAATATTTACTTTATCTAAGTGTCTAATTTAAAACAAAATAAAATCTCTTATATTTAACTGTTTTATCCTGACCGGGCAGTGGTACAGTGGATAGAGCATCAGACTGGGACGCAGAGGACCCAGATTTGAAACCCCGAGGTCACCAGCTTGAGCGCAGGCTCATCTGGTTTAAGAACAGCTCACCAGCTTGAGTCCAAGGTCACTGGTTTGAGCAAGGAGTCACTCGGTCCGCTGTAGCCCACTCCCGGGTCAAGGCACATATGAGAAAGCAATCAATGAACAACTAAGGCACCACAACGAAGAATTGATGCTTGTCATCTCTCTCTCTTACTGTCTGTCCCTCTCTCTGTCTCTGTCACAAAATATATATATACATACATATATTTATATATTTAACTATTTTATTTAACTGTTTTATTTCTTCCATTATGTTGAAAATTTATTTAAACATACTCTTGAGGTCCACCCCTTCTCACAAAGCTGCTTTCGCCTGAGGTATTTTTGATGCTTCAATAATTATCTCCTTTAAATGGAGCTCTGTGCATTGAAGAATGGTGTAATAAGTTAAGTCAATGACAGGGGTTGAAGAATGGTGTAATAAGTAGAGCCAGGGGTTATGAAATGACATTTTTTTCCCCTCAGAGTAAATGTTATTGAATGATCTGATTGATCATACTTAGAAATAAACAATATATGTTTCTCTAGAGATATGTAAATACACTCTAAATCTTTATTTGACTGATAATTGGGTAAAATGTGAGCAAAAATAAAAGGCTAAAACTTTAGAACTACACTATCATATGTAAATTATATGATCTTAACTCAAGATTATATTAGTTAAGCATCTCTGAATGCCTCAAAACCACTTTATCCCACTGATCATTTTGGTTATTGTTTCAAGGAGCTCATTCTCCAAGTCTCTCTTTTGTTCTCTTAAAGCTAATAATTTATAAAACAATAATATATTCTGTTATCTTTAAACAAAGCCCTTACCATTGCCTCATTTGATAGCTTCAATGAAAAATAAGCCAGTAAAATTATTCAAGATGTTTTATTCTTTCCTCTTTTTCTGACCTTACACTTTATTTTAAATGAAGAAAATCCATTATTTAGGTCCCTCTTATTTTATTTTCTAAGTGATTCTTTTAAAAATTTACTGTAAAAAATACTTCAGACTGGATGCAAGTTTAATATTATAGATGAAACAGGTTATGCCCTTATTATGTTTGCTTTGTAGAAATGCCCTATATTAATTTATCAATGATATTTTCATTAATTTCTCTAACAAAGAAATACAGTTCTAAGGAAAATAAATTAATATCTCAAAATCTGATCTCAATAGCAGTATCTATTGATCTTTTAATTTAACCAAAAAGTTTCATAAAAATGAATCTTTCAAGTCTGAAAATAAATTTATTTTTTAAAAAAACAGTATTTTCAACTCCATTTTCTAATTGGAAATGTCATAATTATTTTCTTATTTCCAAGAACTTCATTTTCTTCCTTTTTATTTTTGTAACTGTATAACCTTAAGTAACAAAACAATGCATATATGATTTTCCTCTTATGTATATTATTTCCAACCTTGGAGAATAGTGTTCAAAGTTATATAAATATTATTAAGTACAATATTTATAAAATAGCAACAAATACTATCTACAAAAAGAATAAAATAAGATAGAAAATAAAGAATAAATAGGAAATAACTACTAGACTCTGACTGTATGCTTATATAGATATACTTAAGACCCCTTATTAAATGACATTTCAACTACATTTTAAAAGAAGAAGCTTATAACTAAATTTAAGATACCAGGCCCTGGCCGACTGACTCAGTGGTAGAGCATCAGCCCTGTGTTTGGAAGTCCCCAGTGTTTGATTCCCAGTCAGGGTACACAGGAGAAACAACCCTCCACCACTGCACCTCTCTCTATCTATCTATCTATCTCTCTTTCATGTCCTCCCACAGCCATGGCTCGAATGGTTTGAGCAAAGTTGGCCTTTGGAACTGAGGATGGCTCCATGGCCTTGCCTCAGGCAGTAAAATAGCTTGGTTGCTGAGCAGCAGAGCAGCAGCCCAGGTAGGCAAAGCATCTCCTTGTAGGGGGCTTGCTGGATGGATCCTTATTGGGGTGCATGCAGGAGTCTGTCTCTGCCTCCCTGCCTTTCACTAAATAAATAAATAAATAAATAAATAAATAAATAAATAAATACATTTAAAAGACTGATAAAATTGACAGTGTTACCCAAATCTTGAAGTATATATATGTTTTGTTGGGGCAGATTTGACATATAAATTCCAACATGTTCTCTGCCTTATATGATCATAGAGATTGAGAGGTCTAGAACAGGGCTATTTTAATTTAAATCTGACTACAGAATTAAACATCCTATTAAAATAGAAACCAGAATATTAACCTCCAAAGGTACCTCTTAAAGCTATAGATTATGCCTCAGTTAAGAAATGTCTCTGAATTTAATAGGTATTAACTAAATGGTAAATAATGTAATTAAGCATATTATTTTAAAAGTCTCAGAAATTCCTAACTGCTTAGAGGATTCTGTAGTACAGAATATTATATACTGATTATTTGGAATTTTTAATGATCATGGACATTCACTACTTAAAATGTCAGAGTTCTTGCCTTACTAAAGCTTACCCTTTGACAGAGTAGACAGACTGATGCTTTTGTGCATAAAGTATTATCCTAAGGACCTAAAAACGAAATATAGAAGTATCAAAAAGTAGAAGTCTGGAGAAGGCTTCACAAAAAAGATAAAATTTGAACCAAATATTAGAATATTTCATTGGACACAGAGTTGGTAAAAGGGTCTGGATAGAGGGAACAAAAAGATGAAAGGATATGGCAATTTGGGAAAGTGAATGGTCACAGTGATGGAAACTTGAGCATTTTTAAACGAGGTGAGGAGCGGTGGAGGGACCAGGTTGTGAAGGTAATTGGGTGGCACTTCAAGAAATATAAAGTCTTTTCTATAGCAATTAAGAGACAGACATTGACTGATCTAAATAGGGGAGTAACAAAACGCATGTATGTTTTAAAAGATATTATTGACAACAGTATGAAGGCAGAAAAGGGAAGGATGAGGAGGGGAGGGAAAGGGAAGAAGGACAGGAGGACTAGGAACCAGGAGACCAGTTAGGGCATTACTGCTATAGATAAGAAAGGCTCTATGGCTTTAGGTCACAGGTACTCAGTCTCAAAGCAATCAACAGAATTCCAGATTGAGCATTGACGTTCTGTTGAAATGCTGTGTAAAAATTTTAGGACTTTATATCAATATACTTCAGCCCCAAGTACTTTTATTTCCTGTTAAAATAAATGAGATGGTTGGAGAACTGCCTAGTGAAGATATATTTCAATTTAAGCAAACCCTGAATAATAGAATACTAAAGAAGAATAGTCATTTATTTGAAAATGACTTTTGTTATACGAAAACATTTACATGAAAATATCTTTAAAGAATAAGCTCGCTTGATATGTTTTTTAAAGTATTAATTTCATTTTTTTAAGTTATGTTTCTTTCTTAAATGATTTTTATTTTTTCTTTTGCTGTGTAAGTATAATTGCTGTTTCCTCACTACTTATGAATGATTTTATAATCTGTGTTAAGAAGGGTTAGGAAGAAAGGAAGGCGCTGTGAGCAGCGCGTCCGACAGATCTCCCCAAAATCACAACAAATTTATCAACTAGAAACAGGAAAATTTATCTTCGGAGCATTACGGAGTTCCACACAAACTGAAAGCGAAAGGACTGTTATCACTTGAATCTGAGAGACGAGGGTGTGGAGGAAGCTACCGCAGGGACGTTCATTCAAGCCACGAGGAAGTGCGCCTGGGGTGAGTCATCCCGCACTCGGGAGCCGCGAGCCACCGCAGCGAGCCGCCGCCGCGAGCCGCCACCGCGAGCCGCCGCGAGCAGCACCCGGGTTGGTTGCAGAGCGAGCACCGCCGCCGCGATCAGCCGCCGCGAGCAGCCGCGAGCAGCTCCCAGTTCGGTTGCAGAGCGAGCACCGCCCACACTCCGGAGCGGCGAGCAGCCGCTGGCGCGCGCCCGGTCTGGTTGCAGACCGAGCATTGCAGACCAAGCACCGCTGACGTTCCCAGTGGCCCGCGCACGGGGAGCGGGAGAGGCCCCAGGGCGGTATTCCCTACTTGGGAGATTCTCTCCGCGGGCGGGGCACCTCACCCAGCCATTCAAGCTAACAATCAAGCGTTGGGGGAGGGGCGCGTGCAGGCAGCCTGAAATACCTTCAGGAGCACAGCTGTGACCCAATTACTAAAATTAACTTAACCCGTGAAATCTGCGCACCCTCGGTTCTAATTGATAAGATCTCTCTCAGTTCACCGACCCAAGACAAGAGGTGTGATATTTTTTAGTGCCTCTCGCTAAAGGGGCGGGGGCAACTTCTGATTGATAGAGCCTCCATATTCAGGGATAAACGCTAACAAGAAGGACTTGGCAGATAATAAGATCTATACTACACTAGTCGCAAGCAGAGACTAGTGCCTCTTCTTTCCAGCCAAAACAGGCTACAAAGTGTGGAAAGCCTGGGTTGAGAGGTCCAACGGAATGCTAGGCGCTGAACAGTCACCTTGACAACAATTGACTCCCACCCCCGCCTGATTACACTGGAGGCCCTGACTGCCAGAGCCTTTCCCAAAGCCTTGCACTGAGTGGGGATAGAGTGGGGATTTCCCAGCTCTTTGAGCCTCTTACTCCCCAGGCAGAAGCAGTGGCAGCCTTATAGCTGGATCACCAGGCTGCTAATTCAGGAAGGGGGGACTAGGAGAGAGAATCCAGGAAAGCAAACTCTCTCATCGTTGGACCCTGCAAACGCCAACAAGCCTTGACTACCAGCAAGACTAAAGCCAATTATATGACATTGCCATAGAATCCCATCAACTGCAAATCCCTACCTAAGTGTGACACAGGGGCAGAGCCTGGGGTACAGAGTCACCGACCAGGAAGAGGGAGAGGAAAGAAAAAGGAAGAAGTTAACATCTTAAAATCAAGAAAAATCCACAGACTTTACAACTTGTTCCACTAATTTTTTTTGTTGTTGTTGTTTGTTTCTTCTATCTTATTGCCTTTATCTCCTCCACTTCGGTCCTTCTATTCTCTGCCCATCTTATGCTTCCCTTTTCTTGAACTACACTACCCATAAGTGTTACATTTTATTTCTCTTCTTCATCCTCACCCTCCTTTGGGGTTATACTCCAGAACACTTAACTCTCACTCTCTCATCTTTTGTTTTTGTTTTGTTGTTGTTGTTGTTGTTGTTTGTTTTTTTGTTTTTGTTTTGCTTTATTTTGTTTTTTTCTCTTCCTTTTTTATTTCTTCCTTCGTTTTTCTCTTTTTCTTATTTTTTCCTTTCTATTCGTTTTTTCTTTTCTCGTTTTATTTTCCTCCCATTTAATCCTCAATCACGAACAAATTAGTTAATTTGGGACTCAAGGCTTTTTTTGGCTTTATTTTTCTTTTTCGCTTTTGTTTTTGTTTTTTTCTTGTGAGTTTATTTTTGTGGCATTTTGGATCCTCCCAACCCAAGGTCTCCATTGTATTTGGTCTTCGCTCCACTTAATACAACAGATTTTTACTTATTATTTTTATTTTTTTCTTCTTTATTATTCCTTTTTTTGTCCTTTTTTCTGGTACCCTCTTATCCCTCTCATTATATCTCTTAGTTGACCATCACCCGCAGGCAGATCATCTTATGCTTGTCTAAGATTTTCTTCCTTTTTTTTTTTTTTTTTTTTTTTTTGCATTTAGTAGGTCCCTAGTCCCCTTTTTTTTTGCCCCTTGAACTCTTCACCGCAAACCAGGCCCTCCATTATAGGCACGATATTTCCCTGAGGAGGGGAGAGGAGGGAAGGAGAAGAAAGGAAAAAAGGGGGAAATAATAAATTATTACTGCTTTTTTTTGTGGGGTGTTTTACCCTTTGTTTTTTTTTTTGTTTTTTTGTTGTTGTTTTTTAATTTTTACTCTTTATTAATTCTAATTAGTGCTATCAACAAGACCACCCTCAGATGCCAATAAGAAAGAGGAAATCGAATATTATGGATACAAAAGAAAGAGAGGTAACACAAATAGATGTGGAAAAATCTATGGAGAAAAGACTTAACATATTGGACGCCTTGGAGTTAAATGACAGAGAATTTAAAATAGAAATCTTAAAAATACTCAGAGATATACAAGAAAACACAGAAAGGCAATATAGGGAGATCAGAAAACAACTCAATGAACACAAAGAATATATTACCAAGGAAATTGAAACTATAAAAACAAATCAAACAGAAATGAAAAACTCAATTCACGAGCTGAAAAACGAGGTAACAAGCTTAGCTAGCAGAACAACCCAGATTGAAGATAGGATTAGTGAAATAGAAGACAAACAACTTGAGGCACAACAGAGAGAAGAAGAAAGAGACTCAAAAATAATAAAAAACGAGAAAGCCCTACAGGAATTATCTGACTCCATCAGAAAGAATAACATAAGAATAATAGGTATATCAGAGGGAGAAGAGAAAGAAAATGGAATGGAGAATATACTCAAACAAATAATAGACGAGAACTTCCCAAGCCTGTGGAAAGAACTAAAGCCTCAAATTCAAGAAGCAAACAGAACACCGAGTTTTCTTAACCCCAACAAACCCACTCCAAGGCACATCATAATAAAGATGACACAAACCAATGACAAAGAAAAAATTCTCAAGGCAGCCAGGGAAAAGAAGAGTACAACATATAAAGGAAGGCCTATTAGATTATCATCAGATTTCTCAGCAGAAACTCTACAAGCTAGAAGAGAGTGGACCCCAATATTTAAAGCCCTGAAAGAGAGGAACTTTCAGCCAAGAATACTATACCCATCAAAGCTATCCTTCAAGTATGAAGGAGATATAAAAACATTCACAAATACAGAAAAGATGAGAGAATTTATCACCAGAAAGCACCCACTCCAGGAAATACTAAAGGGGGTTTTCCAACCAGATTCAAAGAACAAAAGAAAACAACACCACAAGTAACAGCTCCACCAAGAACACAATAAAACCAAACTTAAACTGTGACAACAAAGGAAAAAAAAGGGGGGAGAGAATGGAGATTAACAGTAGCAAAGGACGATGAAGTGCAGAAATACTTATAAGATAGGGTACTACAATGAATATGGTAGGTACCCTTTTCATTACTTAATGGTAACCACCCTAGAAAAAACCACCACAAAAACACATGACTTAAAAAAGGTAGCAACAGAGGAAAGAAGTATGGAACACAAACAAACAGAAACAAATGATAGAAAAACAAAAGAGAAGAATCAAACTAGATACAAAACTAACAGAAAGCAATTTATAAAATGGCAGTAGGGAACCCACAAGTGTCAATAATTACACTAAATGTAAATGGATTAAACTTACCAATAAAAAGACACAGAGTAGCAGAATGGATTAAAAAAGAAAATCCAACTATATGCTGCCTACAAGAAACACATCTAAGCAACAAGGATAAAAACAAATTCAAAGTGAAAGGCTGGAAAACAATACTCCAAGCAAACAACACCCAAAAAAAAGCAGGTGTAGCAATACTCATATCTGATAATGCTGACTACAAGACAGAAAAAGTACTCAAAGACAAAAATGGTCACTTCATAATGATTAAGAGGACACTGAATCAAGAAGACATAACAATCCTTAATATATATGCACCAAACCAAGGAGCACCAAAATATATAAGACAGCTACTTATTGACCTTAAAACAAAAACTAACAAAAATACAATCATACTTGGAGACCTCAATACTCCGCTGACGGCTCTAGATCGGTCATCCAAACAGAGAATCAATAAAGATATAGTGGCCTTAAACGAAATACTAGAACACCTGGATATGATAGACATCTACAGGACACTTCATCCCAAAGCGACAGAGTATACATTTTTCTCTAATGTACATGGAACATTCTCAAGAATTGACCATATGTTAGGCCACAAAGACAATATCAGCAAATTTAGAAAAATTGAAATTGTACCAAGCATATTTTCTGATCATAAAGCCTTGAAACTAGAATTCAACTGCAAAAAAGAGGGGGAAAACCCCACAAAAATGTGGAAACTAAACAACATACTTCTAAAAAATGAATGGGTCAAAGAAGAAATAAGCGCAGAGATCAAAAGATATATACAGACAAATGAAAATGAAAATACGACATATCAGAATCTCTGGGATGCAGCAAAAGCAGTAATAAGAGGAAAGTTCATATCACTTCAGGCCTATATGAACAAACAAGAGAGAGCCGAAGTAAACCACTTAACTTCACACCTTAAGGAACTAGAAAAAGAAGAACAAAGACAACCCAAAACCAGCCGAAGAAAGGAGATAATAAAAATCAGAGCAGAAATAAATGAAATAGAGAACAGAAAAACTATAGAAAAAATCAATAAAACAAGGAGCTGGTTCTTTGAAAAGATCAACAAAATTGACAAACCCTTGGCAAGACTCACCAAGGAAAAAAGGCACAGGACTCAAATAAATAAAATCCAAAATGAAAGAGGAGAGATCACCACAGACATCATAGATATACAAAGAATTATTGTAGAATACTATGAAAAATTATATGCCACCAAATACAACAATCTAGAAGAAATGGATAAATTCCTAGAACAATACAACCTTCCTAGACTGAGTCATGAAGAAGCAGAAAGCCTAAACAGACCAATCAGCAGGGAGGAAATAGAAAAAACTATTAAAAACCTCCCCAAAAATAAAAGTCCAGGCCCTGACGGTTATACTAGTGAATTCTATCAAACATTCAAAGAAGACTTGGTTCCTATTCTACTCAAAGTCTTCCAAAAAATTGAAGAAGAAGCAATACTTCCAAACACATTTTACGAGGCCAACATAACCCTCATACCAAAACCTGGCAAGGATGGCACAAAGAAAGAAAACTACAGACCAATATCTCTAATGAATACAGATGCTAAAATTCTAAACAAAATACTGGCAAACCAAATACAACAACATATTAAAAAAATAATACATCATGATCAAGTGGGATTCATCCCAGAATCTCAAGGATGGTTCAACATACGCAAAACGGTTAACGTAATACACCATATCAACAAAACAAAGAACAAAAACCACATGATCTTATCAATAGATGCAGAAAAGGCTTTTGATAAAATACAACACAATTTTATGTTTAAGACTCTCAACAAAATGGGTATAGAAGGAAAATATCTCAACATGATAAAGGCCATATATGATAAACCATCAGCCAACATCATTTTAAACGGCATAAAACTGAGGACTTTCTACCTTAAATCAGGAACAAGACAGGGTTGTCCACTCTCTCCACTCTTATTTAACGTGGTGCTAGAAGTTCTGGCCAGAGCAATCAGACAAGACAAAGAAATAAAAGGCATCCATATCGGAAAAGAAGAAGTAAAGGTATCACTTTTTGCTGATGATATGATCCTATACATCGAAAACCCGAAGGACTCCACAAAAAGATTATTAGAAACAATAAACCAATACAGTAAGGTCGCAGGATACAAAATTAACATACAGAAGTCCATAGCCTTTCTCTATGCCAACAATGAAATATTAGAAAACGAACTCAAAAAAATAATCCCCTTCACGATTGCAACAAAAAAAATAAAATACCTAGGAATAAACATAACAAAGAATGTAAAGGACCTATATAATGAAAATTACAAAGCATTGTTAAGGGAAATCGAAAAAGATACAATGAGATGGAAAAATATTCCTTGTTCTTGGATAGGAAGAATAAATATAATCAAAATGGCCATATTACCCAAAGCAATATACAAATTTAATGCAATTCCCATCAAAATCCCTATGAGATTTTTTAAAGAAATGGAACAAAAAATCATCAGATTTATATGGAACTATAAAAAACCCCGAATAGCCAAAACAATCCTAAGGAAAAAGAATGAAGCTGGGGGCATTACAATACCTGACTTTAAACTATATTATAGGGCCACAATAATCAAAACAGCATGGTATTGGCAGAAAAATAGACACTCAGACCAATGGAACAGAATAGAAAGCCCAGAAATAAAACCACATATATATGGTCAAATAATCTTTGATAAAGGGGCCAACAACACACAATGGAGAAAAGAAAGCCTCTTCAACAAATGGTGTTGGGAAAACTGGAAAGCCACATGCAAAAGAATGAAACTCGACTACAGCCTGTCCCCGTGTACTAAAATTAATTCAAAATGGATCAAAGACCTAAATATAAGACCTGAAACAATAAAGTACATAGAAGAAGACATAGGTACTAAACTCATGGACCTGGGTTTTAAAGAACATTTTATGAACTTGACTCCAATGGCAAGAGAAGTGAAGGCAAAGATAAATGAATGGGACTACATCAGAATAAAAAGTTTTTGCTCAGCAAGAGAAACTGATATAAAAATAAACAGACAGCCAACTAAATGGGAAATGATATTTTCAAACAACAGCTCAGATAAGGGCCTAATTTCCAAAATTTACAAAGAACTCATAAAACTCAACAACAAACAAACAAACAATCCAATAAAAAAATGGGAAGAGGACATGAATAGACACTTCTCCCAGGAAGAGATACAAATGGCCAACAGATATATGAAAAGATGCTCAGCTTCATTAGTTATTAGGGAAATGCAAATCAAAACTACAATGAGATACCACCTCACCCCTGTTAGATTAGCTATTATCAACAAGACGGGTAATAGCAAATGTTGGAGAGGCTGTGGAGAAAAAGGAACCCTCATTCACTGTTGGTGGGACTGTAAAGTAGTACAACCATTATGGAGGAAAGTATGGTGGTTCCTCAAAAAACTGCAAATAGAACTACCTTATGACCCAGCAATCCCTCTACTGGGTATATACCCCAAAACCTCAGAAACATTGATACGTGAAGACACATGTAGCCCCATGTTCATTGCAGCACTGTTCACAGTGGCCAAGACATGGAAACAACCAAAAAGCCCTTCAATAGAAGACTGGATAAAGAAGATGTGGCACATATACACTATGGAATATTACTCAGCCATAAGAAATGATGACATCAGATCATTTACAGCAAAATGGTGGGATCTTGATAACATTATAAGGAGTGAAATAAGTAAATCAGAAAAAAACAAGAACTACATGATTCCATACATTGGTGGAACATAAAAATGAGACTAAGAGACATGGACAAGTGTGTGGTGGTTACCAGGGGTGGGGGGAGGGAGGACAGGGGGAGAGTTAGGGGGAGGGGGAGGGGCACAGAGAACTAGATAGAGGGTGGCGAAGAACAATCTGACTTTGGGCGAGGGGTATGCAACATAATTTAATGACAAGGTAACCTAGACATGTTTTCTTTGAATATATGTACCCTGATTTATTAATGTCATCCCATTACCATTAATAAAAATTTATTTTAAAAAAAAAATAAAATAAAATAAAAAAAAATAAAAATAAAAAATAAAAATGGGAAGACATTATAGATAAGATTATTTTTTGTATAATCTTCAAGAAAATAATTCTTGGAATAGTATGCAACATGGACATTTTTTATTAAGATGACTTTACCAATCTAGAGAGCCACTTATCACAGAAAAGAGCAGTAGAACTGGTTAGAACATAGGCTAAAAAGATGGAGTGACCAGTGTGATTCCAGTAGTGGTTATTATACTGAACTGGTCAGTCAGAATGTGGCAATTGAACAGAATGGCCATTGGAGCTAGAGTGGTCAAACCAGAAAGAGATGTGACAAGATAGATTACTCCATCAAACTCTGCTAACATGAGTCCATTTGCACCCTATTTAAAATATATATGATATATTCTATATTCTATATGTCTGACATGTATTATATAAGAGCATATTATCTACACTGCAAAATACACTAAAGTAAATAAAAGGATGAGACTTATGACTACATATAAAGAGAAATCTCTTCCTACAATGTAAGAGTGTTTTACATGCTCTGCTTTAGGTCTAAGACTTATTTATTCAACATGTACTCAACACAGTTTATTATGGAGTGACTATATTTAAGGCCCTATTCATTGGAGGGCCAATAACCAAAAGTAAACAAAGTCTTTGTGTTTGTGTATGAAAAGCTTTTTTAATTAAATTTATTGGGGTGACATTGGTTAATAAGATTATATAGGTGTCAAGTGTATAGTTCTATGGTACATCATCTATATATTGCATTGTGTGCTCACCACCCAAAGTCAAAACTTTTATTACCATATATTTGATCCTTTTAACCCTTTACTATACTCCTATTCCTCTTCTATCTGGTAACTATCATACTGTTGTCTGAGTCTATGAGCTTTTGTCATAAAGGGGTTCTTAAGAATGGATAAGTGACTATACATAGAACTAACTGTTACCAGTGAAATGACGAAACCTCGATTCTTGTCCTACTTGAGAGAAAGAATTCAACCAACAGACAGAGTATAGCAAAAAAAGCAACAGTTGATTGGCTATGCAGGAATACACTCATGGAGTGGGCAACACAGTCCTGAGTATGAATGCCTCTATTAGTTACAGAATTTAGCTACTTATGGGTTTTACTTCCTAGACTTTCCCATTCCTGTTTTTTTTTTTGTTGTTGTTGTTTTTCTTTCCAGCTTCTTCTTGTTTATCTGTCCTCATTGTATTGCTATGTGGCTGGTACCATATCAGGGAACTGGAGACCCCTCAGTCTGGGTGTGATGAGGTAGATCCTGCATACCAGGAATGCATGGGGGCAATTCATCCCTCCCCCTTCTTTGCCTGTCCCAGCTCATGTCTAACTAGCTACCTAACCTAACAGGACCAAGAGTAACCAAATACAGGTAAGCATAATAAAAACAATAGATGTATAAACACCCAAGCAGCATGATGGCTACAACAGTAGGAGCAGATTTTCCTGGTAAACCCTGTACTAAAGTACATCAAGCCTTTGCAAAGGAACTTTAAGTAGTAGAATGACATGAACACTAAGAAATGTGTATTGTGAGCTAAAGATAGAAGGAAAAAAATAACAAAAAGAGGATCTAGATGAGGATGGGGGCCTGGCTTTTACTGTCAATTTTGTGATGAAAGCATACCAGGTACTAGGTAAGGGGAGACTGGTGAATCATTAGGAACCGCACCTAATAATACGTATAAAATTAGTGACATGTGGCTAACTGTATCTTCATGAATTTGGATTGTTCTCATTTGATTATATGATCTCCTATCTGGTTATAATTTAGATCAGCGGTTCTCAACCTGTGGGTCGCAACCCCGGCGGGAGTCGAATGACCAAAACACAGGGGTCGCCTAAAGCCATCGGAAAATTCCCCTGTGTTTTGGTCGTTCGACCCCCGCCGGAGTCGCAACCCACAGGTTGAGAACTGCTGATTTAGATGCTAAGAAAGTTCTTCCTTTTCTGAATCTGTCACATATTTACAAGGACAACTGTTTTTATATCATGCTGCAGAGCAGAGACTCTCTCATTCAAAAATTGCTAAGTAACCCATCTTAAACTCATATTGAAATGTTGGGTTTCTTTGCTATGAAGTATAAAAATGAGGACTTATTTACCTAAAAAGTACTCTAAAGGATGTGTATTATGACTCACACTTATCCATTTGAAGAGATAAGTTTTAGTTAAAATATAATGCCAGCTATGATTCAGATTTTTAAAATTATAATGAATAACTCCTTTTCTTATATTTTAAAGATAAAAACAAAATAGAAGAATCAGTCTATCACAATATCTGCTAAGAACTAAGATTCCTTGACTCTAACTTGCAATTGTGTTCAGTTTGTGTTATCCAAGGCAAATTTTGCTTTTTAATTGGAGAACAGCAATTCCATATTTATACTTTCTCAGGGGAAATGGAAAGCCTCATATTGACAACACATAGTCTGCAAAAGCTCAGTTCTGTTAACGTATCAATTCTATTCACTTTGCATTCATAAGACCTCGTCCAGTCTTGAACTCTTAACCTTCTCTATTCTACATAAAATATGAGAAAAATGAAATCTCCTATCAATCTAAGAGAACATGGTCTATACCCAACATGGAGATAATTACAGCAAATAATGGAGCAGCATGAGAGCAACCTATTTACAAACATATACTGCTCACAAAAATTAGGGGATATTTCAAAATGACTACAAAGTGATAAAATATTCCCAACTTTTTGTGAGCAGTGCATTATAAAGTTGAGAAAAGATCTGAGCAACCTTCTTACTTTACCTAATTCAGGTATTTATACGTTGGCTTGAGTTTTTGACGTGAACTTTTAAATCCTGAGGCAGCCCAAGTTGAAGAATATTTTTAATAAAAGCAAGATAAAAATAATTTTAGATTTTATTCACTATTCTGCCTTTAAGTACTTTAATTTAACATGAGTAATTGAGATTTGCCTGGAATCTCATTTAATCTACTAGTAAAACATACTCAGAATTTTTACTCATTTTTGTCTCTTTTAAATAAGAGTTAACTGTAAGAAATTAAGAAAAAAATGCTAATGCTTTCATTTAAAATCATGTAACTGACACTGTAAAAAAAAAAGGACTTATACTGAGAAATGTTTCAGATTTCTTGGATTTCAAAAAGTAAAGCTTTATTCTTTCAATTTCTACCACAGATTAGTTGTGAATTAGGTCATGGATAGTGGAGTTAACACTGTACTAAAAGACATCATTTCATAAAATGCATCATACACCAGGTCTACTCTAAGTGAACCAAACCCAATTTGAAGAATGACTTTTACTTCGATTGTTTCTTAAGACTTAGCCAAGCTAAATATGGAGGGGGGGTTGACAGTTTCCAGCACAAAGGCAGGCCCTTAAATAGGGGACCATGAAATCTACTGGCCCCCGAAAAGCTACCTATCATAGCATAAACAGATTCACTGAAAAAGTAAAGGAAATGACAGTCTTTTAGGCAAACATAAATTTAATGGCCTGAGTATAATGAAAAAAAGAGAAAGAAATAGCAGTGTTATCAGAATGCTGTGATGTGAATATTTAAATAACTTCTTTTTCAGTAAAAAGGTGGTGAACAAATAAACCTTGAAAGAATGAAAAACTATAAAATCTTGTCAGATAAATCAAATTCATCACTAAGAAAGGGACGGTGCCATTTGGGGAGAACAACAAAATGACTCCTCAAAAAAAAAAAAGTTTTCACTTGACAGGCACTATAATAGCAGTCAATGAAAATCAGTTAAATATATAGACCACTATAATTAGCTGAAGAAGAAGAAATTAATGTGCCAATATTAGGTTTTCTAATTTCAGAGGAAAAAAGTACCCTTGAACCAGCAAGTGTTTGATAGACTAATTTATGAGAAGAAAATATGACAGATTTTATTTATATCTGTGAATACAAACTTTTTAAAAAAAAATTCTAATGATCTAATGTATAAAAACTATTTTCTCAGAAATTAATGTCCCTACAGTTTGAGCCCAAGTGCCAGAAAACAAACCCACAACAATAAAGGTGAAAGGGCAGCAAAGTTTTATACTAAACAGTAGAAAACACGTGTGAAATGCAAAGCAAGAGTCATTTTCAATTACTGTTCTAGAAGCAAACATCATATACACCAGGTTGGATCACAGACTGAAAGACCCAAAATCTTAATGGCGGATGTTTGAAATGCTAGTTTCAGAAGAGCACAAAACTTCTTTGAAATGTGCTACTCGAGTGTTTGACAATGACAGATCATGAGCACAAGATAGAAATTAGAATCAACAATACCAGAAGAGGCCCTGGCCGGTTGGCTCAGCGGTAGAGCATCGGCCTGGCATGCGGGGGACCCGGGTTCGATTCCCGGCCAGGGCACATAGGAGAAGCGCCCATTTGCTTCTCCACCCCCTCTCCTTCCTCTCTGTCTCTCTCTTCTCCTCCCGCAGCCAAGGTTCCATTGGAGCAAAGATGGCCCGGGCGCTGGGGATGGCTCCTTGGCCTCTGCCCCAGGCACTAGAGTGGCTCTGGTCGCGGCAGAACAACCCTCCGGAGGGGCAGAGCATCGCCCCCTGGTGGGCAGAGCATCGCCCCCTGGTGGGCGTGCCGGGTGGATCCCGGTCGGGTGCATGCGGGAGTCTGTCTGACTGTCTCTCCCCGTTTCCAGCTTCAGAAAAATACAAAAAAAAAAAAAATAAAATACCAGAAGAAATTAATATTTGAAGAAGCATTTTCTAAAAAAGCCTCATCTCCAAAGCTTAGGAAACAATGATTTATGATCATTACAGAACTTTTTGTAGTAAAACAAATGAAAAACAGTATGGAGATTACTATCACAAAAGGGAAGAAACTGAAGAAATGGATAGCTCTATCAGAAATCTGGAAGATAGAGAGGACGTTCTACCTCAGTCATATATACCATTAAGAAACCAAACCAAGTTCCAGTCAAGATGGTGACATAGGTAAACATGGTCATTGGAATCTCCCACAACCACATCAAAATTATAACTAAACTACATACAGAACAACCATTATTCAAAACCACCTGAAATCTAGCAGAGGGAACGTCCTACTTATAGGGATATAAAGAAGCCACATCAAGATGGATAGGAGAGGTGGAGATGCAGAACAAGCTGGTCCCTCACCCATCTGTGGTGGGTAAAAACCTGGAGGGTGTTTTCAGCTGAAGAGGTCCCCTAAGGAGTGAGGGGTCCCAATCCCATATCAGAACCCCTTGCCCAGAGTTACAGCGCTGGAAAGAAAAGTCTCCATAACTTCCGGCTGTAAACCAGAGTGTGGCTGAGGGAGACAGAGGGTCATGGAGTCTTAGGCATTCCTGTTAAAAGGCCTGTACATGGACTTACTCAAACTCACTGGCTGTCAGCTCAGGTGCTGGGGCAGCAGCACAAAAGGCACCAGGGACACAAGAAAAGAAACTGAATTGTCTCACTTCCGAGTGAGGGTTGGAGGAGTAGCTTTCTCCCAGACAGAAGTGCTGGCGGAGGCCATTTTTCCTTTCTGAGCCCTCTACCCACAAAGCTGGCAGACATCCACCATATCTGAATCTCCATCAACCTGGGTAACACTGTCAGCCCTGCCCTGATGATTCCCTGAGACCCTGCCTCACCCAAATTATGAGCTAGTTCCAGGTTCTAGTGACTTTTCCATACAAACAGCCTCTCTTGGCTCATTGTTCAGACTTTTCTAAAATCTCTCAAACAAGCCAAATCATGCCTCTATATACCCCATACCTCTTGCTGCATTAGCAGCAGCCAGCCTAGGTACACTGCTTGGTCTCTTCTGGGCACATCCAAGGCCAGTGTAAATAGCAGCCATCTTCAGATTACTCTGTAGTTCATGCCAGGTGGCCCCAAAGAGGGCATACTTGATAGCTGACCTTTCACCTCCTGGGTGGCCTCTGAGCCAGTGCACCTGTTGGTGAGCTTCCGACCACACTGGATTATAATCCAACCACCCACACACTCAAGGGGCAACTTGGAAGGCACCAAAGCCCCACTGAAACAAGTCTCGCTCCATGGGGTCAGCTCTAGCACAGCACTTTCAACTGTGGTTGAAGCCAGTCCTTGCAGCTGATGGGCCTGGAGGTCAGTCCCTCCCAGTAATGTGCCAACAGCAACCAAGGTACAACAGGACAGTGTACACAGCCCACACAGGGAGCACACCTGGAGAACCCAGTTCAGGTGACCGGGGAGGCTGCACCACAGTAGGCCCTACAGGACACCTACTATATAAAGCTACTCTACCAAGTCTGGAAGACAAAACAGCTTGATCTAATACAGTGGTCGGCAAACTCATTAGTCAACAGAGCCAAATATCAACAGTACAACGATTGAAATTTCTTTTGAGAGCTAAATTTTTTAAACTTAAACTGTATAGGTAGGTACATTGTTATTAACTTAATTAGGTACTCCTAAGCTGGCCAAAGAACCGCATTCAAGGGGCCAAAGAGCTGCATGTGGCTCGCCAGCTGCGGTTTACCCACCACTGTCCTAATACATAGAAACAAACTCAGGGAAGCAGCCAAAATGAGGAGACAAAGAAATGAAAGGTCCCAAATGAAAGAACAGGAAGCATCTCCAGAAAAAGAACGGAATGAAATGGAGGCAAGCGAACTACCAGATACAGAGTTCAAAGCAATGGTTATAAGGCTGCTCAAGTAACTTAGTGAGAACTTAAACATCATAAAAAAGGATGTGGAAATTATAAAAAAAGAACCAGTCAGAAATGAAAGATACACTCACTGAAATGAAGAATAATTTACAGGGAAGCAATAGTATAGTAATGAAGCAGAGGGTCAAATCAGCAATTTGGAATATAAGAAAGCAGAAAATACTCAATCACAATAGCAAAAAAAAAGAAAAAAGAAAAGAAAAGAAAGAAAATAATCCAATATAGTAAGATGGTGTAAGGAGCCTCTGGGACTTCAAGTGTACCAACATTTTGCATGATGGCGGTGCTGGAAGGAAAAGAGAGAGAGCAAGGAAAAATAACAGAAAATTTTCCCAACTTGGTGAAGAAAATAGACATACAAGTCTAGAAAGCACAGAATCCCAAACAAGATGAACTCAAGGAGGCCCACACCAAGACACATTATAATTAAAATGCCAAAGGTTAATGACAAAGAAAGTGTCTTGCCTGACCTATGGTGGCGCAGTGGATAGAGCATCAACCTGAAATGCTGAGGTTGCCTGTTTGAAACCCTGGGCTTGTCCAGTCAGGGCACATACAAGACGCAACTACTATGAGTTGGTGCTTCCCACTGCCCCCCCTCCTCTCTCTAAAATCAATAAGTAAAATCTTTTTTAAAAAAATATTTTAAAAGCAGCAAGAAAAAAGCAGTTAGTTATCTACAACAGACCTCCCAGAAGACCATCTGCTGATTTCTCAACAGAAATTTTGCAGACCAGAAGGGACTGACACATAATATTCAAAGTGATGATAAGTAAGTAAGGACCTAACATCCAAGATCATTCTACCCAGCAAAGCTATCTTTTATAAGAAAAAACTAAAGTTCATCACCACCAAACTAGTATTTAAAAAAAATATTAGTCTTCCTAAAGAAGAAGAATAAAAAGAATGAAGAAGGAGAAGGGGAGAAAGAAGGAGAAATCAGAGAAGGCGGAGGAGAGATAAAAATATGGATAGTAAAATGGCAATAAATACATGTCTATCAACAATTAGGTTAAGTGCAAATGGGTTAAATGCTTCAATCAAAACCTTCAATTAAAACCAGGTATAAAATTAAACCCTTTGGAGGTTGGTGTAAGCCCAATGTCTTTCCATCATGCATTCTAAAGCAGTGGTCCCCAACCTTTTTTGGGCCACGGACCGGTTTAATGTTAGAAAATATTTTCACAGACCGGCCTTTAGGGTGGGACGGATAAATGTATCACGTGACTGAGACAAGCGTCAAGAGTGAGTCTTAGACGGATGTAACAGAGGGAATCTGGTCTTTTTTTTTTTTAATAAAACATCATTCAGACTTAAAAATAAATAAAATGGAAATAATGTAAGTTATTTATTCTTTCTCTGAGGACCGGTACCAAATGGCCCATGGAACGGTACAGGTCCGCAGCCGGGGGTTTGGGGACCACTGTTCTAAAGCACAGACCCTATGGCCTTACACCTGGGAGGGCTTTACTGAAGACAAGAAAGCACTGTGAAACTCTAACTTTCTGTTCAGCAGTGAAGGTTTGATTTGTGACTTAACAGTAGTTGTTTATTTTTTTTTCTAAAAGTCATGAATTATCACAGCAACAGTGAACTGCTGGGAGACCAGTGGCTCCGAGGGACTGAGGGGAGGCAACAGTCCTGGTCCGCAGACCAAAGGAGTGAAGCCCCATCCCCAGCCTTACTCAGATCTTTATTAGCCAGGACAAATATCAATCACTCAAGGAAACAAACAGAAGAAGTTTTCAGCGGACGAAGTAAAGGACAAGGAACATGCTGACTTCTAGTAGTTTGAACATTTTCTTGTTGCTGAATCTTACCCTGTTTTGCTGTTTCCAGCACAGAGTCAGAGAGGCCCTGGACTGTTCTCCACTGGGGCTTTCGCCCTAAGGCGCCTCTCTGCCTCTAGCTGTTGACCCTGACTCTGCAAGTCTTCACAGCATATTCTTACAATGAACCCCTTTAGATTTGTGTAAAACTCTGTGAAGAGCACGAGATTAGCTTTTTACATATTTTAAAGCTTTCCAACACCTATAATAATACACTACTTAATAGCTGCTTAATTAATTGCTAGTAATTAAACCAAAAGAAAAAAAAGTTAGAAAAATGTGATTGAAACTCTAAAAACATTGTTTTCAGTAAAATTACAGTTATTTCTTCTCTGATATCAATCTCAACCCACCAATGAGTGAGTCTAAAATAATCTTTAATGCTTGCTAAAATGATTTTTGATAGGCCCTGGCTGGTTGGCTCAGTGGTAAAGCATCGGCCTGGCATGCAGGAGTCCCAGGTTTGATTCCCGGCCAGGGCACACAGGAGAAGCGCCCATCTGCTTCTCCACCCCTCCCCTCTCCTTCCTCTCTGTCTCTCTCTTCCCCTCCCGCAGCCAAGGCTCCATTGGAGCAGAGTTGGCCCGGGCGCTGAGGATGGCTCTATGGCCTCTGCCTCAGGTGCTAGAATGGCTCTGGTCACGGCAGAGCGACGCCCCAGATGGGCAGAGCATCGCCCCCTGGTGGGCATGCCAGGTGGATCCAGGTCAGGCGCATGTGGGAGTCTGTCTGACTGCCTCCCCGTTTCCAACTTCAGAAAAATACAAAAAAAAAAAAGTATTATGGATAAATTTGCCAAAAAAAATTTGACATTTAAAGAAATGTGAAAAAAAATTAAATCATGTTTTAAAAAATAATTTGGGCAGTTTGGAAATCAGTTAGTTGTAATACACTGTTTTTTTATACAAAAATGACTTCTTTTAAATGTTAAAAAGTAATCTAATCTGGTTAATGTCTAAACCTAAACTGGTCTAAAAATGCCTGCCTGTCTCCTAAGTTCATGAACCTTGTTTCCATCCCTTTAGCACATATTTCCATCTGGATGGTCTATCAAGTAATTAAACTCATATATCCAAAATTATTTTTAAAAAATGATTTTTGAAAATTGCAATTGAAAGCAACAAATATAAAAAAATATCAAAGTGCTTGTAACAATGAGTCAGGGTATTCATAAACAGAGGAGGAAATTCTATTTTAAAGTCTCTGAAAACAATCTACCAAATGCTTTGAGTACAAAAGGATGCCTATATGGGTAAGATCCAAGACAAATTGTTCACAAAACCACATAATACATAATATTTTAATACCTAAAAATACCTGAAATGCATCCAGTCCTTCTAACCTAAATGTTAATCAACAAAGAATAATCAAATGCCAGTCATATTTCTCAAGATATTTGGCATACACCTGGATGATTAACCAAGAACCACAAAAAATGCTAAGGGCTTTTGTTTTTATTTGCAGCATCCAACGGTGTCCAATTCTGAGTTACTCTCCCTGCTCCCAATGATTTTAGAACAAACGCAGACTAAATCGATTTTCTGGGAAGATCAATCAGAAGATGTTCAGCAAGCAGAAAGTACAATCTCATTGGCCTACCTTGCTTGTACAGAAAAAGGAGAAAGACAATGAACACAGAGCTGCTGACTTTAGACCTAGAATTTCAATATTACCTGAAGAAACAAAATTGTTACTAACACAAAATTGTAAGCTTTATCGCTAATATCAAAAAAAATATTTTTCTCCATTGACAGGAAAGCACTGGAAATAAAAAGATTATAAAAAGCAGGCTAAATTGCATGAAAACCTTATGGAAAACTTTTCCCTAGTGTAAAGAGAGTCACAACAATGGCAAATAAATTGAAAAGGGTTATTAGTTATTTATGCTGTTTGTGGTGGACCATTTAAGCTGCCTATCCAATTTCTCTTGTCACCTCTTCTTTGCTAATAAAATCTTTAAATTTAGATGTTTGTAATGAGCTCAGGTCCAAGAAAGAAACCATGACTTCTAGAAGCCAGTGATAGGTGTACCATGCTCTTTTGCCAGTTAAATTTTAAATTTAGCCTGACCTGTGGTGGCGCAGTGGGATAAAGCATCGACCTGGAAGTGCTGAGGTCGCCGGTTCAAAACCCTGGGCTTGCCTGGTCAAGGCACATATGGGAGTTGATGCTTCCAGCTCCTCCCCCCTTCTTTCTCTCTGTCTCTCTGTCTCTCCCTCTCCTCTCTAAAAAAAAAAAAAGAATAAAAAATTTTTTTAATTTAACTGGCCACTTGAATATAAAGGGCAGTGTGATTGGTGACTTCTAGAAAATTTTCTGGTTGAGGTCTACCAGACATAGGCTTGGAAGGAGAGCTTTCTAATATTAGGCTTTTCTTTGCTTTGTTTCCTTGAATATAGTTTTCCTTGAATATCACACTTGGGGGTGTGATAGGCACCTTTCAGTCATGAGGCAACAAGCCTAAAGAGACCAACACGATGCTGAGGATGGCCAAGCAGGAAGTCAAATGAGCCCGGTTCTCTGATGAAATTGTTGTGCTGCTGTGTTAATACAGACACCATTTACTCCAGTTAGTTATTTAATTTAAGTCAATGTCTTATTTGCTTGAGCTCCTGATAATTGGGCATTGTATGACTCTATGACTTGTATCTGAAGACACTCTGACACATAATCAACATTAGAAAACCTTCATATTAATAGATAATGTAATCGAAGAATGAAAAAATGAAGAGTTTGAGTAAAATATCACCTCAGTCATTCAAACTTACTAGATTATATAAGCAGACTATAAATATATAGTCAGTTTGAGGATGCAGTAATCATAATTTATTCATTTAACATGCATTCCTTAATATTATTAGGCCCCAAGTTAGACAATGGAGATAAAAGTACTTAGAAACTGGAAAGAAGACAGACATTAAATAAACATGCTGTTGAATGTTTAATTACAATCTTAGATTTTATACAACATGTATACTGAGTGTCTGCTATCTGCCAGACTGGTCTGGGCATTGGGGATATTCCAGTAAACAAGTGTGTTTTTTTTGTCAAGTTTACAGCCTTGAGTGTAATGAACAAAAAGATACTAAAGAAAGTTAAAAAAACAAAAAAGGAAACCTCAATTTCAGATAGAGATAAATACTGGATATATAGTTTAAAAAGTTAAAAAATAAAAGCAAAGCCAGAACTACCTCTATAATGAAGTGACATTTGAAAATTATAAGAGTGCCTACCAGCTAAGAAAAGATCTGAAGCTAGGTGTTCTAAGGTGAGGGGAAAAAAATATAGATTGTAAAATGGGGACAAGCTCAGTATATTTTAGGACTAGGAATAGACCAGGTTGGTTGACACATTGAGAGATAGGTGAAAATGGTGGAAAATGAGAATAGAGGGGCCAGGTTCTTAGAAATGCAAAGGTTATAAAAGGAGTAGACATTTTACACAATCTACAAAGGGAAATGATTGGAAGATTTTAAGCAGATGATGACATAACAATTTATGTTTTTAAGAGCTCACTCTGGCTGATATGTTGAGAATGAATTATAGAGGGTCAAAGAAAGAGATAACAAAGAGACTCATTTGCACCACCTTAGACAGGAAATGATGGGAGCTTGGTGTGAAAAATGAAGAACGACGGAGCAACTTGGGTCAATAGCTTCACACAGACCGTTGTGTGTGTGTGCGCACGCGCATGTGCGCGCGTGTGCGTGTGCATGTGCATGAAACAGATAAGAAAATTGAAGCTTCAAAAATTAAGCAATGTATACAAGTCACGTGGCTATTACATTAGAAATAATATCATTTAACCATTGCAGAAATGACAGTGTTAAGGGAAAATATCTGTTCCACAATTGAATCCTCCTTCTCCTCTTCCATACTTCCCACTGCAAATTTTCTTCTATCATATGCAAATTCTTTCTATCTCACACCTCTGACACCCATGCAGAAGGCTATGTATAGCTGTAGTTAAGAGTTCTTGAAGATTGAGAAATAAAGGGAATGAAGTCCTAGTCTTTGGTGAGATATATTACCAATGCAAACATAACTCAAAATGTTTCTTTCCTTCTGCTTATGGAATTTTTAAATTATTCTGCAATGAATATTTTACTTTCAGTCTGTGTATCTTTCATTTGAAGTGATCTCTTATAAACAGCATATATATAGTCCTGTTTTCTTATCTATTCAGCTACCCTATCTCTTTTGACTGGAACATCTAAGCCATTTACATTTAAAGTGATTACTGAAAGGTACATACATATTGCCATTTTATTCTTTTAATTAGGTTCATTTTTCTTCTCCTTCTTTCTTCTTCCTCCTCCTCCTCTTTCTCCTCCTCTTCTTTCTTCTTCTTCTTTCCTTTAACATTTCTTATAATACTGGTTTGGTGGTAACAAACTCCTCTAGCTTTTTCTTGTCTGGGAAGCTCTTTATTTCTCCTTGAGCTTTAGATGGTAGCCTTACTGAAAAAAGTACTCTTGGTTGTAGGTCCTTGTTTTTTATCACTTTCAATATTTTATGCTAGTCTTTTCTGGCCTGATGTGTTTCTGTTGAGAAATCAGCAGACAGTCTTATGACAGCTCTTTTGTAGGTAGGTAACTGTCTTCTCTTGCAGCTTTTAATATTTTCTCTTTGTCTTTACCCTTTGTATTTTAATTATTTTGTATGATGTGTCCTGGTGTGAACCTCTTTGGATTCATCTTCTTTGAGACTCTCTATGTTTCCTGGACTTGTGTGTCTTTTTCCTTCACCAAGTTAGGGAAATTTTCAGTCATTATTCTTTAATTAGGTTCTCAATTCCTTGCTCTTCCTTTTCTCCTTCCGGTACCCTATGAAGGCATTCTTACGCTTCATGTTTTTCCAAAGGTGCCTTAAACTATCCTCATTTTTTAAATTCTTTTCTCTTTTTTGCTGCTCTCATTGGATGTTTTTTTCCTACTTTGTCTTCCAAATTGCTGACTCAGTCCTTTGCTTCATCCAACCTACTGCTGATTCCTTCCAGTGCATTCTTTATTTTTCCTGTTGTAATCTTCATTTCTGATTGGTCCTTTTTTTTATGGTTTCTATGTCTTTTTTAAATGATGATGGGTATCCTTATAACCATTACTTTGAAGTCTATATCTGAAAAATTGCTTGCCTTCGTTTAGCTGTTTTTCTGGAAATTTCTCCCTTTTTCTTTTGGGACATGTCTTTTGTCTCCCCATTTTGGCTGCCTCTTTGTGTCTGTTTCTATGTGTTAGGTAGATCTGCTATGACTCCTAGTCTTTTAGGGTGGCCTTATATAGTAGGTGTCCTGTGTTGTCCAGTGGTGTGTGCGGTCTCCTTGATCACCTGAGCTGTGTGCTCCAGGAATATCATTGTGTAGGCCCCTCCTTTTTTAATTAAGTCCTAGTTGCTGTTGGTCTGTTCATGTGTGGGATCAACCCTCAGGCTGGCTAATTGTGAGACTCAACCCTATCCATGGCATGTGAGCTGCTGGGCAGGTACTGACCACACAAAGCAGAATTTGCCTCATCAGGGTTTGGTGCCTGCCAAGATCTCTCTTTGGTTATGATGTATGTGAAGCTTATTAGATCTTGCTCTGATGTTATTTGAAGCTGGCCTCTGGATATATTGGTTCTGGGCCTTTTGGGAGGGATTCTGGTGCCAGCCAATGTCCGATGCTACCTGTGACTGGCCCAGGGCAACCTGTTAGGAGCTACAAGCAATCCATAGTTTGTGGCTGACTCCGCTAGGCCTGGGTTCATGCAAGAAAGACCGAGCTGCACATCAATGCCAGATTTTACCAGCACTGTGCCCAAGGGCAAGTCAGCAAAGGCCCCAAGGCACCCTAAGATCTCCCTCCACCTGCCTCTACCTGCCAGCTGTCTGTAGACTCAGTCACTGAAAGAGCTTCCTGTGGAACTCATGTATTATGAAGTAGGTTCTCAGTGAGTCACCAGGTAGAGACAAGTGGTATTCACCAAATTGATACAGGTTCCAAACTTGGTGCCCGTGCTGGGTCTGAGGTCACTCAGTAAAAGTCTCCAGGTATACCAAGTCTAGCTGCCACCCGCTGGCAGCTCACAAGCCTTTGTGTTGGGGCAGGGTTGCAGAGTCAGCATCAGGCCAGCAGAGTTTATCAATCCCAAACAAACCAAGATGTGGCCATGTGAATGGAGGGCTCTGCTCTGGTCAGGTGTGCAAGGACAAAATGGTCCCTATTCTAAAGCCACACAACTCATTCTGTCATAGATTATGTTTGGAGGAGATGGATCTCAGTAGGGTGGGGCCTCCAGGACTCAGGAAGATGAGACTTGTGGATCTCTCCTGAGGGAGAGATGCCTTTCATGCATTGGGGAAGGTGAGGATGTAGCCCTCATCCAGAGCCACCCAACTCAATTTTTCCTGGATATTGTTTTGACCTCTGCAGGGTAGAGCTACTAGAAGCTAGGGGGTAGGTCTGCCAGAAGCCCAAAGGGTGAGTGTATTGGATTTCCTGTGAGGGGGAAGCACCAATCAGGTTCATGAGAAAGGGGAGAGGAAATAGCTCCCGTTCTGAAGCCACACAGCTCAGTCACTGACAACCTCTGAGTCTGCCCAGACCTCTCCACTCTGGCCAAGGCCACTGACTCCTCAGCAGTGTGGTGGCTCCACAGGGTGGAGCAATGGGGGCACAGAGTTTAGGGCTATTGTTTCCTCCCAGGGAGATGCCTCACAGAAGGGAGTGCTCTAAGAAAGATGGTGTCTGTGGTATGGGAGAATGACTTAGCACAGGACTCCTGGTGTCTGTCCTTTCAGCAGTCTTGACAGAGCCATAAATCTCACTCTCCTCCTGTGACTCTGGTTCACTTTGCTCTCCCTCCACCAGAGCCCAGGGTGAGTGGCTGTGAATGAAATTTTATGTCTTGACCCTTTTAGAGGGCACCTGTGTCTCTAGGCAGATTTCTGTCCATCCCTGGTGAACGGAAACCCCTCTGCTTTTCACAGCCAGATGTTATGTGGTCACCTCTTTCTGGCTCTGGTACTCTAGGCTGGAAAGCCCAGCTTGGGATTAAGACCCAGGCTTCTCAGGGGGAATCCTTGTAGCTGAGCTATTTCTCTAGAACCTTAGCTACTGCCCAGAAGAGCAGGTCCAGCCTATAGCATCTCCACCCTTCCTACCAGTATTGATGTGGCTTCTTCTGTAAATCATTGGTTATAAGATTTCTCTTCAGCTATTCTTCAATTGGTTATTCAACAGACTGTTCTATAATTTAGATATAATTTCAGTTCTGTCCTAGGAAGAGGTACATGTAGCTTTCACTTACCCTGCCACCATCTTTCATATCGTATGATTATCGGGCAACATTTATTTTTAAATGAAAGATAAGGAGATTAAGGAAATGAACATTACTATTATAGATTTTTAAATGGGATTTTGGACAAAATTTCAGAGAACCTCTTATTCTTCCAAAGAGTTTCAAATTCAGTACCTAGCTCTCATTGCTACTCCAGGGCTTATTAATAAGCCCCTCAATCATCAACTTTTCCAAGCCTGAGATTGAAAGCTAGAAAAAGCACTACAGAATTTTAAGAGACACAAAATTGAATTTCAAATATTATAACAATTTATCAGCATTCTTGTTAAGAAATAAACATTTTTCCCCCATTTACTCTATTTTCTCAGCTGGTTATCCCATAGTTGGTTTATGCTAGCTACTTACCAATGACATTTTCACAGGGCAAGCATTGCAGCCATAGTTCATTACAAGAAAGCAAGAGAATTCCCTGAGAAGGTGGTTGCAGAGAAGTTTTCCTAAACTCTCCCTCTCTCTTCAAGGACAGCTCTGAATGTGTCCATGATCCATCAATATTGTCATATATTCATATCATGACCCATTCCAGTTAACATTAACACACAAAGTTTTACTGTACCTAGTTTTGTTTCTTTAAACTTTCAATAAGAACAGAGTGTTATTATATGAACATGCACATTATGTAGTTGTTTAACCATGCTCTTAATAAGTGTATGATATGTGTCACAAATAGACAACTGCTAAGTGAATTATACATAACGATAATGTTCTCTAGATTACTTTTGTCTATATATATATATTGCATATTTTAGGTTCTAACACATTCTGATCCTTAGTTCTCTTCTTTTTATAGAAACTAAATCATTGCCTTTCTTTTTTTTTTTTAGTAGTTCAAAAGTTTGTTTTTCATATATGCTATAAAAGTAAAATCTCTTTAAAGGAAGACAACATTTTTTATTTAAGTATTTGTAATGTATTTTTATAAAGGCTACAATTTCTTCTTTCTGAGAAAAATTTTCTGGTCATTGTTCTTAGTTAAGCTGTAAATACATTTGCTTTTAAAAAACAATTGCTACTGAAAAAGAGGCCTAAATTCAACAGAGCCAAGTTGTACTCTTACATAAAGTAATACCTAACATATCCAAGTGCAAGCTATTATATCCTCATCTTCATCCCTCCCTCCACAGAGTTTCATAAGCAAGGCATATCATGGCCCAATATGAATATGGAATCATTAAGTAATGAAGAAAATATGATATATATATCATATGATCTATATCATATGCTTCTCATGTGTGCTCTGACTGGGGACAGATATATATATATATATAATACGGTAGAAAAAACAGTGGATTATAAATTTGGAGCTGTATGTTTTTTAATCTTAGCTTGGCCATAATTCAGTGAATATACATGGTTTTTTCATTTTAAATCCCTGTGCCTCAATTTCCACATCTTTACTAGATATAATAATAATACTGTTGACTCTCTGCAGAAATTATATCAGAATAATTTAAGACAATAAGCTAAAGTATGGATTATAGCCACTATTGAAATGAGCACATTAGAATCACCTAAGACACTTATTGAAAATGCAGAGTCCCAGCTTCCAGCCTGAGATCATTTGTGTTCGGAAGGAAGGGGGAAGGAGAGTGGCAAGGTGTGATCTGCAGGGTATGATTTAATAAATTCTCAGTTGATTGTGAAGCGGGTTATCTAAGAGTCCCACTTTGATTAACTGCTCTAATACAGTCTAGACACACACCCAGTCATTTCCTCCTCCAGCCTTACACATCACTCAATAAGAGAGAAGTCACAAGCGGGTCCTATTTTGTCAATACTGGGGTGGAGGATGGGAGAGAACGAAAGGGAAGTTAGAGTTGTCGTAGTTACTCTTATAAGAGAACACACCAGACAACAAAAATGCGTAACTTCTCTAACATTACTCTTCAAATATATACTCCATGTGACCCAAGTATATATTTTGTTTGCAGTTTATTGTAGAAGTGAGTTTTCAATGTAAAATCCTGCTTAATACTGAAGAATAAAATTATTAGCCCTGATGTTAATTTTTTTTCTGGTTTCAAATTTGTTGTGAGAGATTTGGTCATTTTCACTTTGCTACATTCTTGCAGTTTCTTCTCTTTAAGATATCTTTTTTAAAAATCAGTGATAATCATCTGTCTCCAATTTTGACTGATATAGAAATGTATGCTTTCTCTTCTCTGGGCACTTATTTTGAAAATACTTTGTACTCTGAATTAACTATAGCTTAATTGTGGCCAAAATAGAAACAACTTGTCTCCAAGAGTAGTCATTTAGTTGCCCCAGGTTCTGAATTTTATCTGTCGTAAAACAATTACGTATAAATACAAATCACAGCCTGGCTGGTTGGCTCAGTGGATAGAGTGTTGGCTCAGCATGTGGACGTCCCAGGTTTAATCCCCAGTCAGAGCACACATGAGAAGCAACCATCTGCTTCTTTTCCCCTGCCTCTACCCATTCTCTCTCTCTTTCCCTCTTGCAGCCAGGGGCCTGATTGGTTCGAGCATCAGCTGGGCACTGAGAATTGCTCAGTTGGTCTGAGTGTTGACTCCAGAAAGGGTTTGCCTGGTGGATCCTGGTCAGGGCACAGGCAGGAGTCTGTCTCTCTATTTCCCCTCCTCTCAAATAAACAAATACATACATACATACAAGTTACACCATTGCATGTTTAATAACTCCAAAGTTTCTAAAAATTGATGAGGTTTCAGGTTGTTTGTAAATGATTAGGTTTTGAATTGAACTTCAATATTCTTTATGGGAAATAAAAGAAACTGCTAGAATTGTACTTTCTAGAGGATTGACCTAGAACATCTCTTTTGGTTCTAAAGTGAAATTCACTCTCCACACTCAAAATTAGAATTTACAGTATTCTTAGGATCACTTTATAAAAACTACTTATGCTGAGAAAAAAAAAGACATAGAAACATAAAAAAGAAAACAAAATAAAGCCTTCATGAAATCATCATCAAATAATGCCATCACAAAATGGTCATGATGCATTTGTACTGAACACCCCCTCGTGGTGAATGAATGGGACAGGATATTTGAAAAGATTCTGAAAATCAAGGAAGATCGACAGTTTTTCTTAGTTTCAGGCGTCCCCAAACTACGGGCCCGCGGGCCACATGCGGCCCCCTGAGGCCATTTATCCGGCCCCCACCGCACTTCCGGAAGGGGCACCTCTTTCATTGGTGGTCAGTGAGAGGAGCACTGTATGTGGCGGCCCTCCAACGGTCTGAGAGACATTGAACTGGCCCCCTGTGTAAAAAGTTTGGGGACCCCGAAGGGTGTACATATTAATGAGCTCTGATCTATTAGGATTTTACTTATGTGTTGTTTATTAAAGCCTAATAGCTCTGAACTGTTTTCTCATAAGAAGGGAGAGGATCAAACTGACTGATTTTCTAATATTTATCTGAAGAGCTTCTGAGATATAAATTGGGATTCCAAAACTGGACTTTAAAAAGATTTACTCACTGTTTCACCTCTAAAATTCAAGATATATAAGTATAAACATAATCTTAATGAAAATATCAAATGTAAAATAAGAAAAAGAAACTTTAAAATAAATGAATGTTATGTGTGTTTAAAACAAATCAGGTAAAAGACAGAAGTAGAGAGAAACTTAATGGAAAAGAAAATAAAACATGCAGACTATTTACTGACATTTTTTAAGGGCCAATGCTAAGTTTTCTTGCATATCAGTGAAAGTCATAGTTTGAGAATATTTAAGAGAACATTAAGATGTCTCAGAGGGCAAGAAGACAGTCATGATTTTAGGAGGAGATTTAAAGCAAGGAGAGATTCTACAGATTTGGGCTTAATAGCTTATATCTAATTAATACACATAAGAAGGAAAAGGAAAGATAAAAACCCAGCAACTGAATTAATCCTTAATTAATGAAGACAGAAGCAGTCCAGGATTAAACCTGAAAAGAATATTAAAATATGCTACTGCAGTGAATTTTTTCTATATTAAAAAAATTACCAGAAATAATAACAGCAATTGCAGGCACTCCTTTGAAAAAGAAGTGGTACTTATTTTATGGATAGGTTTTCCTAAATTTATTTTGGATATGAGACTAGGTGAATTAATTTTGAATAAAACAATTCTAAATTACTTTCCTACATTGCCACAGATTATGCTTTAGATTGTACAATCAAAGAATCAAAAACTCCTCCTCTTCCTCTACACTCTAAATTGTAGCAGTGCCCCCCACCCCCACTGGCAGGAAATGCAGTACAGCCCAAGCTGAACTTTGTCATTGAACAGGCGTTGGGACCAGACTTGGAAGTCCCTTGTCCCTTACTGTACATAGCTTGAATTTAGCTTGCCTAGAACGCAAGATAAAACAAGAGAGAGAGAGAGAGAGAGAGAGGATAAGTAAAGTAGGCTACAACTTACAAGAGATAAACAAGAAAAAAACGAAAATGAAACATGAATATGGCACAATGTGGCAGAAATACGTCCCATTAAAACAGCATTCTGTAAGGTATACTCCCTGCCTGATCTTGCCAGCCCTGTCCAGAATCTTCACCATCCTAGTCAGAGAGGGGCTGCCAGTAAAGGTCTCCACGGATGACAATACCTGGAGAGTCTTCCTCAGTTCTGGACTTGTTGGGATGACAAAGGGATTATTTAAAATAGCCTGAACCTATATGTTATGAAAACAAAACAAAATATATTTTGCCATATATTAAGTTAACCATAGGTCTACTCAGCATACAAGAAAATGACATCCTAATATTAAATCCCAGTTTTTCCCTCAGTAAAAATTTGTAAAAAGTTATCCAAAACATTCATTGTGTTCTAATCTTACTTCTTCCAGTTTTCAATGGCTCCTTTCTCCATCTTGTCATTTGCATCTGTACATGTGCTCAAAGTTCACTTTACTTGAAGTCTGTTTCACTGTATTTCTAAGGTGAGTTGCTTCCTATAATAAAGCAGAACATACACATTCCCTGCTGTCTTTAGAAATCCAGGAAGCAGATCTCTTTGCATGGTGCCAAAGCACTGCCGGTCTCTTTCTGAGTCCTCACACTATTCACTGCATTTTTCATATGAATGGAAAATATTGATACAGGTATTTTTTTTGGCATTATCAGAAGAAGCACAGAGAGAAAAGAGTTACAGTTAATACTGCGCTCCCTAATGTTGGTCAGCTTACTTGCAGGTGTCTCTAGCCCCCATGTTCATTTTAAGAAATATATTAACATAGTTCAAGTGCGCCTTCACTAGTTTCAAATCCTCAGGAAATTTTCTAGAACATTGAAGTTTCTGAGACATGAGGCACAATTATTGAGACACTCTGTAATTCACAAAACTTTGGTTTTCAAGCTGCAAATTCTATAATTTTAAGGCCTTGTATGGCCAGTAGCCACGGTCACCATCACAGCCACCTGGCCCGTGCAGGTTCCCATTTAATTCGGGCAGGTCGTAATGAAACAATGGAGCCAAGAAGTGGCGGGCCATAGCCTTTTATTCTAAACTCATACCAGTCAACAAGTAAAAAACAAACACATGGGGCACCAAAACCCACTCATATGTCTCCTCACAACCAGGAGAATCTTTCTGGTTTTCCTAGAATCAAATGCCCCATCACTCTTATTTACCTTTGTTCCCCATCTCCTCCTCTCTGCAGGCCTCCATCTTGGCTGCCTGCCTCCTCTCCCACCAACCATGTGGCCTCTCTCCCCTGGAACAACATGGTCTCCTCCTCCTCCAAAATGGCCTCCTAGCTCCTCCTCCTTTTAAAACCTTTGGGTGGGACAATGCCCTCCTCCAACACACATTAGCACAGCCAAGCCCCTTCCCAAGCATGAAGGTAATTAACTGTATCACCTGGCAATAGCCATTCACGTGGGCAGCACCATTTTTAACAAAGTGAGCAAAACCAAATAACACAAATTTTATAACTTATTTGCCCAATAGTCATATAATCAAGTTTGTGGACATCCAATCTAAAGCACCTATTAGGAATTTTTTCAACCTAATTCTTAGTCAGCTTCAGCTTCCATTAAAAAAAAATGCCATAGACTGGATGGCTTAAATGGCAGTGGTTTATTTCTTACAGTTCTGGAAGCTGGAGGGCCACCATTAGTTGGACTATTATACTGTTCCCTAGAGGGGCTTTCTACCTGGCTTGCAGACAGCCTCCCTGTCACTGTGTCTTTATGTGGTTGAAACAGAGCTCTTGTCTCTTCTTTTGCTATAAGGGTACTAACCACATCATGGGCTCCCCACCCTCATGACTTCATCTAGTGGTGGGATTCAAATGATTTAACAACCGGTTCTCTGTCCTAATATCCATTCTAAGTATAAAAAAAAAAGATATACTGAAAGGTAATTTATTATTTTATGCATATGATACTTAAATAAAAACAATAAGAGGTACACAAAACTAGATTATATTATAAGAAAGTTTTTTAATATTAATAAAAAATATTAAATAATATCTGACAAAAAACAACAAAACTATTATTTAAGATATTTTCATATTGCTTTTTTTTTTTTTGTACTTTTCTGAAGCTGGAAACGGGGAGACAGTCAGACAGACAACTGCACGCGCCTGACCAGGATCCACCCGGCACGCCCACCAGGGGGCGATGCTCTGCCCATCCAGGGCGTCGCTCTGTTGTGACCAGAGCCATTCTAGCGCCTGAGGCAGAGGCCAAGGAGCCATCCCCAGCGCCCGGGCCATCTTTGCTCCAATGGAGCCTTGGCTGCGGGAGGAGAAGAGAGAGACAGAGAGGAAGGAGAGGGGGATGAGTGGAGAAGCAGATGGGCGCTTCTCCTGTGTGCCCTGGCTGGGAATCGAACCCAGGACTTCTGCACGCAAGGCCGACACTCTACCACTGAGCCAACTGGCCAGGGCCCATATTACTTCTTGATTGGCATCCTCATTTGCAATTTTTTTCACCTGTATATGAAATGAACATTGCTATAGGCACTTAGAATTCGCTGTTATGCAAATAAATATTAGAAAATGATGAATGTTAAAAAAGAGTAAGGAATGTTAATTTGTGATTTTCACATTTGGCAGCTGCCCAGGCACCTACCTTAGAGAGAACCCTGATTACAAATGCCATTTTAACAACCGGTTCACCAAACTCAACAAAAAAATTAGGTATTGGTTCGGCCGAACTGGTGTGAATCGGCTGAATCCCACCACTGACTTCATCTATACCTAATCACCCACCAAAGACTGTACTTCTTTTTTATTTTAATTTATTGTGTTTACATAGATTCTAGTGTTTCCCAAATGCATCCTCCCTCCCCCATGTTCCTTACATCATCCCCCTTGCCCCCCTCCCCACAACGCCCTACCCCCTTCCCTCCAGGATTTACTTTTCTGCTTTCATCCCATCCTATCATCCCCTCTCCCTCTGTCCACTTTCACTCTGGACCCTTTGATCCCTCCTCTATCTCTATTCCGTTCCTCAGTTCACATTGTTCATTGGATTCCTCAAATGAGTGAGGTCATGATATTTTCCTTTTTCTGCCTGGCTTATTTCACTTAACATAATAGTTTCCAGGTCTTTCCATGTTGTCACAAAAGGTAAGATTTCCTTCTTTTTCATGGCCCCATAATATTCCATTGTATATATGTACCACTGATTTTTAAGCCACTCATCCACTGACAGACACTTGGGCTGTTTCCAGATCTTGGCTATTGTAAACAATGCTGCCATAAACATGGGGGAGCATTTCTTCTTTTGAATCACTAATGTGGTGTTCTTGTAATATATTCCTAAAAGTGGGATGGCTGGGTCAAAAGGCAGTTTCATTTTTAATTTTTTGAGGAATCTCCATACTGTTTTCCACAGTGGCTGCACCAGTCTGCATTCCCACCAGCAGTGCAGGAAGGTTCCCTTTTCTCCACATCCTCGCCAGCACTTATTCTGTGTTGTTTTGTTAATGAGCGCCATTCTGACTGGTGTGAGGTGATATCTCATTGTGGTTTTAATTTGCATTTCTCTAATGATTAGTGATGTTGAGCATTTTTTCATCTGCTTATTGGTCATCTATATGTCCTCTTTGGAGAAGTGTCTATTCATTTCTTTTGCCCATTTTTGGATTGGATTGTTTGTCTTCCTGGTGTTGAGTTTTACAAGTTCTTTATAAATTTTGGTTATTGACCCCTTATCTGACGCATTGTTGAATATGTTCTCCCATTGTGTGGTTTGTCTTTTTATTTTGTTCATATTGTCCTTAGCTGTGCAAAAGCTTTTTAGTTTGATATAGTCCCATTTGTTTATCCTGTCCTTTATTTCCCTTGCCTGTGGAGATAAATCAGCAAATATATTGTTGTGAGTTATGTTGGAGAGCTTACTGCCTATGTTTTCCTCTAGGATGCTTATGGTTTCACGATTTACATTTAAGTCTTTTATCCATTTTGAGTTCATTTTTGTGAATGGTGTAAGTTGGTAGTCTAGTTTCATTTTTTTGCAGGTAGTTGTCCAATTTTCCCAACACCATTTGTTAAAGAGATGTCTTTACTCCATTGTATGCTATTACCTCCTTTGTCAAATATCAATTGTTCATAAAGGTGTGGGTTTATTTCTGGGTTCGCTGTTCTGTTACATTAATCTATAGGCCTGTTCTTATGCCAGTCCCAAGCTGTTTCGAGTACAATGGCCTTGTAGTATAACTTGATATCTAAATACCATCCCTTTGAGGATTAAGGCTTTAACATGTGAATTTTGGAAGGATACAGATATTTACTCCATAATACTAATCAACTAATTAAGAACTGAAAACTGGGAGAGGCATAAAATTTTCCTTGAAAAGGGATTAGTTTGTGTTTGTTTGTTTGTTTGTTTGTTTTTGTGGCAGAGACAGAGTCAGAGAGAGAGACAGACATGGACAGACAGACAGGAGGGAGAGGGATGAGAAACATCAACTGTTCGTGGCAGTTCCTTAGTTGTTCATTGATTTATTTCTCATATGTGCCTTGACCAGGGGCTACAGCAGACTGACTGACTCTTTGCTCAAGCCAGCAACCTTAGGCTCATGCTGGTGAGCCTTGCTCAAACCAGATGAGCCCATGTTCAAGTTGGCGACTTTGGGGTCTCAAACCTGGGTCCTCCGCATCCCTGTCCTACACTCTATCCACTGCGTCACCACCTGGTCAGGCTAGTTTGTGTTTTCTGTGGTGGTTATTTATTTTTATGTTGGTTAGTTACTCTTAAGCCAGGCCATTGCAAGGGAAATCCTAACATTTGAGTAAAAAAAAAAATCTAAAATTAAAGTTCTTGTGAGATTTGCTTTCATTTTAGGAGTCCTCCTTAAGCATACTATCAAATCACATTCTTTAAAATTTTCTCTTGGGCTTACACAAATTGGAAGCCTGCACAGTTGGCTTTCCTCTCAGGGATGTCCTCAGAGTCTTTGTACACACAGTGTGCGAGAGGCACACACAAAGGCTGCAGTGCTCTGAGACTGCTCCTGGGGCAGATCTGTGAAAAGTACTTTGCTCTTCGGGTGGGAAACTACTTCCCCCCAGTGTATGTCAAAATGTCAAAAGCATTGTTTATGTTGGATTTAGGATGCCAGCTTATCCCAGAGAGAGTCTCTTTAAGTCCTGGAGACCATGTGGAACTCGAATAGGAGTCAGAGATCATTTTAGCATCTCAAAATCTAGCAGCTGAGCAAGTGGAGAAAGGAAGGAGATGAAGAAAGAGAAACAGGTATTAGGCCCCTTTCCCTTTGGGCTCGGGCAGTCAGCCTGTACCTTTCTGCACATATCTCCTGATGCCCACTTTAAAAAAAGAAAAACAGCCCTGGCTGGTTGGCTCAGCGGTAGAGCGTCGGCCTGGCGTGCCGGGGACCGGGTTTGATTCCTGGCCAGGGCACACAGGAGAAGCGCCCATCTGCTTCTCCACCCCCCCCCCTTCCTCTCTGTCTCTCTCTTCCCCTCCCGCAGCCGAGGCTCCATTGGCTCAAAGATGGCCCGGGCGCTGGGGATGGCTCCTTGGCCTCTGCCCCAGGCGCTGGAGTGGCTCTGGTCGCGGCAGAGTGACGCCCCGGAGGGGCAGAGCATCGCCCCCTGGTGGGCAGAGTGTCGCCCCTGGTGGGCGTGCCGGGTGGATCCCGGTCGGGCGCATGCGGGAGTCTGTCTGACTGTCTCTCCCCGTTTCCAGCTTCAGAAAAAAAAATGAAAAAAAGAAGAAAGAAAGAAAGAAAGAAAGAAAGAAAGAAAGAAAGAAAGAAAGAAAGAAAGAAAGAGAGAGAGAGAGAGAGAGAGAGAGAGAGAGAAAGAAAGAAAGAAGGAAAGAAAGAAAGAAAGAAAGAAAGAAAGAAAGAAAGAAAGAAAAATTTAAAAAAATAAATAATAATTAAACCAGTGAAGAAAAAAAAGACAATAATGATGAAACATGTTTTAAAACATAAAAAACCTAGAATAAAACAAGATATACGATAGAAGGTTAAAAAGGGCTTGAAAGGACTTTAGGAAATGGAAGGTTCTTCTTTGATGAGGGTCTCTTAGGAGGCCAGGACCCCGGCCCTGGCCCTGCGGCCCAGCCGCTAGGAGCTCTCACCTGCAACATCCAAATTAAAGCATCAAAAAAAACAAACAAGAAAGCTGCCCTCTGGGACAAGGAGTGCTAGCTCATCTCCAGCTCACTTCATCTCTAACAATCCAGAATAAACAGTCTTCCGCCCTCCGGCTGATTTCTCAGAGAACTTTATAGGGACATTATTTTTTAAAGTGCCACATAAAATAAATCTTTAGGGAATGCTTAAAGATGCCTGTTTTTATGGCCTACTCTTAACATCTACTGTTAAAAACTAGAGTAAATTTATACTTGAATTCAATATCCACCAACAAGAAAATAGGTGAAGTGTGGTGTATCCCCATGAGGGGACGTGGTGCCCGTATTGAGAGAGTGCTCCCGTGTTTGTCATCTCCCTGTACCATTTTTAAGGACACGGGCTCCCAATATGCTTACTCCAGCGGCCAGTCCCTGCGCCTTCATCACAGGCTTCCCCAAGACTCCGGCACCCACCCCAGTCCCTGCGCCTTCATCACAGGCTTCCCCGAGACCCCAGCATCCACCCCAGTCCCTGCGCCTTCATCACAGGCTTCCCCAAGACTCCCGCATCCGCCCCAGTCCCTGCGCCTTCATCACAGGCTTCCCCAAGACTCCCGGCACCCACCCCAGTCCCTGCGCCTTCATCACAGGCTTCCTCGAGACCCCAGCATCCACCCCAGTCCCTGCGCCTTCATCACAGGCTTCCCCAAGACTCCCAGCATCCACCCCAGTCCCTGCGCCTTCATCACAGGCTTCCCCAAGACTCCCGCATCCACCCCAGTCCCTGCGCCTTCATCACAGGCTTCCCCAAGACTCCCGGCATCTACCCCAGTCCCTGCGCCTTCATCACAGGCTTCCCCGAGACTCCGGCATCCACCCCAGTCCCTGCGCCTTCATCACAGGCTTCCCAAAGACTCCCGGCATCCACCCCAGTCCCTGCGCCTTCATCACAGGCTTCCCCGAGACTCCGGCATCCACCCCAGTCCCTGCGCCTTCATCACAGGCTTCCCCAAGACTCCCAGCATCCACCCCAGTCCCTGCGCCTTCATCACAGGCTTCCCCGAGACTCCCGCATCCACCCCAGTCCCTGCGCCTTCATCACAGGCTTCCCCAAGACCCCGGCATCCACCCCAGTCCCTGCGCCTTCATCACAGGCTTCCCCGAGACTCCGGCATCCACCCCAGTCCCTGCGCCTCCATCACAGGCTTCCCCAAGACTCCGGCATCCACCCCAGTCCCTGCGCCTCCATCACAGGCTTCCCCAAGACTCCCGGCAGCCACCCCAGTCCCTGCGCCTCCATCACAGGCTTCCCCAAGACTCCCGGCAGCCACCCCAGTCCCTGCGCCTTCATCACAGGCTTCCCCAAGACTCCTGGCACCGCCTGACCAGGTGGTGGCGCCGTGGATAAAGCTTCGGACTGGGATGCGGAAGGACCCAGGTTCGAGACCCCGAGGTCGCCAGCCTGAGCGCGTGCTCATCTGGCTTGAGCAAAAAGCTCACCAGCTTGGACCTAAGGTCGCTGGCTCCAGCAGGGGGTTACTTGGTCTGCTGAAGCCCCGCGGTCAGGCACATATGAGAAAGCAATCAATGAACAACTAAGAAGTCGCAACGCGCAATGAAAAACTAATGATTGATGCTTCTCATTTCTCTCCCTTCCTGTCTGTCTATCCCTGTCTATCTCTGCCTCTGTAAAAAAAAAAAAAAAAAAAGACTCCCGGCAGCCACCTTCTCTGCCAGGAAGAGCTGGAGAGCAACTTGTCATTTCCACTCCCCTAGGGACAGCCTTGAACCATTAACTAGCAGGGGCAGAGGTGTAAAGATGCCAACCTTCTCGTCTCTGACTGAATGACTCTGAGGAAAATACAAAACAGGAATGCATGAAAATGATCAACTCCGAGTTCAGAGAAGTAGGTACCAGGAGATGGGAGGAACCCTAGGGCTTCCACTGTATAAAAGCCAAGTGGTGGATACATGAGTGGTCACTGTATTAGTCTTTATGTGACTTTGGTGTCTGAAATATTTTAAAGTTTTTAGAAAGATTGACAAGGTGACGACCACACGACTTACATTAAAATGAAGACATTTACTGGCAAAAAAAAAAGAGACAGACATATTAGCATATTGAAAATGGTAAAAAAGATCTAGTATTCTCACATTTGTTCTTCAAAGAGGGCACAACTACCCAAATCTAGAGCTAAAAGAGTACAAGTTCTTCAAACAAAATTCTATAACCATCTAATCTTCCCACTGACCCCAGATTTCTATTTTTTTACTGTTTTATTGAGAAATAATTGGCATACATCACTGTATAAGTTTAAGGCATATAGCACGATGGTTTGATTTTTATATATTGTGAAATGTTAACCACAATAGCTTCAGCTAACATCTATATTCTTCTATAGATACCATAAAGAAAAAAGAAAGAAAAGGGGGGAAATTTTTCCTTGTGATAACTGTTAAGATTTATTTTCTTAACAACCTTCCTATATATCATATAGCAGGGTTAGCTACAGTCATCATGTTGTACATTATTGCATCCCTAGTACTTATATATCTTATAACTAGAAATTTGTACCTTTTGACTACCTCCCTCCAAAACCTCCCTCTTCCCACCCCCCACTTACGGTAACCACAACCTGAACTCTATCAGTTAGTTCTTTTTTTGTTTGTTTGTTTTTTAAGATTCCACATGTTACAGTAATATAATGTTATAGTAATCAAATATATACAAATATAGAAAATATATAGAAATAAGTCAGGATATAATATTAAAAGCCATTAAGATTAAGGCAAATGAATAAGACTATGCCCTCTGAGCAAGAACTAACCTCCTGTGTAGAGAGGTGATAGGCAAGGCCATGCCCTCTGCACAGGGCCCAGTCAGTGTGTGTGGGAAACAATATGTAGATAAAAAGAGCTCCCTGCTAGGAACTCCATAAAAGTGGCTTGATGTGATAATCCCGTAGATTAACACCTGTTAGAAGCGTAGGCCAGAAAGGGTACTAAAGCCGAGCCCCTCCCACTCACCCCCCACCCCCCCCCACCCCCGCAGTCAGTCGTCCAGACTCCAATGTTGAATGTGGCTCAGTCTTCGTGCAGCTCTGACCGAGAACAGCAAAGAGGAACACAACAACGGGGCCCCATTAAGCTATACCCAGGCACGCTGCCATAGGGCCTGTGAGTAATAAACTGCCTGTGTGATTCTTGCAACTAACTTGTGTGTCGGTTGTGTGTCTTTCCTCTGATGGTGATTGGTCTCGGTACCAGTAAGTAGAATCCTCACAGCCGCCTCAAGGGTAGTCTTGAAGAGGCTGCCAGCCCTGCTGTTAAACTAGAGTGTCCCACTGCATGGCGAAGTCGAAGAGGGGATGCCTGGTCGGAGTAGAGCTCGGGCTCTACTGGGACACCACAGATAAATTACATTATACAGTATTTGTTTTTCTCTGTCTGACATCATCCATATTGTCACAAATGGTAAGGTTTCCTTGTATTTTTATGACTAAAAACTATTTTATTGTGTATGTATATTAATATAAATATACCGAAATAGAAACATTATCTATATAAACACACACAGAGTGGTGGGAATCAAATAATTTAATAACTGGTTCTCTGCCCTAATGACCATTTTAAGTATAAAAAAATGATATACCAAAAGGTAGTTTATTATTTCATGCAGATAATACTTAAATAAGAACCATGAAAAGAGATACACAAAACTAGATTATGCTATAAGAGTTTTTAAATACTAAAGAAAAAATACTAAATAATACCTGACCAAAAAAAACAATAAAACTGTTATTTAAGATATTTCCATATTGCTTCTTGCAATTTTTTTCATCTATGGACAGAATGAACATTACAATGGGCACTTAGAATATGCTGTTGTTACCTTATGACCCAGCAATCCCTCTACTGGGTATATACCCCAAAAACTCAGAAACATTGATTCGTAAAGACACATGCAGCCCCATGTTCATTGCAGCATTGTTCACAGTGGCCAGGACATGGAAACAACCAAAAAGTCCGTCAATAGATGGCTGGATAAAGAAGATGTGGCACATATACACTATGGAATACTACTCAGCCATAAGAAATGATGACATCGGACCATTTATAGCAAAATGGTGGGATCTTGATAACATTATACGGAGTGAAATAAGTAAATCAGAAAAAAACAGGAACTGCATTATTCCATACATAGATGGGACCTAAAAGTGAGACCAAGAGACATTGATAAGAGTGTGGTGGTTACCGGGGGAGGGGGGAGAGGGAGAGGGAAGGGGGAGGGGGAGGGGCACAAAGAGAACTAGATAGAAGGTGACAGAGGACAATCTGACTTTGGGTGATGGGTATGCAACATAATTGAACGACAAGATAACCTGGACATGTTATCTTTGAATATATGTATCTTGATTTACTGATGTCACTCCATCAAAAAAATAAATAAATAAAATTATTAAAAAAATAAAAAGAATATGCTGTTGTGCAGATGAATGTTAAAAAAGAGTAAGGAATAGAAGTTTGTGATTTCCATTTTGGACAGCTCCCCATGCTTTCACGTTAGAGAGAACCCTGATTATAAGTCATTTTAACAAACGGTTCACCAAAATCAACAAAATATTAGATATTAGTTCTGCTGAACCTGTGCAAATCGGCTGAGTCCCACCACTGTATATATAACAACTTTTTTACCCGTTCATGTATAAATGGACATTTAAGTTGTTTCCATGTTTTGACTATTGGAAATAATATTGCTATGAACATGGGGGTGCATATATCTTTATAAATTAGTGTTTTCATTTCCTTTGAATATATTGCCACAAGTGGAATTGCTGGATCAAATGACAGTTGTAGTTTTAATTTCTGAAACTCCTCCATACTGTTTTCTATAGTGGCTGCACCAATTTCGTCTCACCAACAGTGCACAGGGGTTCCCATCTCTCCACATCCATGCCGGCATTCATTCTCTTGTCTCTGATGATGGCCATTTTAACAAGTGTGATGTGATATCTCATTCTGGTTGAAATTGGCATTTACCTAATGATTAGTGATATTGAGCATCTTTTTACGTACCTGGTGGCCGTTTATATATCTTCTTTGATATGTAAGGTTACAAGTCTTACATTTAAGTCTTTACCCCATTTTGAGTTAATTTTTGTGGCTGGAGTAAGATAGGGGTTCAGTTTCATTCTTTTACCTATGGCTATCCAATTATGCCAGTACCGTTTACTGAAAAAACTCTTTTCTCCATTAAATGTTTTTGGCTTCCTTATCAAATATTGCTTGAACATACAGTATTCATCTTGTCTTGTCTGACCAAAGAACATAAGGGAACGTGCAGACACTCCAGGACTTTCAGCCTTTTGTGTAGTACATTTTCACCAATGAAATAAAAGTTGGTTTTGCATCTCACTTGCATAATCAAACAACTTTCTTTGACTTGTCATTTGCTTTTCTGATGTTCTTGTTTAATAAAAAAAAAATCAAATCCTTCTTTATTTTATTGCTTCATATTCATTTTGAAATATCCCCTAATTTTTGTGAGCAGTATATATTCTTGGGTTTATTTCTGGGCTCTTGATTCTGTTCCATTGGTCTATTTATTTTTCTTTATTCCAGTGCCATACTGTTTGGATGTCCATAGCTTTATAGTATAGCTTGAATTCAGGCGTGTAATGCTTTCTGCTTTGTTCTCGGTCAAGTTTTTTGTTTTTAGGACTGTGTGTGTGTGTGTGTGTGTGTGTGTGTGTGTGTGTGTTTTCAAGCTATTAGGGGCCTTTTGTGGTTCCATGAAAATTTTAAGAGTATTTTTCCTGCTTCTGTAAAAAAAAAATGCCATTGGAATTTTGATAGGAGTCACACTGAATCTATAAATGGCTTTTAGTAGTATTGACATTTTGACAATATTAATTCTTCTAATACATGAACACGGGATACCTTTCCATAATGTCTTATGATTTTCTGAGTAGAGATTTTTCACCTTCTTGGTTAAATTTGTTCCTAAGTATTTCATTGTTTTTGATGCTATTGTAAATGGAGTTGATTTATTTCTTTTTCAGAAAATTCTTTTAGTATATCTTAATGTTGTACCCTGCAACTTTACTGAATTCATTGATTTGATCCAACGGTATTTTTGGTTGAGTCTTTAGTACTTTCTATACATAAAATCATGTCATCTACAAATAGAGACAGTTGTACTTCTTCTTTCCCACCCTCGGGTTCCCCACCTCCCACCCCACTGGGAGATATTTGAACACTTATTCAATCTCTGCAATAGTAATTGGTTTATTATTTTGTTTGTTTCTTTGTTTGGGGTTTTTTGTTTTGTTTTGTTTTGTTTTTTTTGCTTTCTATATATTATTTATTCATTTAACAATAACAGTGAACCTATTACATATCAAGTATTTGTGTGTGTGTGTGTGTGAAAAACATATTATATAAAACAAAAAATGTAGTGAGTAGAGAAAATGTTTTTACATTTCTGCAAATCTTTTAAATGTCTGGCTCAATGGAAGACAGCTGGATTCCCATGTGTCCCTCTGCATTCAATCTGCTACAGTATTTAAATGTCTGGCTCAATGGAAGACAGCTGGATCCCATGTGTCCCTCTGCATTCAATCTGCTGCAGCATTCTGTTCAGGCTGAAACACGTGACGGAAATCTACCTCACAGATGTGCAGTTGGACATGAGAGGAGCATTTCAGTGGCTTGTCCAGATAATCATGGATAATCTTTGATACTACATCAGAACTTGACAAGCACGGCTTCTTAAAAGTTCATTGCGAACAGTGCAAACACTTTAGAAAACAGTTTGGCAGTTCCTCAAAAACTTAAACATCAAGTCACCATATGACCAATAGATTCCACTCCTAAGACCAAACCCAACAGAACCAAAGACATATTTCCAAACCAAACCTTGTACAACAATGTTTACAATAGCAGTATTCATAATTGCCAAAGGGTGGAAACAACTAAGTGTCCATCAAATGATGAATGGAAAAACAAAATGTAGTAGATACACACATGCAATACTATTCTGACACAAAAATGAAACAGTACACATACTACAATACGTATAAACCTGGACAGCACGGGCTTCTAACTGAAGGAAGCCAGACACAGAAGACCCCATATTGTAAGATTTGGTTTATATGGCATGTGCAGAACAGGCAAGTCCATAAAGACAGAAAATTGGCTAGTGGTTGCTAGGGTCTGACTGGCAGGCATAGAAAGTTACTGCTCAAGCATTTCTTATTCCTACAGTTTGTTAGGCTGTGGGGGAATCAGACTCATAAGCAGTTTATTTAGACCTTCTATTTCTTCTTGATTTAGTCTCAGAAAGTTATATATTTCTAGGAATTCTTTTATATTTTTTCTTTTCTAGGTAGTCCAGTTTATTGATGCATAGTTGTTCATAGCAGATATGGAGAGTTAACTGTGTAGCTACTCCTGATTATTTTGTTGTTATTGTTGTTGTTGCTGTTACCATTTGTTTGAAATGTCTTTTTTCATTCCTTCACTCTCAGTCTAAGGCTAAAGTGAATTTCTTGCAGGCAGAAATATGGCTGGATATTGTATTTTATTCATTTAGCCGAAATGTCTTTTAACTGGAGAATTCAATCTGTTTACATTTGAAGTAATTATTAATAGAATAGGTAAAGATTTATTGTAGCCATTTTGTTATTGTTTTCTATATGTTTTATAGATTTGTTGTTCATTGTTTCTTTAAAAAAAGTTCTGCTATCTTTGTGTATGCTTTTATGTCTTTTGATATTAATATGCTTCAACTGCTTTGTCATGTTCTTTTGTGTAATTACTATAGGATTTTGTCGTCTGGTTAACCATTACTCTCACATAAAATATTTTACACTTAAAGCACACTATTTTAAACTGGTTACAACTTAACATGTTAACATTGAACTTTTACTTTTTCTCCCCCTCAGATTTTAGATTACTGTTGTTATAATTTATGTTTTTTTATATTGTGTAATTAATAACATTATTGTAGTATGGTTATATTTACTATTTTGGGGTTTTTTTTTTACTTTTAAACTAGAATGGTAAGTGAATTACTTACTACTACTACCCTATTGTATAATCTAATTTTAACTATATATTTACCATTTAAAGTGCAATTTACACTGCCTTTTTATGTTTTTATGTTAATTAACATTTTTGACATCCACTTAAAACATGTCCTTTGGCATTTCTTATTAAGTAAGTATGGTGGTAATAAACTCATCAGCTTTTGTTTATTCAGGAAAGTGTTTATCCCTCATTCATTTCTGAAGGACAGCTTCTCTGTGTACCGAATTTTGATTGACAGTTAATTTATTTCAATATTTTGAATATGTCATTCAATTATCTCCTGGCTTGAAAAGTTTACGTTGAGAAGTCTGCCAAAAGTCTTATGAAGGTTTTCTTGTGTATAACTTCTCTTTTTTCTCTTGCTGCTCTTACAATTCATTCTTTGCCTTTGACTTTTGACAGTTTAATTATAATGTGTTTCTAGGTAGTGGAGCCCTATTCAAGTTCAGATTATTTGGGGTCCTTTAAGCTTTATTGATCTTGATGTCCATTTCTCTCCCCAGGTTTAGGAAGTTTTCAATCATTATTGCTTTAAATGTACTTTCTATCTCTTTCTCTTTCTCATCTCCTGAAATTTCTATAATGTGAATATTCTTTTGTTTGATGATTGCTAATTTCTTATCAAACTTCTCATTTTATTCATGCATTTTTTTTCCCGAATTTCATATAATTGTTTGTTCTTATAATTCACTAAACTTCCTTAAGAGGATTGTTCCAAATTCTTTGACAGTTCATATATCACCATTTCATTTGGGTCAGAACTTTATTAACTTCTTTTGGAGGTGTCATACTTACTTGATTTTTCATGATCCTTCATTTCTTACATTGTTATCCCCACATTTTAGTAACTGAGCTACTCTTCCAGAGTTTCCAGGTTTGCTTTGTCAGAGATGCGTCTTCTGCTTGGGTTTCTGGGTGTGTCTGCTGGCAATATCCTTGAGCAGATAGGGCCTATTATTATGGTTTTTGTTTTGTTTTGTTTTTTCTTAAATGAAAAGCAGGGAGGCAGAGACAGACTTCTGCATGCACCTGGACCAGGATTCACCCAGCAAGCCCCCTATGCGATGATATTCTACCCATCTGGAGCTGTTGCTCCATTGCTAGTAACCAAGCCACTTTAGCACTTGAGGTGAGGTGATGGATCCATCCCCAGCACCGGGGCCAAATTGCTCCAACTGAGCCATGGCTGCCGGAGATGAAGATAGAGACAGAGAGAGAGAGAAGGGAGAGGGGGAGGGGTGGAGAAACAGATGGTCAGTTCTCCTGTGTGCCCTGACTAGGAATCGAACCTGGGACATCCACACACCGGGCCAACACTTTGCTGCTAAGCCTATTATGGTCTTTTTAGGGGCAAAGCAACCCTCTGAGCTCTGAGAACAGGGGTGGGTGGGGATGCTGAGTGAGTTTGGATAGGACTACCAGCTTGGCTCCCTATCCAAGAGAGGCTGTAGGATAGGACCAATTGCCTGAATCCCAGGCCAGGCTTATTAGCTGGTTAGGACTGGGTACTACTGAGTAGCCGATGGAGATATGAATTAGCTTTCCTGTCCTAGCAGGGTAGCAGGATGGGACCCAGGGCCTGTACAGCTCGTTGTGTGGGGACCCCAATCAGCCCAGAGCATGAACTAAATTCCTGGTCAGATGAGGCTATAAGTTTTGCTCTGACGACAGGAGGAGCAATGGGTGGTGCTCTCTTTTCAAGTGCTTTACACACGGGCCGTTGAATGAGCTGTACAGCTTCCCATGTGTGCCGCTTACGTTCTTTGGTCAGACAAGACAAGATGAATACTGTAGTCAGCAATGAGCAGGGCTACAAATTAGATTCCCTGCCCAGACACAGCAGGAAAAGCAGCTCTAAACCTGGTAAAACTCTTTGTTATCTTAACTCGAGCTGACCTGTACCCCATGTTTCCTGACCAGACAGGGCCCCTGTCTTTTCTCTGGGGACTATCAGCTCTGCCCACCTCCCTCTCAGCTCAAGTGCTGCTGGACCACACTGCTTTCAGGAGTTGTCACCAGCCCTTCAAGTCAGGTGTGGACAGAAGACACTCGCCACGACAGAGGGGGCTGTGATTCAGCTCCTTGCCTGAGCCTGGAGCAAACCAGGCTCTAGGGCCCCCAAAACTCCTGCTTGAGAGTCAGAGTCAGGCATAACTACATCTTGTCTATTTCCCTGGTCAAAGTGCACGCCTTACTGGTTCTGCAGATGAACAAAGCCACTGGTTGCGATGACTACTTCGGCACTGCTGGCATGAACTCTATCTGTCAAGATCCGTGTGCTAGTTGCTGCCAGCCCCTCCTCCCTTCGCAGTGACAATCAGATTTCCAGTGGTTGAGCCCCAGAGATTCCCCTGCAGTCCCCGTGGGGCTCCCACAAAGTGGCCCACGATGCTCGGGGGATAACTGGTTGTCCCCCAGGTTCTCCTTTCCCCCTCGAGTGACAGGAGGCTTGGGGAGACCTTTCCAAGCAGTGCTATGCTGGCCTTGGGGAGGAGCACTGTGGTCAACATGTGGCTGCTTCTCTTATCCTTTCTGGGTTTTTTGTGTGTGTGACAGAGACAGAGAGAGAGAGAGAGGGACAGATAGAGACAGACAAGCAGGAAGGAGAGAGGGAGAGAGATGAGATGCATCAAATCTTCGTTGAGGCTCCTTAGTCTCCTTAGTTGTTCATTGATTGCTTTCTCATATGTGCCTTGACCGGGAGACTACAGCAGAGTGAGTGACCACTTTCTCAAGCCAACGACCTTGGGCTCAAGCTAGTGACCTTGGGCTTCAAGCCAGTGACCTTGGGCTCAAGCCAGCAACCATGGGGTCATGTCTATGATCCCACGCTCCAGCCAGCAACCCCTTACTCAAGCTGGTGAACCCGCGCTCAAGCCAGATGAGCCCACGCTCAAGCTGGCGACCTCCGGGTCTCGAACCTGGGTCCTCAGCATCCCAGTCCAATGCTCTATCCACTGCACCACCTCCTGGTCAGGCTCTGACCCTTTTTTTTTTTTTTTTTTCATTTTTCTGAAGCTGGAAACGGGGAGAGACAGTCCGACAGACTCCCGCATGCGCCCGACCGGGATCCACCCGGCACGCCCACCAGGGGGCGACGCTCTGCCCACCAGGGGCGATGCTCTGCCCACCAGGGGGCGATGCTCTGCCCATCCTGGGCGTCGCCATATTGCGACCAGAGCCACTCTAGCGCCTGGGGCAGAGGCCACAGAGCCATCCCCAGCACCCGGGCCATCTTTGCTCCAATGGAGCCTTGGCTGCGGGAGGGGAAGAGAGAGACAGAGAGGAAAGGGCGGCGGAGGGGTGGAGAAGCAAATGGGCGCTTCTCCTGTGTGCCCTGGCCGGGAATCGAACCCGGGTCCTCCGCACGCTAGGCCGACGCTCTACCGCTGAGGCAACCGGCCAGGGCCTCTGACCCTTTTGATGTAGTCTGTTTTGGTCTCTGTGGGGCAGGGAGAGCTTCAGCCTCACCCCCGTGTTCTAGGATTCTGTCCGTGGTGCTTGCTTTGGAATAGTACTTATTCATCTTGTGAGGGGCAGTGAAGTCAGGAACAATCCACGTTACCATCTTTGTAATGTCACTCTCCAGTTTTCTTATTCTTGATGTAGCTCCTCAGTATATACACCTGTTTCAAGAATATACATTAATGCCTTGAATCATCTGTCCCTTTCATCTTCAACCTTGTCAGTCCTAAGTAACATGCAGTTTTCATTTTATCTATTTCTGTTTCCAGGCTTTTGAATGTTGCTTTTTAAGTGACAACTCTCTGCTCACAGAATTCTCTACTTTTACAATAAAACAACTGTTTGTAGACAGTTTGAGGATGAAGATTGTGTCTTCATTATTATTTCTATCCTTATATTCATTAGCTAGGGGTAACATAACAAAGTATCACAAACTGGGTTGCTTAAACCACAGAACTGACCGTCTTACAAGTCTGGAGGCTAGAAGTCTGATATCAAGGACAGGGTTGGTTCCTTCTAAGGGCTAAGAGGGAGAAAATGTTTTATGCCTCTCTCCTAGCTTCTGGCAGATTGCTCCAACCTTTGATGTTCCTTGGCTTGTAGAGACATTATTTCTATCTCTGCCTTGATATTCACACACTGTTCTCCTTGTGTGCATGTCTTCATGTCCAAATTTCTCTTTTTATATGGACCAGCTATATTGGGTTAGAGGCTCGCCCTACTCCTGTCTAGTCTCATCTTAACTAATTAGTTATGCAATGACCCTATTTCCAGGTAGGTTCACAGACTGAACTACTGGGGGTTATAACTTTAACATAATTTTGGGGTAACACAGTTTAACCCATGGCAGTCCTCTATGTCTGAGACCAGAAGCAATGAGAGGTTGTCTTTCTTTGAACTAAAACTAGCCCTCTGGAGAAGAGGCTTTAGTTTGTTACCCAATATATATTTCTTGAACTCAACTGAAAATAATTAAATGTATTACCCTTTTTCTTTCAATTTGAGCCCTTCTCTTCAGTGTGTGTCCTAATATCAAAGGTAATATTTCAAATGGTTTATCTTTTAAGCATTCTCTTACCTACCTCCTTCCATTAACAGGAGAGCACTTTTTCCCACACAGTGTAGCCTTGGAACACTACTCTATTAATTTCCCTAATGGGTTCTTCTGACTTACAATGCCGGGTTTATTCTGGTTTGCATATGAGGTTTGATTGCATGCATTCATAGCTGAGTTTTCTTTTTGATTTATTAATCAGAACAATCACATCTCAAAATTATAATTAGCCAGCAAGTGTGGTAAACATACAAAGTTATATATAGATATCTCCCATTTTTTCTCTGCACATTAACATTGTCTAATAAATCATGTATAAAATAAAAATGAGAAAATATCCAAACTAAATCTCTTACCTTTATTGAAAGCGTTTAGAATAACATTCTTAAACCTTCACAATATCTATAGTTTAATTAATCTGCTGCTCCAGAATTTGAGTCTTTGCTATTTTAAGATGACCTATTCCTACCATTTACTGTGGAAGGGTGTTGGATTACATGTTCTAAATTTGTTTTATACAATATCACCTAAGAAAAGATGATGCTATAGATATATAGATACAGATGCATTTTCATTTTCCCATTTAAAGTTTTACTTATACTGTAGAAAAACAAATTATCATGTAACACATTTGAATGTTTTCATATGAGTGCCTAGATATAAATAAATGTGAAAGGTATTAACTGATATGGCTTCTTTTCTAGGCAGATATGACAAAATCATCTGATTACTCCAAATTATTTAAACAGTAAAAATTGAAGAACATATAACTAGAGCTTTCTGATTAGCTTTTAATTCATTTTTGTTTTGTTGTTGTTTTACCAGTAATTACTTGAGGAGAGGGAAAGGTTGAGACTAGCAAAATAAGAAAAAAAGGTATGTTTTCTAGAGATTACCCTGAGCAAGATCTGAAATAATGTGGAGCTCATGGCCCTTGGAGAGCACAGTGGGCCAGTGTCTAAAATGTCAAAATTCTATTTTCTCATTTTTTGTGGCGAAAACTGAGAAGTTAATTGCCCAACAAAAGCTTCATGCCCCTGGAAGCTATTTCTATTCAATCCTCTGTTGACCTTTTTATAGCTTCTTGGGACCAAAAGGTCAGTATAGTAAATATACTTGCCTTACGAGAGCACAGACTATAGGTTTTCTCACAATGGAAAGATCACAAAAAGGTTACCAAACTTCTCTTCCAATTGAAGATTTATTTTTTCACATTGGTGTCGAAAACTAGTCTCTGCCAATTGGGTCATAACAACTCATAAAGTCTTTTTAGTGGATAGCTATACCAACCAAAACACTTAAAGTGACTGAGAATGAGCAAACATCCTTAAGAACTTGCTTTACGTTAAAATTAGAGCAAGTCAGAACGATTTGGCCTCATGTATCAACAATTATCTATCATGCAAACCTTATTAACAAACATGTACAGGACATTCATATAATTTGTTCTGTAAGATCAATGAAGTCCCAATTCTTCATTCTTCTAGGGGATTCCTAAACATATTGCCAGACAAAATATCATTTAAGGAAGCTTAAATACCATCCTGAAGCCAAGTGTCTATAGCATTATAAGCCAGGCAATCAGACATCTTTAGATTCACTGTCTAAACCATTTAGGGATTACTGAGAGACTAGAATTTGTCCTTTAGGTAACAAGATAGCCATAGATTTTTCTGCATCCCTATGCCCTGACTATGCAAAAGGAGGAAGTTATCCCTAAAATATTTTAGCTAGTCCACATATCTTGAATGCCACTAATTTCACAATTTGAGGGCCCACTTCTAACACCCATTATGCTAGTAATTTAACTTGTGGAATTTCTTTTCCAGATGTTCATTATGCTAATTATTAAAGTTTCTGGTATTGATTCTGTATAAATAGCTAAATCAGTTATATCAGTCCCTTCTGGAGTGTGGGCCTCCTTTTAGAATGCTAGCAAGTTGTGGCTGAGCTGTGAGAGCCCCAATAACTTCTCCCATCAGAAGCGTAACACACATTAACTGTAAGTTAGTAAATTCCAGGTGTCATAGCATTATAGCAAATCTCTAAGATGCTCAGATCTTTTATGATAGCATTATTCTATTATCTGTCCTCCTCTTTTTCTTTTTCTTGATGCCCACGCTCACCTTTATGCTAATAAGCATCTCTGGGCTTCTCTTTCTTCAATTAGTAGGTAAGTGTATTATCTGATTTCTTCTCTTATGTCTCCTAGGAAATAAACTTCTTCTGCCACTACCCACACTGATAAAATTTCTTCAAGAGAATTCTCTAGACTACCTGCTTCAGAATCATCTGGGGTAAATTATTAAAAATACAGATTCCTGAGAAGTACCTCTAAGGTTCCTGTATAAATATGCTGTTTTAACAAGTCACATCCTTTTTCATGATTCTCATACACGCTTACATTTAACAACACGTTCTATTTTGTGTGTTCCAGTCAAGAACTAAGATCCATATTAAACATAAGCTGTGTGCAGGTTGGTTTCATTTGGTATTTTCACTTGCATCACCTTCTCAGCACATTGTGGAGCCTTCATAAATACTTGATGTAAAGCACACTCAATTATTCAGGTGTGAATTAACTAGCTGATGGATATCCAGGCTCTCACTTTCTTTTGCCTTCTCTTTAATGTTTTGGCTGTTTCTCTGGAAAACAAATCACTCATCTGTTGCAACTTGTTAGCAAGTTTTGATGAAAGGCCTAGTTTCTAGGCATATTGAAATGTAGTTGGGGGATTTTCTGTGCAATAAATATCCTACCCAAAAGGATCATCCTTTCTATAGATAATAAGGAGCTAGTTATACTATCCACCAATCAAACAAGACAGAAAAGACTGACTTTACCCATTTCCTGAGATATAAAATACTTCATAATTAACTTTATAATTTACAATACATATTACTAAAATAACCGTGTAAATATACTAGACTATTGGGTAATTAAACAGTAAAAAATTGTTTTCCACAAGGGTTTGAAAATGCCATTGACTGATATTTTTAATCAAAATTGAGAAGAAATTAGACAAAAAGGGACAAAGATATCTCTCTCTTCTCAGATACATCCACACAGTAGAAAATAGAATATTTGGCCATCTCTAGTACCCATGTAAAAAAGACTTTCCTACCTCATGACCATCATCTTTCTTGCCATGGCGTTTTCTCAGACTTCCTGGAATATTATTGCCATGTGATATGATTATAAGCATATGAAGTTTTAGGACCATCCTTAGCCAGTGGCAGATTCTTACCTGCAACTGTCTGATCACGCAACACACAGGGCCTGGATCACTCACTTTCAAGGAATTTGAGGACAACTCAACATGGGAATTTATAATGCCTTTAAACAGGGGGAGAAAAACTCTTTTGGACTTGAACAATGTCTAATACCGTAATGAACTTTTAGCACTCAGTATAATCACTCTGTATTCGCTCTCCACAGAGGTTCTTTGTGAATCACCACCACCTCCATCACGCACAAACTTCTGTTTCTTTCTTCAAAACAGTTATTGTGAAGGTTTCCCTAATTTTTTCACTAGATTGCTACTATTCATTTAGTCAGGATTTTTAGGGCTTCCAAAAATGAGTGTTTCACTCTTCAGATCTAAGAGCTATAGGATGCCAAAGCACCTCTGACACCTAAGTTTAAATTGTCATAGAGGATTTTCTACAGGGTCTATATTAGTTTCTTTCAGGATCCTATGTGCTGTCAACTCAGTCACTAGCCACACATTTTTTAGTTGATCACCCAGATTCTCAGTTTCCTATCTGTAAAAGTATGTGATACCACCTTACATGGTTCATTTTCAACTTGGCTTATCTATATCACAAATGGCTTCCTCTGGCCAGAAAGCTGGCTGAGACCAGGAGACATGGGGTTTAAGAATAGCCACGCTATTCCGTCTTTGTCTCTACCTCTCTCTCTATTCTATCATTCCAGAAGGAACAACTTAAGGTAGTGGGGGAGAAAAGGAACAATGACAGATAATGTATAGACTTCTATATGTTCATGAGGAAAAGGAGGTGAAATACCATAAATTCTTACCTAGTCACTGTAATGCTTTCTTAAAAAGCCTGCTTCATTCTATTGTTGCTTGATTGCAGAGCCGCGTGTGCAAACCATGTGTTGGAAAGTATGGGTTTATGAGAGCATAATCAATTGAATTATGTAAGCGGCCTAGTCCTTGATGGAAGTCAAATAGAATATGCTTAATTCACACATTGCCTTATTATTCTTTAATATTGAGTCTCCTTGCTATAATCTTGGTATTGTTTGCATGAAAGATAGTACTTTAAAATGCCTTTCACTTTAGATAGACTCAAGCCAAAATCATTTAAATGCTTTTTTTTTTTTAAAGTGCAAGACTTGTTAAGAAACTTGCTGCAAGAGTCTTGGGGCAAAAGATGAAATTCTAACATAGATTTTCAAAAAAATTATGTAAGTAGGAATAGAAGCTATGATTTTGATCATTTTCACTCCAAAAGGTTTAACCTCCTTCCCTATGTACATTACAGAGCTGTTTAGACTCTCATTTCAGTTGGAATACCTTTGGCTGCCCCACGATGGCTGCTGAGAACTTGATTTAGGATACACTGTATACTGGTGGATTATGCAGTTCATCACGGTCCCTGAGAGGATGAGCACTTTGTGCCTTCCAGATGAAAAACGGAAAAGCTTCCAAGAATCTAGTTAAATTCCAATTAAATTTAGTTCCAAAATTGTATTGTCCCTTTCCTGGCCAAAGGGACTAAATGATATAATAAGTCTTTTTCCATTCCAATTTCAAGTTCTAGTTCTTACCTTAAGTGCTTTTACAGGTCTACCAAATAATACTGCGGCTTCCAACTCTAAAGAATGCTACTTTCTGCTGCATATTTCTTGCCTTTATAATGATAATCCCATGCTTCTCTCCTCATATCTCCTCCCTGAACAGTATTTTGCTATGACTAGATTTTTTCCCCCCAAATATTCATATTTCTGCAAACTAGGTGGTTTCGTTTGTCTTTCAAGAACAGGGATTTATTTACTATAATTCGTTTTACACTTTAGAGGGATAGTTAGGGGGAATTTAGATAGAAAAGAAGAATTGTACTATCAATGAAAACAGTGACGGTCATGTGCAGACAAAATAGCCAAATGCTGAAGGAAAATGGCGCTATACTATTGCATTGCTAATCTCCTCTCTTTTAGTTTTAAAAGAAAGCAGAAAGGAAAGAAATGGAAAGAAAGAGAATAAAGAAAGAGGAGAAAGGAAGAAAGGAGAGGGGAGGAGGAATAGAGGGAGTGAAAGGGGGAAAATACCTTTGAATGAGTTCTCTTCAAATCCTGGTGAGATTGATTTTATTGTTACCATTTTGCATTAACTACTCTCAGGGTTATATGAAAGCAGAAACTTACTCTTTACTTTAGAAAAAACTAACTACTGTATATATTTTCCCTTAAAACTGGTTTTGCTGAAATGATTTTTCATATTGAAACCTCAGCTTTGATGCATTCGTATTCCAAAGTGAAAATTATCTGGTTAGTGAAAAAGAAATGGAAATTTCACCAGGTAAAACTTCCCCATACCTTATCTCATAGTAGAAGTGTGCAGAACCGAGTCTCTGTAAATCAAATAAATGCCCGTACATCTAACCATAATTAAAGTCTCTAGGGAAACTATTAACAGAACCCTGTCTTTTAAAAAATAATTCTCTTCTTAACTGAAGAAACCTCTTTGAAGATTAATTATCCTTTAACCAATTTCCCAACACTAATTTTTGTTTCTTTTCTTTCAAGTCAGAGTTCCATGTATTTGGTCTGCAAAATCTCAGTTCAGAGATATCCTTTCAATAATATTCATGTGTAAAAACTCAAGAGAAGAAAGGAAGGGGGAGAAAGAGAAAGAGAGAAACAATTGGTGTTCCCAGGAATGAGAATGGTGTGAATAGTTCTGCAAATTTCAGACATAGATCAGGGGAGGAGAGGAGATAAAACTATTGTTTTGATCCTGACCAGGTAGTGGCACAGTGGATAGAGTGGCGGACTGGGACGCAGAGGACCCAGGTTCAAAACCCCGAGGTCACCGGCTTGAGCACAGGCTCATATGGTTTGAGCATAGCTCACCAGCTTGAGCGCAAGGTCACTGGCTTGAGCAAGGGGTCACTCGGTCTTCTGCAGTCCCCCGGTCAAGACACATTCAATGAACAACTCAAGTGCCACAACAAAGAGTTGATGCTTCTCATCTCTCTCCCTTCCTGTCTGTCTGTCCCTATCTGTCCCTCTCTCTGTCTCCATCACACACATACACACACACACACACACACACACACACACACATACACACACACAGAAAAATATTGTTTTGAATGGAACACATACCTATTCACTTTTCACTGATGTCAGATAAGCTAAATTAGCAGCTGTTAGAACATGAAGTTCCCCTGTGATTATCCAGACAAGTATTAGCATGTCTTGCCAGCAGCCTAACCTAATCTCATGGAAGACAGGTTAGGATCAGGTTGGGGCTATTCACTGGGGCTTTAGGTCTTATATAAAAACAGGTTCACTCCAATTTGAGGACCTCAAAACAGGCTTTCTAAAGAAGAGCCCCCTCCCCACATCAGAGTGAACCTTGTTTAACAGATGTGTGTAGACTGAGCCCATTGACCAAGTCCATCTTTTTCAGAATCTGTTTGCTCAGGACTTGATGGACTTCTGAGTACACTGAGAAGCTAACGACTCATGCCCCATTAGGACTGGCCAAGGCCATTGTAACTGATAGCAGCCTGAGATGCATCTGACTGGTCTACCAAAACACCTCTTGCTTTCTGCAATAAGTTTTTTGTATATAACTTTGTCTACTATTAACAAGAATACATTTTACCCTTGACTTAGATGATATAATGTATGTAGTAGTGAGGTACAAAAGCTTTTTCAGAAGTCTCTTTAAATATATTCTAAAGGAAAATGGCATTTTATAAGAAAGAGCTAGCTCTACTTAAGATGATAGGTATGCAATATTTTCTGATCATAAAGCCTTGAAACTAGAATTCAACTGCAAAAAAGAGGGGGAAAAACCCACAAAAATGTGGAAACTAAACAACATACTTCTAAAAAATGAATGGGTCAAAGAAGAAATAAGCGCAGAGATCAAAAGATACATACAGACAAATGAAAATGAAAATACGACATATCAGAATCTCTGGGATGCAGCAAAAGCAGTAATAAGAGGAAAGTTCATATCACTTCAGGCCTATATGAACAAACAAGAGAGAGCCGAAGTAAACCACTTAACTTCACACCTTAAGGAACTAGAAAAAGAAGAACAAAGACAACCCAAAACCAGCCGAAGAAAGGAGATAATAAAAATCAGAGCAGAAATAAATGAAATAGAGAACAGAAAAACTATAGAAAAAATCAATAAAACAAGGAGCTGGTTCTTTGAAAAGGTCAACAAAATTGACAAACCCTTGGCAAGACTCACCAAGGAAAAAAGGCACAGGACTCAAATAAATAAAATCCAAAATGAAAGAGGAGAGATCACCACAGACATCATAGATATACAAAGAATTATTGTAGAATACTATGAAAAATTATATGCCACCAAATACAACAATCTAGAAGAAATGGATAAATTCCTAGAACAATACAACCTTCCTAGACTGAGTCATGAAGAAGCAGAAAGCCTAAACAGACCAATCAGCAGGGAGGAAATAGAAAAAACTATTAAAAACCTCCCCAAAAATAAAAGTCCAGGCCCAGACGGTTATACTAGTGAATTCTATCAAACATTCAAAGAAGACTTGGTTCCTATTCTACTCAAAGTCTTCCAAAAAATTGAAGAAGAAGCAATACTTCCGAACACATTTTATGAGGCCAACATAACCCTCATACCAAAACCTGGCAAGGATGGCACAAAGAAAGAAAACTACAGACCAATATCTCTAATGAATACAGATGCTAAAATTCTAAACAAAATACTGGCAAACCGAATACAACAACATATTAAAAAAATAATACATCATGATCAAGTGGGATTCATCCCAGAATCTCAAGGATGGTTCAACATACGCAAAACGGTTAACGTAATACACCATATCAACAAAACAAAGAACAAAAACCACATGATCTTATCAATAGATGCAGAAAAGGCTTTTGATAAAATACAACACAATTTTATGTTTAAGACTCTCAACAAAATGGGTATAGAAGGAAAATATCTCAACATGATAAAGGCCATATATGATAAACCATCAGCTAACATCATATTAAATGGCACTAAACTGAAGGCTTTCCCCCTTAAATCAGGAACAAGACAGGGTTGTCCACTCTCTCCACTCTTATTTAACGTGGTGCTAGAAGTTCTGGCCAGAGCAATCAGACAAGACAAAGAAATAAAAGGCATCCATATTGGAAAAGAAGAAGTAAAGGTATCACTTTTTGCTGATGATATGATCCTATACATCGAAAACCCGAAGGACTCCACAAAAAGATTATTAGAAACAATAAACCAATACAGTAAGGTCGCAGGATACAAAATTAACATACAGAAGTCCATAGCCTTTCTCTATGCCAACAATGAAATATTAGAAAACGAACTCAAAAAAATAATCCCCTTCACGATTGCAACAAAAAAAATAAAATACCTAGGAATAAACATAACAAAGAATGTAAAGGACCTATATAATGAAAATTACAAAGCATTGTTAAGGGAAATCGAAAAAGATACAATGAGATGGAAAAATATTCCTTGCTCTTGGATAGGAAGAATAAATATAATCAAAATGGCCATATTACCCAAAGCAATATACAAATTTAATGCAATTCCCATCAAAATTCCTATGAGATTTTTTAAAGAAATGGAACAAAAAATCATCAGATTTATATGGAACTATAAAAAACCCCGAATAGCCAAAACAATCCTAAGGAAAAAGAATGAAGCTGGGGGCATTACAATACCTGACTTTAAACTATATTATAGGGCCACAATAATCAAAACAGCATGGTATTGGCAGAAAAATAGACACTCAGACCAATGGAACAGAATAGAAAGCCCAGAAATAAAACCACATATATATGGTCAAATAATCTTTGATAAAGGGGCCAACAACACACAATGGAGAAAAGAAAGCCTCTTCAACAAATGGTGTTGGGAAAACTGGAAAGCCACATGCAAAAGAATGAAACTCGACTACAGCCTGTCCCCGTGTACTAAAATTAATTCAAAATGGATCAAAGACCTAAATATAAGACCTGAAACAATAAAGTACATAGAAGAAGACATAGGTACTAAACTCATGGACCTAGGTTTTAAAGAACATTTTATGAACTTGACTCCAATGGCAAGAGAAGTGAAGGCAAAGATAAATGAATGGGACTACATCAGAATAAAAAGTTTTTGCTCAGCAAGAGAAACTGATATAAAAATAAACAGACAGCCAACTAAATGGGAAATGATATTTTCAAACAACAGCTCAGATAAGGGCCTAATTTCCAAAATTTACAAAGAACTCATAAAACTCAACAACAAACAAACAAACAATCCAATAAAAAAATGGGAAGAAGACATGAATAGACACTTCTCCCAGGAAGAGATACAAATGGCCAACAGATATATGAAAAAATGCTCAGCTTCATTAGTTATTAGGGAAATGCAAATCAAAACTACAATGAGATACCACCTCACACCTGTTAGATTAGCTATGATCAACAAGACGGGTAATAGCAAATGTTGGAGAGGCTGTGGAGAAAAAGGAACCCTCATTCACTGTTGGTGGGACTGTAAGGTAGTACAACCATTATGGAGGAAAGTATGGTGGTTCCTCAAAAAACTGCAAATAGAACTACCTTATGACCCAGCAATCCCTCTACTGGGTATATACCCCCAAAACTCAGAAACATTGATACGTGAAGACACATGTAGCCCCATGTTCATTGCAGCACTGTTCACAGTGGCCAAGACATGGAAACAACCAAAAAGCCCTTCAATAGAAGACTGGATAAAGAAGATGTGGCACATATACACTATGGAATACTACTCAGCCATAAGAAACGATGACATCAGATCATTTACAGCAAAATGGTGGGATCTTGATAACATTATAAGGAGTGAAATAAGTAAATCAGAAAAAAACAAGAACTACATGATTCCATACATTGGTGGAACATAAAAATGAGACTAAGAGACATGGACAAGAGTGTGGTGGTTACCAGGGGTGGGGGGAGGGAGGACAGGGGGAGAGTTAGGGGGAGGGGGAGGGGCACAGAGAACTAGATAGAGGGTGGCGAAGGACAATCTGACTTTGGGCGAGGGGTATGCAACATAATTTAATGACAAAATAACCTAGACATGTTTTCTTTGAATATATGTACCCTGATTTATTAATGTCATCCCATTACCATTAATAAAAATTTATTTAAAAAAAAAAAAAAAAAAAGATGATAGGTATGCAGAAAAGCAGAAAGAAACCTAAAAGCTAAACAAAACACTACACCAAGAAAAATAAAAACTTAGATAATTTGATAGTGATTCATTGCCCAAGAAATAATGTCTATGTGAATGGTAATGGCAGCATATTAACAACTGGATTTCTTTTCTAAGTACCTGGAAATGCATTTCCAACCACATGTGCATATTGTCTCAATTCTGCTACCCACTTAAGGATTATAATAAGGTTACCTTGATTCATAACCAGCTCGTTTATTAATGCTTCAAAACACACTCTGGCAAGAACAGTTGCAACATACTTCTTTTCAGCAACTCAGTTTTTTTGAACTGAGCATTCAGGCTTTAAGAATATATGGGTATTTCTTGCTATACAAAACAATTTTCTTTTTCAGGCAGAAAAATAATGTACCTAATCCTTTTATTAATTAATAAATCCATATTCTGCATTTTTTGGCATAAAGAGGATGAAAACAAATTTACCTTAGGACCAGCTTCTACTGGTTTCTGTTAATGTTGTAGCCCTTGTGACTTAGAGGAATCAGGAGAATTTAATTACTGAGTTTGAATCAAGTACTTGAAAAGTACAGTACAATGGCTTCAGCTTATTGCAACCACTTTAGGAATTGGTTATTTGAGTCTAATAACTGACTGATTCAATTAAAAGGAGACAGGAAAACCATTTACTGAAGCAGGCACTGTGTTATTCACTGCCGTCACCTGAAGCACATCTCTGAAGCCACAAACTGGTAAGTCAGTGGTTCTTCACCTACCCCATCCCAGTCTATCTAGGGAATGGCACAACCCATTTTTTATTCACTTCATCAGGAAATCTCAGCCAGGAGATGGGGTGTGTAGCAGAATTTGAATTTGGGGTGAGGTTACATGAGCAATTAGGACCTTGAAAGATAACTCATATACCAGTATACACAGTGATATGGGGATTCTTACTCCCAAACAAATGAAAATCACATCTCTGGAGCCTGTGTTTTGCAGGAAACAATCCAAGAAATAACAGAACACTGCTATTCATTTAATTCACAACAAGAACAAGAAAGCAGTCAAAGCACTGCTTCAATTCTGGTTTTACAGTTGAAGCAAACCTGCCTGCAGGTGTTGTATGAGAAGAGCAGCAAAGACCCAACAGAGTATGACATCCAAAGAATCTACATAACATCACCTTTATTTTAGACCTCAGAAGACCCAAACTGAACTTTATCAATATAACTTTGAAATTTCTTTTATGATACATAGGGTGCTGACCTTATATGAAACATAATCTTTGTAATCTCTGAACATGTATTTATATACTTTATAAGAACAAAAACTAATTTATTCCATCAGATCATTTCACCGAACTTCAGGAATGCTTACATAGATAAATTGAATCTTACATCAAAAATAGAATATTGTAATAATGGATGTCAGCCTGTAGTCTTTTAACTTAAAAGGGAAAAGAATGACCGCTTTCTCTAAATTCTATAATATATGCAAGATAAAAAAAGAAAATTAGAGTTGGTTAAAAGTGATCCAGTTCAGGGCATATTTTTAAGGTAAAGTCAACAGTGTTACTGCTGCACTGGATATAAGAAAAAATAAAGGAAAATTCCAAGACTTCATAGGAACCTAAAAGGAAAGAACACACAGAGGAGCAGTTAGAGATGGGGGAAAAATCGCTTGATTCTGGATATGTTAAATTTAATGTGCCAGTTGGATATCCAAGTGAAAATGTTGGGAAGAGGTCCTGGCTAGTTGGCTCAGCGGTAGAGTATCGACCCAGCATATGGAAGCCCTGGGGTTCAATTCCCAGCCAGAGCACACAGGAGAAGTGCCCATCTGCTTCTCCACCCTTCCCCCTCTCCTTTCTCTTTATCTCTCTCTTCCCCTCCTACAGCCAAGGCTCCATGGAAGCAAAGTTGTTCTGGGCACTGAGGATGGCTCCATGGCCTCCACCTCAGGTGCTAGAATGGCTCCCATTGCAGCAGAGAAACGCCCTAGATGGGCAGAGCATCGCCCTCTAATGGACATGCTGGGTGGATCCTGGATGGGCGCATACGGGAGTCCATCTGTCTGTCCCCCTCCCACTTCTCACTTCAGAAAAAATACAAAAAGAAAATGTTGAGAAGAAAAGTATATAAAGTATATGTAAGGCTGGACTTCAAGAACGAGGTCCAGGTTGGAAATATAAATTTGGGAGCCATTGGCATATAAATGGTATTTAAAACCATGAGAATGAATGAGATTGTCAAGAAATGACAAGAGTCCTGGGGTACTATAAGCTGTGAGGTTGAGAAGAAGGATGAGGACTTCCCTCAAAAGGGAATAATCATCAAGGCAGAAGAAAAAGGAAGAATGAGTGGTGTCTTGGGATCCAAGTGAAAGTATTTCAAAAGGAAGGAATTATCAAGGAAGATGGGGATTGAGAACTGGCTATTTGATTTAGCAACAAGGAATTCATTGGTGTCTTTAAAAGAGTAGTTTCAATGAATTGGTAATGGCAAAGATTTGACTGGAATGGATTTAGAGAGAAATGAGGGTGGAAACATTGAAGCCAGGAAGTATAGATAACTCTTTCAAGGAGTTTTACTGCAGAGGGAAGTACAGAAATGGGGCACTGCCTAAAGGAGATAGGAGAGATATGAATGAGATCAACAGACCTTTTCAAAGATGCCTGTACGAAGTGACCATCTGCTTCTCCCCCTCCCCCCCCCTTCTCCTTCCACAGACATGGTTCAAATGAACAAGTTGGCCTCAGGTGCTGAGGTTGGCTCTATGACCTCCACCTCAGGTGCTACAATAGCTTAGTTGCTGAGCAACAGAACAGCAGCCCCAGATGGGCAGAAAACAGCCCCAGACAGGATCTGGGTGGATCCTGGTCGGGGCACAAGTAGGAGTCTGTTTCTCTGCCTCCCTGCCTCTCACTTGGTTAAAATAATAATAATAATAATAATAATAATAATAATAATAATAATTGATGCCTGTGTGATTATGGAAAGAAAAGTATATATTGTGAAAGAGAAATAATAGTTTTCTGAAATTATGTCCTTGCATAGACAAGAAGAAATAGAATGCAGTGCATAGAGGAATGACTGGCTTTAAATGGGAATACAAACTGTTCATCTCTAATACTGCAAAGCAATCAGATTACACTGGGTTCAAATGTGGTCGTGCCAGTTTGTTGAAGGTCTCTTCAGAGAGCTATTTTCTCAGTTATGTTAGAAATGTAATCAGCTGAAATTGAGGAGGAGGGAGGAGGTGTTAGCAGTTTAAGAACAAAGGATAAGATATGAAATAATGAACTAAGAGCATAGGAAAATAAGTTATCTAAGGATTTTGCCATCCAATGTGGCAGCCCCTAGATACACATTATCTACTGAACACTGAAATATGACTTATATAAGTGAGGAAATAAATTTTTAACTGTATGTAATTCTGGTTATTTTAACTTTGGTTTTTAAATTGATGGTATTCCATTCTTCTGAAAACTGTTAAGAATATTTGAAAAAACTTGAATATGTAACTGTATGGTTTCAATCATAAATATTATAAAATTTAAATACAAATCCTGCATTCTCTATGAACACTTATCATCCAAATTGCGTGGTACTTTACATGTCAAATACACTCCAGATTTCTAGGGTGGAAAAAAAGTAAAATAGTTCATTTATATTTTATAGTGATTATATATTGAAATAATATTTAAATATATTACATTAAGTAAAGTATACTGATGTTAATTTAATCTTTTTATTCTATTTTTAATATGCCTTCTAACAAATTTTAAATTATACATATGGTTTGCGTTATATTTCTTTTTGAAAATGTGGGCTGAAGAAAATGAAATATGGTTGCATGGCTATCTTAAAGGCTCATTTGAGGTCAATGGTCATGGATTTAAAGTGAAACTAGTCATAAAGGTTATATCATTTTCTCCAACCATGGTCACTTGTATGTGTATCTTAGGTGTGGAGTAGGCAGGTGGTTGGATTTAAGCAGGGTTGGGTTCCTGAGGCTACAACAAAGCAAAAGAGGGTCAAAGTACTTTCAAGGGAATAATTAAAATGATTGTGAAATTTAAGCTAAGTGGTGAAATAAGGACATGAAAGGGTTAAAAGAAACTAAGGAGTAGGTTCAGTGGATTCCTAGACTTGGTGAATGTTACAAATTATTGGAGACAAGCTACTAGAGAACTGAGAAAAATAAGATATGGTGATGAGAGTGTGATTTGTGAAACTGAGATTATGGTGCAGTTTTGTAACAACGGGTATGATCATAAGAACAGATGACTGATATAAGGTGGAGAAGAGGCAGAATTAAAAGAACTGAGAGGCCAGAAATTGAATTACAGTGGAGAAATAAAATTAACAATTAATTTTAAAAATGGTAGAGAAAAGAGGGACTGTAATCTAGAAGCAGAAATCTTCAGAAAATGTGGAAGGATGATTGAATAGATTACCATGTTAAAGAAGGTGGCGAGTGGAAAGTCCTGTGAATTGAGGTTTCAAGTTGGAGGTTTTGAGGTAGGATGAGGGAAATATCTATCCCAGCACATAAGAGTAGAAAACCATCCGTGGTGTAAAAGATGTACAGAAGATAATGTGTTCTCAAGAAAAATTCAGTTTTTAGTTAATAAAAAATAGATGAAACATCGGAGAAGAGGCTGATTATGGACCATGAGGTTCAGAGGAAACAGGAGAGTTTCAGAGTGGAAAACCAGAATGGAGGCGGTAAGGGTTGACCAGGGGAACGTGTTTCTGTGGTGAACAACATCGGATTAAATGGCCAATGAGACTGGTCCTGTCGTTCTCACAGCAGATTGTGGAGGTAAAACTATGAATATTAGGGACGTCTGGGGGCTCCCCTCACTCTTGCTATGGAGGTAAAGAATCCCGTGAAGGTGATTTAATTTTTGCTTTATTAGCATTTGACCCCGAAAGCTAATCATTTGAATTTAGAGAAGTATAATCTTCCATAAGGTTGTGTTTTTATCCATAATGATTATTTTTATTCACTTTTGATATGAATAGTACAAACCTTGATCTCACTTTTGTTTTGGTTGACCCAAAATATTTTTTATAAATCTTTATATTTAACCTTAGTGGGTCATTTTGTTTTAGATATAGGTCTTGCAAATAGCATTTAGTTAGGTAAGTGTATACATATGGGTATATATAAGAACCAATCTAAGAATCTCTATCTTTTAATAAAAATTTAAACCATCTCCATTTATTGTGGTAACCGCTATGCTTAGTGTTACTTTTGCCATCTTAGTTTTCCAAATCATCATTTTTTATTTTCCTAGTTTTCTTATATTAACCAAAATAGCTCTGCATATTTACTATTCATCAGTGATTTAGAAGCTTCGTACTAGTAGTTACCTTTAAATTGCTTTTAAAACATGTGTTGTGTACCCACCAACTCTCAGAAAGAAATTTGCCTGGCTTTTACTTCTGTCGCCCCACCACTTCCAAGATTTTAGCAATTAATTGGAAATCTATTTAATCCCTTTCTCATTTCAGTGGAAATTTTGAATAGGACACACACACTCCAGGGGTTCCTGAACTACAAGGTCATCAGGGAACTCTCTGTGTACAAAGTGTGTTGCTTTCCCAGAGTGCATACAACAGCAAGTCACTGTTTTTAACATGTGAAATACATCCCGTGGTACTGTTGGGCATGATTTTAAAAGGTTGTAGGAAGCTGTTTAACAGTAACACTAAGTACCTCATGCCCGATTAATGAACTATAATATGGTGCATGCTTAATGAGAGAATCGTTAATTGGAATATAATTAGATGTTTAAATCAGTCCCTAGTCAATCATTTGCTTTTAAATATACCTACAAGGAAATAACCTCAGCTATTTTTATTTTTACCTTCATCTTGACTTCAACATGCACAGAGGGGATTCTGTAGCGTGTTCAATAAAGGTACCAGACCCCTCAATATGCCAAAGCACCTCTCTTTGAGAAATGCTTCTCTTGATGCCCCCAAGAGGGTCTGTTTATAAGTTATTTTGAGATCTATATTTCTCTGTTACTAATTCACCAAGGCATTTACTTATTAAAAGTATTTGATAGGCTAAACGTTAAGACACCTGTTTAACCCTTTGTGACCCAATTATTTGACCATACGATCTTTTGCTTGCCTTACATTGGCAATTTATTTTCAATGAACCTATTTTGGGAAGTGCTGCTGCATGATATTCTGTTGTGAAATTGTTAGAAGAGTCGCTTTTACTTCTTTGGAGTTATACTTGATTTATAAAGCTCCTAAAGTATTTCTTTTATCTTTGAGGTCTTTCAGAACTTCAATGAAATATCTCTATCTCTGTCAGTTTTGACTTTCAGCTCCCCCTTCCTCCTTCCCTGCTCAAGTCTGTAGAAAAACTCAAATATAAACGCAATGGTGGAAATGGACTAAGAAATTACAGCCACGGGAACATATACTCACACTCACCTCTATTCTTTAATGCCTAAGCACTCAGTCACATGTCAAGTTCATAATATTCACTCCCTTATCCCACTGTGCTTTCTCTAAGAGAATTCCCTTGTGGGAACAGACATCTGACGGGTCAGGCCCACAAGTGTTCCATGTAGACACACCGCCATAGCCCATGTTACCTGGGACCTCTCTACAGGTGTGTACATGTCTGTCTCTCTAGTTAGACTCTCAGTTCCTTGAAAGGGACATTCTAAAACATATTTATTTTTATAGCTGTACTGTTTGTAATATAAATACTTAAGTATTGCTGAATTAATGAGTCACATAACAAAGTGAAAAGTGAAAAATGGTTGAGTTCCCCAACTTCTCAGTAATGTCATATATAGACATTCAATCGCAAAAACATGACTAACTATATTGTCATAGTTTGTTTATAGGACAGTCTCCAAATATTTGGCACACTGAAATGTTTTATTTTATTTTTAATTATCTTTTTAATTTTTATTGTGTAGACATGGTTTCAAGTGTCCCACTCATTATAACACCCTCTACACCCCACATCATGCCCCCCTATGCCCCATGCAAAGTCTCTCTCCACCCCCATTCCCCCATTCAACCTCCACCCCCCCCCTTTCCTCTGGCTATTGCTACCTTGTTGTCTGTATCTGTGTGTTATAGACATATCTTTTTGGCTAATCCCTTCACCTTCTTTGATCCAGTCTTCTCTTCCCCTGTCCCCCTGTCCTCTGACAGCTGTCCATCTGTTCCCTGTGACCCCACCTCTGTCTCTATTTTGTTTCTCAGTTTGTTGTATTCATTAGATTCCACATATGTGTGAGATATATGGTATTTGTCTTTCTCTGCCTGGCTTATTTCAATTAGCATAATAATCTCCAGGTTCATCCATGCTGTCACAAAAGGTAAGATTTCCTTCTTTTTTACATTGTATAGATGTGCCACAACTTTTTTATCCACTCATCCACTAATGGACGCTGGGCTGTTGCCAGATCTTGGCTATAGCAAATACGCTGCAATAGACATAATGGGGATGCATATCTTCTTTTGAATTAGTGTTTTGTGATTCTTAGGATATATTCCTAGAAGTGGGATAGCTGGGTCACAAGGTAGTTCCACTTTTTATTTTTTGAGGAAACACCATACTGTTTTCCACAGTGGCTGCACAAATCTGCATTCCCACCAGCAATGCAGGTGGGTTCCCTTTTCTCCACATCCTGGCCAGCACTTGTGTGTTGATTTGTTAATGAAAGTCATTCTGGCAGGTATGAGTTTATGACTCATTGTGGTTTTAATTAGCAATTCTCTGATGATTAGTGACATTGAATATTTTTTCATGTGCCTATTGACCATCTGTATGTTCTTTTAGGATCTTTCAGATCCTTTGCCTATTCTTTAGTTGGGTTGTTTACCTTCCTGGTGTTATTTTGTAAGTTCTTTAAAAATTTTGGTTATTAACCTCTTATTAGATGCAAATATGTTCTCCCATTCATAGGGTTGTCTTTTTACTTTGTTAATAGTGTCTTGCTGTGCAAAGGCTTTTTAGTTTGATATACAACGATTTGTTTATTTTGTCCCTTATTGCACTTGCCTGAGGAGATATATCAGCAAAAATATTGCTGTGAGAGATGTCCAAAATTCGACTGCCTATATTTTCTTCTAGGATCTTTATGGTTTTACAACTTACATTTAGGTCTTTTATCCATTTTGAGTTTATTTTTGTGAATGGTGTAAGTTGATGGTATAGTTTCATTTTTTTGCAAGGACAGTACCTGCCCAATTTTTCCAACACCACTTATTAAATAAAGACTCTGTCTTTACTTCATTGGGTACTCTTGCCTTCTTTGTCAAATATTAATTGCAAGCTTGGTGGGTTAAAGCAATTGAGCTCTGGAGGACAACGTTAGAGGGACCCCTTACTTGGGAAGGGGTCTCTTGGTCTGACACTCAGTACTGGGAAAGTGGTCCCTACTCCAGAGACTAATCTCTCAGTCACTCCTGGATACTCCAATTCTATTTCTCTCTAGAGAGGTGAGCAGCAGGTTCAGATTGGGTGGGGCCAACAGTTTCCTATGCAGAAGTTTTTTCAGTTGAAGAACCACTTGTCTCAGGGAGGAAAATTAAGAGATTCTTCCACTGGAGCTGATAATGGCCCTGCCCCAGGATGTCTCTAAACCCTTTATCCAGTCCACACTATAAATTCCAAGAAATTCACACTTTGAATGTCTGAAGCCTTTTGTCCTTTCCCCTGTGGAACTGAGCTTAGTCAGACAGGGTATCCAGGAGTTGGACTGGCTGACTGTGAAGCTCTGCCTCATCCAATGCATGCAAGCTGCTGTGCAGGTGCTGACCACAGGAAGTGGAATTCTCCTCAGCTGAGTTTAGTGCTTGACGAGCTCTGCTTATGGATTTGCTGCTTGTAATGCTAGTCAGATCCTGGTCTGATGTTGTCTGTAGCTGACCACTGGATGTGTTGGTTCCGGGCCTATTAGCAGGGATCCTGGTGTAGACCAGTGTAAGACACTGCCCATCACTGGCCCTCAGCAACCTTGTTGGAGCTATAAGCAAACAGAGTTTGTGGCTGCCTCTGCTGGGCTTAGGTACACATGGAAGTACCAAGCTATACACCTAGATTAGCTTTTACCAGCACTAGGCCTGGGTCAGCAAAAGCCCCAAGGTTCCCTGAGATGTGCTTCCTGCTGCTTCTGTCTGATGGCTACTTGTTAGGCTTGGCCCCTGAAAAAAACATTTGGTAAAGTAGAGAGGCTGGGGCTAGTAATCTCCCCAGAAGGGGAAGTGTCCATCAGGCATCAGGAAAGGTAGTGGGTGTGTCTTCTACCCCAGAGCCCCAGAAGTCCTGAATTTTTTCTCAGACCTCAACAGGGTACAACCACTAGGAGTCAGGTGGGTGGGGCCTCTGAAACCTAGAGATTTGGTCTGCCAACAGCCCAGACAGTTTCTACTGACTCTCCTGTGTCATATTGTCAGGAAAGTGAGGGCAATAGCTTCAACCTCAACTCCAGACAATTGAGTCAACTGTCATTCTCTGAGTCTTTTTAACCTCTTGCTTTCTGGCCAAGGCTGCTTACTTCTCAGCAGGACCCAGTCTCCATGAGCTGGAGCAAGATAGATTACCAAGGGGGGGCAGTTGCTTTCCCCAGGCTGATGCCACACAGGGACGAGTGCTCTCTACTCAAGAAAGATGGTGACTGGGGTATTGGCAAATGACTCCGCACAGGGGCCTCGGAGGCTGTCCCCACCCTGGCCCTCACCAGGGCTGCCGTTCTCACACTCTCCTCATGTGACTCTAGTCTGCTCAGCCCTCCTTCCACCAGAGCTCAGTGTCAGTGGCTGTGAACTTGATCTTCTGTGTTGGTGCTTTAAGAGGAGGCTGCATCTCTGAGAACTCCTGTCTCTTTCTGGCAGACGACAACCTCACTTCTTTTCACCGCCAGATGCTACGTGGGCACCTTCTCTTGGTTCTGGTTCTCTATGCTGGGGAGCCTGGCTTAAGTTTTAGGACCCACACCTCTCAGAGAGAACCTACCTGCAGCTGAGATAGCTCTCTAGCATCTCAACTGTCACTTGTGAAGATGGTGGCAGCCCTTTTCACGTCTCTGCTTTTCCTGCCAGTCTCGATGTGGCTTCCTCTGTGAATCCTCGGTTATAAGGCTTCTTATAAAACCAATTTCAGGATGATTGTTCTTTTTTTTTTTTTTTTTCATTTTTCTGAAGCTGGAAACAGGGCCAGACAGTCAGACAGACTCCCGCATGCGCCCGACCGGGATCCACCCGGCACGCCCACCATGGGGCAACGCTCTGCCCACCAGGGGGCGATGCTCTGCCCATCCTGGGCGTCGCCATGTTGCGACCAGAGCCACTCGAGCGCCTGAGGCAGAGGCCACAGAGCCATCCCCAGCGCCCGGGCCATCTTTGCTCCAATGGAGCCTTGGCTGCGGGAGGGGAAGAGAGAGACAGAGAGGAAAGCGCGGCGGAGGGGTGGAGAAGCAAATGGGCGCTTCTCCTGTGTGCCCTGGCCGGTAATCGAACCTGGGTCCTCCGCATGCTAGGCCGACGCTCTACCGCTGAGCCAACCTGCCAGGGCAGGATGATTGTTCTTAAATTTAGTTATAACTCTGCTTTGTCCTGAGAGGAGGCAAAGGGAACTTCTGCCTACTTCATCACCATCTTGGATTCTTTATTTATTTTTTTAATTTTTTTTATTTATTGAGGTGACATTGGTTAATAAAATTATGTAGGTTTTAAGTGCACAATTCTATTATACATCATCTGTATATTGTATTGTGTGTTCACTATCCAGAATCAAGTCTCCTTTGAGCCTCATTTATCTCCCCTTTACCTTCTTTTATTTACCCCCACCCCCTTTCCCTTTGGTAATCACTAAATCTTGTCTTTGGCTATGAGTTTTAGATTTTTCTTAGTTTCTTCACCTTTTTTACCTAACTACCAACCCCAGTACCCCTCTGACAGCTGCCTATCTGTTCTCTACATCTATGAGTCTATTTCTATTTTGTTTGTTTGTTTTCTTTATATTTCACAAATGAGTAAAATCATATGATATATATCTTTTCTGACTGGCTTATTTCACTTAACATAATACTCTCCAAGTCATTCATGCTATTACAGAAGATAAGACTTCCTTTCTTTTATAACACAGTAGAATTTCATTGTGTAAATATACCACAGAAGAGATAAAATTAAAAGCACTTTCTACAAAAGTGATGTAAAAAGTTTTTATATTTTTACTTTTTTTTTTTTAAGGTCAGAGTAGGGGAGATAGTGAGGCAGACTCCCGCATTAGCCCCAACCGGGATCTACCTGGAAAATCTTTTCTGGGGCAGATGCCAGGGTACTGAGCTATTTTTAGCACCTGAAGCTGATGTGCTTAGACCAAATGGGCTCTCATCAGTACCTAGGGCCACTCTCAAAGCAATCAAGCCACTGGCTACAGGAGAGGAAGAAAGATAGAAGGGGGGAAAGGAAGGGAGGGAGAAGCAGATGGTCATCTGTCCTGTGTGCCCTGACCGGGAATTGAACCCAGATATCAATAAGCTGAGCCAATGCCCTATCCACTGAACCACCAGCCAGGGCTATATTTTTATTTAGATAATGAAAATCAATTAAGCTTTTTTAATATATATAATGGCTCTACCACACATATGCATTAGAATATATGTAGAATCAACATCAGGATTAAAGAAAGGAAAAGGTAAGTAGGGAAAGACAACTTTGATAAAATATTTGGTTCATGGATCAATAAGAAAAAAGCAAGTAGCCCAATAGAAAATATGGGGGAGCCATTCACGAAAGATAAAGTACAAATGACAGTAAACACGAAAACCTGCTGAACCTAATAATCAGAAAAAGACAAACTAAAATAACAAGGTTGTGTTTTCCACCATTGGGCTGGCAGAAATCTAAAAGACTTCTAATATCCAGAGTGGACAGTGATAAATGGAAATAAGCTCTTTAATCCACTGTTGGTGGGAGTATAAACTGATTAACTGGTTTTGAAGATCATTTGGCAGAATCTCAAAATTCTAATATACACCTTTTAGCCATCTAGGACTTTCTTCTACAGAACTACTTTCATATTAAAACAAAGATGTACTGCAGGGAATTGATAACAGTATTGTTTATGATAGAAAAAAAATTGAAGACAAATTAAATATCTTCCAATACAAGAATTTTCAGTTAATAATTACATTCATCCTATGAAATACTACGCAGACAGTATCTGAATAATGAATAATGAAGAGTAATGAAGCAGACTTTTATGGATTTACTTGGAAAGGTTTCCAAAACATATTGTTAAGTGAAAAACTAAAATTTTAAATACAGGAAATTTTCAAATTTGAGCAAAATACGATTTATGTAAATGTGTGTGTGTTGTTGAATGAATGAACCTGTGACTTGCAAAGGTTCTTTAAACTCCTCAACGATCTGGTGTTTTGGATGAAATGCTGCGTCACAAATGAAGAAGACAAACATGCGGAAACAGTTAACATGATACCAAAGTCAACAGTTACGACTAATTGGGAGAGGGATGAAGGGCAGCTAGCGTGTTTTATGCTACAGAGCTCTGTATAATTTGAATCATTTGTAATGAAATCGTATTGTATTACACATCCAATTTTAAAAATACATTTGGCCTTGCCTGACTGTGGTGGTGCACTGGGTAAAGAACTGTACTGGAATGCTGTGGTCATCAGGTCAGACCATGGGCTCGCCTGGTCAAGGCACCCGTGCTAAACAACTACTACGAGTCAATGCTTCCCCCTCCTCTCAACCACCTTTCCCTCTCACTCTTGCTCTCTGTCTCTCAAATCAATAAATGAAATCTTTAAAAATATATATTATTAAAAAAATACATTTGGTCTCTAGTAACAATAAGATTTGTTAAAGCCTGCCCAACTTAATGCTTATAGGGCCAACCAGTTAAAAGTTTATAATAACCTATTACAGACATGTGAACAGCATCACATACTGACTCTTAGAAGCAAAAAGCCTCAAATGGTTTCTTAATAAAGTCAACTTATCTAATAAAGTAATTTAAATTAATTGTCTATTCCTTTTCTTCTTATGTAGACAACTCCTCATATCACCTGGTAGGCTATGAAGCTATAGCCAACCCTCATATACAACTCTGATCTATCAAAGGGAAAGTGAATAATATGATTTTAAAAATTATGACTTTTCACAAGTCAAAGAAGTGGAGATGATGGTGAAAGGTCTCAACACTGATCCCTCAATAGTTTATTTCTCAAAGCACTGTTGAAAGCTAAAAATAAGCTGATTCAAGGAAAGTAAATAGTCCCCAGGGTTTAATAAAATATGTAGAAGTGTTAGTATTTATAACCCACCTGAAGCATACCCCTTTTTTATCTTTGTACTTAATAATATAAAAAACAGATAATACCTGTCTACACTGCCATACAATTTCACAATTCTACGCAAGTAATGTCTCCATTTCCATCATAGACTAGGACCACTTACTGCTCATCTTGAAAATCCTTTTGCAGAAGTAATGATCTCCCTATTAAATTGTGGTTGAATCATTTGTGCTCAGGAGAGGCTGCATTTAGTTCAAGCAATGCATTTTCCAGATCGTGAACTCTAACACAAAAGCCCACTGTGCACAGAGCACATGTCACATGTCTATTTTTCGAGTGAAAGACACTGAAAAACTATTTAAGAGCTCATTTTCCTCTTGATCTGTCATCTGTATACTCTGTGGACAGCAGAGCTGTCACTACTCAATTGTTCAAAACAAAGTGCGTTCTCTCATATTGGACTGTAAGAATGTATAAACACAGAGATGACCCACTTAATTACAAATGAGATGTCACAAATGGCAGCAAATGGCTGTGACTTGACTGCATCTTTAATAACAAACAACAAAATCTTCCCTTCCATTTTTGAGTAGATTTTTATAATATTTATAGAAACTTTTTATAGTGCTTTTCAGATATCATTTTTATTGGCTGTATCTGCATTTTTTAGTCAGTCTAAAACCTTTAGAAATATCTACTTCTCCTTTAAGTAAATAAGAGGTCTTAGAATGCTTTCAAATTGTAATTTTTAATTAAGTTAAATTCTCCTAGTGTCATATCATGCTCTTGTAAATATGTACAACTTTAATTGCATTAAGGTTAGTTCTTAACCGTTGTGTGAAAAAAAAAAAAGCCTTTTCTATACTTGTCTGCCTTACATTCCTACATGTCCTGTGATGTATGATGTATGCAGCAACATTTATCCAATAATGAGAGCTCCTGCTAATAACTCTTAATTGGGAAAAATTATAGAAGATAAACAGCATAATCATTCCCAATACCTTAGTGCAGATGTAGTAACTATTAAAAGGATAATCAAATCACCCTCTGAGGCATTCAGTTGCTTTTCATATTTGGGCCAGAATTGAAGTAATGAAAAATGAAACTTTATGCTTTTACACAGAAAGAGTGGCAGGCAAAAAAAAAAAAAAAAAATAGCTTGTCACAGTTTAACTTGAAGTTTTCTAGCTTATTAAAATTTTTCTTTTTGAGTTCCAAATTCCCTGAGGCCATTGTCATTGTCAATCCAGGGACAAGGTAGTTCAAGGGTTGATGAAGTGAGCTGCTCCCAATGCCACAGGGGCCTCATGTACCTCTTCGCAGGTTCCTGCCCTCCCTCTGTGTCTAGTTCCGTTTTCTGGTTGCAAGAGAACGGCTGCAGTTCTAGTCCTCCCATGCAGACTTCCTTTCAGAGGAGCAGGAAGAGTTGTTCACTGAGCATTTCCAGAAGCCCCTCAGCTGCCTTCTTCCCTATCACATTAGCCAGTGCCCGTTCCTAAGTTAATCACAGGCAGAGAGAATAGGATTACCACCAATAGTTTTGTGAACAGGATTATGTGGAACAGTGTGCATTACCCAACACAATCCAAGTTCTGCTCAAAGGGAAGAAACAGTTTGGTGAATGTTTATTGGATAGACATTAAACAGTATCTGCTACTCTCTGGATTTATTGCTTGTTAAACACATGCCCACCTCCTTATGAAAATATATGCTCACTGAGAATGAGTGCTAGTGTGTATCTGCATTTGTATCTTCAATGCATGTTATGTATTCAGTAAGTACTTTCCAATTAATGAATGGATAAATGAATGAATATGAGGACAAATATCTAATCCATTAGAATTAAAAAGAAAAACAACTTTACTGTGAAGTTAACAAAGCTAAAGTTTTGAGTTGTCTTGTAAGAACCTAAGAAAAGCTCTAGAAATGTGTTGTTATGGTCATCTATTATTGTAAAATTCACAAAACTAAGGTATTTTACCTGCAGTTGGTTAAAATTGCTGACTCCATTCTGGGTGACTTATCCTCCGTGACATTTCTCCAGTGTTAGAGTAATCATGAGCACTTGGGAAATTCAGCTATCAGAAAGTTGAAATGGGGCCACATTATTTTATTTCAGTGGGATATATTCATGTGTTTCTCAGACACATCCATGTATAGTGATGTTATTGCAAGCAACTTGGAATAAGAATGATTTCCAGCCTACACCTTCACTCACCATACTGACTCACTACAATGATACAAAGACGCAGGGCCAGAGACAATATTGTGATTGAGCGTGCCTTAAGTACCAAGTCCTGAGAGAATGTTAGTAGCAAAGGAGAAACAAGGACTGAAAGGAGGGAGCCAGAAACTACTCCGTTCAAAATATTTTTCAATCATCAGATGTGTAAAACTGTAAGTAGAAGATGCGGTGCATATCAAGATTCAATCCAAACAGAAGATCTCTCCTGTCAAAAAATATAGTTAACAGTGTAGTGTATACAATTTTTAAAGCGTCATACTTTCTTTTATCATTTTAATGGGCATTATAGGAAGCAGAATTTATCAAAACTCCTGTGTCTCTACGGCACAAATCTGTAGCAGGACCACAAACAGCAAATTTGCCTATAAAAAAAACTTAATAGGTTTCCCAAACTTAGTAACCATCATAAAAATTTACATGACTATAAAAATTATAAAACCAAAAAAATTTTTCTAAGCTATTAATAAAACCAAATTTTGATCAACTTTGTTAGATGAATGACCAAATATTCTTTGTATTCTCTTTATAAAAATAATTATTTTTTTCTTTTTTTTATAAATTTTTATTAATTTTAATGGAGTGACATCAATAAATAAGGGTACATATGTTCAAAGAAAACATCTCCAGTTATCTCCTCATTCAATTACGTTGCATACCCATCACCCAAAGTCAGATTGTCCTCTGTCACCTTCTATCTGGTTTTCTTTGTGCCCCTCTTCTTCCCCTTCCCCTCTCCCTCCCTCTCCTCGCCCCCCCACCAACCACCACACTCTTGTCTATGTCTCTTAGTCTTGTTTTTATGTCCCACCTATGTATGGAATCATGCAGTTCTTAGTATTTTCTGATTTACTTATTTCACTCCATATAATGTTATCAAGATCCAACCATCTAAGACTGTTGTCAGATAAAGAAGTGAGCCAAGTTATATAACCAAAAACATAATCAAGGAATATGCAGTTCCAATGCAGCAATAGCCTAAAATAAGGATAACAACTCATTCTTATTGCATGTTTTCTAAGGATGTTGCATGTGTTTACAACTTTAAATGTATTTACAACTCAAAGAAATTACCATATCAGCAGGATGGACTGTTATACAGCAGTGGCTTAATAAAATAAAGGTTTATTTCTGGCTTACTCTTCATATCCTGTACCTAGAAATTGTGCTTTTCACTTAGAAACTTAGTATGACAGAGCTTCCACCATCTGGAATAGCTCCAGTCACTGTAACAAGAGAAAGGAAATGACAAAGAGCACAGTGACTTTAAAAGTTTTTACTAGAAGTGACACCCACCATTTCTGCTTAAATTTTATTGACCAAAGAAAGTATATGGCCATGCCTAACTTCAAAGAAGTAGACAAAAAACTATCTCTTCATTTACTTAGACGGAGAAGAACAGATATTTGTAAACAACCAATCATTACTAAAGATACTGTTATCACTAGTTGATATATAGGAAAACTGAAGCATGCACAAAATTAACTAGCCAAAGATCGCACAAATAATAAAATGTGAGGCTAAGAATTAAATCAAGTCACTGGAGTCCACGAGCTTGACTGCTATGCTTCTGCCCATTTGATGTAAATCATTTGGTAAATTTTTAAACCCTGGAATAGCAAATGGCGTTCCCCCAAGCATTGTATTCTAGCTGAGAAATTAGGAGAAATAACAGGCAAGATCCACACATTTTCTAGTTTGATGAGCAAAGTAGCTTAAGCTCTCAATCATTTTATTTATTCAACAAACACTTCTAAAGCATATTTAGAAATTATAAATGAACAAAGTTATTTATTTATGGTGTGTTGTCACATCAGTTTCATTGAGAAAGCTAAGGGGAGGAAACTCGCCTCACATTGACTGGAGGAATTATCTGGAGATCAAAGGATCATCTGTTGGACATCTAACAACGATAATTACTCACTGCCTATGATCAATAGCCTGCTTGCCCTTCCATCCTTCTTCCCTTCCTTTCTCTCTCCCTCCCTCTCTCTTACTTTTCTCCTTTGTTCCACACTTTGTACCATCTTCTCTTTTATAAAAAATTTTTTGTATTTCTGGTAGATGGCAGGTGTTAGGAATTAGACAGATAAGCAGGAATAAGATCTGTCCTCTGTCTTCAAGAAAGTCACCATCACAGCCATAAATGAAATGCACAAATGCAATATAAGATTCAATGAGATACACTGACAGTCTTCTGAAATTCAAACTCTGCTTATGAGCCTGATTTTATAGGGGCAGGACTAGACTGTAATTTGCCGGAATATGTTTATTACAGCTCTCAGCCAGTGAATTTATTAGCATCCTCTCTAATGCATAAGACCTTGCGTTTCATTCACTGATGTGTTTACAGCTGACATGCACAATCTATCTTTTTGGCTTTTTGTGCCCACATTTGTTTATACGGACACATGGTGCTATAGTTTTATGCCTAGATAAGATTTCAAGTGTTTTTTACTAAAATCACTCAGAGTTACAGTAAAAAGAAGCATTTATAACCATCCGAGAAAACTGGATCTTGTGTTCTGTGTTTTGGCATGTTAGTAAATACCTTACTAGCTTCCCTGGCTTTAGTGTAGACATTTTTTATCTATAGCAAAAAAAAATATTGCCCATATATTGTGGGAAAATTTTTGTGTCTGCTTCTCAGAGTTCTGAGAGCTGTTTACAGCCGTCTGGCAGAAAGTCTTACTTGTACTTCACCTGCAATGATTTGTATGTCAGGCTTTTTGTCTCTTATGATGCATGAAAAGGACAAATGAAAGTCCTTTCCCCCCGCAACATCTCTCCTGCTCAGAAAAGTTACTTCTCCAAACTTTAATTACTGACATAATATCCTGTCTCCTTTCTTAGTGTCGGGGGTCTTATTTTGCTTTCTTTTCCAATTAAATCTTTTTAAAGTGCTCTATGTATTTTAGTCCGCCATAGATCCTTCATTATAAAAAACAAATTTTACAACTGGTTAGTGTCTTATCTCAATCTGCATCTTCTGTTTTCTGTATGAAAGTACAGGTGGTTGTTTATTTGCTAAAACATTGTTGATACGGTGGCTGTAATGTTGTATTCAAAAATGCTAGTGTTTTGCTAAGAAGTTCAGACTGGAAGCAAGTATTTTGTTTCATTTTAAATTGTCAGAGATTATAATGTCAGAGAATATAATAAGCATATTCTTTCTTTCGAAATGACTGAGGGGTTGTGAGAAAGGGCCCAGATTTAAGTTATTCTGGACTGTATTTTTCTTTCGGGGCATGAGATATACTTTTCCATATAGTTTCTTTTATAACAGATGCTATCATTTTGTTGAAAGAGTTAATGTTTTTAGTATTATTATAAAAAGTCTGGATAAACAAAACAAATTAAAAAGAGCTAGTTATGTAGTAATGGTTCATAATAAACAGCGCCCGAAAATCTCAGTGGCGCACAGCTCACCCTTACTTCTCACTTGTGATTCGACAGGTAGGCTGAGGCAGCTCGGTTTCAAGTATCAGGAGGTGGGGGCGGGGCGGAGGGTATGGGGGGATAAATGGTGATGGACGGAGAGTTGACTTAGTGTGGTGAACACACAATACAGTGTACAGATGATGTGTTGTAGAATTGTGCACCTGAACCCTGTATAATTGTGTTAACCAGTGTCACCTCAGTAAAAATGATTTCACACTTTCAGTTCGGTTCCGGGTTGCTCCACGTTTCTCATCTGGGACCCGGGTGGAAGGAGCAGCCGCTCTCTGGAGCGTGTCTTTCTTGTGTGCCAGAGTGATAGCATGTCTTTCAAGAGTGCCAGAGTGATAGCCAAACTGTGCATATATGTGAAAGCCCTGGTTGGATATGACATACGTTACCTCACTCACGTTACACTGGCCAAGCAGGTCTTCTTCCCAGCTCAGTCAGTGAGGCAGGAAAGTATGCTTCGCTCACCGTGAATGGCCAGAGCAGGGAAGAAAGGGAGACTTGTGACCAAGGAATACAATTTACCGCAACTATCAACTGTCACTTTGTGTCTTCCCCTTATGGAATATGGTAGCTGCCAGGGGAATTTCAGATCATGTAATGCAATGGACTTCAAGAAAAACTTTATTTCTTGGAATATATTTCTTTTGTTATTTGACATGTAGTTTTCTACTTCTACTTATCTTTCATGCCTTTAGTTTGGATCAAATATATGTTTCTATCATAATTCTTTGGAATTGATGTAAAACCACCTAACAATATAGTTCTTTTCCAAATCACCTCTTTTTAAAACTAACATACATTTCTACCCACTTTTCTAAATTAGATTATATCTTTTTTAAAAACTAACTTGAGCTGTGGTCCTTCTAAATATAAGAAAGAAATACTTATTTCGGTCAAAGAGTAAACCTACTCTTATCCATAATACTATATCCATCCTCTCTACCCTAAAAGAAATACTTTATGTATATTTAAATTTGTCATTATTCAATGAATAAACAAAACTATAGATTATATCAATGTTTTGATTAAATTTATTAGGGTGACACTAGTAAATATAATTATTAGGATTTAGGTACCTAATTCTACAACACACCTCTGTACACCATATTGTGTGTTCACTGCCCCCCAAGTCACCATTTATACTCTGTCTAACTTCCTCCACACCCCTGCCCTGTCCCAGCAATCACCACCCTATTGTCCTCATCCATAAGGGGGGGGTTGCCCTTTTTTGCTCTATCCTTCTACCTCCCTTCCCCACCCCCTGCCAATAGCTGTCAGCCAGCCAGCTCTCTATGTATGAGTCTGTCTCTATTTTGCTTGCTACTTCATTTTGTTCATTAGATCTCACATACGAGTGACATTATATGATACGTGTCTTTCTTTGACTTGCTCCAAATATACTGCTCACAAAAATTACCTTCATTTTCTCAAGTTCTCCTTTCCTGTGACATGCCTTACATTTGCTATAACATTTCATAACTTGGAATACTCATAAGATGTAAATATCTTTGGTTTAGATTTGCATCCATTAAACTCATAACTATAGATATCAGGTGAAGTAAATGCATTTTTGCCAAATTATACCATCTGCAGATAATGGGGACTTAGGAAGTCATATGAAAGTTCACAGAATGAAAAGTAAACGTTAATATTGGTATCAGAAATTGGCCAAATGTTTTATGTTCATTCAAACATCTATGCTGTTCAGCTATTCACAAGTCCCAGGAAATACAGTACAACCAGCAATTTGTCCTGGCTGTGTCATAGTAAGATGTATGTTTAATTCCCTTAAGTCAGTGGTGGGCTGAAAAATATCTTTGATTTTGACTTGTTATATAAAAATTGATTTTTTTTTTTTCTGGAAGCTAGTTTTAGTTTGCTTTGATTGATTGATTTTTTGCATGTCAGCTTTGAGAGATGGGGCCTACACAGGAGGTGAACAGAGTATCATAGCCACAACCCCAGGCAAAGGTGCAGCCTCCTTGGCCTCTTCCGGCAGTCCAGTTTGGGCTGCATGTGAGCAGCTGGAAGCTCAGACCCTTGGTTCTGCAGCTGAGTGAGCTAGTCTTTGTATTGCTCTATTGTTTTCAACAACTGTATTGATAAATATTTTATATACCACAAAGCTCACTCTGTTAAGGTATACAAGTCAATGACTTTTTGTATATTTACAGAGTTATGCAACTGTCACCATAATCTAATTTTGGAACATTTTCACCATTTCTAAAAGGCCCTACCCATTGGCCTCTTCCCACTGCTCTGGCACCCTAGACAACACTTGTCTACTTTCTATCTTTATATATTTGCCAATTTGGGCATTTTATATAAATAGGATAATACAATATGTGGTCTTTTGTGACTGGCTTCTTTAATTAAGCATAATGTTTTTAAAGTTAATCTATACTGTAGCACGAATCAACTCCTTTTTCTTTTTTAGGGCCAAGTAATATTCCATTGTATGGATATACCACCATTTTGTTTATCCATTCATCACACTCATGGACATTCAAGTTGTTTCTACTTTTTGGCTATTATAGATAATGGACCAGTATTTGTGTAGACATGTTTTCATAACTCTTGAATATATACTTAGAAGAGAAACTGCTGAATCATGGTAGACTTAAACATGGTAACTCTATGCTTAATTTTTTGAGAAGCTGCCAAATTGTTTTACAAAGTGGCTGCAACGTGTTACAATTTTGCCATCCGTGAATGAAGATTCTAATTTCTATACATCATTGCCAACATTGTACTTGCCAATCTTTTTGATTACAGCTATTCTAGTAGGGATGGTATTCCCATTATGACTTTGACTTATATTTCCCTAATTACAAATTTTGTTGACTATCTTTTCCTGTGCTTATTAGCCATTCATATATTTTTTGGAACAATGTCTACTAAGATCCTTTGCGTATTTTTAAAATTAAGTTGTTCCTTTATTATTGAGTTATGAGTGCTTTATATATTCTGGATACAGGTCACTTATCAGAGACATGATTACAATATAATCTCACATTCTCTTGGCTGTCATCACTTTCTTGATTGTGTACATGAAGCACTAAACTTTTTATTATTATGAAATTCATTTTATTGATTTTTTTTCTTTGGTCACTTGTACTTTTAGTGTCTTGTTTAAGAAATTATTACCTAACCCAAGGTCATAAAGATTTACTACTATGTTTTCTTCTAAGATTTTTAAAGTTTTGGCTCTTATATATTGATCCACTTTCACTTAGTTTTTGTTTGTGGTATAAGATAGGTGTCTAACTTTATTTTTTTGCATGTGCATATTCAGTTGTTCCACACTATTTATCAAAAGACTATTTTCCCTCATTAAATTGTCTTGACCCTTTGATCTAAAATCAATTAGCCATAAATATTTATTTATGACCATTTATTTTTGGACACTCAGTGCTATTCCATTGACCTGCATGTCTATTCTTATAATAGATTGAAGCTTTATAGTACAGTTTTCAGTTTAGTAGTGTGAGTCCACTAACCTTGTTCTTCTTTTTCAAAATTATTTTGGCTATTGTGGATCTCTTGCAACCTTGATTTTTAAAATAAAACTGGAAATTTCTTCTTAGCCCACTTTCTCTTTTTTGTTTTGTTTGTTTGTTTGTTTGTTGTTTTGCTTTTTTCCTGAATTATGCATAGAAAATCTAGTAAATTATCTTTAAAAATAAATAATATGGGTGTGATTGAGGGAAGAGTTTTTGACTTAAATATTTGTATACTAAACATCTCTGAGCTTTAGATACTAATCATAAAATTTTTGTGTAAGGAAAAGTATGTATTTGAATTTCACACTCCAATAACCCTAACATCTAATTTCTAGAGTAAGTTATTTATCTCCTTGCACTAAAGTATCTACTAAAACAATAGTTAATTAATATTGATATGAACCTGATTAGATTTGGAAGCATGCATACTGCATGACATCAACAACAGAGAAAGGCAGAAATCCATCTGTGCCCCTTCTGATAACTTTGATTTGAACTTCTAACTATAGAAACTTGTTTTGTGAAGAAAAGTGATCATTCCCGCAAAAACAGAGGAGATTTGTTATAAAAAAGATTCACAAACTGAAAAAATGATTGCTGGTCTCAGTGCTTTGCTCAACAACCATGGTCTTTCCTTGAATCTGAGTTTATTTGGTAGCAAGGGTATTAAGGAGAGGCTTTCATAGTGGGCATGTCCCTATAATTTTAATAAACTTGCCTCTTTATTTCCAAAGTTAGAGAATTTATACTCTAAAACTTGAAATCCACTGTCAGCACCTTCTATATGGCATGGAACTATTTTATTTTCCTACAGCCAAGTTTGTTAAAACAGATTATTTTTATATGTCTTTCCTTTTTTTTTTTCTTAGTAGTTACAGAACTTTTCTGACCAAATGTAATTAAATCCCTTTTTCTTATGTAAGACTTTCTAGTGATATAGATTATTAAGAAGTACTTCTGGCATATATAGAAAACCTTTTGCAAATAACCAGTTTTCGGTCAGAATTTTTGAAGTAGATGTTTGGATGGCATATCAGAAACAAGGTTTTTCTGACTCAAGCCTTTTTATGGTAGAGTTGCCAGAAACCTCAAAAAGGCCATTCTTCCCCTAAACCAATTGTCCCTTCGGTCCTGAATCCTCTGCTAGCTCAGGCGCTCTGCTAGACCTCACTGCCATATTCCGAATAATTTATGTGACCTACAGTACTCTGTGAAAAGCGCTGTAACATCTCTGTGTGTGACTTGTTTGCTTTTGATTTACAGTGACATTTTTTCGTAGTAGTGGAAAGTTGCTGGAAAACTTCTGAAACCTTATGTTTTTTTATTCATACTCATATGACTGTGGCTCAGTTATCAATGACCTCAATTTTCTGCCCTGTTGTTTTTCAAATGAAAAAAAAGCATGTAGGCAGGCTCTTCACAAAGTCACACATTAAATAACACTAGCCAATAGATCATTACTCTCTGTGCATTCTGCCATTACCGGTGGTTACCTGACCTTTAGAAATAAGGAGAGCCTTGTGAGCATTTATTAAGATATTAAAAGCTGGCTCTGGCCAGTGGCTCAGTGGATTGGACGTCAGCCCAGTATATGGACATCCCGGTTTGAATCCATTCAGGACATACAAGAGAAGCAGCGATCTGCCTCTCTTCCCCTCCCTCTCCCCCTTCTCTCCCTTTTTCTCTCCCACAGCCAGTGGCTCGATTGGTTCAAGCGTGGCCGCAGGCACTAAGGATAGCTACATTGGAGCGTGTCAGCCTCAGGAGCTAAAAATGGCTCGGTACTGGAATACTGGCCCCAGACAGGGTTGCTGGGTGGATCCTGGTCGGGACACATGCAGTAGTCTGCCTCACTATCTCCCCTCCTCTCACCTAAAAAAGAGAGAGAAAGATGAAAAGTTGTACTATTATTAACGTGTCTTAGGGTTATATTGGAATGCTTACATTGCTGCTATGATGTTGACTCAGAGTGACATGTGTAGTGGTTAAGTGGCCCTTCTCAAGGCTTCATGATAATCTGATAACAATAAAGACAGTAAATGAAGAAAATGCTGTCTTGTTCAGAGAAACAGACATGTGTAAAGAAGACTAAGCACCTGAGAAGTGCTCGGCCCTACACAGAACACAAGGAGACTCGGAGACCTGCTAGTCTGGATACCTTATCATTTAAATCAGGGAGCCAGGGAAAATGCTGAAGAGCATCAGCCGAGCAGGGAAGGACATATCAATTGTTGGCAGAGAAATTCAGATGTCTGGAGCAGCCACACCAGAACATGTTTTTTAAAAGCTTCTTTTTTTTTTTAATAAAAACCTGGAATAAGTAAAACCAATCATGTCTAGTCTTCTGAAGAACAATTGTTTCTATTTAGAGAATATAATCAGGATGAGTTCTTGGATGCAATTATCAGCAAAAGTGATCCTATTAAAGACATATAAACTTAGTGTATTTCTCTGTTAAACAAGGATTTTATATGGAAGAAGAAATGATGTGATGATACCGTGTATGTGGACTTAAGACCCTTGTTTTCTGGAATTTGTGTGTCAGAGCAAGTGTTTAGGCAAATTGAAAAGGAAAAATAAAATAATATTAGCAAACTGTCTATCAAATTGTCCAGTATGCATTCAGTGTTAGCTATCATCTTCATAATTGTCATTTTCTTCTAGTGGATTGGTACAGTTGTACACATTCATGTAGACAGTGATTTGCACAGAGATCTTCATCAAAGACAACATAAAGAACTCTTATTCTCAGCATATTATCCTCATTGTACCCTATTTTATCTATTTAAATTACAAATAATCAACAGTTAGCTTTGACTATTTTATATCAACCACTTCGAAAAGTTATCAAAAAGCCTAGTTTGTGTTACTACTCTACTCTCACTATTGTGTGGCCTAGAAGAGTAAGTCTTAGTCTCTCTGGTATACAGTTATAATAGATGATGTCTGAGTCCCTTTCATATGTTATATTCTAAGGGATAGCTCAAGGGGAAAAATTTTAGGAAAAGAATTATAATATATTGCATTCACTTTTAATCTGTCTCTGGAAGTCACCTCACTTCTGCCCCAAGCAAATCTCCACATCTTGTTTAAGTGTGTCATTTTGTTGAATAGATTGCAGGCTACAGAAACTGCTGTTGCATAGTGTCAGAGCTTTGGATAGTAAATATTTACTAGAGATTAAAAAAAACAAAAAAACCTGCCTTTTCCTACTTAGAACCCAAAATTGAACTTTTAGAAACTATTCTCTATCAGAGAGATAGATGCCTTTTGTCTTCAAACTATATTTTACTATTTGTACTGCCTGTGACCTTCATGTGACTTCTATAACAAATGAAGTCAAACTTTTTCACCTGTTTATCCCTGGGCCGTACCATCTGATATGAATAGTATTCCATCAAAATGTGTTTTTTTTTCCTGAGGAAGTCTTACTCTAATATATCATCAGAGTGACAGCCAGTGTATTATACATTACAATAAAACATCCCCAGAGCAAAGGTACATGTGATGATAAATTATGCTAATATGTTATTGTCATCATGTTATCAGCACTTTGAGAGTGATTTAGTGAGATACATCATCAGTGAGAGAGTATCTGATTTCATATTACTCAAAGAATGACACCATCATGGAAAACCACAAGTAGATTCAGTTGATTAATAGGGTTGGTGATATCCTAGAGCCAGAACTCATGTAGAGTGGTATATTAAAATGTCCTTTAAAAGTGAAAACAAGATAAAGAACGATGATTCCATGAGGTGAGGTTATAAAAGCACTGTCAGTTGTGATACTATTACTGTAGAAAGAGTACATAGTTAACTATACACCAGAATTTATCGTTTGTCCTTTAATCTAACACTTGACAGTGATTTAGTTCCACTTAATTATCTTTAATGAAACCTGAGCACTTCTTAGAAGAAGCAGACTGTTGTAGGACCAGTGGTTATCTTATATATTGACAGCCTACAGGTGACACTTTATAATACTGTATGCATTATGCCCCAAGTCATTGAACCAACCAGACATATCATGAAACTGTAGTTGAGTGACAACTAACATATTCAGGATATAAGTTGATCACTTTTGTTACAGCAACTTCTTTCCAACAGAACCTTTTACACATTAGGAACCAAAAGAGACTTGCTAAATCAAGTGAATGATTTTCTTATAATTATTTATATTGAAAACCACAAAATAATGTGGTTTCTAACAGTCTGAAATCAAACTGTTAGATCAAAAGATCCAGATACTATGGATTGCAAATAGAAAAAAACTTTGTTTTTCCAGCACTGCTTGATCTATCATGATCTCAAAACCAAGCTTTCTAGCTAAGGTCTCTGAACCATTCATAGTCAGGGGGTATGAGGAGAATGATAGATAAGCAGCAGGATAGATTTCACTTGATTGGTACTCTCTAGATTTGGCATTGATAATCTGAGTTTGCTGGGTAATGAAAACTGACTTGTAACCTCATGTGATACTTTTTTTTAAGCAAGACAGAGAAAGAGACAGGAAAGGAGAGAGAGGAGAAACATCAACTCATAGTTGTGGCACCTTAGTTGTTCATTGATTGCTTTTTCATATGTGCCTTGACCAGGGGCTCTAGCCAAGCCAATGACCCCTTGCTCAAGCCAGCGACCTAGGGCTTCAAGCCACTGACCTTTGGGCTTAAGCCAGCCACCATGGGATCATATCTATGATCCCATGCTCAAGCCAGCGACTGCATGCACAAGCCAGTGAGCCTGCACTCAAGCCAGTGACTTCAGGGTTTCAAACCTGGGTCCTCAGCATCCCAGGTTGACATTCTATCCACTGTGCCACCGCCTGGTCAGGCAACTCATAATACTTTCATAGGTTCTCTGGGACCCATTTCTAGTCATTACACATCTTTTTTCTAAATATTTCCTGACAGAGTCTGTGCCTTTTAGAACCAGTGATCATTTTGCTACTTTCTATTCTTCAACTGTTTACCTCTCTTTAGGCACCCTTGGGATTTTGAACAAAGTCATTTTTGGGGGGAAAAAAACCTAAGCTGGCCCCATTCCATAAGGTCCACATCCGATCCCCAGGGATCATACCCCTCTGCCTGTTGTCAGTGGAAGCACAACTGAATACTGACATAATAAAGATTACAATAACTCTTACTGAGTGCACACTATGGTCCTGGCATTGTTATATCCATTAACTTATTAAACTGTCTCAAAAAAGAAACCGATGGTATTATTATCCTAATTTTACAGATAAAGAAACTGAAACATGGAGAGATTGATATACCCAGTGTTACAAGACCCAGAGATGAGAGAAATCTAAGACTCAAACCTTGGAGGTCATAGCTTTACTGTATAGACCCTTAACTGTAACACTAAGTTGTATGTTTAGTATAAATACTAGATACTACATTCGATTTTGGAACGACATACTAGTGTTCTCTCATTATAACGGGCACCGACTAACCAACGTCTCACCTTCAAGATTTTTCAGACATGGATGTAAAGTAAATGCCTTGTATTCCCCCAAATTCTAATGGCAAATAATAATTCTCCCAATGTTCCTATCAAGGTCCCTCACTAGATTTGACATGACAGGTGCCACAACTACATTCTCCAAAACTAGTTATTTCCATCTCAACCTCTTCTATCTCACTGCTCTGGGTACTGAGCAACCGGTGTCATAACCAGCATTTTTATTCTTTGAGCTTAAGGCTCTTTTTCAAGCTCTGGGAAAATGTAAGAGAGCTTTCTTTTTTTTTTTTTTAATTTTTTTTAAAATTTTTTATTTATTCATTTTAGAGAGGAGAGAGAGAGAGAGGAGAGACAGAAAGAGAGAAGGGAGGGAGGAGCTGGAAGCATCAACTCCCATATGTGCCTTGACCAGGCAAGCCCAGGTTTTGAACCAGCAACCTCAGCATTTCCAGGTCGACGCTTTATCCACTGCGCCACCACAGGTCAGGCGAGCTTTCTAATGTAGAGTACTTACTTTGTATTATTTTTCTTCTCCTTGGCCATTTTGGGGGCTCAGCTAAAATTGACACAAAGAAGTCCTATTTTAATATCCTCTTGCGAAAATAAAGGCTATTTTCTGTCATAGAAAAGACAAAGATACAAAAATGTATGGTCTCTAGGAATGGGGAAGACTCTTCATAGAAGTAGAAACCTTAAAAAATGAATGTGTTTCAGACCTCCAGAAATGTTTCAGGGTCGTGAGAGAAGTTTCTACTTCAGCTGATTTATGTGTTCAATTTCAAGAGGGCGGCCTGTTCTAGAGTGCTTCCATGGATCCACGGGTTAGATGATGATGAAGTTGGTACCAGCCTGTCAGTGTGTAGTTTGGCTTGAAGGTGTGTGATCAATTTCCAGAGCATCTAACACACTCGTGGGAGCAAAGAGGATGCTGGCAGTCTGCAGCCAGCACTCTGTGTCGCCTGTCCACACATTAGGGTGCTGCCAGCCCTCCTCCCCATTTGCGTCCATTTATAAATTCCAAAATAGGATGAATGCACACTCTCACCTCTTTACCATTGTGGGCTTGGGGTTAGTTTTATTGGCATGTTAAATGAAGTAAATTATTAGTGAAATGTGAAGGCAAAAGCAAAGCACTAAAAAAAAGTCAGCGTGTGTTTGTTTTATTCATCTATTTACTAGTAATAGTTAATGTCTTAAGAAGAAAAAAATATTAGTGACAAGTACACCTTTCTACAATTTCTTGGCAAAGAGATTTTTTTGTAAAACTGTGGTTTGTCACCTAAAAAAAAAAAAAAAGACAACTCCGTTCCTTGTAAGGAATTGAACTCAACTTGTATTTTGCCTCTAAAAGTTGAAAAAGGAAATTCTAGAGCTCAAAAAAAGTGAAACAATATATTGTAAGATTACAGTATAAGGAAGTTAATGTGTAAAGCTCTTTACATTTATAAAATATTTATAACATTCTATATTATAAAGAATTCTTAGTATTTTATTGACTTCTAATGAAAGGAGAGGAGTACTGTATAATAATGGTAAAAGCCCTGGTTTGGAAGCACAGGCCTAAAGCCCATATTTTAAATCATGTTGCCCTGGATAGCTTTCCAACCTTTTCTGGCTTTCATTTTCTTTGTCCGAAAATGGTGGCAACTATTTTTATTAACCATGTGTCAACTGAGTACAGGATCTGTGCCTCATTTCTCTTTATATCCACGGGGCTTGGCACAGGGCCTGGCAATAAATACTCCATGATGAGTAAATAAGTCTATGAGGACTTATCTTCCATTTACAGATGAGCAGAGTGAGGCTCAGAATATTTCAGTGACGTACTGTCACTCAGCCAGTAAGGTAAACGCCATGCTAGGTTGTGAGAACAGGATCCAGTCCTGGGAATTCTGACCTATATGGAGTCCAAAAGGGAAACATTAGTCACCATAGAAGAGAATGCCCTGGTGTTTACAGGCAAGTAGGTTCAGAAGCGCATATGAGGTTGTTCCACTGAAGAACTAGTTTACTTATTCTCACTTCCTCGAGATACTTACAAGTAACAACAAAGACTATGGTGCTGTCTTTCTTGCTGGAGATAAAGGATATATAACAAAGATATCACAATTATCTCTCTTGGTAGAGATAAAGAATATGTAATAGGTATAGCACATTGATTCCCCTTTTGACATGGTAGAAGTTGTTCTCATTAATATTTTCTTCATGGTGTTTAGAACAGAGGCTAAACATGCAAAGAAATAATAATTACTCTTACATGAGCAAAACAGTACTGGAAGCATTTTAGATGCATTCTCTTCTTTAATCCAGAAAATGTCCCTATAAGGTACTATCATTATCTTCACTTTATAGATGATAAAACTGGGTTATGGAGAAGGAAATTTGCCAAGAGACACAAAGCCTCTGAGCAACAGAGGCAGGATTTAGGTCTAAGCAATGTATCCTGAGAGCTTGGTCTCTTAACCTCTACACTTTACTGCCCGGGACAGTAAACAGAGAAATATACGACACACGAAAAGGAACCTGAAATGCAATTTCCAAGTTCAACACAGAAGTTGCGACTTAACTCAGCAAGAACACAAGGCCTGTGTTCTTGGAAGAATAAACTTGGTCTTACAGAATCACAAAGAAATGTCTAAAAAAAACACAAAAATTAATTCCTTTACGGCACTATTTCCCTTATGCCACAGTTTTCTATAACACATGCTCAGATAAGCATTTACTAAATATATTTTGTGTTAACTTGCATATGACTGGAATACATATCCTGAATTTTCAAGGGATGGCAGCAAGGTTGATTCTGTGGCGACTGTCTCAGCCCATGTTCCCTAGAAAACAGGGACTTAGAAAGTAATGTGAAATGATGAGGCTTTGTGTGAGAAGTACAGAACCAGGGCAGCTAGAATGAGGGAAAGTGGAAGCGAGGCAAGGGAGAACGTCGGGAGGTGCTGTACCACTGCGCCTGCTGCTGCTTCACGTGGACGGTGAAAAGCCACAGCGATTGAGAGATGGGCCCCCTAGCCATGCAGAACGCCTCGGAAAGGACTGTGCGGAGAAACCACGCTTTGATATCATTCACGCTTTGATATCATTCACGGAAAGAAGGAAGGATTTCTCTGTGTGACTTCTTCCTGTCTCCTGTTTCCCACTGGCCGATGTGTGTAGTATACTGTGAGCTAATTCCCCAGTGATTCCAGCTGAGTGAACCGGCACCTTCAATGACCACATATGACACCAAGCTTCACATGCCTCAGTGTGGTGTACGGTGACAGTCCAGAAGTGGTGGAAGGCACAAGTTCTGAGCGTACAGCTGATGGACCTGAATGAGTGGAGGTGAACTGGGCATTCCTAAGGCCAGTGCCCGGTCAGTCCTCAAGGGTGGCCGCATGGTCCACGAGGCAGATGAGGCTGATAGAAGCGGACAGATTCCCTAATATTTTTGTACATTTTAACAAATCAACTGCTTCAGCTCAGCTGAACAGGATATCAAAAATCGAGGCCACTAAAAAAAGAACTATCTCTTTCGAGGTCTGACAACATCTAAGATGTGGGGTGTCAGAAAGCAAACTCTGTACACTGAAGAAAACGAAGTAGAAAGATGAGTTGGTTCTGAGGCTTCCAACCTGCAAGCCAGGAAACTCGTGAGCAACGAGTTCTGAGTTGCTCACAGACGAAGGAATTGTTATGGGATAAATGTAGAACCGATTTGGCTTTTTCGGCTGCTTGATTGCCTGTAGGTCTTCTTTCTTATTTAGAACAGGGAAACTGAGTCAGGGGAACAAGGAAGTCCCAAGCTATTGTGAGTAGACTTGGCCTTTGGTGATCGGCTGGTGTGGTGTGCTCTGCAGATTTCTGAGAAGAGCTCTAAATTCCTGTAAGGTTAAGTTTCCGTTGTGCACCTGAGTTGACCATCTTCATTTTGTCCCTGACATAAAGGACTCCATTTTCGTTTGTTTCTACAGAGATATGGAGGAAAAAGAAATATACACAGGTACACACTACACATATATATGTAAATATATATAAATATATATGTATTGTAGCCCTGGCCGGTTGGCTCAGCGGTAGAGCGTCGGCCTGGCGTGCGGGGGACCCGGGTTCGATTCCCGGCCAGGGCACACAGGAGAAGCGCCCATTTGCT